>NW_027507764.1:562933349-563595015 GCF_037356315.1 Lithobates pipiens | reverse complement strand
TACGTTTTGCCTGATCAGTCAGTGGTCAGTCATCTCCAATCAGTCAGTGCTCCCTCTCCTGAGAAAATAGAGTAGTGCAAGGGCAGGGTTTGAAATGGACACCGGGTGGGTCCAGGGCTGGTTTTACAAGGGGAAAAAAAAGGGGCTAAAACAATATAAAAAATAATCATATTTAAAATAATAAAAAATAATACAATTATATAAAATGTATAATAAAAAAAAGCATACTCTCTCACAATAAATGTATCTTGGGAAGTAATATTTTTCTGGCCATCATCTGCAAAACTCTGCCTGATATATTGAAACGTTTTTCAAAAATGAATTTTGGCGGTTCAATCAAACCACACAGAGCACTAGGACTGCGTTTGTGTGGGCATGTGTGAACTCAGACATAGTTACATACAGTGCCTTGCAAAGTATTCACCCCCCTTGGCTTTTTACCTATTTTGTTACATTACAGCCTTTAGTTTAATGTTTTTTTTTTTATCTGAATTATATGCGATAGATCAGAACACAATAGTCTAAGTAAAATTAGAAAAATATATACATAAAACTATTTTTCAGAAATAAACTGCTAATTGGCATGTGCATATGTATTCACTCCCTTTGTTATGAAGCCCATAAAAAGCTCTGGTGTAACTAATTACCTTCAGAAGTCACATAATTAGTGAAATGATGTCCACCTGTGTGCAATCTAAGTGTCACATGATCTGTCATTACATAGACACACCTTTTTGAAAGGCCCCAGAGGCTGCAACACCTAAGCAAGAGGCACCACTAACCAAACACTGCCATGAAGACAAAGGAACTCTCCAAACAAGTAAGGGACAATGTTGTTGAGAAGTACAAGTCAGGGTTAGGTTATAAAAAAAATATCCATATCTTTAATGATCCCTAGGAGCACCATCAAATCTATCATAACCAAATGGAAAGAACATGGCACAACAGCAAACCTGCCAAGAGACGGCCACATGCCAAAACTCACGGACTCGGCAAGGAGGGCATTAATCAGAGAGGCAGCACAGAGACCTAAGGTAACTCTGGAGGAGCTGCAGAGTTCCACAGCACAGACTGGAGTATCTGTACATAGGATGACAATAAGCCGTACGCTCCGTAGAGTTGGGCTTTATGGCAGAGTGGCCAGAAGAAAGACATTACTTTCAGCACGTTTTGAGTTTGCGAAAAGGCATGTGGGAGACTCCCAAAATGTATGGAGGAAGGTGCTCTGGTCTGAGGAGACTAAAATTGAACATTTTGACCATCAAGGAAAACACTATGTCTGGTGCAAACCCAACACATCACATCACCCAAAAAACACCATCCCCACAGTGAAACATGGTGGTGGCAGCATCATGCTGTGGGGATGTTTTTCAGCAGTCGGGACTGGGAAACTGGTCAGAGTTGAGGGAAAGATGGATGGTGCTAAATACAGAGATATTCTCGAGCAAAATCTGTAGCACTCTGTGTGTGATTTGAGGCTAGGATGGAGGTTCACCTTCCAGCAGGACAATGACCCCAAACACACTGCTAAAGCAACACTTGAGTGGTTTAAGGGGAAACATGTAAATGTGTTGGAATGGTCTAGTCAAAGCCCAGACCCCAATCCAATAGAAAATCTGTGATCAGACAAAAGATTGCTGTTCACAAGTGCAAACCATCCAACTTGAAGCAGCTGGAGCAGTATTGCAAGGAGGAATGGGCACAAATCCCAGTGGTAAGATGTGGCAAGCTCAGAGACTTATCCAAAGCGACTTGGAGCTGTGATAGGCGCAAAAGGTGTCTCTATAGTGAATAGTTATGCACACTGACTTTTTCTGTTATTTTGTCCTATTTGTTGTTTGCTTCACAATTAAAAAAATAAATAAATTCTTCAAAGCTGTGAGCATGTTCTCTGAATTAAATGACGCAAATCCTCAAGCAATCCAGGTTAATTCCAGGTTGTGAGGCAACAAAACACAAAAAATGCCAAGGGGGTGAAAACTTTTGCAAGGCACTGTAGTTACATAGTTAGACAGGTTGAAAAAAAAAAAAAAAGACACAAGTCTATCTAGTTCAACCAAAAAAAAAAAAAAAAAAATACAAATACAATCCCATATACACAATCCTATTGCCCACAGTTGATCCAGAGGAAGGAGAAAAACCCCACCCAGCAAAGCATTATCCAATTTGCTATAGTGGGGGAATAGCAGACATTGGAGGTTATTTACTAAAAGAAAATCCACTTTGCACTTCAAGTGCAGCGAAAGTGCACTCGGAAGTAAAGTCGCTGTAGATCCGAGGGAGACATGCAAGGAAAATAAAAAACAGCATTTTAGCTTGCACATGGTTGGATGATAAAATCAGCAGAGCTTCCACTCATTTCAGATCTACCCCTCAGATTTAGAGCGGCTGCACTTTCAAGTGCACTTGCGGTGCAAACTGGATTTGCCTTTCGTTAATAACCCCCGTTGTGTCATTCATTTTAAAAATGTGCGACTGTCACTGAGAATGTAAACCAACTCTGTATATAAGGAGCCCCCCAAATATGAAGTGCCCCAGGCCCCCCAAGGTCAAAATTTGTCTCTAGGTGGGTTCAGTGTCCAGGCCACAGCTTGGTAAGCCAATACTTCAGGGGAAAGTATACAAGCAAGAGGCTATCTGGGCTGGAACAGACCGAGGAACAAAGCCAGATACCAGATATATTGATCAACTTTAACTTACCCTCACAGTACCTATAGCTGCAATCTTTATGTTTTAAGAAATATAAATGGTGGGTGGGTTAGTCCCAAGAATATGGGAGGGTTAAGTATTCACTGACTCACCAAGTTTGGTGTGGTCTATGCCAAAACAAGGAACCAATAAAAAGAAAAAGAACAGCTGTAGAGTACAGACTGTAACGTAGGCAAAATAGTGACCAGGCAGTATAATAGAAAAAGTATATTGAAAAAATAAATTTAAAATGTATGGAATAACATCCATGCAGACCTATCGAAACCTTCCAAAATTGGAAAAAAAAAAACAAAAAAAACACAAAACATACACACATACAAATGATAAAAGCAAACCCGGTGGTTAGAGTTTAAATATAGACATGTGCTTCCGCACAGCAGCCCTTGAGAAGTATAAATCTTAGGAGTTGCTCAGCACAGAACACTTGGGAGAAACGGTGTATTTGGAGGGTTTGTGATTGTTGAAGAATGAAGAGTGGAAGGTGGAGCCTGATTCAATGGCTAAAAGTTTTTAGCGCCAGATCAAGGCTGCCTGCTATTGGATAGAGAGTAGTACATAAGGTGGCGACCTAAACAAAGGTTGGTTGAATTGAATTGCCTTCAGTTGACGCACTGCTTCCCAAATGAAGACAAATCCACAACACTGACTGAAGATATACATCAGGATCTCTGGCAAAAGCCATTTTCGGGAGATATAGACTGGACTTAGGGGTTTAGGACTTACCTTCTTAGTAAAGCTCACGTCCTGCCTGCTGATTTTGTCCCGTTTTATCTTGATGTCGCCGACATCAGGGATTATTCTGAGAAAACAAAAACACAGCAAAATTTGTTACCTTAATCATGTCTGAAATGGTCTCTCTTTGTTAGAAAGTGTAAAAAAAATAAAAAAAAAATAGGATTTTTGTACTCACTGTAATACTGGTAAAAATAGGATTTTTGTACTCACTGTAAAAACCTTCTCTTGGAGAACATTGAGGAGGCACAGGAAGTCCTAAACCATCAGGTTATACAGGAGGATTGAAGGCTGGCCAAACAAGAAAAAAAGTGTAGGCCAGCCCAGGATAACCCTCAATACTACAACAGCATGCATCAGTTTTGTAGTAAAAACTTGTGACTCTCCAAGAAAAAGATTTTACAGTTAGTACAACAATCCTACTTTTTTTTTTATCACATATTGATGGATACATGAAATCTTATGGTATTCAGAAGCAGTGTCCAAGAAAAAAAAATGAGAACCTGAGACTGGCTGCAACACAAGAGCTGACCCAAGGATATGATGCCTGAAACTGGCATATATACTGAAGCATTTATTTGGTAGAATGTAGAGAGTGTGTGAAAGGCCAGATCTGGTATTCAAAAGATCTAGTAGAGTGCACGTTGGCAGGAATGAGAAAACCCAATCCTTGAGGACCAAAAGCGTGAATGATGGTCTATCTGAGCCACCTAGAGTGAATGCAATGAGACACCCCAGTATTATTTGCTGTCTTAACTATACATTTTGAGAGCCTCCATAGTAGGAGCACATATATAATAATGGATAGAATAATCGCAGGTGAGCCACTTCTCCTTAAAGGTACAGGGTGCACTAGATAACCAGCAAATAGCACAATGGCTTAGTGTCCAGTGTGCCCACCACCAAATAACCAATGGTACAAACAAACTGCAACTGCTCCAACCAATAACTGGCCTTAAAGCGGAGGTCCACCCTAAAGTGGACCTTCAGCTCATCGGAACCCTCCCCCCCTCCGGCGCCACAATTGGCACCTTTCAGGGGGGAGGGGGGTGCAGGTACCTGTACAGTACAGGTATCTGCACCCACTTCCGGGATAGCTCTCTGGGGAAAGGGGCGTAGATCTACGCCCCTTTCCGAAAGTCCCCCGCTGCATGCTGGGAAACACACAGATCCCAGAGGCAGCGGGTCCATCCTTATTGCGCAGCGTGACTCGTGCATGCACAGTAGGGAACCGGGAAATGAAGCCGAAAGGCTCCACTTCCTGATTCCCATACCCAAGATGGCGGCGGCAGCACCCGAGAGATGATCGAGAGATCGGCTTCGGGTGCTGACATCGCGGGCGCGCTGGACAGGTAAGTGTCACTATTTTAAAAGTCAGCAGCTGCAGTATTTGTAGCTGCTGGCTTTTAAAAAAAAAAAAAAACGCGGAGTCCCGGCGGACTCCCACTTTAACAGCAAGGAGCGCATGGAAGGGGAAAATTTCCTGCCATTGTGTTATTAGCTGGGTGTCCAATGCATCCCTGTGCCTTTAACCACTTCAGCCCCGGAAGGATTTACCCCCTTAACCACTTGCCGACCGCAGCACACACATTTATGTCAGCAGAATGGCACAGGTAGGCAAATGGGCGTACTTGTACATCCCATTGAATTTGCTGCCTATCAGGCGCGCCCGCCACGGGACCGTGCCCGCGGGTTCCGCAAACTTGATGTTCACCGGCAGCCCACGACTGCAGAGAGGAGAGGCACAATGGGGAGATGTCCATGTAAACAAGGCATTTTCCTATTCTGCCTAGCAACATGACAGATCTACTGCTCCCTGTCATCGGGAGCAGTGATCTCTGTCATGTTGTAGAGAGCCCACCGCCCACCCCCCAGTTAGGATCACTCCCTAGGACACACTTAACCCCTTGATCGCCCCCTGGTGTTTAACCCCTTCCCTGCCAGTGTCATTTATACAGTAATCAGTGGCTATTTGTAGCTCTGATTGTTGTATAAATGACAATGGTCCCGAAATAGTGTCAAAAGTGTCCGCCATAATGTCGCAGTCCTGATAAAAATTGCAGATCACCGCCATTACTAGTTTAAAAAAATAATAATTGTATAATAAAAAATGACAAATCTATTCCCTATTTTGTAGACGCTATAACTTTTGCGCAAACCAATCAATATACACTTATTTACCAAAAATATGTAGAATACATATCGGCCTAAACTGTGGAAGAAATGTGTTTTTTTTTATATATTTTTGGGGGATATTTATTATAGCAAAAAAGGTAACAATATTGCTTTTTTTTTCAAAATTGTCGCTCTTTTTTTTATAGCGCAAAAAAAATAAAAAACGCAAAAGGTGCTCAAATACCACCAAAAGAAAGCTCTATTTTGTGGGGAAAAAAGGACGTCAATTTTGTTTGGGTACAGCATCGCACGACCGCGCAATTGTCAGCTAAAGCGACACATTCCAGAATCACAAAAAATGTCTGGTCAGGAAGGGGGTAAAATCCTTCTGAAGTGGTTAATGACCAGGCCATTTTTTTGCGAAACAGCACTGAGTCACTTTGACAATTGTGCGGTCGTGCGACGCTGCACCCAAATAAAGCGTATGTGCTTCACAACCCCCCCCCCCCCCCCCCCAATCAGAGCTTTCTTTTAGTGGTATTTTATCACCTCTGAGGTTTTTATTTTTTGCACTATAAACAAAAAAAGGCCAACAGTTTTGAAAAAAAAAACACAAAATCTTTTTACTTTCTGCTATAAAACACATCCAATAAAAATATGTAAAAAATTAAATCTCTTCGTCAATTTAGGCCAATACGAATTCTGCTACATATTTCTTGTAAAAAAAATCCCAATAAGTGTATAATGATTGGTTGGTACAAACTATGGGATCGATTTTGGGACTTTTTTTTTTTACCATTTACTAGTAATGGCAGCATTCAGCAATTTTTAGTGGGCCTGCGATATTGTTGCGGACAAATTGGACATGAAGTGAGACTTTTTGGGGACCAGTAAACACCAATACAGTGATCAGTGCTAAAAGAAAATGCACTGATCACTGTAAAAATGACACTGGCAGGGAAGGGGTTAACATCAAGGGGTGGATCAAAGGGTTAGATGTGTTCCCTATGTGTTCTTTCTAACTGTGTGGGGGGTGCTGACATTAGACAAAGAGAGAGATCAGTGTTGCTTATTGGTAGGAATCAAAGATCTCTCTCTTTCTCTGCGACAGAACGACGGTCTGCCTTGTTTACATAGCAGGCCACCGTTCTGTCATTCCCCCAAACAGCTGCCAGACCCGCTTATTGGCTCCCGCTGTGTCCAATCACTGCGTGAAACAACGTACCTGGTCGTGTATATGGTTTATGTGAATAAATGATTGCAATTAACACTTCCCCGTTTAGTATCACTTGTTGGTTGGGCTTTTATCTCTGTGGACTTTAACCCCTTAGCGTTGAACGTACGCGTTTCGGCCAGGGTCTTCCGCATAGCATACAGGTTTACAATAAAAATCAAGTTTATATAGAAAAAAATATCCATTCCTCCATTTGGGAACATGCATGACTTTACACATTCCTAGGTGCCCAAGCAGACCTATGAAGTTATGCATCTTCTCCTACAGGCGCCTGCCTTCCCGATGCTCGCTAGTGGTTTATTATAACAGGTTTAAAAGGCAGAAAACTGATAAAGCCGCACACCTTGAAAACTGCAAAACATGCTTTTATCTCTGCAGACTTTAACCCCTTAGGCCCCTTTCACACTGGGGCGGTTTTCAGGTGTTACAGCGCTAAAAATAGCGCCTGTGTAGCGCCTTTAAAAACCGGCCCCTTTCACTCCAGTGTGAAAGCCGGAGGGCTTTCTCACTGAAGCGGTGCGCTGGCAGGACGGTGAAAAAAGTCCTGCTAGCCGCATCTTTGGAGCGGTGAAGGAGCGGTGTATTCACCGCTCCTACCCATTGAAATCAATGGGACAGCGCGGCGCTTTGCCGGCGGTTTTAACTCTTTTTCGGCCGCCAGCGGGGGTTAAAACCACCCTGCTAGCGTCCGCTAAAACGACGGTAAAGCGCCGCTAAAAATAGCGGCGCTTTACCGCCGATGGTCGCACCGCCCGAGTGTGAAAGGGGCCTTAGCGTCGACCATACACACATATGCGGCCTCGGCTTGAAAGGGTTATACCAAGGCATCACCCCGGAACCGTTTTGCAGAGCGGGCGGTTGGCTCTTTAGTGGTAACAACTGATGCAGCTTATAGCCGCTTGGCTGTTATCCCAAAAAGCAACCCCCCCCTCCACTCCTGCCGCCGCTCTTCCCGAGCCTCATGTCCCACCGGGAGACCCGATCCACGATCCGGTACTTCCGCCGGCTAGAGAGACTGGAATGAAGACAAGAATGGTTTTATTACAGTCTACTATGTAAACACACAGAAGTGACATCACTAAATCATTTCCAATTTACTTGGCTGCCAATGGCATCGATTTAAAAAAAGATCACAGTATTCAGAATCGCGGTTTTGTAGATCTGAATACTTTGAAGTACAAAGGAGGGATTGGGGGGTTAGACCCCAGATCCCTCCATAAAGAGGACCTGTCACCACCTATTACTGTCACAAGGGATGTTCACATTGTGACAGCAATAAAAGTGATCAGATTTTTTTATTTTTAAAGTGACAATGTAAAAAGAGAAAAAAAAAAAGAAAATAAATAAGAAAAAAAATAAAAAAAATTCTAAGCACCTCCATCACCGGGAGCTTGCGCAGCAAGTAAAACGCATGTGTAAGTCATGCCCACATATGTAAACAGTGCTCAATCACACGTGAGGTATCACCGCGATCATTAGAGCGAGTGCAATAGTTATAGCAAAAGACCTCCTCTGTAACTCCAACCTGGTAACCGTTACATTTTTTTTAAAGCACTGCATTTTAGGTACCGTAGTTTGTCGCCTTTCCATGAGTGTGCGCAATTTCAAAGCATGACATGTTAGGTATCTATTTACTCAGCGTAACATCTTTCACATTGTACAAAAAAATTGGGCTTTACAGTTTTTTTTTAGTTCATGAAAGGGTATTTTTTCCCCAAAAAAAGACCGCTGTGCAAATACTGTGTAACATAAAATATTGTAACGATCGCTATTTTATTCTCTAGGGTCTCTGCTAAAATAGATGTCTACCTATATATTAATATAGATATCCATATCCATCTCATTATATATATATATATATTTTTTTTTTTTTTTTTTTTCCTAGCAAAAAAATACAGATTTAAACTTGTAAAGCAACAAAATGTCAGAAATAGGCTTAGGCGTTAAAATAAGTGTATTGCTACTGTGTTTCTCTGAAAATAAGACCCGGTCTTATATTTTGGCAAAAAAAAAAATAGGGCTTATTTTCCAGGGGAGGTCTTATTTATGGTATGGACAATAATGGACATTTATTCTAATACAGTCATCATGACGATCCTATTGTGATTGAAACCCTAAAAAAATAAATAAAAAAAATATATGATATATATATATATCTTGAGCCTTTAGATAGAACAGTGCTTGTGCTGTGTAATTTACCCCTCTCTATGTTATAAAACAATAAAATGTTTTTTAAAAGGTTCCTGTGTCCCGTGTCTTCTCTCCCCCCCATCAGCTCAGGAGTCAGCATTTTGACATTCTGTAATCCCACGTGCAGAGCCCCTGCCAGAAAGTCGGCACTGCGGAACGCTAATCACAGGCAATGAGACATTGTCCTGATGCGCGGCTGCAGAGACCGGGAAATGTCTCACTGCCTGTGGTTAGCGCTGTGCAGTGCCGACTTCCTGGCAGGGGCTCTGCACGTGCTGTTTGCGAACACACCTGAGCTCATCCTTAGCGCTCACGTGACCCACTGGAGCTCTTCTTCTCAGCTACGAACACTGCAGAGGGAGGGGCCGCTGACGTCAGCCGGGAGGAGAGGAGAAGAGCTCCGGTGGGTCCCGCGAGTGCCCAGCGGAGCTGTAAATAAGGTATTTTTTAACAGGCTCTGTGGCTCTGATAAAGAGGGTCCTCCCTCGTAACGTGTAAGCCGTTTGCGATGCCATCTGGTTCCCCCCAACACCTGGTCCAGGTTGCAGGTGTCTAGAAACACGGATCCTCTTTCTGGAGCACTGATGAGCCTTATTATAACGTTTGTTTGCCCTTTTTTTCCCCTTTCTTTTTCCCATGATTTGTGCTGCTGATTGGATGTCGGTCCGATGACCATAAACACCTGTCAACTGGAGCCCTTGTTGTGAACATCCACCATCGATCCCCTGGGATAGATTATATATATATATATATATATACACGCAGACATACATCTTCTGACCCTAGCGGCCCTGGCTGGAGAATCTGTTGGAAACAATTGTTTCATGCTCGATCGGCCCACCGCCCGGTGCGTGTGTCCATGTTTTGGGGTAAGAGTATTCATTCCTTCTGTTGTGTCTGTTCTTGATGCACATCCCTGAACACTCGGGGGGGATGAAGTCGCTTCCTATATTCCCTGTTACCAAAAGAATTACCTCCTACTGCTTTCTTTAATAGACTATACATTTTTATTCAGGAGGTTTTATGGATGCATCTGCGTTTATTATAGACTTACCATTACCTTCATTGGTTTATGCTACATGATCACATGCACTTTAACCACTTCCCGACCGCCTCACGCCGATATATGTCGGCAGAAGGGCACATACAGGCAAAATCACGTACCTGTATGTTGCCCTTTAAGAGGCGGCGGCACGCTCGCGCACCCGCGGGAAGCTCTGTGAGTCCGGTCGCGTGTCCCACAGACTCGATCGTCGTGGGGATACCCGCGATCACCACACGGAGAGGGAGAACAGGGAGATGCTAAAGTAAACAAGCATCTCCCTGTTCTGCCTAGTGACCCTGATCTCTGCTCCCTGTGATTGGAGCAGAGATCAGTGATCTGTAAAACAGCCACGCCCCCCCCCCCCCCCACAGTTAGCAACACGCCCCTAGGACACACTTAACCCCTACACTGCCGCCTAGTGTTTAACCCCTTCACTGCCAGTGTCATTTATACAGGAATCAGTGCATTTGAATAGCACTGATTGCTGTATAAATGACAATGGTCCCAAAAATGTGTCAAAAATGTCTGATGTGTCCGCCATAATGTCGCAGTCACAATAAAAATCGCTGATCGCCATAAAACATAAAAATAAATATATATTAATAAAAATGCCATAAAATTAGCCTCTATTTTGTAAACGCTATAACTTTTGCGCAAACCAATCAATAATGGCTTATTGCGATTTTTTTTTTTTTTTATCAAAAATATGTGGACGAATACCTATCGGCCTAAATGGAGGAAAAACATTGTTTTTTCATATATTTTTGGGGGATATTTATTATAGCAAAATGTAAAAAATAATGCGTTTTTTTCAAAATTGTCGCTTTTTTTTCGTTTATAGCGCAAAAGATAAAAACCGCAGAGGTGATCAAATACCAGCAAAAGAAAGCTCTATTTGTGGGGAAAAAAGGACGTCAATTTTGTTTGGGAGCCACGTCGCACGACCGCGCAATTGTCAGTCAAAGCGACGCAGTGCCGAATCGCAAAAAGTACTCTGGTCAGGAAGGGGGTTAAATTCTTCCGGGGCTGAAGTGGTTAAAGGACTTGTTTATGCCATGTTTGTATGAATTTATTTATCACATATGCACTTGTCACTTTTTTTTTTTTTTTTTTTTTTTAACAAGAAGGCACTTTTTAGTGCATTTTTGCACATTCATACAATTATGTTATCACTCATGATTCACTAGTTGTATACTTACCCCTAAGGTGAGCTTTTGGGGTACTTATTTGTCCGAAGTGCTGCATTTTTTATTTTCTATATACAATTTGTCACTTTGTTGTTTCTAGCTGCTGATCTAGAGTAATTTATTTTTTGGGGGGTTTTCACTAGTAGCGCAACTTTTTGCGCATACTGCTCTGTTTGTTTGTTTTTTTACTTTGATTGCTGCTGCCATTTCTAACAATAAAGTTACAAAAAGGAGACACACGCCCTATATAATCTTTTTACAAAACAATTGCATGTTTTTACAACAACTTTAACTAGGGCTTATATTGCAGCCATTCCCAAAAGATAAGGCTAGGTCTTATTTTTTGGGTAGGTCTTATTTTTTGGGGGAAACAGGGTAGTAGGGGTGAAGAGAAGGAGCCCAGGGGTGTCCTCACGCCCCTTTAGACCTATTCCGACTCACTCCAGTTATCAGAACTCAAGAGTTTTGGCTTCTCGACCCCTTATTGGTGCCTCAGGGTCATGCACAGTTGAATGAAGTGTGATAGTATGGAGAGGGCGGACAGATTTGGGAGAATATATGTAGACAAAAAAAAGAAAAAAATTAAATTAAAATATATGTAGACAGACTCACCCAAGCTCTACCGCACAATTGTAAAGTAATGAGCTGAATATCGGTGCTCGGGCTTGTTGTGTCCCGTGAACATCAAAATAGCAAGAAATGCCTGCAACACCATTGCTTCTTCTTACAAATCTATAATCGGGCACCAACATCAGTGCTAAATCTATAATGCCAACGCGTTTCGGCCAGAGCCTTTCTACAGGTTTATAATAAAAATCAAGTTTATATAGAAAAAAATATCCATTCCTCCATTTGGGAACATGACTTTACACATTCCTAGATGCCCAAGCAGACCTATGAAGTTATGCATCTTCTCCTCCAGGCGCCTGCCTTTCCGAAGCTCGCTAGCGGTTTATTAGAACAGGTTTAAAAAGGCAGAAAACTGATAAAGCCGCACACCTTGAAAACTGCAAAATATGCAAATGAATCTGCAAACAATGAAATGTTTCTAGAAATGCCATTTTTCTCTTCGGGCTCATCGCAGATTCATGCTGCACCCAGAGAACAGGCAGTTCTACAGGAAAATCGGCAGTCGGCCTGGTATTAAATATTATCACTTAATTACAGTTATGTTCAGCAATTGCGCTGCATTTTCAATCTTCTGTGATGAAAACTGTCAAAATAATTATAAGCCATCATTTCTATGGCACAATATTTGCAGGGGGAAAAAAAAGCGTTTTCTGCTAAACAAAAACACAATTACATGCTTAATTAGGATAACTATGCGGCAGATAAGCTTTCTATAATAGCATAGAATACTCAGGGATTTGAAACGGGAATATGTACAAATGGAGCTACTATTGCTGTCCTGCTTATGGAAATACTAGTTTCCTGGCTCCTGTTCATGGAGTCTCTGACTTGGATAGAATATGCAGAACAGGAAAGCCAGGAGAGAAGTTACGGTTGCATTAAATTGGTTGTAAACCCTTAAATATGCCCACTGAAGTGGCTGGCTTCAGGTGATACACAGAGATTAAACAAATCCTCCTACATACGTTGTACCTGTTTATCTACAGCCTTCTCTTTCTACAGCTGTTCAAATTACGTAAATGTATACAGCTTGTATGAGCTGTCGGAGAGAAGGGGGCAGGGAGCTGCAATTACATACTGCACAGCTCAGCGAGATTAACCGATTGGAGGCAAAGGACACACCCCCCTATACCCAGCACACAGGAATAGAGCTGAGGGTGTCAATCACAGGCTGTGTTGCTGGAGATGTCCCTCCCTCCAACTCCGTCACACTTTTTTCTCTTGGCGTCGGAGGTGACTGATAGCAGAGGAAGGAGGCAGCAGACAGAAAGGACATTCAGTGCTTTGGGTTGAGACAAGTACACACTATAGATAGAGCATGGTCGATCAACCTGCAGCCCGATAGCTGGTGCGGAACTACAAGTCCCATCATGCCTCTGCCTTTGGGAGTCATGCTTGTAACTGTCACATTTGCAGTGCCTCATGGGACTTTTAGTTCCTCAACAGCTGGAGGGCCGATAGGTTGAGCACTTATGCTATAGAGCAGTGATGGCAAACCTTGCCCCCCCACAGCTGTTTTGGAACTACATTTACCATGATATGGAACTACACTGCAGAGTGCAAGAGCATCATGGGAAATTTAGTTCTAGGGTGCCAAGGTTCGCCATGACTGCTATAGAGGGATATGCTTTGTTCATATTACATGACTGAGTTTTACAACCACTTTAACTAAACTGGAAATTGTGTCTAATCTAGTTTAAATTGATTGTAAAGTCTTGTTTTAAAAAAATAAAAATAAACACAGGGCAGCCTGGATCCTCCTCTTTTTGTGTCCCTCTTTGGCTCTCCTGGCCCGTTCCTCTTGTCGAGCTGCAGCTCCGTATGTCCATTCAGACATGGAGCTGACATTTGGCCCTGCCCCCTCTCTCCTCCCCCTCTCTCCTCTGATTGGCTAACCAAGTTTCACCCCAGATGATGACCTGTAGGTCGAAACGCGTCGGGAGGACTCCGCTACTGCCACTTTTGTCTCTCTGACATGTTTTACTATCTACTCTGGAAATGTGAGTTTTAGAACATTTTTTATTAAAGGTCTTTTTTTAAAAACGTTATTATGCCATGTTGGCTTTGTTTCTTCATCTTCCATGCCTGAGTTGTTGTCGGATTTACATATACATTTGAAGAACTGTGATTACATCTAGTCGTTTGTGGTGATCGTATATGGCACGATTGATACATCCAATCCTCGGCTAGGATCATAAGCTCTGATTGACCCCTGAGACGTATGTCTGCTAGGGTCATCCAGTTCCGGTAAGCCTGGACCTTATAAGGTGGTGGGACTGTCACAGGGTGAAATAATATCCCTTTCCGTTTAACATCACTGAACTTTGGTTGTCAGCACAACACGTTTGGATCGTTATTTTGCACATTCCCATATGGACTACACGCCTGTTTATGGACTTTTAATATATATTTTCAGCAATGTTTGTATATAATTATAGTCATTGTTTGGCTTTTGTTCCACTGAGATAAGTTTTATCCACATAGTTTTTATTTTGTGGTTTTCACACACACATTTTTATTTTTCAGTCACTTTCTTTGTCACATTACTGTAATATTTTCCCTTCATTTTGGGATCACTTTATATGTATTTTGAGATATAGTAATATGCATGATTACTAAAGACACACTAGTTGAGCGCTTACACTTTACCTTCGACATAACCAAGTTTGATTGACAGTTATGAGAGTCAATGGCGCCGCTGCTGTGTCTCAGCCAATCAGGAGGAGAGTCCCGGATGGCCGAGGGACTCGTGCACATCGCTGGAGAGAGTTGGGGCTCAGGTAAGTAATAGGGGTGCTGGGGAGGCTGCTACACACAGAAGGCTTTTTATCTTAATGCAGAGAATGCATTAAGATAAAAAAAACCTTCTGCCTTTACAACTGCTTTAAAGTACTTCTCTTTCACCACAAGATGAGGGCTATGAAGAAAGCCGTGTCATGGCCGCACCCATAAGGGGAAGTCTGCATGGCACCTTTCATTTATACACGTATATTAAAAGCAGAGAGCGAGAGGATGCACAAGCACAGCATGGGAGCATCATCCTATAGGATCTGGAATACCCGCCATTCCCTGCAATCTCACCAGTAGGATGAAGGTGTCACCTGGAGGTAAGGTAAGTATATTTAGTAACTTTTTCTTTTTTTTACTACTTTAATGGTGCCTAATTAGTTTGAAGGAGGCGCCCTGAAATATTATGCAGGCCTTGCTTTTTACTGTAAAAGCCACAATAACCACTTCATGACCACGCTACAGCCCGGCTCTGTTGTCCCTGGACGCCCTTCTAAAACCATGCCCCCCTTGGTGCGCATCCGGCACGCTCTGTGAATGGGGTACAGGGCCAATCACAGTGGCCATTTACCATATGTCCAATCACAGCTGATCACAATGTAAAAAGACTTGCCGGTTATTGGCACTATGTTCTACACGCGTTCTACGTTCTTCCTGTCACAGCGTGAGGAGAGCAAGTAAAGTTTGACAGGGGACATGTACACAGATAATCAGGGCACTGATCATCAGTGCTGGTCCCATCAGTTCCTCCTTATTAGTAGAGTCCCATCAGTGCAGCCCCCATCAGTGCAGCCCCCATCAGTGCAGCCCCATCAGTGCAGCCCCATCAGTGCAGCCCCATCAGTGCAGCCCCATCAGTGCAGCCCCATCAGTGCAGCCCCATCATTTGCAAAATTTTATAAAAAAAAAAAAAATTGTGCTTTTTTCAAAATCTTTGGTATTTTTTTAGTTTGTTTACCAAAAAATATAAAACCCAGTGGTGATTAGATACCACCAAAATAAAGCTCTGTCTGTCTCAAAAATGATAAAAATATCTTATGGTTAGAGTGATGCATTGCCGCGTTAATTGTCATTCAAAGTGCGATAGCTAAAAATTGGCCTGGGCAGGAAAGGGATGAAAGTGCCCGGTACTGAAGTGGTTAAAGGACGCTGTATGCTAAAAATACTTGTGTGCATTTAGTAACTCGAATCCTGCAAAAGAAAATGACCAGAGGTTGGCAAGTCGGCTTTAATCGGTGGGGTACCTGATGCCTCGCAGCTTGGCTCTGTTGTCATGGCGATCTATAAGATTGTGCAGAATCTCTAGTACTAGCTGGCGCAGCTCCAAATCTTCCATCAAAGATGGCGAGAGCAGAGGATCCAAGATCGGGGAGGGCAGCGCCGCTGCTATGCTCTTTGCTTTATAGCCCGAGGTCACCTGTCAGGAGAAGGGAAATCATTTACAATGTACCCAACAAATCAAAGAACCACTAAAAGTTTAGTGATTGTAACGTCTTGTTTAAAAAAAAAAAAAAAAAAAAAAAAAACACATGTTATACTTACCTGCCCTGTGTAGTGGATTTACACAGAGCAACCCATATCCCCCTCTTCTGGGGTCCATAATCTGTGATCCTGGCCTCTCCCTCCTGTCAAGTGGCCCCACAGCAAGCAGCTTGCTATGGGGGCACCCAAGACTAGTCACAGCACCCTGTGTCCATTCAGACACAGAGCCCCAACCTGGCTCCGCCCCCTCCCCTGATTGACCTTGTGTCGCTGCTGTGTCTCAGCCAATCAGGAGGAGAGTCAACGATGGCCAAGGGACTCGTGCACATCACTGGAGAGAGTTGGAGCTCAGGTAAGTATTAGGGGGTGCTGGGGAGGTTGCTACACATAGAAGGTTTTTTATCTTAATGCATAGAATGCATTAAGATAAAAACTTCTGCCTTTACATCTCCTTTAAATCTGAACTTTACCCATAACAGCTGCAGAAAAAAAAAAATTCTTTAGCAAGGAACATAAAATTCCACATTAATAATTATGCTACCAAAATAGTGCATGCTGTAAATTGCCTCCGGCATTGCTCCGGTTTCTTCTTGCTGGAAGCGGACATTTTGTTGAAGCCCAGATCCCATGAGCAGCAGTAAATCTTTAGGCTGTCAGCAGCTCAACCTCTACAATTTCGGCACAGTGCCAGAAAATAGAGAGCAACTGAGCATGTGCAGAGCAGGGTGAGACCGGGTATTACTGGATTTTAAACAGTACAGGCAGTCCCTGAGTTACAAACAGGTTAGGGACTGCCTGTTTGTTCTTAAGTCGGATTTGTGCGTAATTCGGATGCGCTTGCGCAGAATATGCAATTGTGTTGCTAGCTATGATTGGTCACAGTGATCATATGGTACAGACAGGGCCAATCACAGCCCATTTGTACCATGTAATTAGCTTTGCCAATCACAGTTAAAGAGGAGGTAAACCCTGATGGGTTTACTTCCTCTTTGATTCCCTGCAAAGGTAAAGCATAATGGACTACTATGCACCGCATAATAGTCCATTATGTGTCACTTACCTGACACAGGAGCCAGCGAAGTCACCGCTGTCCCCTGTAGTCCGGAGCATCCATCTTCTCGGTGGGTCTCGCTGCTCCGGCGCTGTGATTCGTCGAAGCAGCGATGATGTCACTCGCGCACTGGAGCCGACACTCGCGGCATATCGCCGCGATCTGCGGCTTGCCCAGTGCGCCGCTGTCTACGGCACATGCGCCGTAGACAGCGTTGGCTGTTTTCAGGTAAGTATCTCCTAAACCGTGTAGGTTTTGGAGATATTTCTTGGACCTACAGGTAAGCCTTAATCTAGGCTTACCTGTAGGTCAGAGTGGTTTGTAAGGGTTTGCCCCTGTTGAAGACACTCCATGTCGAAACGCGTCGGGCTTGCTTTTGGCACCCCACATTGCTTTTATTACTACCAATTTTTATTTAGCCTTTATGTGATCACCAAGTCATAATTTTTATTTAATTATCTGACTTTTAAATAAATCTGCCGGTTAAGACCGTTTGACCCGCACCATGTGGAGCTTTCTTTTTACTTTTCTTTTTTTGGCTTAAAACCCACACCATCCTCCACCCCTTGTTTGGGGTTGCAACTGTCAATCGAGCACGTCTGAGTTGGACAAGGAACCATTCCGGAGATCCCTTCGCGAGATACACCGTATGGTCTACAGCTGTGTGGAGTTTCCCTACCATCTTGACGGACCCTCACTGATCCACCCATTGGTCCCAGGTCAGGACCCCAAGCCTTTCCGACTCAACCGTCGTAAGACCGTGTGAGTCCAACACAGTCGGTAAGAGTATTTCACCTATTTCATTGATATCTGCAGACAAGCTGATATACCCGGGTGTACCTGACTAGCAAGACCCCTACCTTCTTTGAAGAAGTTTGACCACCCCATTTTCTGCACCAGTCACATTACGGAGGCTTACATCCATTGTAATTGGACTCTTCCCATGTGATTATGGACCTCCTTATGTGACCACTTCCTTATTTAGGTTTTTTGTATGTGTGTTTACCACATTCACCATTGTTGAAGCGCTACACTATTTCTTGTCTTAAATTGTTGAACTTTGTTTGTTTTAAGTGTTTGCAGCTGTTTCTTTTCGTTGGTTAGTTATAGCGCAGTGTTTTCCCCCTTTTTTGTTAAAAAAAATAAAATATATATATATATGTGTGTGTGTGTGTGTATGTGTGTGTGTGTGTATATATATATATATATATATATATATATATATATATATATATATATATATATATATATATATATATATATATATATATATATATATATATATATACACACACACACACACACACACACACATGCATACATACATAAAAATATATAATAAAAAAAAAAGAGAAAATCATTTTTGTTTTTTGCAGTTTGGTTTTTACATACTGTCACCAGTCAGTGTCCTTGATCAATGACATACCAGTTATATGATGACACTGTACTGGTGACAGTATGTGTAAAAAAAAAAAAAAAATTATGGACAAAAAGATTCCAACTTCAAAAAATAAAAAATAAATGCCATACCTCTTAATAAATACCCTGGACTGTCCACTTTTAAAAAATGGGTCATTTGGGGGGTATTTCTATTGTTCTGCCATTTTAGGTCCTCAAGAAATGAGATTGGCCGTCAGTACATCAGGATTGATCAATTTTCAGATATATACCATAGTTTGTGGAGTCTATAACTTTACTAAATATACACTCTGATTTGGGTTATTCTCACCAAAGAAATGTAGCAGAAGACATTTTGGGCTAAATTTATGAACAATTTTTTGCAAAATTTTATAACAAAAACAAGTCTTTTTTTTAGTTTATTTAGAAAAAAACATAAAAATTCCAATAGAAAGGCTCTATATTGCAGAAGAGACTTGCTATGCCCCTTCTGCACTTTAACCCCTTCCTGCCCGGCCTATAGCAGAATGACGGCCGGGAAGTGGTTCAGTTATCCTGACTGGACGTCATATGATGATGTCCAGTGGGATACACTGCAATTGGGCACGCGCAGGGGGGGTGCAGCACGGCGATCGGCGGTGAGGTGTGCCAGTCTGACACACCGCATCATCGATCTTGCTAAAGAGCCTCTGACAGAGTTGGTTTCCAGATATTGGTGCCGGTTGGAGGAAAAGGTGGTGTTGAGCCCTATTAAGGCCTGCGGTGCTACTTCGGGGTACAGCCTTGTGGTCGACTCTGCGTTTGCTTGGAAAGAAGTGCCCGGTATCCAGTAGATGCTGGTATTAAAGATGTTTTATTTGAAGATACAGCAATAAAATGAAGCAAATGCGTTTCGGGGGACTAAGGACCCCCCCTTCAGAAGGGCTGCTAATAAAAGTTGTTAATCACTTCAGCCCCGGAAGGATTTGCCCCCTTCCTGACCAGAGCACTTTTTTGAGATTCAGCACTGCAAAATTTACGTCCTTTTTTTCCCACAAATAGAGCTTTCTTTTGGTGGTATTTGATCACCTCTGCGGTTTTTATTTTTTGCGCTATAAACAAAACTAGAGCGACAATTTTGAAAAAAACGCATTATTTTTTACTTTTTGCTATAATAAATATCCCCAAAAAAAGATATAAAAAAAAAACACGAATTTCTTTCTCAGTTTAGGCCGATATATATTCTTCTACATATTTTTGGTAATAAAAAAAAAAAGAAAAATCGCAATAAGTGTATATTAATTGGTTTGCGCAAAAGTTATAGCGTCTCCAAAATAGTTGATAGATTTATGACATTTTTATTATTATTATTTTTTTTTTTATTAGTAATGGCGGCGATCTGCGATTTTTATCATAACTGCGACATTATGGGAGACACATCGGACACCTATGACACCATTTTGTGACCATTGTCATTTATACAGCAATCAGTGCTATAAAAATGCACTGATTAGTGTGTAAATGACACTAGCAGGGAAGGGGTTAACCATTCGGGGGCGATCAAGGGGAGTGATTCTGTGGGGGGGGAGGAGCTACCACTGACATGACAGAGATCACTGCTCCCGATGAAAGGGAGCAGTAGATCCCTGTCATGTTACTAGGAAGAACGGGAAATGCCTTGCTTACATAGACATCTCCCCGTTCTTCCGCTCTGTGACACGATCGCGGGCCCCCGGTGGACAGTCTGCGGGACCCGCGGGCAAGGTCACAGAGTAGGTGGCGGGCGCTCGCCCACAATGCCGAGATTTAAAGGGGACATACCTGTATGCCCATTTGCCCAGCTGTGCCATTGTGCCAACGCACATCGTTATTCGCTGGTCGGCTAGTGGTTAAAAAATGGTCCTGTTGGGGGGGGGGGGGGTGCCTTTGGCACATAGATCCAGCTCTCTTCCCTTATCACTATTCTTAGAGGAAAAGAGAGCTGGATCTATGTGCCAAAGGCATGATGAAGGGGGGGTCCTTAGTCCACCGAAACGCGCTGGCCTCATTTTATTGCTGTAACTTCACATAAAACATCTTTAAAAACCTGCATTTACTGGATACCAGGCGCTCCTATTTAAGTCTATGGGATGTTTGTTTCCGAACTCTGTATGTCCAAAACGCGTAACCAGACAGGCAATGCTTACCATGAGCAGTGACCTCAGGAGCATAATCTGGATCCTTTTTGTTCCCAAATCTCTGTAATTAGAAAGTAAAAAAAAAAAAGCAGAACAGATATGATACACTGTATACAGACATCAATATAAAACATACAAAAACAATCCGACCATGTAAAGAAAAAGAAAAGGAGAATATCTACAGAAATGAAAGAGATTCCTATCCATTGTATTAAAGCGGACCCAAACCCATCCATAACCGTCACTAAAAACGGTTACATTCAAGGCATGGTGAGAATGATACCCGTCAGATTTGCTTTTCCTCTCACCCAACATGTCAAGTCATCAAATGGCTGATAACAAACGATCACATGTGCAGCACCATGGCAACTGTATATACAGTGAGGGGAAAAAAGTATTTGATCCCCCCTGCTGATTTTGTACATTTGCTCACTGACAAAGAAATGATCAGTCTATAATTTTAATGGTAGGTTTATTTTAACAATGAGAGACAGAACAACAACAAAAATATCCAGAAAAACAGTTATAAATTGATTTGCATTTTAATGAGTGAAATAAGTATTTGATCCCCTATCAATCACCAAGATTTTTGGTTCCCAGGTATCTTCTATACAGGTAACGAGCTGAGATTAGGAGCACTCTCTTAAAGGGAGTGCTCCTAATCTCAGCTTGTTATCTGTATAAAAAGACACCTGTCCACAGAAGCAATCAATTTATTTAGATTCCAATCTCTCCACCATGGTCAAGACCAAAGCCTGGTCCAAGGAAGTCCGGGACAAGATTGTAGACCCACACAAGGCTGGAATGGTCTGCAAGACCAACGCCAAGCGGCTTGGTGAGAGGGTGACAACAGTTGGTGCAGATTATGCGCAAATGGAAGGAACACAAAACTCCTCTCAATCTCCCTCGGTCTGGGGGCTCTATGCAAGATCTCACCTTGTGGAGATTCAATGATCATGAGAACGGGGAGGAATCAGCCCAGAACTACACAGGAGGATCTTGTCAATGATCTCAAGGCAGCTGGGACTACAGTCACCAAGAAAACAATTGGTAACACCCTACTCCATGAAGGACTGAAATCCTGCACCGCCCGCAAGGTCCCCCTACTCGAGAAAGCACATGTACAGTCCCGTCTGGAGTTTGCTAATGAACATCTGAATGATTCAGAGGAGAACTGGGTGAAAGTGTTGTGGGTCAGATGAGACCAAAATTGAGCTCTTTGGCATCAACTCCACTGTTTGGAGGAGGAGGAATGCTGACTATGACCCCAAGAACTTCACCCCCACCATCACACATGGAGGTGGAAACAACTTCACCGCATCAAAGGGGCGATAGACAGGGTGATGTACCGTCAAATCTTTGGTGAGAAACTCCTTCCCTCAGCCAGGGCATTGAAAATGGGTTGTGAATGGGTATTCCAGCAGGACAACGACCCAAAACACTTACACAATGGCCAAGGCAACAAAGGAATGGCTCAAGAAGAAGCACATTAAGGTCCTGGAGTGGCCTAAACAATCTCCAGACCGTAATCCCATATAAAATATGTGGAGGGAGCTGAAGGTTCTAGTTTACCAAACGTCAGCCTCGAATCCTTAATGACTCGGAGAGGATCTGCAAAGAGGAGTGGGACAAAATCCCTCCTGAGATGTGTGCAAACCTGGTGGCCAACTACAAGAAACGTCTGACCTCTGTGATTGCCAAGAAGGGTTTTGCCAACAAGTACTGAGTCATGTTTTGCAAAGGGGTCAAATACTTATTTCACTTATTAAAAGCGTTGTTCCGCCCAACGCTGCAAAAATTAAAAGCCAGCAGCTACACATACTGCAGCTGCTGGCGTTTAATAATCGGAAACTTACCTGTCCTGGAGTCCAGAGATGCCGGCACCGCAGCTGATGTTTCCACCAGCTGTTGGGTGAATGCTGCCGCCATTGCGGGTAAGGTAACCCAACAGTGTAGCCTTACGACTTCACGCCGGGAACCCTACAGCTCATGCGCGAGGCTCCGCTCCTCTACCCTCCTGGCCCGCCGGCAGGGGGAGGAGGAGGAGGGAGCGGAGACGTCAGGGGCCGTGGCCTGAACTCCCGGAAGTGGGAACAGGATACCTTTAAAAAACAGGTATTCGCTCCCCCCTGTGGCAAATGTGGGCGGGTGGGGGGTGGGGGGGAAGGAGACAAATCAGCGGAAGTTCCACTTTTGGGTGGAACTCCGCTTTAAAGTGCAAATCAATTTATAACTTTTTTGAAATGCGTTTTTCTGGATATTTTTGTGATTCTGTCTCGCACTGTTAAAATAAACCCACCATTAAAATGATAGACTGAACATTTCTTTGTCAGTGGGCAAATATACAAAATCAGCAGGGGGATCAAATGCCTTCTTTTTTTTTTTTACCACACTGTAAAACAGAGGCGAAGATCCTGCCATGAAGATCCACGTTCAGGCACTTCCTGTTTTCGGGTGTCAGTGCGTTGTCCCCATCTCTCAACTGACACCTCCATGTCCAGAGGACCCTGGCCTCATAGTTTCCGTATAATGGCAAGATCGTTGTCTTGCTTGTATACAATCATATTAGATTGTAAGCTCTAATGAGCAAAGCCCTCGGATTCCTCCTGTACTGAATCGTATTGGAACTGTACTGTCTGCCCTCAAGTTGTAAAGCGCTGCGAAAACTGTTGGCGCTGTATAAATCCCATATAATAATAATAATATTACTATCATGCAGCCTCTTACATACATAGTCATATGCTACTCTAGTAAATGTATCAGAAGCTGCTCTTGCATTTCTCGATGGGATTCGATGCGTTACCAATTTTTAACAATGAAGCGCGAGTCTACCCGAAGAACGTAAGTGAATGTTGTGTTGCCATGGTAACATGCGACTGCTGCCATGGTAACAGACGTCGGTGCATTACACTTCTCATTAACTGCTTTGCCGCTGCAAGAATCAACTCTATGAATCTATACGAGTTTTCCATGGATGGTGGGCATGCTGGCCAATACAGTTCCACAATAGCTTACCGAAAGTGGAAGCAACACAAAGATTCTTACCGGCTGTCAAACCTGACAAATGCCATTGTGTAATGTCTGCTCAGCAAGATTTCCATAGAGGGGCAATGCGATGCCCTGACTGCGCTCCCCGATGTTAGGTTCCACGGAAACCGTCAAATATAGAGGTAAAACTTTATTAGGTACAGCGGTTTCATTGCTTGGTAACACAAATTGCTAATCAGCCAATCACATGGCAGCAACTCAGTGCATTTAGGCTTCTAGACGCAGTGAAAACGACTTGCTGAAGTTCAAACCGAGCATCAGAATGGGAGAAAAGGGGATTTAAAGTGACTTTGAACGTGGCAGGATTGTTGGTGCCAGACAGGCTGGTCTGAGTATTTCAAAAACTGCTGATCTGCTGGGATTTCCAGGCACAACCATTGCTTGGTAACACAAATTGCTAATCAGCCAATCACAAGGCAGCAACTCAGTGCATTTAGGCTTCTAGACGCAGTGAAAACGACTTGCTGAAGTTCAAACCGAGCATCAGAATGGGGAGAAAAGGGGATTTAAGTGACTTTGAACGTGGCATGGTTGTTGGTGCCAGACAGGCTGGTCTGAGTATTTCAAAAACTACTGATCTACTGGGATTTCCAGGCACAATCATTTCTCGGGTTTACAGAGAACGGTCCAAAAAAAGAGAAAATATCCAGTGGGCGACATCTGTGTGTGTGAAAAATGTCTTGTTGATGTCAGAGGAGAATGGGCAGACTGTTCAAGATGATAGAAAGCAACAGTAACTCAAATAAGCACTTGTTACAACCAAGGTATGCAGAATGCCATCTCTGAATGCACAATACATTGAAGCTTGAAGCAGATGAGCTACAGCAGCAGAAGACCACACTGGGTGCCACTCCTGCAAGGCAAGAACAGGATACTGAGGCTACAATTGGCACAGGATCACCAAAACCGGACAATAGAAGATTGGCACTTTGCCTGGTCTGATGAGCCTCAATTTCAGCTGAGACATTCAGATGGTGGGGTCAGAATTTGGAGTAAACATGAAAGCATGGATCCATCCTGCCTTGTATCACCGGGTCAGGCTGGTGGTGGGGGTGTAATGGAGTGGGGGGAGATATTTTCTTGGCGCACTTTGGGCC
The DNA here is from genome assembly GCF_037356315.1 of Lithobates pipiens. NCBI lineage: Eukaryota > Metazoa > Chordata > Amphibia > Anura > Ranidae > Lithobates > Lithobates pipiens. The sequence goes on along the minus strand of NW_027507764.1, from coordinate 563,570,154 downwards.
CCTTAGTACCAATTGACCATCGTTTAAATTCCACGGCCTACCTGAGTATTGTTGCTGACCATGTCCATCCCTTTATGACTACAGTGTCCCCATCTTCTGATGGCTCCTTCCCAGCAGGATAATGCACCATGTCACAAAGCTCCAATCATCTCACCACTGGACAATGAGGTCCCTGTCCTCCAATGGTCTCCACACTCACCAGATCTCAATCTGATAGAGCACCCTTTGGATTTGGTGGAATGGGAGAATCGCATCATGGATGTGCAGCCGACAAATCTGCAGCAACTGTATGATGCTATCATGTCACTATGGACCAAAACCTCATTCCAACACCTTGTTGTATCTATGCCATGAAGAATGAAGGCCGTTCTGAAGGCAAAAGGGGGTCCAACCCGGTACTAGCAAGGAGTATCTAATAAAGGAGTACCTAATAAAGGTGTACATAATAAAGTGGCCGGTGAGTGTATATGAGGAGCGGTCAAGATTTTTCCCGTCCATTCAATTCTAAGATTTACACAGCTTTGCTGCACAGCCAGGCGGATGACGCCACTTACAGTGAAGCTCACCTAAGTTAGCCATTTAGCCTACATGCACACGAACCTTAGGCTTAAAAATATGCCTGGAATAAAGTCCTGGAATTTTTCCATGCCTGGGGAGCCACTGATGGCTGTACTTGGGCATACTTGGGTAAACGCTGGTGCTTTCATGGATTGGCATGAACATGAGAAAGCGCGTATGACGTATTCCCTGTAATTCTGCATACAGGAAATACCTCATAAAAGCATGCATGCGTTTACGCCAATAATGCACTAAAGCATCCGCATTTACTCAAGTACACCCGCATACAGCTTCTGACTTCTATGGTTGGCTGTAAATGGCGCCCCAGGCATGAAGGAATCCTGAGATTTTACACTAGACATATATTTAAAGTGAGGTCCGCCCACTGCTGCAAAAAGGAAAAGCCGGGAGCTGCACATACTGCAGCTGCTGACATTTAATAATCGGACACTTACCTGTCCTGGAGTCCAGCAATGTCGGCACCGCAGCCGATTTTTCCATCAGCTGTCAGGTGCTGCCGCCTCCATTGCGAGTAAGGGCACCCAGCAGTGAAGCCTTACAGCTTCACGCCGGGGACCCTACTGCGCATGCACGAGGCTCCGCTCCTCTCTCCTACTGGCCTGGCGGCTGGGGAAGGTGGAGGGAGCCCGGGCGGTAATATCAATACCCACGGCTGAGGCTCCCGGAAGTGGGAAGAGGATACAGTGGAACCTGGATTACGAGCATAATCCTTTCCAGGAGAATGCTTGTAATCCAAAGCACTCGCATATCAAAGCGAGTTTCCCCATATGAGTCAATGGAAAGGAAGATAATTCGTTCTGCACTGACTTCTATTACATGAAATACCGCATGTGGCCAGAGGTGGGGGGGGGGGGGCGCCGGAGAGCCTTGGAAATACTCGGGGACAGCTCGGCTGACCTCGGAAAGCCTCGGAAAATTTGTATTTCCGAGTGTTTCCGAACGGCTCCAGACCATCCCGTGTCCCCGGCGCCCCCCCCCCCCCCACGCCTGGCCGAATGCAGTATTGCATGCCCCATTAGCTTGAATTTTGCTAATTTTGCGAGACAACACTTACAAACCGAGTCACAATAAATAAAATAAAAAAGTTGCTAGTCTTTCAAAACACTCGTTAACCGCATTACTCATAAACCAAGTTTCCACTGTACCTGTATTAGACATGTATCCTGTCCCCCCCCCCGCAAAAGGTGCCAAATGTGGCACTGGAGGGGGGGAGGAGTACAATGAGTGGAAGTTCCACTGTTGGGTGGAACTCCCCTTTAAGCCTCAAAATGTCCATGTGCACAAGGCCTGAAAGTGGGTGTAAACCCTTCCCAGTGAAGTGACTGGCCTCAGGTGATACACAGAGATAAAAACAAATCCTCCTACATAAGGTGCACCTGTTTATCAGCAATTTTCTTTCCTCTACAGCCGTTCAAAGTCAGAATTTATAAAGCTTGTCTGAGCTGTCAGAAAACAGGCAGCGGAGAGCTGAATTTATACTCTGCAGATCCCAGTGAGGAGAGCTGATTGGAGGGAACCCCCACCCCCCCCTTTCACCCTGCATGCAGAGACAGAGATAAGGCTGTCATCTGCTGGAGCTCTCACCCGTGTCACCTTTTTTTCTCTTGGTGTCAAGAAAAACTTGTCAGAAGTGACACACGCTGATAGCAGAGGAAGGAAGCAGCAGACAGAAATGACACCAAGTCTTATTTCACATGGACTTCAGCTTGTATAGGAGCAGTGTGAACATCAAGCTTTGATAAAGGATTTGCAGAACTTTCAGCAAGCTTTGTTGAAGCATTTAAAGGTACAATTCAGCTCCAGCGTGTAAACGTTGAACACAGAACCTAATGGGAGTGTTGATTTCCACTTTAAGCAAGCTGCTAGCAGGTTTCAGAACTTCTTGAAGCTTGTTGAAAGCCTGCTGAAGCCTACTAGCAGCTTGCTTAACCACTTAATGACTGGAAGGATTTACCCTCTTAACGACCAGACCATTTTTTGCAATACGGGACTGCGTTACTTTAACTGACAATTGTGCGGTCGTGCGATGCTGTACCAAACAGAATTGATGTCCTTTTTTACCCCCACAAACAGAGATTTATTTTGGTGGTATTTGATCACCACTGCAGTTTTTATGGTTTGCTTTTTAAACAAAACAAAAAAGAGACAATTTTGAAAAAATAAACCTTTTGACACTTTTTTGGGACCAGTGCATTATTACAGTGATCAGAGCTTAAAATAGCCACTGATGACTGTATAAATGACACTGGCAGGGAAGGGGTTAACATCAGGGGTGATCAAGGGGTTAAGTGCGTTTACTAACTGTATAGGGGAGGGTCTGACAGGGGATGAGACAAAGATCCATCTTCCTGCATAGCAGGAAGGCAATCAGTGCCCACAATGGATGCCTGCCAGTGATGCCCATCAGTACATCCATTAGTGTACATCAGTGCCACCTATCAGTGCCCATCCGTGCCACCTATGTGTACCCATCAGTGCTGTCTGTCTATCAGTGCCCCATCAGTGCTGCATATTAGTGCCCATCATCAGTGCAGCCCCATCAGTGAAGGAGAACGTTTTTTTTTACAAAGTTTTGTAACAAAAACATTTTTTTTTTTTTTATATTTGTTTAGCAGAAAATAAAACCCCAGAGGTGATCAAATACCACCAAAATAAAGCTCTATTTGTGGGAACAAAATGATAAAAATGTAGTTTGGGTACAGTGTAGCATGACCGCGCAATTGTCATTCAAAGTGCGACTGCGCTGAAAGCTCAAAATTGGTCTTGGCAGGAAGGTATACAAGTGCCCAGTATTGAAGTGGTTAATCTGCTCCATAATGCCATCACTTACCCACAGCTAGAAGGCATTTCTCTGCTAGAGTTGGTCCCTGTGTGCTACTACATGTGTAACACTGCCGGGATAGGAATCAATGGAAAAAGTCGCAGGAGGGTTGTCCTTCAGGAAAAACACCCTTTTTTTGAAAGTCCACTTAAAACTCAAAGATATCTCACAGAACTGTAACTGCTTGAAGAGTCACTTACCCAAGCTGACTTGTATCGAGTGTGTGTGAAGATCCAAACACTGGCACTTTTCCCATAATGAACATCATAATCTCTGACCTCTGATAGTCTGGTAAGTTGCTTCCAAAAAACCCTGGAGAAAATTTAGACATAAAGAGAATTAAAAATGCCAAGCAAGGTAGAAACGGCTATCACTAGGGCTGAAACATCTAATCGATTCATCGACAACGAATCGAAATTAATCGATTACTATTTTCATAATCGATTAATCGGGCAGTAACATAATGAGGTTAAAAAAAAAAAAAAAAAAAAAAAACTAAAATGAGCCCTGCTGGGTGCTTGGGCAGGATTCTTCAAAGTGGGATGGACGGCTGGAGAGACCGACATCATCTGCACAGAAGGCTGAATAAGAAGAAGAACCATGCATGCTCCGAACGCATGCCACGCCTAAAGCTAGTGATGCCCATGAGGTCGGCTCGACCTCCGTCCATCCAGAATTCTTGGACCAGCTCCAGAAAGTGCAGTTGTCTACCCACACTGCCTAGGGCTCTGTCCGGTCTCCCTGACGAGGACCGCTGCACATCCGGCCACCACCGCGGAGATTGTTATCCATTTCATGAGCATATCCACTATGATCCTGTGAGTTGTTTACAAATTGTGGCTATTAAAGTCCCATACTGTTAGTCTTAGATAGCGCTGCCTTTCTTGTCTGTCCCGTCGCTCAGTTTCTTTCACTCAGTGACCCCAGTGTTGACAGAGAGGGCAGGGGAGGGTCAAACAAGGATGCTGCGCAGGCAATCAACACCCTTCTTATCAACACTGATGTCATCACTTGCTGTTAGGCTGCCGATGGCTGGAAGGTTGAAATGGTGCACAATAAAAACCTGTGGCTTTGTGTAACTAAAGGGCAGGTTGCATCCACACGCTGGCTTTTGTAGAAATTTTTGTGCAATTTTTAGGCATTTGCCAAGGCACCACCCTGTTTGAAAAAGTCTGATCCAACAAAACAAGGTTTCTAAGTATGGAGGAGCATGCTCTACTTGACAGTGTTTGGACCTGAGCAGCCAATCACCAGGCCTGAACACTGTCAAGTAATTGGGGGAAAGGGGGGTTAGTGACAATCATTTGAGTAAAGCTCCAACAGAATAAGACAGAAGAGCTTACTTGGAGTGGATTCCTGCAGCAGGGAGGAGGCAATAGAGAGTGGGTATACTCTGCTGGGTAGGTAGTTGGGCCATCAGGAGGTACTGACAACTCTGCCTTGAAAAGTGAAACTCCAGACAAATTTTCTTTCAAAAGACTTTGACTGCAATCTGCATACCCGATGGGGGTGATTTACACTCACTTTCTGTCCTGGGGATCGCAAAAACTCAACAAGTAAATAGAAATCAATAAAAACCTAAAAGCGGTATAATCCCATTCTTTACAAAACAATAAAAAAAGATGTCTGGAGTTCCACTTCAGTAGGGTCCAGGACGATTATGGAATTAGTAGGAGATTCAAAAGGGTTATTGGGTTGTTGCACCATTCTTGGTATTCGGTGATAATCTTCAAGTCTAAGACCCCCCCCCCCCCCCCCCAACCTACTTAAAATGAATGGGATGGGGAAGAGAGAATCTTTCTTACCGATTGTCTGAATGATGGCGTTCTGCACGATGCGCTCGTCGCTCTCTTTGGTGCCTGTCTGGTAGTTGGCACTGTTCAACGAACTTCTTCGGTCCCCCAACTCAAAGTCCACACTAAGAGTCAAATGTCTTAATAGCGTGTTAAAAACCTCCAGGACTGTTGGACCTGGTTAAAAAAAATAAAAATAAAATAGATTCAGCATAAAATGTAATACCGTCAATAAACCAGACTAGCCCCAAGTGAAATGGAATCATTACATTTGTTGTGTAGTATGATCAGCTAACTTTATATGTTTCTTTTATGTTCCCTTATGCCGCGTACACACGAGCGGATTGTATGGTGTACTTAGTTCGTCATACAATCCGACGGACAGTCCGTCGTACTTTCGACTGAACGGACTTGACCACACACGGATGCACAAACAGTCCGTCGAAAGCTTGCGTGATGACGTGTACAGCACGTACGACGGGACTAGAAATAGGAAGTCCAATACACAGCAAAGCACCCTTCCGCCGTGTAAATCCTTTCTGGGCATGCGCCATTCTTAGTACGTCGAACTAGCATACTGACGAGCGGATTGTCCGCTGAAACCAAAGTACGACGGACAGAATTTCGAAAAATCCGAAATACTTAGTACGCCGGACTGCACGCTGAAAAAGTCAGCTGAAGCCCACACACGAGCGGACTGTCCGCTGAAATGTGTTTCGACGGACTAAGTACGCCATACAGTCTGCTCGTGTGTACGCGGCATTAGTTTGATATGGACTTGTAATGAAGGGGTACAAGGTTAAAGTGATTGTAAAGCTAGTAGGTTTTTACTTTAATGGATTCTATGTATTAAAGTGGTTTTAAAGGCAGAAGTTTTTTTTTTTATCTTAATGCATTTTATGCATCAAGATAAAAAAACCTTCTGTGTGTAGCAGCCCCCCTAATACTTACCTGAGCCCCGTCTCTATCCAGCAATGTTGCACGAGTGCCTCAACCGTTGGGACTCTCCCTCTTGATTGGCTGAGACACAGCAGCGGTGCCATTGGCTCCCGTTGCTGTCAAAGTCAGTTAGCCAATCAAAAAGAGAGACTGTGGACACTGGTATAAAGGGGGGACTGTGCTGTAAAGAGGGACTGTGGACACCAATATAAAGGGGGAACTGTAGACACTAATATAAAGGGGGACTGTGCTGTACAGAGGGACTGTGGACACAAATATAAAGGGGGGGACTGTGCTGTACAGGGGGACTGTGGACACTAATATAAAGGGGGGGACTGTGCTGTACAGGGGGACTGTGGACACTAATATAAAGGGGGGGGGGACTGTGCTGTACAGGGGGACTGTGGACACTAATATAAAGGGGGGACTGTGCTGTACAGGGGGACTGTGGACACTAATATAAAGGGGGGGGGGGGGACTGTGCTGTACAGGGGGACTGTGGACACTAATATAAAGGGGGGGGGGGACTGTGCTGTACAGGGGGACTGTGGACACTAATATAAAGGGGGGGGGGGGGCTGTGCTGTACAGGGGGACTGTGGACACTAATATAAAGGGGGGGACTGTGCTGTACAGGGGGACTGTGGACACTAATATAAAGGGGGGGACTGTGTTGTACAGGGGGACTGTGGACACTAATATAAAGGGGGGGACTGTGTTGTACAGGGGGACTGTGGACACTAATATAAAGGGGGGGGGGGGCTGTGCTGTACAGGGGGACTGTGGACACTAATATAAAGGGGGGACTGTGCTGTACAGGGGGACTGTGGACACTAATATAAAGGGGGGGGGGGACTGTGCTGTACAGGGGGACTGTGGACACTAATATAAAGGGGGGACTGTGCTGTACAGGGGGACTGTGGACACTAATATAAAGGGGGGGACTGTGGACACTAATATAAAGGGGGGACTGTGCTGTACAGGGGGACTGTGGACACTAATATAAAAGGGGGGGACTGTGCTGTACAGGGGGACTGTGGACACTAATATAAAAGGGGGGGACTGTGCTGTACAGGGGGACTGTGGACACTAATATAAAGGGGGGGGGGACTGTGCTGTACAGGGGGACTGTGGACACTAATATAAAGGGGGGGGGACTGTGCTGTACAGGGGGACTGTGGACACTAATATAAAGGGGGGGACTGTGGACACTAATATAAAGGGGGGACTGTGCTGTACAGGGGGACTGTGGACACTAATATAAAAGGGGGGGACTGTGCTGTACAGGGGGACTGTGCTGTACAGGGGGACTGTGGACACTAATATAAAGGGGGGGGGGGGGACTGTGCTGTACAGGGGGACTGTGGACACTAATATAAAGGGGGGACTGTGCTGTACAGGGGGACTGTGGACACTAATATAAAAGGGGGGGGGACTGTGCTGTACAGGGGGACTGTGGACACTAATATAAAGGGGGGGGGGGACTGTGCTGTACAGGGGGACTGTGGACACTAATATAAAGGGGGGGACTGTGGACACTAATATAAAGGGGGGACTGTGCTGTACAGGGGGACTGTGGACACTAATATAAAAGGGGGGGACTGTGCTGTACAGGGGGACTGTGCTGTACAGGGGGACTGTGGACACTAATATAAAGGGGGGGATTGTGCTGTACAGGGGGACTGTGGACACTAATATAAAGGGGGGGACTGTGCTCTACAGGGGGACTGTGGACACTAATATAAAGGGGGGGGGGGGACTGTGCTGTACAAGGGGACTGTGGACACTAATATAAAGGGGGGGGGGACTGTGCTGTACAGGGGGACTGTGGACACTAATATAAGGGGGGGGGGGCGGCGACTGTACAGAGGGGTTGTGTTGTGAAGGGGGGGGCTAAAGGACAGACACCATGAATATCAGCCCCCCCCCCCCCCCCCCCGACTCATCCAGTGCAAGAATATCCCTGCCTCTGCTATATCTATTTTGTGGATGTATGTTTCCTCCACCTCTTTTACTGTTTCTTCATCCCCCCCCCCACCCCCCAGCAATTACCAGATCAACAGTCTTTAGGGGGGCAGCTCTAACATGGGGAAGCAAAGCTCTTCCTCTACCAAGATGGCCGCCTTCACACAGACACATTGCAGAACAGGCGAGGCATAAGGGAAAAGATCACCTGCAGGATCCGGCTGCCTTTTTGGGCACAGCTTTCACAGTTTATAAAATCTATTTATTTAATAGAAACAGAACATTTCAAGACCTCAATAAGACAACTTCTACTTTTATTGGCGGATACCGAGTGCCCTCCAAGGTGCAATCCTTGGCCACAATCGGAACACTTCACCCATCCTGAAAAACTCCCTCACCCAATAAATGTTTTCTACAATATTTTATATAAATTAGGGACAAGCGCAGATTTAAAAAAACTCAGCTGTAAAAAAAAATAAAAAAAATTAAATCAGATAAGGGTAAGTAAAATTATACTGCAGAAAAGCAGACTGAACATGAAAAACAAATTGTTTTTGTCATTTTAAAATAACAGCAAAAGCTATTTTTATCTGAGGCGGCAATCACTTGTATCCAGACTACTCTTAGGCCGCGTACACACGGGCGGATTGTCTGCCCAACTTAGTCCGCCGAACCGTGTTTCAGCGGACAATCCGCTCGTGTGTGGGCTTCAGCGGACTTTTTCAGCGGACAGTCTGACGGACTAAGTCTTTCGGAATTTCCGTAATTTTGTCCGCTGAAACACGGTTCAGCGGACAATCCGCTCGTGTGTAGGCAAGTTGGACGGACTAAGTATGGCGCATGCTCAGAAAGGATTTACACGGCCGAAGGTTGCATTGCAGTGTATTGGACGTCGAATTTCTAGTCCCGTCGTACGTGCCGTACGCGTCATCGGGCAAGCTTTCGGCGGACTGTCTGTTCATCGTGTGTGGTCAAGTCCGTTCATTTGAAAGTTGGACGGACTGTCTGTCGGATTGTCTGACGAACTTAGTTGGGCAGACAATCCGCCCGTGTGTACGCGGCCTTAAGCTAATTTTTTAAAGAGGCTGATGTATAAATACTGTGAAAAACAGAAAAGTGTCTATCTTGCGTGGGACTGGATTTCACAGCTAATTTGCCAAGTATCAGTTGCATGAAGTGGACAGGTAAGCTGTTCATTTTTTTAACTAAGAATTTGTTGTGGGGTTGGCTTCTAGCGAGGCTGAAATGTGCAAAAAGCTTTCACGAAATCCACGTCATACGCAGTCATTACGAGATTTGTTTTCTGTATTCTGCAAACAAAAACCTGGTTGATCCTGCTGATCTCTATCTCCCCCTTCTGTCCATGTCCCCAATCCAGCTAGGAATTTTGCAGCTGCGGTGGTAACTCTGCACATGCTCAGTTTTTAGTGAGTTTCTTTGCTGAGCGCTTCCTCCCTATCAAATCTGAGCAGCCTATAGAGTCATACATGTGGGCGGAAAAACTGGTGAATGACAGCCTATTCCCTCCCTCCCTCCTCCATACACACTAACCAGCTAAAACACAATGGGGTAGGATATAACATGTAGGAGGCTTCAGCTCCCTCTTATTCTAAGACACAGGCTGGAGGGGCGTGAGACGGCCTATGACTGGCAGAAATCCACCAACACCATGTTATTGTCAAAACAAATTTTAAAGATCCGATTTCAAATATGTATTTTTATGACAATTTAACCCAGTTTATTGATATTATTTATTTTTATTCTGTATTCCAAAGGCAGTTTTCTGTATGTTGAACATGTGACCAGTAGCACAGGACTAGAAGCTCCTCCTGCTTCTGCCTGTCTGCAGGGAAACAGAAACAGAAGCAGGAGGAGCTTTAAAATATAATGTACTTTTTTTTATTAAAATAATTACAGTGCCATCATCCACATACAGAAATAGAAAGGACAAAGAAAATTAGTGTGTGTTCAGTATCACTTTAAATTGGTGGTTAGTGAAAAATTGCCTTCTTATAATGGTAGTTGGCATAGTGGTACCAATGGGAGAAAGACCCCCTATTATTAATGGTCAGTGGGAGAAGGACGTTCAAGGAAACCCTAGCAATCTCTGGAGGAACCCAAGGATTCCACGGAATCCTGGTTGAGAAACCCTACTCCAAGAGGCCAAGGCCTTGAGGCGATTTAGTTTGCGTTGTGCGCTATACAAAATATTTCATTCATTCATTCAAGGCAGTGGCTAGTGGTTTTTCGTTTGGGAGGCGGCAAACATCGAACCCCCCCCCCCACCCCCTCGCTGTCTGCCGGTCCACTGGCACTTACCCCAGCTAGGCGTCGGGCACATTGGGCAGCTTCAGACATCAGGCAACGGCTCCTGAGCCTTCTCCTCCTCGCTTCCACCGTACGTCTGTTCCCCGCTTCCTAGGCGTCCAATAGGATCGCCTGTCCTTTCAGACAATCAGGTGATGGGTATCAGACCCGCTTCCTGATTGGCCGGGAGGAGGATCAGTGTAGCAACAACGAATATTCATTCGCTGTTGCAACACAACTGGGTGGGCTCCAGACACAATGCTCTGCACCCCGAGCCCACCTTATTTTTAAGCCCATTAGAGCCTCTGGCTCTGATCAGGTGCTTTAAAAAACCACACCACTGCCATAGGAATTCAAGGGGCCGGGGGCATGGATAGGGAGGGCAGCACCACTGCACCCACAATGGACGGGCCGCCCCTGGCAGCAGCTCTGTTTCACCCAGAAAGAAATGAATATATGCATGTGGAGGGAGACAGAATGGAGGGGGATAAACAGAGTTCTGTAGTTCAGCAGGCAGGGCTGACAACTGAAATTTAGGAGCTCACTGGAGTTCTGGCAGATCAACAGGTATTATTCTGTCCCTGCATGTGTCTTCAAAAAGATGCACCGTCCAGATCTTCATTAATGCGCCAATAAAGGTGTTGAATTATTACATATCGCCTACAATGTATACAGCAGCTGTAAGGAGAATAGATTGAGATGGGAGATAGGAGAGAGAATTTTGGAAAGGGGGCACCATATAAAAATGTAAAAAGGGAAATTATAGCCTTCTTCACGATTTTAGATATGCCCATTACAAAGATCATCTGAATCCAAATTATTTTAAATACTGATGCTTAAAAAAAAAAACATAGTTTTTGTGTATAAGTTTTAATGCAACTTATCCCACTGCAAGTCTACCAGCCAGAGTTTCCTTACACATGGGTCGAATGTCGGACAGTTTCTATGGAACATTCGGCCCATGTGTACTCGGCTTAAAAGTGTTACTAAACCCAGTAATATGAGAATCCTTAATCCGCACCCCCCAGTGCCCACAGTGCTTATAAATCTTTTTACATTAAAATATTGCCACTATATACCTTTTTGGCTGATCTGTATACCACGGTTACATGATAAACTGCAGGGTGTGTCCAGTGCTGAGAGTTCAGGTAGGAGAAGATTTCCACTATAGCCTGTGTCCTCATGCTGTTATGGGAGGCAGATCATCCATGAATTAAAGGAGAAGTCCAGCCTAAGCTCCTTTGGATGGGCTTCTCCTATGGGTCACAGGAGTGCAATTGGTTTTGCACTCCTGTGACCTGTTTTCAGCAGAGAGCGGGCTGATGTCAAATCTCCGCTGATGTCACCAAGATCAATCCAGACACCGCGCCATCATGACAATAAAGACTGGATCGCCAGGTGCCTGGTCTCATACCTGTTTCAGCCTCTCAGCGAGAATCCCCCCTCCCCGGAGAGATGCTGACTGACAGGCAGCAGCTCTCTGCTTGGGGAGCTGTGAGAACTGAGCCATCGGCGATGTTCGATCGCTAGGTTCTCAGTGCAGAGGCGGCAGGGGATAGATATAGAATCCACCCAAGAAAGTATGATTATGGGGGAAAATAATAAAACATATTTCTCTTTTAAAATGTAACATCCCATCCACTGTGTTTTTTTTTTTTTAGTTACTGGGCATGGAGGAGGAGGGAGGGACTGGGCTGTCATTAAAGCGGTTGTATGATTTTCTTTTTTTACTTTTACCTACATGTAAGCCTATAATAAGGCTTACCTGTAGGTGAAAAAAAAAATCTCCTAATCCTGTACGGTTTAGGAGATATTCCCCTCGCAATCAGCCGCTGACTGCAGCGGCGCATGCGCACAGGGGATTCTCGGCTGGAAGCCCGGCAGACGCCGGACCCTGCTGGAAAAAAATCTCCCGCACGCATGCGAGCGAGTGACGATATCGCGGCTCCGGCCACTCACAGCGCCGGAGCCGTGATACCCGGAAGACGCACAAAGGGAACATGTCAGCTCCCTCGGCTGAGATGTCAGGGCCTCGTTCTAAGGTATTTCACAATGAGCTAGTATGCAGTGCATACTATCTCATTATGCCTTTTCCCTTGCAGGTCTGAAGAAAAAAAAATAAAAAATGTCAGCGGGTTTACTCCGGCTTTAAGGATTTGTATGCACACCCACATGTGTGATGTCAATATCATGTGACCTGAAAAGCTCAGCTCAATAAGCAACTGTTCTCTCCAGCAATAGAGACCAAACTGAGCATGTGCAGGAGAACTACCCTTACTGTGTATTATCTGGCCTTGCCAAGAGAGAACGTGTAGAAGGGGAGAGGATCTGTGCATACAGGATAAAAACAGCCTTTTTAAACAATACAGAGGGTGAACCCCTTAAGTTCAACATTGAATATAACAAGCATGCTATTCTGCATATACAGACTGATATTACTGTTGTGGGTTTAGTAACACTTTAAGGAAAACTACTCTACTCCGCTGTCACCAGAAAAAGTTTCCCCTCACATTCTGTTTTTAATGACAACTCAAACTGATCTCTAACTTTTTTGCCTTTACAGACACTGTAGGATGGTGCAGATATTACAGGCAGAAAAGAAGACAATACATCAGGTTATGTACCAATGGAGCCTTTAGCGGCAATGGCGACTGCTTCCAGAAGAACCTGTACAATGCCGGCTCGTATGCGAGGAGAATCCTTCTTGTGAAAATCCAGGTGCCCGAGAATCTGCTGGATCACATGATGGGAGTACTGAGCCTGAAAAAACACGGGGGTATCGTTACTGTGACACATAGGGTAACCCCAAAATAACAACCAATCACAGAGATAGGAGTTGCCTTCAAACCCATATTGAGAACAGCGACATTTAATAATCAAATGGTTCGATTTTATGGTACTAATAAGAAACTCTTTTTTTTTTTACCGCGGCAGACAGAGCTGTAGTTCTCAATGGACTACAAGCATGCTGATCAGCGGCCCTGTAGTCCATTGACACATCCAGAAGCTCAGTAACTGTCTGCCAATACAGGGGTATGGACAGAGCCGTAGCCAGTAGTGGTGCACCAAAATGAAAATTCTGGTGCTGAAAAACGAAAATTCTGAATGCATTTGGCTGAAACCGAAATTTAACTACAAATATAAACATATATATATATATACACACACACACACATACATACATATATATATATATATATATATATATATATATATATATATATATATATATATATATATATATAAATAATTGTATTATACAAGTCTTTTTAATTAACCACTTGCTTACTGGGCACTTAACCCCCCTCAGTCCCAGACCAATTTTCAGCTTTCAGTGCTGATGCACTTTGAATGACAATTGCGCGGGCATACAACACTGTACCCAAATGAAATTTTTATCATTTTTTTCCCACAAATAGAGCTTTCTTTTGGTGGTATTTAGTTACAGCTCGGAGTTTTATTTTTTGCTAAACAAACAAAAAAAAATGCAAAAAAAAAAATCATGTTTTAATAGTTTGTTATAAAATTTTGCAAACAGGTCATTTTTCTCCTTCATTGAAGTGCGCTGATTAGGCGGCACTGATAGGCTGCACTGGTGGGCACTGATGGGCTGCATTGGTGGGCACTGATGGGCTGCACTGGTGGGCACTGATAGGCATAGTTAAGGCGGCACTAATAGGCAAAGATAAGGCGGCACCGATGGGCACAGATAAGGCGGCACTGATGGGCACAGATAAGGCGGCACGGATGGGTGGCACGGATGGGCACTGATAGGTACCACTGATAGATGGGACTGATGGGCACTGATAGGTGGCACTGATAGGTGGCTCTGATAGGTGGTACTGCTGGGCACTGGTAGATGACACTGATGGGCACGGATATGTGGCACTGGGGTGAAGCACCTTTGAGGCAGATTGTGGGCACTGTGGGTGGCACTGCTGGGTGGCACTGTGGGCACTGCTGGGTGGCACTGTTGGCACTGCTGGGTGGCACTGTTGGCACTGCTGGGTGGCACTATGGGGGGGCACTTACTTTTAATAAGTGTGGCACTGCAGGGGGCAGGTGGGCACTGGCAGGGGGCAGGTGGGCGCTAGCAGGGCTGGCCGTGATCGGGACTGATGTCCCGATCACGGCCGCCGCTGTCAGCGCGAGGAGGAATAATAGCCGATTACCGGCTCCGTTATATCACATGATCAGCTGTCATTGGCTGACAGCTGATCACGTGATAAGGGGTCGGGATCGACCCCTTTCACGGATCAGTGATCAGGCGAGTCTCATGGACTCGCCGATCACAGAGCGCGCTGCGCGCGCCCCTCAGGGGGTGCGCAGGCTGCTCGTACACGGGACGACGTCTATTGACGTCGTCCCGGAAAAGGAGATCTGCGCTGTAGCCGTCATTTGGCTATAGCGCGGATCTCAAGTGGTTAAAGTGATTGTGAAGGTTTGTGTTTTTTTTTTTTTTTTTTTAAACAAACATGTCATACTTACCTCCACTGTGCATTTAGTTTTGCACAGAGTGGCCCCCGAACACAGACCTCTGGGGTCCCCCGGCAGCTCTCGCGGCTCCTCCTCTCATCAGATAACCCCCTAGGAGAAGCGCTCTCCTGGGGTGGGGGGGTTACCTTGCGGGCACGCTCCCGAGTCCAGCCTGTGTGTCCATAGAATGCCGCACTCAGCCCGGTGCCCGCGTCATTAAATTTGATTGACAGCAGCGGGAGCCAATGGCTGCACTGCTATCAATCTATCCAATCAAGAGCCAAGAAGCCCGGGCAAAGGAAGAGCGCATCTCCACCAGGTGAAATATCAGGGCTCAAGTAAATAAAACTGGGGGTGTTTTTTTAACCTTAATGCCTGGATGCATTAAAGCAGAGTTCTGCTTAAAAAAAAAATGAAAAAAATCAGCAGCTACAAATACTGCAGTGGAAAATACGCTGTAAAGATGGAGAGTCACAGAAGGAAGCTGAATGGGAGCAGGCATGGACTTTACTAACCTGAATAGAATACATAATAATTTTAAAGCAGGAAACGGCAAACTCATTCGACTCCCACAGCTTGTGATGGTCTAGATGCCTGCAGAAAAAAAAACACAATTGTTTAGCATTTGCTCCTCTCCACATATTGGGGTTAATTTGCCCCTGTCACCGATTCTGGTGAAAAGGCTTTAAATAACATGTTCTTTTTTGATTCTACTACATGGGCGTATTGGTCATCTAAAAGGCAGAGGTCTCGATGGAAACAGCTCATTGCTTTAATCTGGCCCTGGAGGCTCCCCCCCCCCTTCACTGTCAGTAACAGTGGGACATAGTTCCCCCCACTGACACCAATGATGGAGCACTATTCCCCCCCACTGACACCAATGATGGGGCACTATTCCTCCCACTGACACCAATGATGGGGCACTATTCCTCCCAATGATGGGGCACTATTCCTCCTACTCAATGATGGGGCACTATTCCCCACTGACACCAATGATGGGGCACTATTCCTCCTACTCAATGATGGGGCACTATTCCTCCCGCTGAAACCAATGATGGGGCACTATTCCTCCCACTGACACCAATGATGGGGCACTATTCCTCCCTGACACCAATGATGGGGCACTATTCCTCCTACTCAATGATGGGGCACTATTCCTCCCTCTGACACCAATGATGGGGCACTATTCCTCCTACTCAATGATGGGGCACTATTCCTCCTACTCAATGATGGGGCACTATTCCTCCCACTGACACCAATGATGTGGCACTATTCCTCCTAATCAATGAAGGGGCACTATTCCTCCCACTGACACCAATGATGGAGCACTATTCCTCCCACTGACACCAATTTTATATCCAGCTTTCAAAAACTTTGATTGGACATTCTGACGGAAAAAAAAGTCTGATGAAGCCCACACACAGTCGGATTATCCAACAACATGGTCCGATTTTCCGTTGGAATGTCCGACCGTGGGTATAAGGGCTTACAGAGGCTGCCAAGTAAGCAGGAGATTCTCACTGTATGTAATATATATATATATATATATATATATATATATATATATAGTGTGTATTTATTATATATAAAATATATATACACACACACACACATATATACACACACATATATGTGTGTGTGTGTATATATGTATATATATATATATATATATATATATATATACACACACACACATATGTGTGTGTGTGTGTGTATTTATTATATATATATTATATACACACACACACACACTGTGATGTTTCCTTACAAATGATATCAGCCAGCACCCTTCCCATGTGCTCCGCATTCACTTTTAGAAGCCAGTGAAGGAAAACTAAAAGCCAGATTTTGAACAGCACCAAAAAGTAGTGAAAGCTCGCCACACCACCCCCACCCACCTTCCAAAATTTAATTAACACCTCTGAAAAAAACAGCCTATTAAAATCCTGAGATGTGGCTGAGAAGAAAAGAAAAAACCTAAGAGATATTTTGCAGTAATTGGCCGTAACAACGTGAATCAGAAGGCAACACAAGTGGCAGGATAATGGGAACATAATTATAATGTTGCTTCATTAAAGATACATAACTGGGCGAGGACATAGTTTGCGTGTTTTTTTTCCAAGCTGTGAATTATTGCTGTAACATAATATCAAACAACGCACGGCTCTCTAATTAATAACATGAAAAATAAGACCAAACTGGGAGGGAAGTTTTCATTTCTTTCCAGCGAAAAAGGAAAATAGGAATCGTTTGAGGGGAAAAAAAAATATGTTTACAAAGAAGAGGTAATGATATAGGAAATTAATGAATGGAAGAAAAAGCTTTCTACTATCAAAACTCCAAAATGCAACAGATTTCAAAATAATAAAGTACTTAAAGTGTTTGTAAAGGCTGAAGGTTTTTTTACCTTCATGCATTCTATGTGCTGCTCCTCCCACAAGACTCACCTGAGCCCCCTCTTGATCCAGCGATGTGCACAAGGGCTTAGGGCCAGTGATGGCGAACCTTGGCACCCCACATGTTTTGGAACTACATTTCCCATGATGCTCAAACACACTGCAGAGTGCATGATCATCATGGGAAATGTAGTTCCAAAACATCTGCGGTGCCAAGGTTCGCCATCACTGGTTTAGGTTATCCTGGGACTCCCTCTCCTCATTGGCCGAAACAGCAGCAGGATCCATTGGCTCCCACTGCCGTCAATCACAGCCAGTGAGCCAATGAGGAGAGAGGGGAGGGCAGGGCTGAGCCGCGCTCTCTGTGTCTTATGGACGCATAGAGCGGGGCTCGGGAGTGAGCACGTACTAGTGCCCCTATAGCAAGTGGCTAAGTATTGGGGGGCACCAGTCAAGGGGGAGGAGCCAGGAGAGCCAGCGGGTGACCTGAGAAGAGGAGGATCGGGGCTGCTCTGTGCAAAACTATTACACAGAGGTGGCAAGTATAACATGTTTGTTATTTTTAAAAAAAAAAAGAAAAAAAGCTGAGCCTTTAAAACCACTTTAACCGCTTCAGCCCCGGAAGATTCTACCCCCTTCCTGACCAGAGCCCATTTTGCAATTCGGTACGGCGTCGCTTTAATTGACAATTGCGCGGTCATGCACCGTTGCACCCAAACAAAATTGACGTCCTTTTTTACCCACAAATCAAGCTTTCTTTTGGAGGTATTTGATCACCTCTGCGGTTTTTATTTTTTGCGCTATAAACAAAAGAAGAGCGTCAATTTAAAAAAAAAAAAAAAAAAAAAAAAAAAAAAAGGAATATTTTTTACTTTTTGCTATAATAAATATAACCCAAAAATATATAAAACAACAAATTTTTTCCTCAGTTTAGGCCAATATATATTCTTCTACATATTTTTAGTAAAAGAAAAAAAAAACGCAATAAGCGTATATTGATTGGTTTGCACAAAAGTTATAGCTTCTGCAAAATAGGGGTTGGATTTATGGCATTTTTATTAAAAAAAATATTTCTTTTTTTAGTAGTAATGGTGATCTGCAAATTTTATCAGGCCTGTGACATTATAACGGACACATTGGACACTTTTGACACTATTTTGGGACCATTGTCATATATACAATGATCAGTGCTATAAAAATGCACTGATTACTGTATAAATGACACTGGCAGGGAAGGGGTTAAACACTAGGGGGTGATCAAGGAGCAGTGATCTCTGTCATGTCACCAGGCAGAACGGGAAATGCCTTGTTTTAATAGGCACTTCCCCGTTCTGCGGCTCCGTGACACGATCGCGGGACACCGGCAGACATAGAGTCCGCGGGCCCCACAGGCACGGTTACACTGTATGCGGTGCATGCCCTCTTGCCCCGCCAATTAAAAGGGACGTACAAGTGTGCCCATTTGCCCACCGCTACCATTGTGCCGACGTATATTGGCGTGCAGTGGCCGGCAAGTGGTTAAAGCAGAGTTCCGGACACTTTTTATTTTTTTTCTGGCATCTCATCATAATGCATTAATAACCAAGATAAAGTTTATAGATGTTTGCTATTGGATCTGAATTTTGTATATTTTTTATACTTGAGAAAATCCTCTTCTGGTCGTTGCCATGATGATTGTGGGCATGTGAAGCCCAATTGCAACCTCTTACCGGATTTGCGACGGAGAGGTGCATGCTGGGTAACCAGCATGCACCTCTCGATCTCGCGCATGCGCGATACTCCGCCACCCGTAGCGCCGATTGTTTAGAAAGCTGCCATAAAACAACGGGTGGCAATAGAGGAAGGTCCCGCCCCATTGTTATGGCGACATAGACGTGATCCGCCTTAAATCGCGTCCTTTTCTGTCGGAAATAATGCGATTTTTGCTCATATTCCTGCCCACTGACTCCTGGGAAATTACGACTTACATTTCCTAGGAACACAGGCGGAGGAGGAAGTGATGCGGAGCTCCGAGGACCCGGAAGTGGCAGATTAGGAGCCACTACATAGCAACTGGGCGTTTACTGACAAGTTAAAAAAATAAAATTCCCCCCAAATGTTTATTAATACTATGAAAGGACTATAAATATGTAAAAATGTTTTTTGGTGGAACTCCACTTTAAAGGATAAGTTCACCTTTAGGAACGGGTCACATCTGTAGTTAGGGCTTAACATGCGCTTATGTTCCTAAAGTATTGGCCTCCCACCTGTGACAGCATGCCGAGGTTCCTTTCTCCTGCAGCTGCTGTCACAATATGGGTGCATTCACACCTGCCTCTAATTACATTGGAGAACCCCCAACAGGGGTTCCCTGGATTAGCTGTGAGAAGTAGCCCCATTGAAAGCAATGGGAGGCTGCCGACTCCTGTAGTTAATCGTGCCACTCGCATCTAACCTCTCAAGCATTGATCACACCCTTAAAATTGAGGCGGCTGTATTGGGCTCCACCCACACCGCCACGTCATTCATTCACAGAGCTCTGTGAATGAATAAACCACAAGTCCCATCTGCCACAATGGCAGAGAGCTTGTTGTCCTCAATGGATTACGAGTGCGATGAACAGCGCCACTCCTAGTCTATTGATACTTCCTCCAGCTTTCTAAATGAAAACCCGGACGAAGGTACAGACAAAAAGCTGGGAGGATAGGTCTGCAAAAGCCTGACATTAATAAAAATAATAAATGCACATTTTTTTCCTGCAATTAATGTTTTTTTTTTTTTATTAATGTTTTTTTTCTTTAAAAATAACAAACATGTCATACTTACCTGCTTCTGCTCAATAGTTTTGCAAAAAGCAGCCCTAATTCTGCTCTTCTCTGATCCCCCAGCTGGCGCTTCAGGCTCCTCCCTCCCCTCCCGCCAAGTGTCCCCATAGAAAACCGCTTTCTATGGGGGGGGGGGGGCACTCATGCAGGTTTGCTCCCGAGCCTCGTTGTTGACCCCTACTTCTTCGTCACTGGCTGAGATTGACAGCAGCAGGAGCCATTGTCTCTGAGCCAATGTGGAGGGAGACAGCAGTCTTTTCTCCTGTGCACATCGCTGATTGAGATGGGGCTCTGGTAGGTATTTAGGGGGCTGGAAGCGAAACTGCATGCATGCAAGTTTTTTTTTTTTTTACCTTAAATGCATAGAATGCACTTATACCCCCCTTCCTGCCCAGGCCAATTTTCAGCTTTCAGCGATGTAGCACTGTACCCCGGCGTCCCAGTGTAGAGACTCCGGGGGACTGATGCTGCCCCCACCTAGGTAAGTATAAAAGGGGAGGGGACCCCATACTTCTTTTAACCTACATATTCTGCCTAGGACCTCAGAGCAATTGTGCTGTCAAGCAACACTGTACCCATATGACATGGTTATCACACAAATAGAGCTTTTTGGTGATATTTAAGCACTTGCCAACCAGCCGCTGCAGTTTTACTGAGGCAGAATGGCACGGCTGGGCGAAAAGATGTTATGTTACATCGCATCGCCCTGTGGCCACTAGGAGTGCGCGCCTGCTGCTCGCCCCCCGGAGCTGACGCTCTTCAGTTACAACACAGAAAGGGAACACAGTTAACCCCTTGATCGCCCCCTAGTGTTAACCCCTTCCCTGTCAGTGACATTTTTACAGTAATCAATGCATTTTTATAGCACTGGTCGCTGTATAAATGACAATGGGCCCAAAAATGTGGCAAAAGTGTGCAATGTGTCCGCCATAATGTCGCAGTCCCGATAAAAATCGCAGATCGCCGCCATTACTAGTAAAAAGATAATAATAATTATAAAAATACTATAAATCTATCCCCTATTTTGTAGGCACTATAACTTTTGCGCAAACCAATCAATATACGCTTATTGTGTTTTTTTTTACCAAAAATACGTAGAAGAATATGATAGGTTGGACTTGTTGGTCTTTTTTCAACCTCGCCTACTATGAATACATATCGGCCTAAACTGAGAAAAAAAATTTTTTAAATGGGGAGATTTATTATAGCAAAAAGTACAAAATATTGTATTTTTTTTTTTCAAAATTGTCACTCTTTTTTTGTTTATAGTGCAAAAAAAAAAAACTGCAGAGGTGATCAAATACCACAAAAAGAAAGCTCTATTTGTGGGGGAAAAAAAGAACATCAATTTTGTTTGGGTACGTCGTCGCACTTAAAGTGACGCAGTGGTGAATTGCAAAAAATGGCCCAGTCATTCAGCAGCCAAATCTTCTGGGGCTGAAGCAGTTAGGCTCGGTTCACACCAGACGCGGCAAGTCGCCCCCGTTTTGTACTACGGAACCGTTCTAGTAGGAGCGACTCGAGTCGCTCCGACTTAGAAAAAAGGTTCCTGTACTACTTTTGCGGCGACCTCGGGCGACTTGCATTGACTTCTATACAGAAGTCATTTTGCAAGTCGCCGCTGAGGTCGCGGCAGGTCGCGGCGCAGCAAGTCGTGCCGCGTCTGGTGTGAACCGAGCTTTAATCACCGCTTGTTTTTTTGTTTTTGGCTAAATAAAAAAAGTGCAAGACCCAAAACAGTGAACTGGGTAAGTGTAGTTCAGACTAAGGCCCC
Organism: Lithobates pipiens; assembly: GCF_037356315.1. Classification (NCBI taxonomy): domain Eukaryota; kingdom Metazoa; phylum Chordata; class Amphibia; order Anura; family Ranidae; genus Lithobates; species Lithobates pipiens. The sequence continues at coordinate 563,548,301 of NW_027507764.1, read as the reverse complement.
TTTCACACTGGGGCGGGAGAGGCGGTAAAAATAGAGCCGCTTTACCGCCACAGCCGGTCCCGTTTTAGTGGCGGTATGCGACGCTAGCAGGGCTGTTTTAACCCCCGCTAGCAGCCGAAAGGGTTAAAACCGCCCGCAAAGCGCCGCTGCAGCCGCACTGCCCCATTGATTTCAAATGGGTAGGAGCGGTAAATACACCGCAGCAAAGATGCTATAAAATTGCACTGATTACTGTGTAAATGTGACTGGCAGGGAAGGGGTTAACACCAGGGGGCACTGCACGGGTTAATATGTTCCCTATGGGAGTGATTCTAACTGTGGGGGGAGGGGACTCACAAGGGGAGGAGACCGATCAGTGTTCCTCTGTACTGGGAACACACCATCGGTCTCCTCTCCTCTGACAGGATGTGGATCTGTGCGTTTACATACACAGATCCACAGTCCTGCTGTGTTCCCGGGCAATTGCGGGGGCCCGGCGGACATCGCGGCCGCCAGGCACACGCACCGGGTCCCGGGTGATGCCGCGGGCGACTATAGGCCGGGGCTGAAGTGGTTAAATCTGAAAACGGCACTGCAAATGATAAGTGCTGGAACCCGTTGTCTGAAGTCACATCAACACCGACCATTCAAAATTTATGATTTATGACATATTGCAATAAACCTATTGATTTTTTGTTTTTTTTGACCTGCACCATTTGGAGCCCCTTTGTTTCTTTTTCTTCATATTTTCTACCTTGAGTATTGGAGAAAAAAAAAAAAAAAAAGGCCTGTCCTGGACACGTCCATTTTTGAACGTTTGCTCCTTTGGAGCCTGGAGATGGAGAAGTGTGGACCTCCCACCAGGATCTATTCAATCATCATCCACATACAGCACCAGATTGGGATTCTTAGCCTTTATGACCCACCGTCTACGACATGTGTCCAACTACATCGGTAAGAGTACCCATCTTTTTATCTTTGAATGGTCGGTGTTGATGTGACTTCAGACAGCTGGTTCCAGCCCTTATCATTTGCAGTGCCGTTTTCAGATTTAATCTGTGTTTGGTACCATTTTACAGGAATACCTATAATCGCATATTTGTGTTCACACGGACTATTTTGGCTATAGGACATATCGGATTAAATTCCCTTAAGCCCCATACACACTATCAGATTTTCTGCCAAGTTTTTCCTTCAGATTTACCAAAACCATATAATATGAGGTCAAACCTTAGGAGTTTCAATGTGTATGCAACCAAGCAGGCCCTTCTACTACATGGTTTTGGTAAATCTGAAGGAAAAACTCAGCAGAAAATCTGATAGTGTGTATGGGGCTCAAGTCTGAACTAAACTTATGGCCCGTACACACGATCCGAATATCGTACGAGAACGGTCGTCCGAGGAAGGAGCGTACGATTTTCGGATCGTGTGTACACAACTTTTGACAGCCGATCACGACCGTTCATCCGATATTATTCGATCGGACATGCACGGACATTTTCCTTGTATGATTCCAAATCGTACGATTTTCGTTTAGTCAGTATGGTTGTCATCCAAAAATACAATACAAATACATTACAACACATGACATCACTTCCGATTATTTTTTCTATCATACCAGAATTTTCCTGACTTTATTTAGCTATTCAATTTCTACTTGCGATTATTAACCGAAAAACGGCCGTACGATTGGTCGTCCGATATTCGAATCGTGTGTACGGGGCATTACCCAGTTCACTGTTTTGGGTCCTGCACTTTTTTGTATATCATATTGTATTTTATGTTTTCTACTTATAGTGTGCATTATTTTGTTGTGTTTAATTATACCTTTACATATTTGTTTATGCAACACTTAGTGCTACACTAATTATTTATCACTCAGTTTGGCTTTGTTTGCTTGAGTGTTAGCGGCTTACCACCTTTCACATTTTAGCGCAGTGTCTTCCCCCTTTTTCCCCCCATCTAAATTAAAAAAAAAAAAAAAAGTTTTGAAAAAAAATATATACCGTATTTATCGGCGTATAACACGCGCCGGCGTATAACACGCGCCGGCGTATAACACGCATCCCAAGTTTAGGAGGGAATTTAAAAGAAAAAACTTTTAGGAGGGAAGTTTAAGGAAAAAAAAAACTTACATTTAAATGCCCATCAATGCAGCATTATCAGTGTCATTTGCAGCCTTGCATTGCAGTCTTGCCAGTCATTTGCAGCCTCGTTAGTGTGTTTGCCGTTTAAAAATGGCGCCGCCGAGATACAGAGCGGATGTCCTGTGTATCTCAGAGTATAGCTGGAGTTTCGGCATTATCTCACAGCGGATGTCCTGTGTATGGTAGTTCTGGCCGTTCTCGGCGGCCTTCGGGTATTTTCGTTCTCGCCTATTTTCGGCCACACTCGGCGGCTTTCGGCTTTCCGAAAGCCTCCGAGAACGTCCGAGAATGGGCGAAAATAGCCAAAAATACCCGGAAGCCGCAGAGAGAGGCAGAAGGGTAAAGAAACAGTGGGGGATCGGCGTATAACACGCACCCCCAATTTCCCCCTGATTTTAGGGGGGGGGGGGGTGCGTGTTATACACCGATAAACACGATATAATTTTATTTTCTATATTTTGTTAAAAAATTTTGCAAACAGGTAATTTTGCTGTGCAAATACCATGTTAAAGCGGGGTTCCACCCTAAAGTGGAACTTCCGCTGATCGGAACCCTCCCCCCCTCCGGTGTCACAATTGGCACCTTTCAGGGGGGAGGGGGGGTGGAGATACCTGTCAAAGACAGGCATTTACACCCACTTCTGGGCATAGACTCACGTGGGAGTCTATGCCTCTTCCTGTCCCTGCGCGCTGTCTGCTGGGACACACACGGGTCCCAGAGACAGCGCGGACAATTCCTATTGCACTGCGCGACTCGCGCATGCGCAGTAGGGAACCGGGAAGTGAAGCCGCTTTGCTTCACTTCCTGATTCCCTCACCTAGAATGGTGGCGGCAGCAGCCGAGAGATCGATCGGCCTCGGCATCGCTGGACCCCGGGACAGGTGAGTGTCCATTTATTAAAAGTCAGCAGCTGCAGTATTTGTAGCTGCTGGCTTTTAATATTTTTTTCTGCAGTGCAATCCCGCTTTAAGTCTATGTGATGCAATTTCATATATAGATAATATGGCTGAATTTGCATCGCATTCAAACCAAGCTACAGGACCCTTTTTTTTTTTTGGGCCGCACCAGAATCTGATTCCTGTCCGAACGGTCAGTTCGCATTGCGATATGCGAAGTATAAATGGGGGTGTCATTAACATTATATTGACACTCCCAGCAGTTGGCATATGGAAGTGTTAGCACTTTAAGATCTCTTTGATGTAAAGTGCATTATAAATAAAATCTTCTATTATTATTATTATTATTATTATTATTAGTGTGAACTGCCTTGCGAGTCGGATGCGATGTGGGAACCCGCAGTGGATTCGCAGTGTCCCCGCATCGCACCTGTGTGAACCGGGACTCACAGACAGGATAACATTAGAAGAAACCATCTTCAGACACACAATTCATATAAATAAAATAAAATAAAAACGAAGGGTCAGACATACGCAAACACGGGGCGAACAGCATTATTCATATTCCCATAGGCGGCTCTTCCAAGTAGTTCTCTGAAGCAATTCTCTGCCAGGACCCCGGGATTCTCCTCTTTTTCGGTGACGCTGGGGGATGCCGGAGCACCAATCCGACTGCAAGAAAAAAATTAAAATAAAATAAACAGTCACTATTCTGAATCCGCGGCTCGCTAACTGAATACAAGTGACGTGACGTGCAGAGGAGACGACTGAAGGACGGCTTTCATCCTGACAAAGTGACGCGGCTCCTGACGAGTTCATTTTCTACCTTGTTGACATTGTGAGATGGAAGATTTTTTTGCGTTTAGTCACTTCCATACCGCAGGAGACGAGCGCAGGCAAAAATCAATCCCTCCGCTGCAACAGCGGAAGAAAATTTTTAGCATAAACTCCAAGTTGGTGTAAACATTTCCACCTCAAACTGACGAGGAGCGCACAGCGTCCTATCAGCCGAGACGGTTTTAAAGGGGAACTCTACCCATAGCAAAAAAAATAAAAGGAACATACACTCACCGGCCACTTTTATTAGGTACACCTGTTCAATTGCTTGGTAACACAAACTGCTAATTCAGCCAATCACATGGCAGCAACTCAATGCATTTAGGCTTCTAGACATGGTGAAGACGACTTGCGTGAAGTTCAAACCGAGCATCAGAATGGGGAAGAAAGGGGATTTAAGCGACTTTGAACTTTACATGGTTGTTGGTGCCAGACGGGTTGGTCTGAATATTTTAAAAACTGCTGATCTACTGAGATTTTCACGCACAACCATCTCTCAGGTTTACAGAGAATGGTCCGAAAAAGAGAAAATATCCAGTGGGCGGCAGTTGTGTGGAGGAAAATGCCTGGTTGAGGTCAGAGGAGAATGGGCAGACTGGTCTGGGATGATAGAAAGGCAACAGTAACTCAAATAACCCCTCGTTACAGCCAGGGTATGCAGCATACCATCTCTGAACGCACAACACATCGAAGCTTGAAGCAGATGGGTTACAGCAGCAGAAGACCACACCGGGCGCCGCTCCTGTCAGCTAAAAACAGAAAACTGAGGCTACAATTCGCACAGAATCATCAACATTGGACAATAGAAGATTGGAAAAAAAAAGTTTCCTGGTCTGACGAGTCTGGATTTCAGCTGCGATATTCAGATGGTGGGGTCAGAATTTGGGGTAAACAGCATGAAATCATGGATCCATCCTGCCTTGTATCACCGGTTCAGGCTGGTGGTGGTGTAAATATCTATCTGGTGGTGATGTAGTATGCTAAAGATATCTCAAAATGCGTCAAAACATTTCCAGGAATTCCATCAATCTTGACACTTTTTCCTTTTTTGGTGCTGAACAGGTTAAAAAAAAAAAAAAAAAAAACCTAAGAGGAGGAGGCGCTCATCGTATTTTTCTCAAACATGAAGTGCGGTGGATCCATACCCTTAATACTAGAAAACTGCATGCTTTCAATGATAGGATGGACATAAATCTTTTTTTAACAAAGTTGCATTGTTTGATACATTTATTGCACCATTTTGTATATGCTTTATTTGTTCACGATATGTCCCTCGTATGCCTGCTGTGCTTCTCTCTTTCTTTTCGCCATGTGTTTTTAATTTTTTCGATTGATATCAGTTTTTAAATCAAAAGTGTATGCTTGGATGAAGGCTTCTTAGCCAAAACGCGTCAGTGTTGCCTGTACCTGTGTACTCATGTATTGAAATAAAGGACTTTTATTCAAGAGCATCTGAGTTGCCAGCCCTTTTCCGATTCAAGTACTGCATTTTGGGGCCTAAACGTCCTGAGCACCGGTCCACAGTTCATAGATCATCATATTGGCGGTGGATCTGGGGTATCATTTTGCTTCTCTGGTGGTGGTGGTGGTGTAATGGTGTGGGGGGGGGATATTATCTTGGCACACTTTGGGCCCCTTAGTACCAATCGTTTAGACGCCATGTCCCATTGTTGTTGACCACTGTTGCTGACCATGTATTGTATTGTTGCTGACCATGTCCATCCCTTTATGACTACAGTGTCCCCATCTTCTGATGGCTCCTTCCAGCAGGATAATGCTCCATGTCACAAATCTCCAATCATCTCACCACTGGACAATGAGGTCCCTGTCCTCCAATGGTCTCCACACTCACCAGATCTCACCACTGGACAATGAGGTCCCTGTCCTCCAATGGTCTCCACACTCACCAGATCTCACCACTGGACAATGAGGTCCCTGTACTCCAATGGTCTCCACACTCACCAGATCTCACCACTGGACAATGAGGTCACTGTACTCCAATGGTCTCCACACTCACCACATCTCATCCAATAGAGCAGTGGTCATCACCCCTGTCCTCAGGGCCCACTAACAGGCCAGGTTTGCAAGATAACTGAAATACATGACAGGGGATATCATTTGCTGATCTGTGATTGCAGTATTCTAGTCCTACATCTCCCCCAAGGTAATACATAAAACCTGGCCTGTTAGGCCCCTTTCACACAGACGATCCATTCAGGTACACCTGTCAGTATTTCAGGCGGACCTGAACGGATGCTCCATAGAGGTCTATGGAGCGCCGGATGTCAGCGGTGACATGTCCGCTGACATCCGACCCGCTCCGATCCGAAAAAGTGTGACGGAGGAAAAAGCTATCTTTCCACCCGTCATCGGATCGGGTGACGACGGACACTGCGGTCCATCCTCATCCGATCTCCCATAGGGGAAAGCGGCGCTGTGACAGGTCCGTCCCTGCGCAGTGTGCAGAGACAGACCTGTCATCTTCCTGCTCGGGCGATCCCAGCTGAGCAAGTGGATATCCACGGGGCGGATCAGCACTGATCCACCCCGTGTGAAAGGACCCTTAGTGGGCCCTGAGGACAGGGTTCATGACCACTGCAATAGAGCACCTTTGGGATGTGGTGGGTCAGGAGATTTTTTTCTCTCTCAGCCGACAAATTTGCAGCAACTGCGTGATGTTATCATGTCACTATGGACCAAAATCTCTGAGGATTGTTTCCAACACCTTGTTGAATCTATTCCATAAAGAATTAAGGGCGTTCTGAAGGCAAAAAGGGGGTCCAACCAGCTACTAGCAAGGTGTACCTAATAAAGTGGCCAGTGAGTACACGTTCCACATTAATAATTAAGTCACCAAAATGAGTGTGTGCTGTCAATTGCCCCCAGCATTGCTCCTGGTCCTTCTGGCTGGAGGTCGCCAAATTGCTAAAGACCAGAGCCCCTGAGCAGAAGTAAATCTTAAAATGGAACTAAACCCATCAATTTAACAGTTTTAAAAAAAGTTACATTCATGGAATGCCGGGATAGCTAAACTGTCACATTTGCTTGTTTCCTCAACCAAACCGTCTAACCATCCAATGACTGGAGTCATAACCGATCACATGTGCAGCACCAAGGCAGTTGCAGATCACACAGAAGCAGCTTCCTTGACTGTAAAGTATAGGAGGGTTTAATTCCGCTTTATAAGGCCGTCAAGAGATTGGCCTTTACAAACTCAGCAGTACCTAAAAATAAAGAGCAACTGAGTATGTACAGAGCCAGGCGAGACAGAGTATTACTGGATTTTAACTACTTTACGACCGGCGCACGACGATGTACGTCTCTTTTTTGAAGATGGATATCTTGGTAACAGCAGCAGCTGCTGCCACACCTGAGGTATCCATCTCTTCAGGCGCCGGTCGTGTGTACTATAATGGTGGTCTCTGCGGCAGGTTCGCCGCAAGATCACAGTTATCGGCGGTGGGAGACGTCACTTCCTTTCTTTCTTTCCTTCTCTCTTGCCCTTAAAGGGTCACTTTTTCAATGTAAATTTTTTCAAATCACAAATTTTTTTTATTTTTATTTTTTTATTGCATTTAAGTCCAAATATGAGATCTGAGGACTTCTTGAGCCCACATCTCATATTTAAGAGGTTCTGTCATGCTTTTTTCTATTACAAGGGATGTTTACATTCATTGTAATAGGAATAAAAGGGATCCATTTTTTTTTTTAAAAAACAGCATAAAATAAAATCAAGTAAAATAAATAAGAAAAAAAAAGTTTTTTTTTTTTTTAAAGCGCCCCGTCCCGACGAGCTCGCGTGCAGAAGCGAATGCATATCCGAGTAGCGGCCGCATATGAAAATGGTCGTCAAACCACACACGTGAGGTATCACCGCGATCGGTAGATCGAGAGCAATAATTCTAGCCCTAGACCTTCTCTCTAACTCAGGGATGTCCAAACTTTTTTCAAAGAGGGCCAGATTTGATGAACTGAACATGCGCGAGGGCCGACCATTTTGCCTGACATTCTTTGAACCATTAAAATTCGGTCTAAGTGCCCGTTCACACTACTGCGACTTGTCAGGCGACTTAGCCGCCTGACAAGTCGCGCTCCGTTCTGTACTATGGAACCGTTCTAATAGGAGCGACTCAAGTCGCTCCGACTTAGAAAAAGGTTCCTGTAGTATTTTCGGGGCGACTTCAGGCGACTTGCATTGACTTCTATACAGAAGTCATTTTGCAAGTCGCCGCTGAAGTCGTGTGCAGGTCGCGTCTGTGAGACGCGCTGCAAGTCGCGTCGCCCCTGTGTGAACGGGCACTAAGTGTGTCCATCCGAGCACTAATACACGGCCCAACAAGAATTCTCTTGCCTTTTTGGCTGTGTGTGGTGAATAGATGAACTCAAGTGTATTATTTGGATACACCATATTTATTGACGTATAACACGCACCTTCACTTTAAGAGGGAAGCTTCAGGAAAAAAAAACTTAAAATTTTAAATAAAGAACTGTGAAGCAAAACAAGGGTCAGTGTCTATCTGCAGACCCACAATTGCTAGGAATGCAGCGCTCACCATTGCTAAGAATGCAGCGCTCACCATTGCTAGGAATGCAGTGCCCACCATTGCTAGGAATGCAGCGCTCACCATTGCTAGGAATGCAGCGCCCACCATTGCTAGGAATGCAGCGCCCACCATTGCTAGGAATGCAGCGCCCACCATTGCCAGGGATGCACCCACCATTGCCAGGGAATTCACTCACCATTGCCGGGAATGCAGCCACCATTGCCGGGAATGCAGCCACCATTGCCGGGAATGCAGCCACCATTGCCGGGAATGCAGCCACCATTGCCGGGAATGCAGCCACCATTGCCGGGAATGCAGCCACCATTGCCGGGAATGCAGCCACCATTACCAGGGATTCACTCACCATTGCCGGGAATGCAGCCGCCATTGCCGGGAATGCAGCCGCCATTGCCAGGAATGCACCCGCCAATGCCGGGAATGCAGCCACCATTGCCGGGAATGCAGCCACCATTGCCGGGAACGCAGCCACCATTGCCGGGAACGCAGCCACCATTGCCGGGAACGCAGCCACCATTGCCGGGAACGCAGCCACCATTGCCGGGAACGCAGCCACCATTGCCGGGAACGCAGCCACCATTGCCGGGAACGCAGCCACCATTGCCGGGAACGCAGCCACCATTGCCGGGAATGCAGCCACCATTGCCTGGAACGCAGCCACCATTGCCGGGAATGCAGCCACCATTGCCGGGAATTTCACCCACCATTGCCAGGAATTTCACCCACCATTGCCAGGAATTTCACCCACCATTGCCAGGAATTTCACCCACCATTGCCAGGAATGCAGCACCCACTATTGCCAGGAATGCAGCACCCACCATTGCCAGGGAATTCACCCACCATTGCCAGGGAATGCACCCACCATTGCCAGGGAATGCACCCACCATTGCCAGGGAATGCACCCACCATTGCCAGGGAATGCAACCACCATTGCCAGGGAATGCAACCACCATTGCCAGGGAATGCAACCACCATTGCCAGGGAATGCAACCACCATTGCCAGGGAATTCACTCACCATTGCCAGGGAATTCACTCACCATTGCCAGGAATGCAGCCACCATTGCTAGGAATGCAGCCACCATTACCAGGGATTCACTCACCATTGCCGGGAATGCAGCCACCATTGCCAGGAATTTCACCCACCATTGCCAGGAATGCACCCACCATTGCCAGGAATGCACCCACCATTGCCAGGAATGCACCCACCATTGCCAGGGATTCACCCGCCAATGCCAGGAATTCACCCGCCAATGCCAGGAATTCACCCGCCAATGCCAGGAATGCAGCCACCATTGCCAGGAATTTCACCCACCATTGCCAGGAATTTCACCCACCATTGCCAGGAATTTCACCCACCATTGCCAGGAATTTCACCCACCATTGCCAGGAATGCACCCACCAATGCCAGAAATTCACTCACCATTGCTGGGAATGCTGCCACCATTGCCAGGAATGCAGCCACCATTGCCAGGAATTTCACCCACCATTGCCAGGAATTTCACCCACCATTGCCAGGAATTTCACCCACCATTGCCAGGAATGCAGCCACCATTGCCAGGAATGCACCCGCCATTGCCAGGAATGCAGTTACCATTACCATCAGTGCAGCCATGGAGGGCAGGACGAGCGCCAAAGACATCTTACAGGAGAATCTCCTGTTTACACAACGGCCTCTTTAAGAGAAAGTCCCGCCTCCTTTGATGGACAGTACAGTCATCCAATGGCAGAGACGGGACTTCCTATTACAGCTGCCGTGTAAACAGGAAATTCTCCTCCTGTGTGCACAGCACTCGTCCAGTCTCCTCCCTCCGAGGCAGCCGGACTATATATCTTTTGTGGCCCCGGCGCTGGGAGATCGCCGGGGGCCACAAAAGATATATGTGTTTAAACAACCAGGCGGGCCGTTCAAAACCAGACCGCGGGCCGCGATTGGCCCGCAGGCCGGACTTTGGACATGCCTGCTCTAACTCAAAAGATGCAACCTGTAGATTTTTTTTAAATGTCGCTTATGGAGATTTTTGAGGGTAAAAGTTTGACGCGGGCGCAATTTTGCCGCATGACGTGTTGGGTATCAATTTACTCGGCGTGATATTATCTTTCACGATATAAAAAAAAAAAAAAAATGGGCTAATTTTACTGTTGTCTTATTTTTTTTATTAAAAAAAGGGATTTTTTCCCAAAAAAAGTGCGCTTGTAAGACTGCTGCGCAAATATGGTGTGAAAAAAAGTATTGCAATGAACGCCATTTTATTCTCTAGGGTGTTAGGAAAAAAAAACAATATATAATGTTTGGGGGTTCTAAGTAATTTTCTAGCAAAAAACAAAACAAAATGTTTTAAACATGTAAACAACGAGTCTGAAAAAGAGGCTCGGTCCTTAAGTGGTTAAACAGTATAGGCATTTATTTTTAATGTTTTACATGGCGATACCTGCAAAAGGGGCCGGCCTGAAGTCATCTAGCGGGACTTTGACTAAAGTTCCACTTTAACCACTTAAGGACCGAGTCTCTTTTTGAGATTTGTTGTTTACAAGTTAAAAACATTTTTTTGGCTAGAAAATTACTTAGAACCCCTAAACATTATACCTTTTTTTTTTTTTTTTCTAACACCCTAGAGAATAAAATGGCGGTCGTTGCAATACTTTCACACCGTATTTGTGCAGCCGTCTTACAAGCGCACTTTTTTTTGTAAAAAAAATACACTTTTTTTTAATTAAAAAATAAGACAACAGTAAATTTAGCTCAATTTTTGTTTATATTGTGAAAGATAATGTTATGCCGATTTTACACTTAAAAATCTCCATAGGCGACGTTTAAAAAATTCTACAGGTTGCATGTTTTAAGTTACAGAGGAGGTCTAGGGCTAGAATTATTGCTCTCACTCTACCGATCGCGGCGATACCTCACATGTGTGGTTTGAACACCGTTTTCATACGCGGGCACTACTCACGTATGCGTTCACTTCTGCACGTGAGCTCAGTGGGACGGGGTGCGTTTAAGAAATTTCACAATTTGTTTCTTATTTATTTTACCTTTTATTTTTACACTGTTCTTTAAAAAAATAAAAATAAATAAATAAATTGGGTCACTTTTATTCCTATTACAATTAAATTAATAGAAAAAAAAAGCATGACTGGACCTCTTAAATATGAGATCTGGGGTCAAAAATCTCATATTTCATATTTACACTAAAATGCAATAAAAAAAAAAAAAGTCATTTAAAATAGTAAAAAAAAATTTATGGGTGGAAGTGACATTATGACGTCGCTTCCGCCCTGCAATGTTATGGAGATGGATGGGGGCCAGCTTCTCCTCACTCGGCTCCATACCCAGCAAGGGTGAAGATCCGATCACCTCCACCGCTGCCAACGGCTCCGGTAAGCGGCGGAGGGCACCGGAGTGCGGCAGAAGGGGGGTCCCCCCTCTCCCGCCGCCGATAAAAGTGATCTTGCGGCGAATCTGCTGCTGCCATAACAACGAAATTCCTCTTCAAACGTAACACCTATAGCGTCGTGCGGCAGTCCGTGAGTGGTTAAGAGCGAAGGTCATCTAGAAGAACCAAACAAAAAAAAAAAAAAAAAACACGTGCTGCGAAGGGCCTCAGTCACACCACAAATATGTGGCAGCTGCGGCATGAATCCAGCTTATTTCTATATAGCTGGATCCACAGGTGGATGTATAGTTGTGGCCGTTTAGCCAGCAGAAAGTGACAGCCTGACAGCGGCTACAGCAGTCTGGATGTAATCACACGTGGAACGATTACCTTGCAGTTAGAGAGAGATGATTAGCTCCTGACACAAACACTGAGTCCAGGGGGGCAATCTTCTCTCCCTAGCCACAGGTAATCGCTTCACATTCAATTACATCTGAATAGCCACAGACAGCTGCGGCACTGTCAGCTCATCATTGCTTTGTACAGGCTGAGCGGCCACAACTATCTGCATCCACCTGTCAGTCTAGCTGCAGGAATAGGCTGGATTCTTGATGAAGCTTGAGTACATAAAAGGCCATGTAATTGAGGAGCCGCCCTACCACGCCCCCCCCCCCCGATGTTGTTGTTGTTCTCGTTACCCACATACCTGTCATTGTCCTCTATCTTCTGCATATTAAACAGCAATGAGGGAACGATTTTATCCATGTGTTGCGGTTCCCAGATTGTGGCGCGAAGCTCGTCATTTACTGTTTTACGGACAACGCCTTGGATCCCCCGAATTCCCGCAATCCTTATTCTACAAGACAAGGTGGAATTAAAACCAAAGAGTTAATAGGGAAAAGGTGGGCTTCTTCAGGAGGCAGTCCTACAAGATCATGAAAAGAGAATTATAAATGATATATACTGACACGATTGGATTATATTTTACAGTTATTGGGGTGGACCGGGCACCAAAAGTCAAGGTCCGCTTACAGCTAAACTCTGAGCAAACTGATAAAATCTGCTAAAAAACACATATCTGAGAGCCGTCTTACCTGCCAAAAGAGAAAACTGAGCTCAGCCACACGGCACAGTCCTGTTTAGCAAAGGAAGGGACCAGAACTTTGTTTGATGCAGTTTCACTTTCACTTACAGATTTCACCCCCACCTTGCAACTGGCCAGATAAAAGGAGATAAAGCGCACTGATGAAGTCACCTGTCAGTCTGCTCTCCCCTATCAGCCTGCTCCTTATACAGCAGCACAGCAGATTGTGCTGCTTCTCCCTACTCCAGTCTAAGCTCTGCTGCAAAGTGAACTGCATGAGGCTGATGCCAGGTTTAAATTCAGGTACTCACAATGCTCGCATTTGAAAAAAAAATTATGATGAATTCTGTATTAATGAATGGGTGTTTTTTTTGTTTTTTGCCTGGAGGAGTTTTTCCCTAATGCGCTTCTAATTGGCCCTGCGGTGGAGGAAGGAGGAGGGGAGCCGAACTTCCAGGAGATCGGGCCATGGCCCGTCTCCAGAAGTGAGGAAGGGGACCTGTCAAAAACAGCTTCCCCATTCCCCCTGAAAGGTGCCAAATGTGGCATTGGGAAGGGGGGGGGATGGGGGCATATAAGCGGAAGTTCCACTTTTGGGTGGAATTCCGCTTTAAAGTTGTTTGCAAACGATCACCTTGTAAAACAACCAGTTTGAAATAGAAATGAAAGCCAAAACATTTGTGTATAGATTATATATATATATATATATATATATATATATATATATATATATATATATATACATATATATATATATATATATACACCCTTTTTTTTATAAGTGATCACATTCCCTCTGTTCTCAGCTACATAGGAGTTGGGGGGGGAGGTGCAGCAACAGCACACTGAGCTTCCCAGTGAATGGCTGTGCGGGGGGGTGGATCAGGAGAAGTTTGATCATTGGAGGAGAGCACACCGAGTTCCCAGCATAGCTAGAGAACTGACCATGGTGTGCTCTCCTGCCTAGTGTTTTAGTGTGGTCAGTTTTTGAAAGGAAGTCAGAGGGACTGGCAGCAACATCGGGGATTTCACATAAAGGAAGCAATACAAAGAGAACAGGAGTCTTTCTTATACAAGTACATGGTACAGCGGGCACCTATCAGGTATATTAAATATTGGGGGAATAAACAGTTTAAAGTGCAAGTCCACCCTAACACTAAAATCCCTGCATCTACAGACATCCACGTTCTAACACTAACCTATCTAGCCCTGTATAGAAGAACTCAGTAAGGTATGTATATTGATTTCTTCTTTATAGGGCTAGATAGGTTAGTGTTAGAAGGTGGATGTCTGTAGATGTGGGTATTTTAGTGTTAGGGTGGATTTGCGTTTTAACATTTAGGCCGGGTACACACACACACACACACACACACACACACACACACACACACACACACACACACACACTCCTATATATATATAGGAATTTGATGCGGATTTTCCTGCATCCAATTCGCATGACAGGAGAGAGTGTGCCCAAGTCCCAATGGAGCCGATTCACAAAGCTCAGGGGTGGCCGCGGTCTGCATTTAACCACTTGCCAATCAGCCGCCGTCATTATACGGTGGCAGGTCGGTACGTTCACGCAAATCGCCGTAGGTGTACGTCGGCTCCTTTAAGGAGCCGTAGCAGGCGTGCGTGGGGGATCCGATGCGCATTGCCAGCGGCCACGATGTCTGCATCAATGTAAACAGACAGATTCCCGTTCTGACGGGAGGAGAGAGAGATCCTTTGTTCCTAGTGATTAGGAACAGCAATCTCTCTCCTCCTCCAGTCAGCCCAGCCCCCATACAGTTAAAAAAAACTCCATGAGGACACACTTAATACCCCTTTATCGCCCCCTAGTGTTAACCACTTTCCTGCCAGTGACATTTTTACAGTAAATCAGTGGTTATTTTTAGCACTGATCGCTGCATAAATGTCAATGATACCAAAAAAAAGTATAAGAGGAAAAGAGAGCCACCGCTCCAGGCCAATCCACTAGGATAATAGCTTGATTTCCAGGTGCTGGCTAATGCACAAGCAAGTAGGTAAGAAGGAAAGAAACTCTGGACAGTCGCACTCCGGATGGAATCTGTAGTAACTTGTGCCTTTATTTTCAAGTAAAAATTACATCACACGAACCACAGCAAAAGATAACATGGAACCAAAAAGTCTGACGCATTTCGCACTGAAATCAGTGCTTACTCATAGCTATGAGTAAGCTCTGATTTCAGTGCGAAACGCGTCAGTTTATTTTTGTTCCATGTTCTCTTTTGCTGTGGTTTGTGTGATGTAATTTTTACTTGAAAATAAAGGCACAAGTTACTACAGACTCCATCCGGAGTGCGACTGTCCAGAGTTTCTTTCCTTCTTACATACCAAAAAAAAAAGTCAAAAGTGTCCCATCTGTCCGCCGCAATGTCACAGTCATGTTAAAAATCGCTGATCACCGCCATTACTAGTAAAAAAAAAAAATAAAAAAAAAATAATAATAATAATAAAAATGTCATAAATATATCCCCTATTCTGTAGATGCTGTAACTACTAAAACTACTCAATAAATGCTTATTGCATTTTTTTTTTTTTTTTTTTACCAAAAATATGTAGAAGAATACATATTGGCCTAAACTGATGAAGAAATTTGTTGTTTTTTTTGTGGATATTTATTATAGAAAAAAGTAAAAAAATATGTTTTTGTTTTATATAGCGCAAAAAATAAAAAAAACGCAGGGCTAATCGAACACCACCAAAAGAAATCTCCATTTGTGCACAAAAAAAGAACGTCAATTTTGTTGCGTCGCACGACCGAGCGATTGTCAGCGACGCAGTGCCGTATCACAAAAAATGGCCGGGTCATTAAGGGGGGAGAATCTTCCAGTCTGCAAGTGGTTAAAAAGGGTCCTGTGCGTCTTTGGTTCGGATTCAGCTGCCAAGTCGGGCAAAAGTTCGGACCAGGTTCGCATCTCAAATTTGTGAACAGGGACGCAACGGACCCCCATGCTATGAACCGCGGCCGCAGCCTATGTGAACGAAGCCTTAAACTCCACATCCCACCATGATAAAAAGGAAAAGTTATACATTTAAAAAAAAATAAAAATAAATCCAAAATGTGCTTACCTTACACACTGGCTTCAGTAGGTAGACTCTGGGAAAGTGGAGGATCCAAAAGCCCTCAAAACATGCTGGGGCACAGTGCTACAGGGCCGTCTTTAAGGCAGGGCAAAAGGGGCAGCTGCCCTGGGCCCCGTCATTGTTGTGGGGCCCAAAGCAGCTGTCTCATACTTGCCACCTATCTAGGTTTAAATTCCCTTGTCCCTTGAAGTTTTATTCCTGTGCTGTGTCCTAATATCGGTGTGAAGTGCTGGTACGAATGCTGCCCAGCTCTGCCCTATTGTTGGGTGCAAGTGACTCACCTGCAGACCCTGTGTTTACATATGAATGCTGGTTTATTTACATGTAAATAGCAGCGACAATACTAAGTAAATAGTTGCGGCTGGCGGCATTGATATGTAAATAAAGGTGGCATTCCTATGTATATCATGCTCCCCTGCTGTGAGGAGGTGATGTGCTGTAACCTCTAGCAACTAATCAGTGAGCCGTAACATGTGCTGTAACCTCTAGCAACTAGTAGTAAGCAGTAATAATATGCTGTAACTGCTGGCAACCAATCGCAATTGCTGCCTGATCTGATACAGAAAACTGATTTTAGGTCTAGCTGCTATTTATTGTATGTCTCAGAGAAGGTGGAGAGGGAAATTGGATGGGGGGGGGGGGGGGGGGGGCCCCAAGAAAAATCTTGCCCAGGGCCCAATCTATATTAAAGACGGCCCTGCAGTGCTGGATAGTCTTCTTGCAAGATTTAGGATCCTCGGCTTTCCCAGGATCTCGCCAAACGGTCCGTCACCCTTGCCTAGGTGTCCCACAAGCGGAAGATGGGATGTAAGGCAAGTATGATTTTATATATTCACCTAATGTTTGATATTTTCTATACAATGTAATGTTGCTTTTTTTTTTTTTTAACAACACTGACATGAATTGTGTACTTGGCTGAAGCTTGGCTCTATGTGTAATTATCTCAGAGCTTGTTCTAAAAATGAGGTGTCATGTAAAAGGGAACTTCCACTTACTCGGTCCGCACTTCAGGGTCACTGTGACAGGAGTGGCACATTGCGCTGAATCGGGAGACAAAGAAATCGTAGCGCCTGTGATAGGAGGGGGTGTCCTCTTCAATGTTTGCAAACTTGACAAACTAAAGAAAAAGAAGACATTAAGTAAAGATGTTCAGATGGAACGTCTGGAGAGAGACACAAGACTTCACATATATAGTACACATGCCTGCGTATGATTTGCTGGTGCTGCTTAAAGTGACCCTGACCCCCATAAGGTCATACATGCATTTTAGATGTGTTATTTTTCCTGTAAAAGCCTCCTTTGTGTAGACATTCAAAGGATCCCACCATGGTAGAGATCACTCATCCATGCCTCTATGGACCTTGCTTGGTGCACTGGTGTAGAGTCATGTTGGAACAAGAAGGGGACATCCCCAAACTGTTCCCACAAAGTTGGGAGCATGAAATTGTCCAAAATGTCTTGGTATGCTGACGCCTTAAGAGTTCCCTTCACTGGAACTAAGGGGCCAAGCCCAACCCCTGAAAAACAGCCCCCCACCATAATCCCCCCTCCACCAAATGATTTGGACCAGTGCACAAAGCAAGGTCCATAAAGACATGGATGAGTGAGCTTGAGGTGGAGGAACTTGGCTGGCCTGCAGAAAATTCTGATTTCAACCCGATAGAACACCTTTGGGATTAAAGGGGTTGTAAAGGTAAATGTTTTTTCAACTTAATGCATTCTATGCATTAAGGTGAAAAAACATCTGACAGTGCCGCCCCCCCCCCCCCGGCCCCCCTCCCGTTTTACTTACCTGATCCCTCAAAAATCCCACGCTCGCCCCCACCGTCCTCTTCGTCGCTCAGCCTGGCCGCTGATTGGCTGGAGTGGATGGATTGAAAACAGCGCAGCCATTGGCTCGCGCTGCTGTCAATCACATCCAATGACGCTGCGCGCCGGGGGGCGGCGCCGTGTGATACAGCGAGCGGCTATAGCAGCCGGTTGTATCACGGGAGCACGCCCGCAGGTGCTTCTCACCATGCGAGGGAGCTCGCATGAACTTGAGAAGTACCTGCGGGAGGAAGCGGATACAGACGCCGAGGGACCCCAGAAGAGCAGGTTCGGGGCCACTCTGTGCAAAACGAGCTGCACAGTGGAGGCAAGTATAACATGTTTGTTATTTTTAAAAAATAAAAAAATTACTTTACAATCCCTTTAATTCGAGTGGAGACTGCGATCCAGGTCTTCTGGCCAAACAACAGTGCCTGACTTTGTAAATGCGCTTTTGGAAGAATGGTCAAATATTCCCATACACGCTCCTAAACCTCGTGGACGGCCTTCCCAGAAGAGTTGAAGCTGTTCTATGGTGGGCCAACTCAATATAGAACCCTTCAGACTAAAGCCTCGTACACACGATCGGATTGTTGGCCAACAAAACCGTGAAATTTTGTCCGAAGGGCGTTGGCCCAAACTTGTCTTGCATATACACAGACACACAATTGTTGGCCAACAATTACGACTGTAGTGTCGTACTACGTTGTTTTCAGCACTTTAGTGCCACCCTTTGGGCTCCTTCTGCTAATTTAGTGTTAGTAGAAGTTTGGCGAGTGTTGATTTGTGCTTTTCATTTCACACTTTTCAGTTAGTTCCTGAACGGCCGTTCGTCAACCAGACATGTTGCGGAATTGGAGGAGAATTGGAGGAGATAACGTGTTATTTATTATTGGCCTTGGATTTATTGCTTTGACATTTTTTTGGTGGAATAATGATTTGATTTGGTATATTTTCTATATTTTTGGATGCATAGAATGCACTTTTTGGTTAAAGTGGGAGTCCCGCAGAAATTTCTTTTTTTAAAGTCAGCAGCTACAAATGCTGCAGCTGCTGACTTTTAAAATAAGGACACTCACCTGTCCCAGGGTCCAGCGACGTCGGCACCCGAGATCAAACCGCCCCTTGGTCCTCGGATGCTGGCGCCGCCATCTTCGATTAGGGAATCAGGAAATTAAGCCTTGTGGCTTCACTTCCCGGTTCCCTACTGCGCAAGCACGAGTCGCACAGCGCAATCTGAATGGTCCCTGCTGTCTCTGGGACCCGTGTGTGTCCCAGCAAGCAGCGCGGCGGGACGGGAAGAGGCATAGACTTCCAGTCATAAACTCCCATGGAAGTGGGAGCAAATACCCATCTTAGACAGGTATCTGCACCTCCCTCCCCCATGAAAGGTGCCAAATGTGACACCGGGGGGAGGGTTCCGAAAAGTGGAAGTTCAATTTTTGTGTGAACCTCTGCTTTAAATTCTATTGGCAGATAGCATGTCTAATTGTATTTGTTTTCTTTTCTTAATGCACAATAACAAAATTGTGCCCTTGTAAACAACATTTCCCCGTTCTGCCTAGCAACTAGTGACGCTGATCTCTGCTCCATTTGATTTGAGCAGAGATCAGTGTTCACTAAATGAAAGCCGAGCCCCCCCACAGTTAGTAACACGCCCCTAGGAACACTTAACCCCTACACTGCCACCCCCTGGTTAACCCCTTCACTGCCAGTGTCATTTACACAGGAATCACAGTGATTGCTGTATAAATGACAATGGTCCCAAAAATTTGTCAAAAATGTCCAATGTGTCTGCCATAATGTCGCAGTTACAATAAAAAAAAAAAATAAATAAATAAAAAAAATCGCTGATCCCCACCATTACTAGTAAAAAAAAATTATTAATAAAAATGCCATAAAACTATCCCCTATTTTGTAAACGCTATAACTTTTGCGCAAAACAATCAATAATCACTTATTGCAATTTTTTTTTACCAAAAATATGTAGAAGAATACGCATCGACCTAAACTAAGGATAAAAAATGTTTTTTTATATATTTTTGGGGGATATTTATTATAACAAAAAGCAAAAAATAATGCGTTTTTTTCAAAATGGTCGCTCTATTTTTGTTTATAGCGCAAAAAAACAAAAACGCAGGGGTGATCAAATACCACCAAAAGAAAGCTCTATTTGTGGGGGAAAAAAAGGACGCCAATTTTGTTTGGAAGCCACGTCGCATGACCGCGCAATTGTCAGTTAAAGCGACGCAGTGCCGAATCGCAAAAAGTGGTCTGATCTTTGACCAGCAAAATGGTCCGGGGCTGAAGTGCTTAACAATGGGAAGACCCACCTGACAGCTCAAAGAACAGAGCCTGAAAGTATCGGTTTCAGGTATCGGTGCATTTGCATGAGTACTGATAACGTGCAAATACTCGGTATCATCACGGATAACAATACTAGTATCAGTGCAACCCTAATTGCAACAATTGCCATTTTATTCCCTAGGGCCTCTGCTAAAAAAAATGCATAATGGTTGGGGCTTATAAGTAATTTTTCAGCAAAAAATACAGATTGAAAATTGTAAACAAAAAGTGGCAGAAAAAGCCCAGTCTTCAACTGGCTATACAGGAGTCCAAATAGGAACCAGTCTGGGATAAGGCTATCTTTAACCACTTAAGCCCCGGACCAATTTGCAGCCAAAAGGACCATGCCCCTTTTTGCGATTTGGCACTGCATCGCTCTGACAACTGCACGGTCGTGCGACGTAGCTCCCAAACAAAATTGGCGTCCTTTTTTCCCCACAAATAGAGTTTTCTTTTGGTGGTATTTGATCAACCCTGCGGTTTTTATTTTTTGCGCTATAAACAAAAATAGAGCGACAATTTTGAAAAAAATGCAATATTTTTTACTTTTTGCTATAATAAATATCCCCAAAAAATATATAACATTTCTTTCCTCAGTTTAGGTCAATAAGTATTCTTCTACATATTTTTGGTAAAAAAAAATAAAAACAACAATTAGCGATTATTGATTGGTTTGCGCAAAAGTTAGTGTTTACAAAATAAGGGATAGTTTTATAGTATTTTTATTAATATTTTTTTTACTAGTAATGGCGGCGATCTATGATTTTTATTGTGACTGCGACATTATGGCGGACACATCGGACATTTTTGGGATCATTGTCATTTATACAGCAATCAGCGCTATTTAAATGCATTGATTCCTGTGTAAAGGACACTGGCAGTGAAGGAGTTAACCACTAGGGGGCAGTGTAATATTATGTATGATGTTATGCTTTTTTTTTACTGTAGGGGGCGTGGCCTGGCATGTGACGTCACTGATCATCCTTCCCTATAAAAAGGAAGAGACGATCGGTGACAGCCACACAGGGAAGCACGGGGAGAGGTTTGTTTACACAGACCTCTCCTCGTTCTTCAGCTCTGTGACCCGATTGCGGGACATCAGTGGCGATTGGGTCGGCTGGTCCTGCAGCCACGGTCATGGAGCACAGGACCGGGTCGGGAGCATGCCGCCAGCGGCGCGCTCCCGACCCATGGCTGGGCACTTAAAGAATCACGTACCGGTATGTGATTGTGCCCAGCTGTGCCATTCTTTCGACGTATATCGGCGTGAGGCAGTCCTTAAAGGGGTTGTAAAGGTAAATTTTTTATTTTCTACATAGGTTCCTTTAAGCTAGTGCATTGTTGGTTCACTTATCTTTTCCTTCGATTTCCCTTCTAAATGTTTTTTTTTCTTTGTTTTCTTTGTCTGAATTTCTCACTTCCTGTTCCTCCTCAGTAAGCTGTTCAGTAAGCTGTTCTGGCTGACTAACCACCGCTCGGATGATGGTGAGAAGTTTACTGAGGAGAAACAGGAAGTGAGATATTCAGACAAAGCAAAAAAACATTTAGAAGGGAAATCAAAGGAAAAGGTAAGTGAACCAACAATGCACTAGCTTAAAGGAAACTATGTAGAAAATAAAAAAATTACCTTTACAACCCCTTTAAGTGATTATTTACCAATAACCAGGGCTTTTTTTTTCAGCAGGAACTAGGGGGAACTCAGTTCCACCACCTCTGGCTCAGGTCTTCTGCTCCCTGCTCACCACTATCACTTGGTAACACTGAAGTCCAGCTTCTGCGTTTACAATTGATAGCTTATCTCCCAGTAGCTCCCACAGGTCAGCTCTCCTGTGCAGAACCCACTGTGTGCCGGACAGGGACAAGGGAGATACAGAACAGGTGCCCAGGGTTTAGTGCAGTCATGGGCAGGAGAGGGTGTATGGTAGGCTGCACCCTCTGTGGTCTCCATTTTTTCCCTGGTGACCAGTTGTTGATGCTCCTACTGCATAATCTCCCTGGCAAGTGACTGTAGTATAGCATGGAAATCCACTCCGAAAAATTGTCCATGGCCATAGGGGTTGTGAGGGGCATTTCCCTGCCCACGTCCACCTCCACCCCCAAATGGGGGTCTGGAAGGTTCGAAAGGGGGGGAAAAGGTTGGGGAGGTGGATAAGGATAGGATGGAAATCCACTTCGATTAAATTGTCCATGGCCATAGGAGCTTTGAGGGGTATTTCCCCACCCACGTCCACCTCCACCCCCAAATGGGGGTCTGGAAGGTCGAAAGGGGGGAAAAGGTTGGGGAGGTGGATAAGGATAGAATGGAAATCCACTCCGATTAAATTGTCCATGGCCATAGGAGCTTTGAGGGGTATTTCCCCGCCCACGTCCACCTCCACCCCAAAATGGGGGTCTGGAAGGTCGAAAGGGGGGAAAAGGTTGGGGAGGTGGATAAGGATAGGATAGGATAGGTATTTAACTATGATTGTTTATGAATTCATTTAGATGTATTGTGGTTTATGAATCTGATATTATTAAGTTTCACTTAATTGAAAATTATTTGACAGATTTTTCGGTTTCATATGGTCCATAAATAGTGACAATATCAGTGGGTCACATAGAGTGGGGTAGGTAGCGCAGCCACATTTATATTACAAGGGTAAGATATAGGACAGGTGGTTGAGCTTTTAAGAAGGGGGGAGAAAATGAGGGCAGTGGAGGGACGGGGGTTGTATACAGAGGGAAGAGCTACTATTTGATGCCATTTGGCAGGTATGCGAGTGTGGCGGGCATGGCTGAGCTCCTGCACCTATTCTCTGGAAAAAAAAAAGCCCTGCCAACAACCATTCTATTTCTTTAGTGACCATCTCACAGCCAGCTGTAGAGAACAGTAGAGAGCTGCTGTGCAGGCTCCAAGGCAACAAGCCCAGCCTGAACATTCCTCACCAAGCTCAACAAATTATTTATTTAAGAGCCTGCGCAGACCCAACAGAACGATAACGGGTAATAAATACCCTTTACGGAGTTTATTATCTCCTTGTCCACTCTCATACCATCAGGCTTGTCAGGAGGGGGCGGAGAGACGCTTTAACCACTGACTTTGCAAACCCATCCTATCACTTATTTGTTACAAAGATCCAAGCCGATAAAACGAACAAATTCTTTTGGTGCCTCAATCCAGCTTCTTAAAAACAGAGGAACAGGAGCTTAAAAATAGCTCTGGGAGCGATTAGAGAGATAACATCAAACAGAGCTTGGCTTGCCAAGAGGATGACAATCTTGACCTACTTTTTTTGCAAGATGAGTATTTTATGAATATTTTACTGAACGGGAAGTGGAATCTAAATAAAGACACAGTTTCGTGCTGAAGACTGACAACTAAGAATCGTATTATTATACCAGATTTATATAGCGCCGACAGTTTGCGCAGTTATTGTGCCACAATGAGGCTTGAAGTCACCGGATCACCGGGGCTAAAGTTTAGGAGACACTGTACAGTTTCAAGATAACGGGAAAGAAAAACAAGTTTAAAAGATGACTATTTAACCAATTAAGGACCGAGCCTCTTTCTGAGATTTGTTGTTTACAAGTTAAAAACAGTTTTTTTTTTTTTTGCTAGAAAATGACTTCGAACCCCCCAAACATTATACATTTTTTTCTAACACCCTAGAGAATAAAATGGCGGTCGCTGCAATACTTTCTGTCACACCATATTTTCACTGCGGTCTTACAAACGCACATTTTTTTAATTAAAAAATAAGACAACAGTAAATTTAGCCCAATTTTTTTTTTTTTTATACTGTGAAAGATAATGTTACTCCGAGTAAATTGATACCCAATATACCGCGTTTAAAATTGCACCCGCTCGTGGAATGGCGACAAACTCTTACCCTTTTTTTTTTGTAAATTTGTTTTTATTAACAGTTTTTCAACACAAACAACACATACAAACATATGACCCAGAACCCCCCCCCCCCCTCCCACCCATGCCCCTGTGCAGCCCCCCAGTCAATACAAATCACAGAACATATTCACCAACCGTATCCCACAGATAACAACTAACACCCCAAAAAGTAAGTAATAATGCACCCTGACTCCGGATGCACAACAGAAAAACCCATAGAGCTCATAGCATCAATCTGCCCCGTGCATCTATTGACTATCCAGGAGTCCTCTCCCCGCTCAGCAAACTAATTCAAAGTATCTTTGGCGTCTAGCCAGCCCTGCCACACCTTGTCAAATTTCTTGGAGCATCCCCTACTTAGGTACGTGGCCTTGTAAAGTGGAAGTGCTTTGTTAATCAGGCTTTTCCAATAAGACACAGTAGGTGGTTCAGGTTTTTTCCAATATAACAGGATAGCTTTACGTGCATAGAACAAGGACAGAGATATCATAGTCCTTTGTGCCCTTCTAGGAGCCAACTCCTCCACCAGCCCCAGCAAACAAACCGCGACCGTAAGAGGAATCGGCACCAAGAGGACTGTTTGTATGGTGTCCGTCACTCCCCTCCAGAAGTCCCTAATCTGTGGGCACTGCCAAAATATATGATCAAAGCCAGCTCTGTCCTCCGTACACCGCCAGCACCCCGCCGCACCCGTGCCATACATTCCAGCTAGCCTTACAGGTGTGTAGTGTACCCTGTATAGAATTTTATATTGAATAAGTCTATTTCTGGCCGACACCAGAGTCTGGAAAGGATAGGCCCACATGTCGTCCCAGTCCTCACCCCCAAAGTCTGTCACCAAAGCGCTCCATGTGTCCCTACACTTTTGCACCACAATGGGTCTGTCAACGAACAGCTCTCTGTAGACCGCGGACAAGGGCTTCAAAAGGTCCCCCGTCCGCAGCATACTCTCCAGGGGAGACACACCCAGCTCCAAAGCACCCGAACCGAACTGAGTGAGGAAGGCGTGTCTCAACTGGAGGTAGCGAAAAAAATACCAGTTCGGTAGATTGTATTTCATTTTCAATTGGTCAAAAGTGTATAGCCTGGTCCCCCCCACTATGTGCATGAGTTGTTTGACGCCAACCCTGGCCCATATCACCGGGTCAGGGATCGCACCAAAATGCGGCAGTCTGGGATTGAACCAGAGAGGGGTATCTGGCGACCAGCACCCCCCTCTGTTCTTCATCAAGACCTGCGCCCTGTCCCAAGCTCGCACCGTTACTCGCATGGAGACTGTCAGGGAAGTAGAGGCCCCTAGACCCCTATACACCAGGTAGGATAAACTCTCATACGAGCCCATAAGGACTGCCTCTAGCACCGTGGCGGAGTCCCCATCATCCCTTGTTAACCATCTCCTGACGACCACCATCTGTCCAGCTATAAAATACTTAAAAAGATCCGGTAATGCCAAGCCACCTTGACCCCAGGGCTCCTGTAAAACACGGAGACTTATCCTGGGATGCGCAGCGGCCCACAAAAACGAGCTGAACAGACTGTTCACCCTTCTGAAAAAGGAGCAAGGAATCCAAACTGGCGTGTTTCGCAAAAAGTAAAAAAACACTGGTAAAACTTTCATTTTCAGTAGGTTAACCCTACCAATCAGGGACAGCGGCAAATGTTTCCATGCATCCAGTTGTACCTTCACCTTGGCCAGTAATGGAAGAAGATTGAGAGACATAGTCGCCTACTCTTGGGGACACCCTCACACCCAAGTACCTGAACTCCTGCACCCACGCAATGGGGACCTTAGTGGTCGCCAAGGCACGAGCCCCCCCGTCAATAGCCATAACGTTTGACTTCTCCCAATTAACCCGAAGCCCAGAGTATGTGGCAAAGGTGTCAAGCACCCTAAACACAGCCTCCAAGGAAGGCCCTGCATCCTGCAAAGATAAAAGCATGTCATCCGCATATAACGCTAAGCATTCCTTGATACCCCCTACCTCCAAAGCTCCAACCTCAGGGGACCTCCGCAGAGCTATAGCCAGGGGCTCTATCGCTAACGCAAATAAGGATGGAGACAGCGGGCACCCTTGACGCGTGCCCCTGCCCACTTTAAACTGAGAGGAGATCAAGGCACCTATTTTAACCACTACAATACAGGGCACTTTCACCCCCTTCCTTCCCAGCCCAATTTTCAGCTTTCAGCGCTCTCGCTCTTTCAGTGACAATTGCGTGGTCATGCTACACTGTACCCAAATGAAATTGTTATCATTTTTTTCGCACAAATAGAGCTTTATTTTGGTGTTATTTATTCACGACTCCGTTTTTTTTTTTTTTGCGATATAAGCGCAAAAATAGCGGAAATTTGGAAAAAAAACTATATTTTCTTTTTTCTATTTGAAAAGAAATCCAATAAAATCAAATTT
Organism: Lithobates pipiens; assembly: GCF_037356315.1. Taxonomy (NCBI): domain Eukaryota; kingdom Metazoa; phylum Chordata; class Amphibia; order Anura; family Ranidae; genus Lithobates; species Lithobates pipiens. The sequence goes on along the minus strand of NW_027507764.1, from coordinate 563,521,864 downwards.
TGTCATAAATTTAAGCCAAAATGTATTCTGCTACATGTTTTTGGTAAAAAAAATTCCGTTAAGTGTATAATAATTGGTTTGTGTGATCACGGACATATGTACGCAAATGATCATGTACATATGTGTGCAGGTGATCACGTACATATGTGTGCAGATAATCATTGGGACATGTGATTTTAGTGGGACATATGTGGGGGACATGTTTTTATTATTAGGGACATGTGTTTTTATTATTTGGGGACATGTATGTTTTGGGGACATGTGTGTTTTGGGGACATATGTGGGGACTGTGTTTGTACTGTGTGGTGTGTTGTGTGTGTACACTACACTGATGATCAGTGAGTAAAAAGCTGTAAAAAGCAGCCCATACTCACTGATCATCAGCCGGCTGCAGCGATCTGCTCTCTTCTCCTCAGCGGTGACTTCCGTGTGAGGAGAGGAGAGCCGATTGCCTAGCAACCGGCTGTTTGTTTACATCACATGACGGCCGTGATTGGACACGGCCGTCATGTGATCAGGAGGGCCAATCACAGAGCCCTCCTGCCGATCTGAGATGTGCCGTGTCCGGGTGACACGAGCACATCGGGATCGCGCCGCTGCGCGGGCGCGCGCGCGCGCGATCCCGCTGCTCCTGAATGACGTTCCCAAACGTCCTATCAGGAGCAGGCGGCTCCCACCCGGCCGTATATACGCATTGGCCGGGTGGGAAGTGGTTAATAACCGCCCGAGGTTTGCTATAAAGTAGAGAAATCCAAGTTATAAAAACCTCCCCAAAACCCATGTGCCGCAGAACTGCTAGCATATACTGCCAGTCTACAGAATCGAAGGCCTTAGCCATGTCAAGGGAGACCACTACACTCTCGCCCGTCCTGTCATGCTCGACCTGCAGATGAGTGAACAGCCTGCGCAAGTTGGTATCCGTAGACTTCTGCGGGATAAAACCCGTCTGATCTATGTCCACCAAGGTAGTGATGACTTGGGAAAGTCTGGTAGCCAAAATTTTGGTTAAGATTTTCAAATCTTGATTCAGCAGTGCTATTGGCCTGTAAGAGGAACATGACAGGGGATCCTTGCCCGGCTTTGGCAGCAGAATAACCTGCGCTTCTAATAGGGAGTCAGGAAGACACTTGTGTTCAATACAGTAGTGAAAGAGACACTTTAGCCTAGGTACCAAGTCCTCTAAATGTGCCCTGTACCATTCAACACAGAAACCATCAGGACCTGGAGACTTATGTGGAGGGAAGGACTTAATGGCCCTCTCAATATCCTCTTCAGTAATATCAGCGTCCAACATGTCCCTGTCCCCCACCGACAGCACCGGGACAGCCAGGGACGCCAACAACCCATCTAATTCTAGTGAACTGTAAGCCGGGAGGGGAGCATACAGGGTTCTGTAGAATTCCACAAAAGTGTCCAAGATAGCCACAGGATCTGTGAGAATGTCCCCCCGATCGTTTTTAATGCAAGGTATGTTAGTCTGAACTCTCTGTTCCGCTACCAACATAGCAAGCAACTTGCCATTTTTGTCCCCTTGCTCAAAAAGGGATTCAGCCAGCTTTGTCCTAGACGTGTGAGCTAATTCAGTATAGTGGAGTGCCAAAACACGCCTCGCCTCCAGAAGTTCACCATACGTGACATCCGAATGGCTATTAGCATGTGCCAGAGCACACACCCTCTCCCTGTCCTGCAATTCCTGCTCTTTCTGATTATGAGACCTGCATGCCTGCTTAATAGCCGAGATATAGTGACCGCGCATGCAAGCTTTAAACGCATCCCACACCACAATCGGGGTGGCAGTTCCCACATTATCCTCCCAATAGTTGCCAAAGTGTGGCGCAACCTGAGTGGACACCTCTTCCACCTCCAGCCAGCCAGGGTTGAGCCTCCAGCCCCCCCCCCCCCCCCCCAGAACCTGAGTTGAGACCAATATGCATTGACATTGGCGTATGATCAGACAAACCACCCGCCAAATATGTAGCTCCGCCCACCAGCTGCAACATTGATGCATTTGCGAACGCCAAGTCAATCCTCGAGGAGGATCTATGCGTTTTGGAAAGATGCAAGTAACCTCTAGTAGTAGGGTTCTTCCACCGCCACAATTCTGTCAGGGAAGTCGTAGCCGCCCAGGCAGAAAGGTCAGCCGATGCCACTCTAGACGCATTAGAGGAGTCCAGAGCGGTAGAGAGTATGGCATTAAAATCCCCAGCAATAAGGAGAGGGAGGTGCATGTAGGGCGCCAATTTACCCAAAAGATCATACAAAATCTGAATCTGGAAAGGGGGTGGAATATAAACATTAACCAAAACCACCTTGTATGTGCTAATATCAGCAACTACAATCAGTTACCTTCCTCCAGGGTCCGAGATCACACGATGTATGGTGCAGGGTACCGCCTTACTGATTACAATTGACACTCCCCTGGAGTAAGTAGAGTACGTTGCATGTATCGCCCGTTGTATCCAGGCCAGCACCCTGCTCCCATCCAGATGCGTCTCCTGCAGGAACACTACATGAGGACTAAGCGGTTTTAAGAATTGAAACATTAAAGCTTTGCGGAATTTGTCATTTAGTCCTCGGACATTCCAGGAGACCACATTAAACATTCGTCCCGCCATCATCCCCCATTAAACCTGTCCGGCAGGAGACACAGCACATAAATTAACAGAAAGGAATACAGTTGACCATGTGTGACATACGTGTAACCAAGCATAAGAAAAATCAAAAAACTGACTCGGAGGGCTGCACTTACTAAAAACCCCACCCCCTGACCCCCATAAACTCCCTGCTGCTGTGTAGCAAACCAAAAAAACAGGTACACGCAGCTTGTCCCCAAACCGTGTCCTAAAACAGTCCTTGAGGGCATGACCATCATGAGGCCAAAAGAACCCGAAGACCCAAAAATAATTTACACCCCCCTAAAAACCAATAAGAAGGGCTATCAAGGTGTCTCCAAAATAAACTAACATAAACACGGTGTCCGGTTCCCCGGAGCTCCCAACTCCGCTTCAGGACCCTCCTGCCTTTGCTGCCACATCCGGACCTCGTATGCCCCCTTCAGTTCCCAGGATTCGATGTGTCCAAGAGGAGAGCCAAACAGATACTGAGAAGAAGGGGCACTGCTCAGAACTATGTGTTCATAGAAATGTACTTGTGAGGGGAGGGCAGCAACCTTCAAATTCCCCCCCCCCCACCCCAAGCCTGAAGGAGCAAACTTCCATGGCAGGGAAACCCTATGGTAGCACAGCGGGTAACTCAACCTCCAAGGAGCAGACTGGCCAAACTCTTGAAGGGGGCCATAGCAAAAGGCAAAAAAGGGCAAAAAGGAAAAGAAAAAAGAAAAGAAGAACCAATCCCGCTGCGTAGTAAGGAGACCATGCCCGGCCTCGCCTATCTCAGCGACTGGAGCCAGGCATCTGCTTCAGCAGGAGTATCAAAAAACTTCACCGCACCTCCATGTTGTACCCGCAGCCGACTAGGATAGAGCATGGAGTATTTCATATCTTTTTCTCGCAGCCGTCTTCTGATGTCCGTAAAGGTCTTGCGCCGTCTCTGCAAGTCAGCCGAAAAATCAGGATACAGATGCACCACCGTGTTCTCAAAAGGCAGGGTCTGGTGTTTGCGTGCCTCGCGCAGTATACAGTCCCGGTCCCTAAAATTAAGGAATCGTACCAGGAATGGCCTAGGCTGAGTCCCAGGTGGACCTCGGCCAGTGGGTACCCTGTGAGCCCTTTCCACCACATATGTTGGGGAGAGCTCGGTTAAATGAAGAAGTGATTTGAAAAAGCCCTCCGCAAACTCAGCAGGGCGCTCCCCCTCAGCTCCCTCTGGGAGGCCCAGAACCCTAACATTGTTCCTCCGCATGCGATTTTCTGCGTCGTCGGCTTTCGCCACCAAATTCTGAACAGTGCACTGCAAAGCATGAATGGCTTCATCATGGCGACTAGTGGCGTCCTCCGTCGCCGAGACTCGGGATTCGGTTTCAGAAAGTCTGCCCCTAAATTTGTCCAAATCAGCTCTTATGAGATTGCACTCTTCCACCAAATGGTCTATGCGGACCAGCAATGATGTTCTGCTCTGCTCAATTGCCGCAAGAATAACAGTAGTATCATTGGCTTGAGGGGTAGCAGGCACGGGCAAAGCGGCCGCCTGCGGTGCCGCCTGTTCCATATCTGCCATCAGCGCCTTGAATTGGTTCAAAAAATCGCTAGGGCTCTGTGCAGGCTGCGGCGGTGCCTTCTTAGCAGCAGACTTGCCTTTGGAGGGCATGGAGGAGTAGGCAGACAGACTGAGACTATGCAGGATGGAATACAGGCAGTGAGGTGCACCCCTGTAAAAGTAGAGCAGCCACAGAGCGATCAAACAGCTAGGATGATGTACAGTGTAGCGCTATAATTGGCTTAGTAACCAAGTTCAGCAGGGGGATTCAGCAGTAACAGACACAGTCCAGCAGGTTGCATAAAGAACAGGATATGTCCCTTTAAGAGAGTCCAGCCAAAGCCCAGTATGTGAGAGCAAACAATTCTGACAATAGCTGACACAGGCCACCACCTCACTCCCTCAGTCTCAGTCCTGGGGCACCCTGCAGCTGACCCAAACTCCAAGGCTCACCTCCCTTCCTGGATGTCGGCCTCCACACGCTCCAGGAGAGCTGCCGCCCCCGCCGCCACGCGGCCGGCCGCCGAGGCACGATCCAGACGCGGCTGCGTCAATTGCGGTGAGGGATCCGGCCACAGCCCCCAGTGCACATTCGCGTGGATCCACTCCCACACGTCCCGCTCGTAGATGCGCTCCGCGAGCTCAGCACTCCACCGCGGCCGTCCCGGAGGCTTCACAGGCCTCAAAGATGGCGGCCGGTCTCCACCAGGCAGCTAGGCCGCAGCCGACCGGAGCTCCAGAAACACCGCCGAGCTCCGAAATAACTAGCCCAGCCGGTTCCGAGGATGGCCTGTAGTGCAGGGGGGAGTCCAGCAGCGTCCCTGGGTCCGTCAGCAGAGAGGATGGAGCAGGATTAAGAAAGGATGCCTGGAGCTCAGTCACCGTGCGTCCTCCCTGGTTCACATCCGGCCACGCCCCCCGACAATCTCTTAGGCCGCGTACACACGCGGGGACTGTTCGCCCAACTTTGTTCGTCAAACAGTTTGAGCGGACAGTCCGCTCAAAATTAGCATGGACGGACTTGGCCACACACGACGAACGAACAGTCCACTGAAACTTGCGCGATGACGTGAACGGCACGTACGACGGGACTAGAAATACGACGTCCTATACACTGCAATGCAACCTTCGCCGTGTAAATCCTTTCTGAGCATGCGCGGAACTTAGTTTGACGAACAAGCCTACACACGGGCGGACTGTCCGCTCAAACCAAGTTTTAGCGGACAGTTTTACGGAATTTCCGAAAAACTTTGTTCGTCAGACTGTCCGCTGAAACTGTCCGCTGAAGCCCACACACGAGCGGACTGTCCGCTGAAACACTGTTCAGCGGACAAAGTTGGGCGAACAGTCCGCCCGTGTGTACGCGGCCTCACCCTTAAAAAAAAAAAAATCTCCATAGGTGACGTTTAAAATAATTCTACAGGTTGCATGTTTTGAGTTACAGTGGAGGTCTTTAGGTAATTCTAGGGCTAGAATTATTGCTCTCACTCTACCGATCATGGCGATACCTCACATGTGTGGTTTGAACACCGCTTTCATACGTCGGTGCTACTCACATATGTGTTGGCTTCTGCATGTGAGCTCATTGGGAGGGGGCGCGTTTAAAAAAAAAAAATGTTTTCTTGTTATTTATTTTACCTTTTATTTTTACACTGTTCTTTTAAAAAGAAAAATTCTGTAACTTTTATTCCTCTTACAAGGAATGTAAATATCTCATGTAATAGAAAAAAAAACATGACAGGACCTCTTAAAATATGAGATCTGGGGTAAAAAAAAAAAGACCTCAGATCTCATATTTACACTAAAATACAATAAAAATGTTATCATTTAAAAAAATAAAATAAAAAAATGGCCCTTTAAGAGTTATGGGCGGAAGTCACGTTTTGACGTCGCTTCCACCCTGCAATGATATGGAGATAGGTGGGGGCCAACGAGCTGCACAGTGGAGGTAAGTATGATATGTTTTTTATTTAAAAAAAACAAAAAAAAAAAACCTTTAGGGTCACTTTAAGATGGGCAGGTTCAGTCAACTACTGTACCTACTGTATATAATATAGCTGGGTCTAATAACCAGGATGAGGGGTGGTGCTGCTGGACATAGCTAGAGTAATTATATATATATATAGTAGCTGACTGAGCCACCCACCCTGAGCTGGACACAGCTGCTATATTATAAATATATTTCTCCCCTGAATTGACTCCTATGCCATTCCTATGGTGGCTCAACAAGGAGCTTTTTAGGATAGGGGACTATCTTAAAGGGGATCAGCCATAATCATTCCAATATTTTAAGGACACATTACAGATGCCCCCTAGTGAATTATTTAGGTATAATCAGCTTATTTCTTTTGTACAATCTAAAATGAAGGGCACTTTACGGGGACCGGTATCAACAGTATATGCTACCCTTGCAGACCCAATTGCTAAGCTCCCTTACATGACTGAATGGGAACAGGATTTGAATACCACTTTTGAATTAGCCGATTGGCAAGATATTGTCTATGCTTCACCCAAAATATCTATTAATAAATCACTAATTGAAGCAAACTATGTTGGTATTTGGTCCTGACCAGAGTCGCAAGGATGCATCCGTCTGCATCACCCACTTGCTTTAGACATTGTGGCTAGATTTTGTTTTGAATATTTAACCTGGTGTATTCTGCGACGGGAGTTGATATACGTAGATCCCCGAAGCCAGCACTTTATCAAAAGTTTTCTGATGAGGTCCCTAAAAAAATAAATAAAATAAAATCGAAACTTAAAGCGGAGTTCCACCCAAAAGTGGAACTTCCACTTTAAGTACTCCTTGCCCCCTGACATGCCACATTTGGCATGTCATTTTTTTTTTTGGGGGGGGGGGGGGGTGTACATTATTTTTATTGGGACTTCCTGTCCCACTTCCTCCTTCCTCTTTTTGGCCACCTAGGTGATGCCTCCTCGCGCCCTAGGCAGCCCTCCCTGCCAGCGATATTCTGGGGCACAACACAGGTCCTAGAAGAATAGCTGGCCAATAGCAGAGCGCAGCGCGACTCGCGCAGTGTGTGCCCTGCCGTGAAGCCGTAAGCTGTCATGGCCGGGTGCCCACAGTTGCTATGACGGCACCAAGGAGAGGAGGGGGAGAGGAGCAGGGCTCCGGGCAGCTGCATCGCTGGACCATGGGACAGGCGAGTATCTGTTTACTAAAAGTCAGCAGCTATGCTTTTTGTAGCTGCTGACATTTAATGAACTAAAAAACCGGTGGAACTCCACTTTTACTGGATCACGGTTAATAATAGACTTACCTGTATCCTTCGCACTTCTACTAAGAAATTTGATGCGACATTGGATCTATGGATACGATATTTATCTACACCTTAAAGCACCTCTGGCAGGCCCTCTTTCTTCTTTTTTTTTTTCTTCCTGTCTGTCTCTCTTCCCTTTTCTCACCGATATTTTTCCTGGTTTGGTTTCTTTGATAACTGCAAGATGCTTTGACAGAACATGTAGTTCTATGCTGATGATATTTGGTGTAAATGTGCACAGGGGTTCCCTCTTTACTGGCTCTTTCACCCTCCTCCTTCCCTACCTCCCCCCCCCCCTCCTCTGTTCCTTAATCCATATTTATTATTCCCTGACATAGTCATGTCAAAGTATCTTGATGGGACAATACGAAACCGGTCCCTAGTTGATCAGAGATATATTTCTCGACTCTACAGTTATTTGGCTTGCATTTTTTTCATGTTGTATAGTCATTTTTATCAGTATTCCCACCAAGCACGTCTTATGTTGAGATTTCTATGTTTAATATTCAAAGTTTTTGCTGCTTATGAACATTTTGAAGAAAAGGCACTCTGTGTTGGTGCTCAGTTTCATCTCTGTTTACATTACTGTTATTGGATTGTGCCTTACTTGACGTTGTTACTGCAAAAAAAATAAAAAAATAAAATTGAAAGTAAAAAATCCTTTATGGAATAAAATGAGAACTACAATGAAAGTACGGGGAGCTTTTCTCTCCAGAGTTCTCATTCCATAAACACTTCCTCTGCTGCTTTTGGATCATCACAAAGTGTTTCTTCACCAGCAGCATCTTCAAGAAAGTAGAAGGGATTTCACCGCCCCAGGAGCACACATGCAGGCTGTAAACAGTTTTTTCGGCTGGGAAGCCACAGGTCCTGGCTATTACCACTAGCAACAGATGAAAAACAAGCTCTGGACTGCCGCACTCTTCAGAAGACCACTTTCTTTTATTGGAAAATCACATCACAGCTCAACAAACACAGCGAACAAGGAAAAACAAGGAAAAACTGCTGACGTTTCGCACTAGCTGTAGTGCTTTGCGTGTGTGTGTTTGTTGAGCTGTGATGTGATTTTTCCAATAAAAGAAAGTGGTCTTCTGAAGAGTGCGGCAGTCCAGAGCTTGTTTTTCATCTATCTTCAAGGAAGTGCTACAAATCACGGCCTCCAAAAAACACACAATCCCTTCATTTAAAAGGGAAACTGACACCTGAAAAGCAGGAGAACTTTCATTAAGCTATTCATAGAGCAATATATGCTTCTGGCTCAGCATTGTCAATAACTGAAAATGCATATTGGTGGGATGTTTTTACATTATTAGGAGGGAAAGGGGGGTTACCTGTTCTCATGTATAGGTGAAATCTTGTTTATATACAGTTCTTGTTGTTCCATTTGTAAAAAAAAAAAAAAAAAAATACCATTTTAAAAAAGCAATTTCTGCTGAGAGAAAGAAGAAGAGCTGCAATTTGCAAATATTGTGACAAGAAAAATTCTTTTCCAAATGCTACAATGGTGACAAAACACATCCTGGCATGCCAGAGGTGCCCTAAAGACATTAAAAAATACATTATGGAATGAAATGAGGACCATAATGAAAGTGCAAGTAACTTTTCCCTCCAGAGTTCTCATTCCAGAAACACTCTTTCTGCTGTTTCTAGATCATCACAAAAAATGTTTCTACATATTTACTTGGATGCCCCACAGATTGCTTTATGGTTCTGCAAGACCCTGTGTATACATATGCAACATTCAAGGGCATTTCCATTCCACAGAACCTTTTGAAATTTAAGATAAGAGAAGGAGGAACTGCAAATCTACTACTTACAGAATTTGTTCCATAGACCTGCAGCTTGGGTTCTCCAGACTCCAGAAGCTTGGCCACCATATGCAGAAAACTCTCCACAAACGGCTTGATGCTCTGGGAGTGGCAGGCCATAAGGAGCTGATCCAGGGCCTCCATTGCAATGAAGACATTGCTGAAAATACAAAACATGTATTTTAACATCTAGACAATCTATGGGCATCATTCTGCACAAGAGACTACATGTTTTTTTTATGTTTGTCAGTCACTGCTCTCTGCTCTGGATTCAACAGGGACAGGCGGAGATTTGATCCATCTGTGGACAGGCTGAGTGTACCAAAGTCGATCCATCAAGCGATTTGGGTACAACCAGCCTTTCTGATTTTTTACAATGAGATTACTGCCAGAGGCCATAACCGCTAGCAGCAATCATGGTGTTATGTGGGCCCAGGAAGGCTGCCCACCAGCAGAACACTACAGCACTGAGAGAGGCATTCCTCCCTCAACATGGACTGTGTTGAGGGAGGACTATGGTGATTTTCTTTCCTTACACCCGTTGTGGAAGGAAAGAAAATCAAATCTTCGATTGGCTGCTTTAGAAATGGAGATGACGGCTTAGCTGATGGCAACAATAAAAATTTGCATATCAGTAACAGCATGGTTTAATCACTTGTCGACCGCACCATAGTAGATTTACTGCTACAGGATGGCTGTTCTGTGCAAAATCACACACACACACATATACATATATATATATATATATATATATATATAGATATATATATAGATATATACACACACACACACACAGACTAGACATATGATTCTACACTTCCTGGTAGAGGGCGCACACTTCTGCTGTGATTAGTCACTGCATAAGCCGACGATCATCTGGGTCCAGCAAACTGGCACCCGCTGATCATCCAGTAGAGAAAGAAACAGATCTCTGCCTATGTAAACAAGGCAGAGCTCTGTTCTGACCGTGGGGATGCGATGGATTTTCTTTCCAGTAACATCCATCACATCCTTTAGTAAAAATAGTACACAAAAACACTGGCTAGGCACACGTTTAACCCTTTGATCTCCCTAGATGTTTAACCACTCCCTCCCCCTTCCCATTAGTACAGTGACAGTGTACATTTTTAGCACTGATCACTGTATTAGTGTCACTGGTTCCCACAAAAGTGTCGTTTTTTTATTTATTTTTTTATTTTTATTTTTTTAAAGGGTAACGTTTATTGACATTTCACAAACAGAAAAAAAAATTAAAATGGCAACATCCATATTGCATAGAATACATAGCAGTATGTCAGCAAAGGAACATATATTTACTTATAGATGAGGTCTACATTACTATACACTTGGATAATGCATTTATATCTGGAAAAATTTATAAAGTTGAACCTAGAAAGGAATCCTATGGTGTGTCCATCTGGTTATTTGAAGAACATGCATGAAGCATAACAAATATTTAAAAATATCTACTATATAGGTATAGTTTAAAGCGCAAAAAAAGAAAAACTGGCAGTGGTGATCAAATACCACCAAAAGAAAGCTCTATTTGTGAGGTAAAAAAATGAGGGTACAGTGTTGCACGACCATGCAATTGTCAGTTAAAGGAACGCAGTGCTGTATAGCAAAAAATGGCCTTGTCATGAAGGGGGGGGGGGGGTAAATCTTCCAGAGGTCAAGTGGTTAAGCAGGATACACACGGCTCAGATCTCAGCCGGTGCAGCAGTAAGTCCCCATTAGCTCTCACTGGATCCTCCTGCAGTGACATGGAGGTCAGCTACATGAACTAGAGAGCGCCACCCAGGGGGAACCAGGAGATTGACACTCTACAAAGCTTTGCTTTTCCAGTAAACTTCAGGGGGCCCGTTGTCAGGAAAGGAGCGTGGCTGGCTGGAGTTGGCCTTTAAGAAGGTTCGGATTTCTATGGCACATTACCATTGCTTAGGAGAGAGGATTCCTGGTTCTTTTACCGAAATTACGTTTTTAAACCGTGGTGATAAAGCATGTCCCCTCCCATGTTGTACGTCGTGATGTCACTCACCCATAGCGATGTCTCACCACATCTCTGCTCAACCTCTCCGCCAAGTAAGCGCCAATGCGGTCAAGTTTCTCTGGTGCAGAGACCGCATAGAATGTGAGCTTTTCCATGTCAGACTTAACAAGTCCATCCTGGAACAACAACAAAATAAGATGTTTTAAAAAGATTAAAAAAAGTTCAAGATAAATTATATCCCTTTTAATGTTTCTTGGAAATACATGTGAATGCGATTAGTTTTAAATCCTAAATGGGGGGCATAAAAAATGAAATAGCACAGGAGACATTATTTGCCATCAGTGTGATGTGTCCCTTGTGCTGCTGTCTCCAGGTATAGGCGAAATCTTCGTCCTCTGATGCCCCCCCTTTCACCCCCACAATCTGGTGTTCTCCTCCATTCATAGACACCCTACTAGAAATTCTATGAATGAAATGTGATCTATGAATTAGGATTGCACTGATACAACTTTTTTAAGATCGAGTACCAGCATCAATACTTTTTTTCAAGTAGTCGCCGATACTTTTTTTTAAATGTCATGTGACTAATATGCAGCAGATGGGCATTGCTGGGGCTTGGACCGTGCCAGTATTTTTTTTTTTCTTTTTTACAATTACATTTTTTTACAATTTCCATATTTAGTCTTTTTTTTTTTTTATACAATGCTTTTTTTTGGGGGGGTGGACGTTTTTTTTTTTTTTATTATTTTTACAATTTTACTTTGAAACATTGTAATAAATATTTCCTTTTTATTACTTTTATTTTTTTATTCAACCCTGTTGGGGGGGGGGGCTTTGGTGAGATATCAGGGCTCTAAACAGACCCCTGACATCTTCCTTTTGAGACATGGAAAGGGACTGAGGACACAGATTCCCCTGGCCCATTCCTCAGCAGCCTCAGCAGCACTGAACATGAATGTAGAGGAGACAGCGGCTACTCTCTCCATTCATAAACTGAAACATCGTAAACTGTGTTTAACAGTTTAACAGGGGTGATGAAGTCACGGGGGTGTGACGTCACGCGTAGGGACGGGAAAGGTGTTTGATTTTGATGTACACAGCACGAGCTCGCTGCTCGTTGGAGATGAGCAATTTTGTTTGAGTTTTATATGCGAGTACCCTGTGAGAGATTTTAACCACTTAAGCCCCGGACCAATTTACAGCCAAAAGGACCAGGCCCCTTTTTGTGATTCGGCACTGCGTCGCTTTAACTGACAATTGCGCTCGTGCGACGTGGCTCCCAAACAAAATTGGCTTCCTTTTTTTTCCCCACAAAAAGAGCTTTCTTTTGGTGGCATTTGATCACCTCTGCGGTTTATATTTTTTGCGCTATAAACAAAAATAGAGCGACAATTTTGAAAAAAATTCTATATTTTTTACTTTTTGCTATAATAAATATCCCCCAAAAATATATTTAAAAACATTTTTTTTTCCCTCAATTTAGGCTGATACGTATTCTTCTACATATTTTTGTTAAAAAAAAAATAATCAAATCACAATTAGCGATTATTGATTGGTTTGCGCAAAAGTTATAGCGTTTACAAAATAGGAGATAGTTTTATAGCATTTTTATTAATATATATATATATATATATTTTTTTTTTTACTAGTAATGACGGCGATCAGCGATTTTTATTGTGACTGTGACATTATGGCGGACACATCGGACATTTTTGACACATTTTTGGGACCATTGTCATTTATACAGCAATCGGTGCTATTTAAATGCACTGATTCCTGTGTAAATGACACTGGCAGTGAAGGAGTTAACCACTAGGGGGCGAGGAGGGGTTGTGTGTGACGTTATGTGTTTTTTTTTTAGGGGGGGGCGTGGCCTGGCTTGTGATGTCACCGATAGTCTTTCCCTATATCAGAGAACAGACGATCGGTGACAGCCACAGTAGGAAGCACGGGGAGAGGTTTGTTTACACAGACCTCTCCTCGTTCTTCAGCTCTGTTACCTGATCGCGGCACACCAGTGGTGATCGGGTCCGCTGGTCCCACGGCCATGGAGCTCAGGACCGGGTCGGGAGTGCGCTGCCAGCGGCACGCTCCTGACCCACGGCTGGGCACTTAAACAGCCACGTACAGGTACGCGATTGTGCCCAGCTGTGCCATTCTGCCGATGTATATCGGCGTGAGGCGGTCCTTAAGTGGTCAGGGCCCTCTGATTCCCCCTGTCTTGAATTGTATTGTATTGTATTGTAATGTCTGCCCTCATGTTGTAAAGTGCTCTGTAAACGGTCAGCGCTATATAAATCCTGTATAATAATAATAAACATATTGATTGGTTTTAAAAAATTACTACATTATGGTACTCCTCCTCTGTTGATTTATCCTTGCTCCCACCGAGAGAAAAAGACGAAAAAAAGAGGAGTAAAGATCTATTATCACCAGTATCTATGGACATGGGGCGAAGAGTTTTAAAACATACAGTGTGTGTGTGTGTATAATATATATATATATATATATATATATATATATATATATATATATATATATATATATATGCGCATGCGGTTATCTCCTTGCCACAATGTAAGGGGCCACCACCTAACAGTGTGTGTTTGCACGGAGTGGAGAAACGCCTGGATGCTGTCACTTTTCTTTGGAGAGATTGCACAATTTGCACAGTGAAAGCGGTTCTTCACCCTAAAGGGGAAGTTCCGCTAATCTGATCCCTCCCCCCCTCCAGTGCCACAATCGGCACCTTTCAGGGGGGAGGGGGGTGCAGTTACCTGGATAATCCAGGTAACTGCACCCACTTCCGTCCAGACCGCCGCAGACCCCCCGCCCCACGTTGTGTTCTGGGAAACACACAGTTCCCAGAGACACAGCGGGGGACCATAAGAGACGCGCAGCGCGACTCGTGCATGCGCAGTAGGGAACCGGGCAGTGAAGCTGTAATGCTTCACTTTCCGATTCCCTGACAGAGGATGGCGGCGGTGGCTGCAGCGAGACGAGCGATCACTCGTCATCTGCCACCGACATCGCTGGATCCTGGGACAGGTAAGTGTCAATTTATTAAAAGTCAGCAGCTGCAATATTAGTAGCTGCTGGCTTTTAATATTTTTATTTTAGGTGCAGAACCGCTTGAAGCACTTCCACTTTAAAGCCTTGTACACACGATCGGAGAATCCGTCGGAATGTGTCCTATCGGACCGTGTTGTCGGATAATCCGACTGTGTGTGGTATGCATCGGACTGATTCCGTCGGAATCTCCGTCGGACCCAAATTTCCAACTTGTTAGAAATATTTTCCGACCAACTGGTCCGATAGGACATACTCCGATCATGTGTAGAGAATTTTGATCGGACCAAGTGCCACGCATGCTCAGATCAAATTCCTACATCAAAGCTATTGGCTACTAGTCCCATCGTAACGAAATTACGTCATCACGTAACGTTCTCTATATATAGAAAAATACCTCGATTTTTATACACATATTTAGGCATTTGGATCGATTTATTTTGAAAGGTATTCATTAATATGCATTTGGATTGATTTACTTTGTAAAATATTTATTTATATATTGGCTGCTATCGCGGTAAGTTTGCTTATTTGCACAGGCCGGGTGGACAGTACGCTGCTATATGCACTTTTGCACATTATTAATTTATACACCTTTTGAATATATTATATAGAGGTCGACCGATATGGGTTTTTCTCTGGCCGATGCCGATGCCGATATTTAGAAATCATGGTGGCCGATAGCCGATATATGATGCCAATTTTTTGGGCCGATATGTTAGGCCGATTTTATTTTATTTATTTTTAATCCCCCTTGATCTAACACACCTTTCCCACTGTGGCGTTTTAAGGCGCTTTTGGGCTAAAAATAGCGCCTGTAAAGTGCCTGTAAAATGGCTCCCCTGCAGTCTGTGTGAAAGACAGAGTGCTTTCACACTGAGGCGATGCGCTGGCAGGATCTTTAAAAAAAGTCCTGCAAGCAGCACGTTTGGAGTGGTGTATACCGCTCCTCCACCACTCCTGCCCATTGATATGAATGGGCACCACTGCCGAAGCGCATGCAATGCGATTTGGCAGCAGTGCTTCATGGGCGCATTTAACCTCTTCCTTGGCCGCTAGCTGGGTTATGTGTGCCCCACTAGCAGCCAAATAGCACCGCTAAAATGATGGTAAAGAGCCGCTAAAACTTGCGTTTTACCATCAACGCCTGCCCGCTCCAGTGTGAAAGCAGCCTTCATACGTGATACAGAAAATTTCTTACAGTTAAACATTTATTAAACAAAACAAACCTCCAATCAGTTTACTTGTATGTATGATTTAGATAAAAAAAAAAAAAAAAAATTATATATATATATATATATATATATATATATATATATATATATATATATATATATATATATATATATATATATATATATATATATATATATATTAAATAGAAACAGGTAGTCAAAACTTTTGGACAAAAAAAAAAAAAAATGGGCTAACTTTACTGTTTTTATTTTATTTTTATTTTTTAAATGGTGTATTTTTTTCCCAAAAAAAATGCATTTGAAAGACCTCTGTGCAAATGCCGTGTGACAAAATATTGCAACAACCGCTATTTTATTCCCTAGGATCTCTGCTAAAAAAATATATAGAATTTTTGGGGGGTCTAAGTGATTTTCTGGCAGAAAATACAGGATTTTTACTTGTAAGCAACAAGTGTCAGAAAAGATTTAGTCTTTAAATGGTTAAACTGAGAACTTCTACACACAGAGATGATTTCATTCATTCAAGTGTAAACATTGTATCCAGGGCCGCTGATAGGGGGGGACCACCAGTCCTCCTGTAGGGGGCCCTGGCACACAGAGGGGACCTAACACCAAGAGGAATCGGTGTTGTCGATCAGAGGGGTAATTCCAGAAAGATGCCCTGTGCGGCTCTCTGCAGCAGATAAAAGCCGGTTTCTATCCCACCCACCAGCTTTCAGCTGCTGCAGGGAGAGACACAGAGCATTGTTCCTGTAATTGCTTCCCCCTCCCTGTCCTATTATAAAAGGGCTCATTTACACTGGTTTTCTGTTATGTTTGTGTCCGCTAATAATAATTTTAGTGTATTTTTTGTAAAAAAAAAAAAATATTGATATATGGGGGGGGGGGGGGGGGGGGGGTGTTGCCTTGTAGGCTGTATGGGGCCCTGTGATTTCTAACAGCAGCCCTGATTGTATCATTTAGTTCTTTTCTTGGCAGACTGCCCAGAGAGGAGGAAAGGGTTGCTATGACGACTCAGGAAACTCACACTCACTTCTTACAGAAGTCATTTCAAAGTCCCGCTGTAGTTCTAAATCGGCTTTTTATCAGCACAAATTGGCCGATGCCGATTATTTAAAAAATGGCAAATATCGGCCGATATATCGGTCGACCTCTAATATTATATATATTTATCTATTACTGGTTCACTCTGCACTTCATACGGATGTTTACACAAGCTTTATTGTTTACATTAGAAATTTTGGTATCTGCCATTTTTTTGCACTGGTTGTACAATACTGCTGTCACGGAGCACTTTTATAAGCATTATTGAGATTGGCATTTTAAGATTATTAGAGATCTGTATTATTATTTTTTTTCCTTTCTTTGTGTCTTTCTAGATCTATTAGGGCTGCAACTAACGATTATTTTCATAATCTATTAGTTGGCCGAATATTGTATCCATTAATCGGTTAAATCGATTAACCACTTCAGCTCCGGACCAATAAATACCTTAAGGACCAGAGGTCTTTTTGCAATTTCGCACTGCGCTGCTTTAACTGGTAATTGCGCGGTCATGCAATATTGCACCCAAACGAAATTTGTGTCCTTTTCTTCCCACAAATAGAGCTTTCTTTTGATGGTATTTGATTGCCTCTGCGATTTTTTTTTTTTTTTTTTTGCGATATAAATGGAAAAAGAGCGAAAATTTTGAAAAAAAAAGATATTTTCTTCTTTTTGTTATAAGAAAAATCGAATAAACTAAATTTTAGTCATACATTGAGGGCAAAATTTATTCAGCCACATGTCTTTAGTAAAAAAAATGTCAATAAGCGTATATTTTTTGGTTTGCGCAAAAGTTATAGCGTCTACAAACTAGAGTACATTTTCTGGAATTTACACAGCTTTTAATTTATGACTGCCGATCTCATTTCTTGAGGTGCTAAAATGGCAGGGCAGTACAAATCCCCCCCAAATGACCCCATTTTGGAAAGTAGACACCCCAAGGAAATTGCTGATGGGTATGTTGAGCCCATTGAATATTTATTTTTTTTGTCCTAAGGGATTGAATAATAACAAAAAAAAATAAAAAAATTTTTTTTTACAAAAAGTTGTCACTAAATGATATATTGCTCACACATGCCATGGTTATATGTGGAATTGCACCCCAAAATATATTCCGCTACTTCTCCCGAGTATGGGGATACCACATGTGTGGGACTTTTTGGGAGTCTAGTCGCGCACGGCACCCCGAAAACCAATCACCACCTTCAGGATTTCTAAGGGTGCAAATTTTTGATTTAACTCCTCACTACCTATCACAGTTTCGAAGGCCATAAAATGCCAAAATAGCACAAAACCCCCCAAAATGACCCCATTTTGGAAAGTAGACACCCCAAGCTATTTACTGAGAGGCATGTTGAGTCCATGGAATATTTTATATTTTGCCACAAGTTGCGGGAATATTACAAACTTTTTTTTTTTTGCACCAAGTTGTCACTAAATGATATATTGCTCACACATGCTATGGGCATATGTGAAATGACACCCCAAAATACATTCTGCTGCTTCTCCTGAGTACGGGGATACCACATATGTGGGACTTTTTGGGAGTCTAGTCGCGCACGGCACCCCGAAAACCAATCACCACCTTCAGGATTTCTAAGGGTGCAAATTTTTGATTTAACTCCTCACTACCTATCACAGTTTCGAAGTCCATAAAATGCCAAAATAGCACAAAACCCCCCCAAATGACCCCATTTTGGAAAGTAGACACCCCAAGCTATTTACTGAGAGGCATGTTGAGTCCATGGAATATTTTATATTTTGCCAAAAGTTGCGGGAATATTACAAACTTTTTTTTTTTTTGCACAAAGTTGTCACTAAATGATATATTGCTCACACATGCTATGGGCAGAAGTCAAATTACACCCCAAAATAAATTCTGCTGCTTCTCCCGAGTACGGGGATACCACATGTGGGGGACTTTTTGGGAGCCTAGCCACGTACGGGACCCCGAAAACCAAGCACTGCCTTCCGGATTTGAATATAAAATGCTACCAAAAAACCTGTTAGCGATGGCAGGGATCAGGCCTGACTCTGCGATCGCTGCAGTTATGTGTTTAGTGTTTTGTAAGTGACAGTGATCGATCGATACTGCACTTGGGTGGGCTGGGCAGAGGGGCAAAACGCAGGTGCCAGCAGGTATTTGGGCTGATCCCGCTAACAATGCGTTTTTTTGGAACCCTAAACTGCTGGGGACGCTAGTATAGATCTGATCAGATCAGATATTGATCTGTTCAGATTCTATACCACTACGGGAGGTGTATGCTTTGTGTGTGGGTGTTAGCGGTACTGGCACTAACCTAGCGCTGCCTGGGGCGACGCAGACCCTGACCCTAAAACCTAATTGATATCACCCGCCGGGTGATCAGGGGGTTAAACCTTTATTGGGTAATAAATGGTGGGTGCCCTGATGCTATAAAAAACAAACTAACCAGAGTCACCCGTAACACTTATACGGTGATCAGTGGTGAAAGGGTTAACTAGGAGCAATCAGGGGGTTCAAATTTTTATTAGGTAGTATATGGGGGTCCCTGGCGCTATATAAAAACCTGACGGGGAACCTAAATAACTAACTGGCTAACCAGCGTCACCAGTGACACTTATACTGTGATCGCTGGTGAAAGGGGGTGAAAGGGTTAACTAGCAGAAATCAGGGGGTTAAAACCATTATTGGGTAGTATATCGGAGTACCTAGCGCTATAAAAACCTGGCGGTGAACCTAAAAAAATAACTAGCTACCTAGCGACTGTAGCGACACTAATGCAGCGATCAGAAAAACGATCGCTTAGTGACACTGGCAAAAGGGGGTGAAAGGGTTAACTAGCAGAAATCAGGGGGTTAAAACCATTATTGGGTAGTATATCGGGGTACCTAGCGCTATAAAAACCTGGCGGTGAACCTAAAAAAATAACTAGCTACCTAGCGACTGTAGCGACACTGATGCAGCGATCAGAAAAACGATCGCTTAGTGACACTGGCAAAAGGGGGTGAAAGGGTTAACTAGCGGCAATCAAGGGGTTAAAACCATTATTGGGTAGTATATCGGGGTACCTAGCGATATAAAAACCTGGCGGTGAACCTAAAAAAATAACTAGCTACCTAGCGACACATGCAGCGATCAGAAAAATGATCGCTTAGTGACACTGGCAAAAGGGGGTGAAAGGGTTAACTCTAGGGGCAATCAGGGGGTTAAATCTTTATTGGGGGGTGATAGGGGGCTACCCTGGACCTAACACTAACTGTCCTGACAGTTTTTACTGTCACAACTGACACTGAATGCATTGATCAGTAAAGAAATGATCAATGCAATCAGTGACACTGTGACTGGGGGGGAGGGGGGGCGGGGGGGGATCGGGGGGGTTTGTGTGCCTGTGTGTACCTACATGTCAGTGTAGTGTTGGTGCACACTTACTTTTACTTTTCTCCTCGTAGTCCAGTCAAAAAGACCGCCCCGAGGAGAATGACATCACTTCCTCCTTCCTGTGTAAACAATACACAGGGGAGGAAGCTTCTCATTGGCCAGGAGCGATCCAGAGGGGGTGGCCGAAAACCAACGGCCATCCCCTCATCACGGAGCGCTCCTGGACCGAATCGGACCGCCGTAACCAGCGGGAGGGGGTCCGATCGGACCCCCCACCCGCTGGAAGGCAATCACGTAGATGTACGTGATTGTGCCTGCCTGTGCCATTGTGCTGACGTACATTGGCAATACGGCGGTCCTCAAGTGGTTAAAACCTTAAAATAAAAAAAAAGGTAATTTTGCTGCGAATTGCATTTTTACATTTTTTTTGGACAATTTGTTGTTGGGCAGATTAAAAAACACAAATTGCTGCAAAAACGCATTATTACATGCTTTTCTGTAGCTTCTCCTTTTGAAGTATATTGAACCAAAAAAACAAAATAGCACCATTTTTGCGCTAAAAAAAAAAATAAAAAAAATAGTCCTTGTCTTTTCCAAATACGCAGCAGCTGAAAAAATCATGGATGTGAACGTGTCCCATAGGAAACCATGTAAATGAACTGTAGTGCGTTTCTTCAAAAAGCACCAAAAAACACAAAGGTGTGACCCAGGCCTGAGATGTTTAGTAACATAATGGGGTTAAAAAAACTAAAAATGAGTACAAAAAGAGCAAATAATCTCTACTGTAAGGGGTTAATTTTTTACTATGGGATAGTAAAAGTAATATTTACAGTAGTGATTTTCTCTTTTTGTACTATAAAGGGCTAATTTTAGTTTTTTTTTAACCCCATTATGTTACTGGCCGATTAATTGATTATAAAAATAGTAATCGATTAATCGATTCGTTGTTTCGGCCCTAATATCTATTACTACTGGTGGCAGAGGAGAAGCACAGTAATATACTGCCCATATTGAGGATTGTCTGATTAAGTGATAGAAAGAGTGGTGTTGTGCTGTTCTATTTATTTACATTTATATTGGGTATGGGGTCTGATCCACTTCGGTGTATGCAGCAGTTCTCTTATTATTATTTATATTTTCTTACATGGTAGCGCAGGAATATCCCTTTATCAAAACAGTAAAGTCAGCCCAATGTTTTTGCATATTGTGAAAGATGATGTTGTTACGCCGAGTAAATAGAAACCTAACATGTCACGCTTCAAAACTACACACGCTCGTGGAATGGCGCCAAAGTTCGGAACTTAAAAATCCCCACTTTTTTTGGATGCAGAGGCCGGGCGTGAAGTCCTAACACTGCACCCGGCCTCCGACGATCATAGAGACTCCAGCGAACTTCTGGTCTGCCTGAAATCTCTATGATCAACATCCGGGGCCGGCGGATCCCGTCTCCGACTCACCGATCATAGTGGCAAGTTGGTAGAAGCACCGGAGAGTGGCAGGAGGGGGGGGCGTCCCCTCTTGCCTCCCGTAAGAATGATCAAGTGGCGGAACAGCCTTATGATTCTTATAGTGTAGGGAATCGCCGGCTGAAAAGGGCAATATCTGAATGATGTCTGTAGCTACAGGCATCATTCAGATATATCCGCTCAAAAACGCCGGAGCGGGTGTGAGGAGATTAAACAACTAGGCTAAAATACATTGAAAAGTGTAAGGCTCGGTTCACATACAGCGGGCAAAATAAGCATTAAACGCGTCACCATTTTTCTAAAGGTGCTATTGACCTGACATTTTCACCACAACCCATGAAATCCATTTATACAAAGACACCAAAACAAATCAGTTCAGAAATGAAGTTCTGTGTGATAAAATGGAATGACACAGGGAAAAAGTATTGAACATGCTGAAATTTAATACTTGGTACAAAATCCTTTGTTGGTAATGATGTCATCAAGACGCCTCCTGTATGGAGAAACGAGTCGCAAGCGTTGCTCAGGTGTGATTTCGGCCCGTTCTTCCACACGGTCTTCATATCTTGAAGGTTCTGTGGGCTTCTTCTATGAACTCTGATCTTCAGTGCTTAACATAGATTTTCTATTGGATTCAAGTCAGGTGATTGGTTGGGCCATTCTAGCAGATTTATTTTCTTTCTTTCAAAACAATTGAGCGTTTCCTTGGCTTTGTGTTTGGGATGATTGTGTTGCTGAAATGTCCGCCCTCCTTTCATCTTCATCATCCTGGTAGATGGCAGCAGATTTTTTTCAAGAATGTCTTGGTACATTTTTCCATTCATTCGTCCTTCAATGATATGAAGTTTGCCGGTACCGTATTCTGAAAACCAGCCCCACATCGTGATGCTCCCACCTACAAACTTCACTGTTGGTATGGAGGGTGTATTTGGGGTGAAGTGCCATTTGACCTCCAAACATGGTGTGTATTATGGCATCCAAAGAGTTCAATTTTGGTCTCATCTGAACAGACTATATTCCCCCTGTATTTCACAGGCATGTCTAAATGTTCTGCTGTAAACTTTGAACGAGCTTCAACATGCTTTCTCTTCAGCAATGGAGTCTTGCGTGGTGAGTGTGCATACAGGCCATGGCGGTTGTGTGCAATCTTATTGTTTTCTTTGAAACAATTGTAGCTGCTAATTCCAGGGTTTACTGAAACTCTCCACAAGTGGTCCTTGGCTCTTGGACAACGCTTCTAATAATTATTTTTACTCCTCTGTTGGTGATCTTGTGATGAGAACCTGGTCGTGGCCGGTTTATAGTGAAATTATGTTCTTTCCACTTATGGATTATGATCCCAACAGTGCTCACTGGAAAATTCAGACGTTTAGAAATCCTCCTGTAACCAATGCCATCACAGCATGTTTTGCAACAGTAGGGTTTTGAATGTCTTAAGATCGCGCCTTGCTTTTACCCATCATGAGAAGTTTTTTTGTGTGACACCTCGATAATGAGACACCTTTTTATAGGCCATCAGTTGAGACTGAACCAGCTGATATTCATTTTCACTGACGAGTTGCAGGTTTGGAGACATTATCTCCAACAAAATGGCCACCAAGAAATTTCCTGTCCTTGCACATAAAAAGAAAGGGCCGTCAGCCAATCCGGCCCCCCTGATGAAGTCACGTGTCGTGATGTAACGCGTAAGGAGTGGCTGGATATACTGAATGAACCAGGAAGTGATGTAAGAGGTGTCTAATGCGGTTTACAACAAATTATTTGAATCATTCATTGCAAGAATTGTTTTTCACAAGATTTGTAGATCACAAGAATTTCGGCACATTGTTTGAAAAGGAATTTCTTTCACAGCGATTGACCGATCGTTACCAATGTAATTTTTGTGCATTTTGCCACAGTACCGTATATACTCGAGTATAAGCCGAGATTTTCAGCCTCTTTTTTGAGGCTGAAAGTGCCCCCCTCGGCTTATACTCGAGTCATCGCCGTCTGACTGCTCGATCAGCGTATCGAGCAGACAGACGGCGGACATACTACAATTTGAAAGCCGCGCCTCCGCCTCCGCCTGTGATAGGCGGAACACTGAATTTCCCAGCAGCCTGTGTTCCGCCTATCACGGACATCGTCTCATCCTCGTCCGTAGTACGAGGATGAGACGATGTCCGTGATAGGCGGAACACAGGCTGCTGGGAAATTCAGTGTTCCGCCTATCACAGGCGGAGGCGGAGGCGCGGCTTTCGAATTGTAGTATGGCCGCCGAGGCGCCGACGAAGAGCGGCGATCCTGGCAAGGCACGGGACGGGACGGAGGCAAGGCACGGCACGGGACGGGACGGAGGCAAGGCACGACACGGGACGGAGGCAAGGAGGCAAGGCACGGCACGGGACGGAGGCAAGGAGGCAAGGCACGGGACGGAGGCTCAGGACACAGGTAGGCTGGACACACACACACACACACACACACACACACACACAGGGATGGATGGATGGAGACACACACACACAGGGATGGATGGATGGAGACACACACACACAGGGATGGATGGATGGAGACACACACACACAGGGATGGATGGATGGAGACACACACACACAGGGATGGATGGATGGATGGAGACACACACACACAGGGATGGATGGATGGATGGACACACACACACACAGGGATGGATGGATGGATGGACACACACACAGGGATGGATGGATGGATGGACACACACACACACACAGGGATGGATGGATGGATGGACACACACACACACAGGGATGGACGGACACACAGGGATGGACGGACACACAGGGACGGACACACACACAGGGATGGACGGACACACAGGGACGGACGGACACACAGGGACGGACACACACACAGGGATGGACAGGCATGTCTCACCCTCGGCTTATACACAAGTCAATAAGTTTGCCAGTTTTTTGGGGGGTAAATTGGGGGCCTCGGCTTATATTCGGGTCGGCCTATACTCGAGTATATACGGTAATCATTTCAGTGTATCTTATCCAATTATAGGAAGTTGCGCTGATCACTATTATATTTACACCCAAGTTGCAGGATTACTTTCTAATTGCTGACAGATTTCATCGCGTGTCTTGGCTTTACATGCCTTTTTGCCCCTCCCTTTCTTCATGTGCTCAATACTTTTTCCCTGTGCCATTCCATTTTATTACACATAACTGCATTTCTGCACTTATTTGTTTTGGTGTCTTTGTATGTATGTATTGCATGGGTTGTTACCGACATGTGATTAAAATGTCATATCAATAGCACCTTTAGAAATATATTTACCTAGAAAAATTGTGACGTGTTCAATACTTTTTACCCGCTGTATGTCCTGCTGCGGTTTCATTGCAACTTTTAAAAGGGGAATCCAGTGTGGTTTTGTTCCCGCCGCTCTCCCGCACCCTCCGCAGCTTACCGGAGACGTCGGGGGCGATCGGGACCTGCCTTGTCTGTGGTATGGAGACGAGTGAGGCTAAGATAGATGGCCCTCACCCGTCTCCATACCATAGCAGGGCTGAAGAGACGTCGAAATACTTCTTAAAGGCATATTTTTCAATGTAATTTTTTCAAATTAAAATTTTTTTTGTTTTGCTATTACATTTAAGTCCAAATATGAGATCTGAGGACTTTTTGACCCTGGATCTCATATTTTACAAGGGATGTTTACATTCCTTGTAATAGGAATAAAAGTGATCCATTTTTTTTTTTTTTTTTTTTTTTTAACAGTGTAAAAGTAAATAAAATCAAGTAAAATAAATAAGAAAAAAATAAAAGTTTTTTTTAAAACACCCCGACGAGCTCGCGCACAGAAGCAAACGCATATGTGAGTAGCGCCCGCATATGTAAACCGGTAGTCAAACCCCACATGTGAGGTATCGCCGCGATAGGTAGAGCGAGAGCAATCATTTTGTCTCTAGACTTCCTCTGTAACTCAAAACATGTAACCAGTAAAAAAAATTCAAGCGTTGTCTATGGGGATTTTTAAGTACCGAACTTTGGCGCCATTCCACGAGCGGGTGCAATTTTGAAGCGTGACATGTTAGGTATCTATTTACTCGGCGTAACATCATCTTTCACAATATGCAAAAACATTGGGCTAACTTTACTGTTTTGTTTCTTTTTAAAGCACAAAACTTTTTCTTAGCCCTAGACCTCCTCTGTAACGCAAAACATGCAACATGTAGAATTTTTTAAATGTCGCTTATGGAGATTTTTGAGGGTAAAAGTTTGACGCCATTCCACGAGCGGGCACAATTTTGAAGCGTCACATGTTGGGTATCAATTTACTCAGCGTAACATCATCTTTCACAATATAAAAAAAAACTGGGCTAATTTTACTGTTGTCTTATTTTTTTTATTCAAAAAAAGTGAATTTTTCCCAAAAAAAAGTGCGCTTGTAAGACCACTGCGGTGTGAAAAAGTATTGCAATGACCAACATTTTATGCTCTAGGGCAGCCGTCATTAAATGGCGGCCCGCGGTCCGAGTCCGGACCGAGCAGCGCTTCTGCCCGGACCGCCATGCCGCCAGTGTAGTAAATGACAGCAGCAATCACTGGTTTGCTGGGACCGCGGGTTTCCCCAGCAACCAGTGACGCTGCGCGCATGCGCCCGCCCCCTGCTCCTGGCCGCGTCTCTCGGAGCTGAAGAGACACTCACGGGCAGTAGGGGTGTGACGTCACGTGCGTGCCCCGCCCCCCTGCTGCCCGCGGTTTCCGATTCCCGGGTCATTGCGAGGCAGCTTCAGTTGTGCCCACCCTCCTGCAGTTAAGGTACGTGGGCACATTAGTCATCTATAAATAAGAATGTTTTTACTGTGCACACTGTTGGGCATATTTTAAGGGGCACACTGGTATATTTTTAATATGCACAATGCTGGGCTTTTTTTTTGTAAGGGGCACGCTGATGGGTATATTTTTTATGTGCACACTGATGGACATGTTTTTTTTAAAGGTGCCTCTTAACAAAATATGCCCATCGGTGTGCACATTAAAAATATACCCATCAGTGTGCCCCTTAAAATAAAATGTGCCCATCAGAGTGCCCTTTAACATAAAATTTTCCCATCAGCGTTCCCCTTAACATAAAATAAGGGTCACGCTGATGGGCACCTTTTATGTTAAGAGGTAATCCGATGGACACATTTTATTTTACGGGGCACGGTAATGGGTATATTTTTAATGTGCACATCGATGGGCATATTTTGTTAAGGGGCACGCAGATGGGTACAGCAAAATGTGCCGTACAAAATATGCCCATCAATGTGCACATTAAAAATATACCCATCAGCATGCCCCTTAAAATAAAATTTGTCCATCAGAGTGCCTCCTAACATAATAGGTGCCCATCAGTGTGACCCTTATTTTATGTTAAGGGGCACGCTGATGGGCAGATTTTATTTTAAGAGCAACACTGATGGGTACATTTTATATTAAAAGGGGCACTTTGATGGGCAAATTTTAAGTTAAGGGGCACGTTTTGTTGTGTCCATCAGAGTGCCCCTTAAGCATGACACTTATTTTATGTTAAGGGAAATCCTGATGTGCACATTTTATGTTAAGGGGCACTGTGATGGGGACACCTGATGTAAAGGGGCACTGTGATGGGGACACCTGATGTAAAGGGGCACTGTGATGGGGACACCTGATGTAAAGGGGCACTGTGATGGGGACACCTGATGTAAAGGGGCACTGTGATGGGGACACCTGATGTAAAGGGGCACTGTGATGGGGACACCTGATGTAAAGGGGCACTGTGATGGGGACACCTGATGTAAAGGGGCACTGTGATGGGGATACGCTGATGGGCATATTTTATTTTAAAAGCAACACTGATGGGCACATTTTATATTAAAGGGGCACTCTGATGGGCAAATTTTAAGTTAAGAGGCACGTTTGGTTGTGTCCATCAGAGTGCCCCTTAACATAAAATTTACCCATCAGTGTGACCCTGATTTTATGTTAAGGTACACCCTGATGTGCACATTTTATGTTAAGGGGGACTCTGATGGGGACATCTGATGTAAGGGGACACTCTGACAGGAATGTCTGATGTAAAGGGGCACTGTGATGGGGATACCCGATGTAAAGGGGCACTGTGATGGGGACACCGATGTAAAGGGGCACTGTGATGGGGACACCCGATGTAAAGGGGCACTGTGATGGGGACACCCGATGTAAAGGGGCACTGTGATGGGGACACCTGATGTAAAGGGGCACTGTGATGGGGACACCTGATGTAAAGGGGCACTGTGATGGGGACACCTGATGTAAAGGGGCACTGTGATGGGGACACCTGATGTAAAGGGGCACTGTGATGGGGACACCTGATGTAAAGGGGCACTTTGATGGGGACACCTGATGTAAAGGGGCACTTTGATGGGGACACCTGATTTAAAGAAGCACTGTGATGGGGACACCTGATGTAAAGGGGCACTGTAATGGGGACACATGATGTAAAGGGGCACTGTGATGGGACACCTGATGTAAAGGGGCACTGTGAGGGGGACACCTGATGTAAAGGGGCACTTTGATGGGGACACCTGATGTAAAGGGGCACTTTGATGGGGACACCTGATGTAAAGGGGCACTGTAATGGGGACACCTGATGTAAAGGGGCACTGTGATGGGGACACCTGATTTAACTTTATCTGGGGACACTAGATGTAACTTGACAATAAATATTGTTGAAATGCTAAGGAAATTGTACATTTCTCATGTTTTTGATAGATATACAGTGACTACAATATTTCTGAGTCGTAGCACAGACTTGAGATTCGGACCTCGGCCCAAAGAAAATTTTGGCGATCGGACCTCCTTGAATTTTAATTCATTACCCCTGCTCTAGGGTGTTAGAAAAAAAAAACAATATATAATGTTTGGGGGTTCTAAGTAATTTTCTAGCCAAAAAACAAAAAAAAAAACAGTTTCAAACATGTAAACACCGTGTCTGAAAAAGAGGCTCGGTCATTAAGTGGTTAAGCTTCGACAATAAAACCTGGAAGCTGATTGGTTTCTATGCAGAGTTGCACCAGATTTTGCAATCTTCAGTTGCATTTGTTTGGACAGGAACACAGGGTGGATAAAAATCAATAATGTTTACAAAAAAATAAAAATAAAAAAAAATATTTGAATTTTTGAAATTTAAATCAGATTTTATTTTTTTTATTTAAAAACATTTTTTAAATCAATTTTATTTTAATAAAATGCCTTTGGAGTAAAAATCTATCTAGCTTTCTATTTAAGATACATTAATAATTTAGTTTAATCAGCATGAAATGGAGCTTAGTTATGTGGCATGAGGCTGTATATTCTGCAACATTTACATTTTTGGTAAACTCATCAATCAATCCAAGCTCTGCAAGCTGAGATAACATGCACTGCATTGATGTCTTCGCACAATTTAACAGCATCCATGAGAGGAAAAAAAAAGTCCAGAAAAATATTCCATTAACCCATTGTTTTGAAAATCTTTGTACACTACAAACTGTATGAATGAATCGGTTATGATATCGCTGTTTTACTAACCTGACAGCTTATTATTCTAAATAGGAATCTTTCATTTTGCTTGCAAATATTAACCGCTTAAGGACCGCTTCCTGCACATGTACGTCGGCAGAATGGCATGGCTGGGCACAAGCACTTACAGGAACGTTGCTCTTTAAGTGCCCAGCTGGCGGCGGAACCCGCGGACCCGATCACCGCTGGTGTCCCACGATTGGGTCACAGAGCTGAAGAACGAGGAGAGGTCTGTGTAAACAAACCTCTCTCCGTGCTTCCTAGTGTGGCTGTCACCGAAACGTCTGTTCCCTGATATAGGGAAAGACGATCAGTGACGTCACATGCCAGGCCATGCCGCCTATAATAAAAAAAAAAAAACACATAACGTCATACATAACCCCTCCTTGTCCCCTAGTGGTTAATTCCTTCACTGCCAGTGTCATTTACACAGAAATCAGTGCATTTAAATAGCACTGATTGCTGTATAAATGACAATGGTCCCAAAAATGTGTCAGAAATGTCCGATGTGTCCACCATAATGTCGCAGCCACAATAAAAATCGCCGATTGCCGCCATTACTAGTAAAAAAAGAAAATATTAATAAAAATGCTATAAAAACTATCCCCTATTTTGTAAACGCTATAACTTTTGCGCAAACCAATCAATAATCGCTAATTGCGATTTTTTTTTACCAAAAATATGTAGAAGATTACGTATCGTCCTAAAATGGGGTTTTTTTTTTTTTTGATATTTTTTGGGGATATTTATTATAGCAAAAAGTAAAAAATATTGAATTTTTTTGTTTATAGCGCAAAAAATAAAAACCGCAGAGGTGATCAAATACCACCAAAAAAAAAAAAAAAAGCTCTATTTGTGGGAAAAAAAAAAAAAAAAGACACAAATTTTGTTTGGGAGCCACGTCGCACAACCGCGCAATTGTCAGTTAAAGCGACGCAGTGCCGAATCGCAAAAAGGGTCTTGGTCCTTTGGCTGCAAATTGGTCCGGGGCTTAAGTGGTTAAAGATTCTAACTACCAGCAAGAATGATTCCTTACATATAAAGAGCACCTGTCATTTCAGATTCATCATGGCAGCACCTGTTAGCGGGCATCCGCTCACCTGCTGCCGCCACATCCCTCACCTGGTTGGGTCACTGCTGCATCACCAGCCGTCCCATTAAAGTGAATGGGACTGTCGGTGAGTCACCAGCGGGTAAGGGAAGGAGCCGCTGTGGGAAAGGGATGACAGCTACTCTTTAAAAATTTGGATTTAAATCAAGCCTTTTTACGATTGACTTAAATTGTGATTTAAATCGACTTGAACTAAATCAAATCCACCCTGCAGGAAAATCAAACAAATAAAATAGAATAAACAAATGACTTACCTTGGGGTCTTCAGGAAAGATATTATCCACCAGACGTTTATAGCGAGGACGCAGCGCTCCGCAGCACCCACAGACCCCTACAATAGAGACAAGACCGGGCATGAGGGACAGAATGATCTGCATGTCTGCACAATGTCATTACTTACTACATTTCCCTTCTACTGAGCCTTTTACCACCTTTTCACCTCCATGTTGAAGGCTCAATAGTATTTACAGGTCTTGCCCCTCCCCCAACCTGTGGCTAGTCAGCAAAAAAAAAAAAAAAAAAAAAAAAAAGAGTAGCAGGAGACTGATGAGTTCATCTCTCCGATTCTCTGCCCTCTCCTCTTATCAGCATGCTCCTTGCACTGCACAGGAGTTGGTTCCTTGTGTTGCTTTTCCCTCCCCAACCAAAGCTCTGCTGTACAGGGACTACAAGAAGTGAATACTGAGTTAAAGAGGAGCTGCACAAAAAAAAAAAATATTAAAAGCCAGCAGCTACTAATATTGCAGCTGCTGACTTTTAATAATATCACACTTACCTGTCCCAGGTTCCAGCGATGTCGGCGGCAGATGACGAGCGATCGCTCGTCTCGCTGCAGCCACCGCCGCCATCCTCTGTCAGGGAATCGGGAAGTGAAGCAAGAGGGCTTCACTGCCCGGTTCCCTACTGCGCATGCGCGAGTCGCGCTGCGCTGGTTCCCCGCTGTGTCTCTGGGAACTGTGCGTTTCCCAGAACACAACGGGGGGGGGGAGCCATGCGGCGGTGGGCGGAGCCATGCGGCGGTCTGGCCGGAAGTGGGTGCAGTTACCTGGATTATCCAGGTAACTGCACCCCCCTCCCCCCGAAAGGTGCCGATTGTGGCACCGGAGGGGGGGAGGGATAATACTAGCGGAACTTCCCCTTTAGGGTGAAGAACCGCTTTAAATTCAGGCAGTAAGAAATACAAGATGTATTAAAGTGTCATTAAACCCAGACTAAGAAAAACTCTCATTATATGTTATATAACAGAGTGTTCAACTCACAAAGCCACAAGTATTTGTTTTGTGTGGAGTGTTGTATACCTGGTTGATCCTGACTTCAGATGTCCCTCCCATCTCGGCTGTGTCTCCATTGCAACCCGAGATTGTGTAGACCAGCTGGTGTCCTCTACTGAGCATGCTCATATTTTAGTTCCCTTCTAAGCTCTTTATTGCCTCCTTTTTCTCATTTGCGCAGCTCACATGACTATACAGAGCCTTGAAAAAGTATTAATATCCCTCAAAATGTTCCACATTTTGTCATGTTACAACTAAAAACGTAAAATGTATTTTATTGGGATTTTATGTGATAGACCAACACAAAGTGGCACATAATTGTGAAGTGGAAGGAAAATGATAAATGGTTTTCACCATTTTTTTTACAAATAAATATGTGAAAAGTGTGGGGGGGGCATTTGTATTCAGCCCCCCTGAATCAATACTTTGTAGAACCAACCATTCACTGCGATTACAGCTGCAAGTCTTTTTGGGGATGTCTCTACCAGCTTTGCACATCTAGAGAGTCACATTTCTGTCCATTCTTCTTTGTAAAATAATTCAAGCTCTGTCAGATTGGATGGAGAGCGTCTGAACAGCAATTTTCAACTCTTGCTACAGATTCTAGGGGTGCAACGGATCGGCACCGATCCGCAATCCGAACGGGTCAGCCCACTCGGATCGGCACACGCCGCGATCCACGTTACATCCACGGCCATCTTGTTACACCCGCCGGCGTTTACAATGTGATCGCTCCATCAAATGACGGAGCGATAACCTGTAAACAAACCAGCGTCATGATGATGCCGGTTCCTCTCTCCCCTCTCTGTACTGATCTGTACAGTGGAGGGGAGAAATCAGATGGCAGCCACAGCCATCCCAGCAATACCCTGCCAATACTCTGCAATACTTACCCTGCCAATACTTATTCTGCAATAATCTGCAATACCCAGCAATACCCTGACAATACTTACCCTGACAATACCCAGCCATACCCATCCATGCTCAGCCACTATTACATTGGGGGAGATGACGTGGATGTTACAATGGGAGAGATGTAGATTACAGTGGGGGAGATGACGTGGATATTACAGTGGGGACTATATGGTGGTGGCATTTTCACAGGTTTTTTCAAATTCAATTATTATTTGCTGATCCGAAAAATGATCCGATCCGTGACTCTGATCCGAGGAACGATCTGATCCGTGAGTTTTTTTGATCCGTTGTACCCCTAACAGATTCTCAATTAGATTGAGGTCTGGACTTTGATTGGGTCATTCTAACACATGAATATGGTTTGATGTAAACCATTCCATTGTAGCTCTGGCTGTATGTTTAGGGTTATTGTCCTGCTGGAAGGTGAACCTCCGCCCCAGTCTCAAGTCTTTTGTGGAATCGAACAAGTTTTCTAAGATTTCCCTGTATTTGGCTCCATCCATCTTCTCATCAATTCTGACCAGCTTCTCTGTCCCTTCTGAAGAAAAGCATTCCCACAACATAATGCTGCCACCATCATGTTTCACGGTGGGGATGGGGTGTTCAGGGTGATGTGCAGTGTTAGTTTTCCCCCACACATAGCTTTTTTGCTTTTAGGCTAAAAAGTTAAATTTTGGTCTCCTCTGACCAGATCACCTTCTTCCACATGTTTGCTGTGTCCCCCACATGGCTTCTCACAAACTACAAATGGGACTTCTTATGGATTTATTTCAACAATGTCTTTCTTCTTGCCACTCTTCCATAAAGGTCAGATTTGTGGAGAGCACGACTAATAGTTGTCCTGTGGACAGATTCTCCCACCTGAGCTGTGGATCTCTGCAGCTCCTCCAGAGTTACCATGGGCCTCTTGGCTGCTTCTCTGATTGATGCTCTCCTTGCCCGGCCTGTCAGTTTAGGTGGACGGCCATGTCTTGGTAGGTTTGCAGTTGTGCCATACTCTTTCCATTTTCAGATGATGGATAGAACAGTGCTCTGTGGGATGCTCAAAGCTTGGGATATTTTTTCATAAGCTAACCCTGCTTTATCCCTGAGCGGTCTGGTGTGTTCCTTGGCCTTCATGATGCCGTTTGTTCACTAAGGGCCTCTAACAAACCTCTGAGGGCTTCACAGAACAGCTGTATTTATACTGAGATTATTCTACACACAGGTGGACTCTATTTAATAATTAGGTGACTTCTGAAGGCAATTGGTTCCACTAGCTTTTAGTTAGGGGTATCAGAGTAAAAGGGGGATGAATACAGATGCACCCCACACTTTTCACATATTTATTTGTAAAAAAAATGTTGAAAACCATTTATCATTTTCCTTCCACTTCACAATTATGTGCCACTTTGTGTTGGTCTATCATATAAAATCCCAATAAAATACATTTACATTTTTGGTTGTAACATGACAAAATGTGGAAAATTTCAAAGGATATGAATACTTTTTCAAGGCACCGTAGAGTCACACATGTGGGCGTATACACAGTGCTAAGTGGCACTCCCCTCCATGTCCTCCTACCGCTAAACACTATGGGGGGGGGGGGGGGGAATATAAAATGCTGATTGATTACAAACTTACAAAAAAAGTTTAGTTTTAATATATAAAGCAGTAATATAAAATTATATATACATATATATATATATATACATATACATATACATATACATATATATATATATATATATATATATATATATATATATATATATATATATATATATATATCAATTAAATGCTAAATTGCAAAAAATTGCCGTAAAGTAAAAAAAAAAAAGAAAAAAAAAGAAAGAATTAAAAAAATCCTCGTATGCAGATGTCATCTGAACAAAATGAAGGCTAGTGGCACCATATTAACCACTTAAAGACCGCCCCTCCTGTGCAGAATCACATATTATTATTATACACACACACACATATATATATATATATATATATATATATATATATATATATATATATATATATATATATATATATATATATATATATATATATATATACACACACACACACACACACATATATATATATACACGCGCCAATTGTCGGTAGCACACACAGAACTGAGATCTGTTCATGTAGACAAGGCAGATCTCAGTTCTGACAGGGGGAAGGGATGGATTTGGTTTTCCCTTAGTAGTCTTCCCTTAGTAAAAGCTCCTCCTACAGTACACACAAACACACTAGCTAGGCACACAGTTAACCCTTTGATCGCCCCCTGGTGTTAACCCCTTCCCAGCCAGTGTCATTAGTGACAGTGACAGTGCATATTTTAGCACTGATCAACGTATTAGTGTCACTGGTCCCCCAAGTTGTCAGTGTACGATTGCCTGCCACAATGTCGCAGTCCCACTATAAGCCGCTGATCGCTGCCATTACTAGTAAAAAATGAATAAATAAAATAAATAGAAATTCCTGACACTAGAAGATTTGTGTAAATCGATCGTCTGTTCTCTGATACAGGGAAAGATGATCAGTGACGTCACATGCCAGGCCACGCCCCCCTACAATAAAAAAAAACACATAACGTCACACATAACCCCTCCTCGCCCCCTAGTGGTTAACTCCTTCACTGCCAGTGTCATTTACACAGGAATCAGTGCATTTAAATAGCACTGATTGCTGTATAAATGACAATGGTCCCAAAAATGTCCAATGTGTCCGCCATAATGTCGCAGTCACAATAAAAATTGCTGATCGCCGGCATTACTAGTAAAAAAAAAAAAAAAAAGATATATTAATAAAAATGCTATTAAACTATCCCCTATTTTGTAAACGATATAACTTTTGCGCAAACCAATCAATAAATCGCTAATTGCGATTTTTTTTAACCAAAAATATGTAGAAGAATACGTATCGGCCTAAACTAAGGAAAAAAAATATGTTTTTTTATATATTTTTGGGGGATATTTATTATAGCAAAAAAAAATACTGTCGCTCTATTTTTGTTTATAGCGCAAAAAATAAAAACCGCACAGGTGATCAAATACCACCAAAAGAAAGCTCTATTTGTGGGGGGAAAAAAAGGACGCCAATTTTGTTTGGGAGCCACGTCGCACGATCAGGCAATTGTCAGTTAAAGCGACGCAGTGCCGAATCACGAAAAGGGGCCTGGTCCTTTGGCTGCAAATTGGTCCGGGGCTGAAGTGGTTAAGAGGTTGCTGTTTTAACCTCCAATATAAAAGTAGTCATGGGGCAGGAGACAGCACCAGGTGAAGAGAACCGCGAGCACAGCAAGTTTCTCCTGTCTCATTTATGTTTTATTTCAGAGCACAACTGCCAATCTCCATCAAAGAGAACAGCAAATGTGGCCTAGAAATGTCTGCAAGTTTTAAGTTGAGTAAAAAATAAAAATAAAAAAAAAAATAAAAAAAACGCACAACATAACAAAAAAAAAAAAAAAAAGGAAGGGAAGCTTGAAATCCGGTCGGTTTTCAGCTTGGCAGGCTGAGATCTAGAACACAATCTTTTCACCGACATCCAGAATTTATTCTGTCTTCTGAATTTACATTTTGAAAATTCATTAAAATACACGGATAACGGTGATGTATTATTTAGGGAGCAGACGGGGTTTACATCGGCTCGTCATTCACAGCAGCTGCAACAACCTTGAATA
This sequence comes from Lithobates pipiens, assembly GCF_037356315.1. NCBI lineage: Eukaryota > Metazoa > Chordata > Amphibia > Anura > Ranidae > Lithobates > Lithobates pipiens. Next base: position 563,486,006 of record NW_027507764.1, on the reverse strand, counting down.
ACCTTCACAGCTTTCCTTCCTCTTTTTTTCCCCTTTCTTTAATATGGAAAATGTTAAATGTGTCTTTTTTTTTTTTTATTTCCCATATAAAATGTTACATCCGGTCATGTCACTGATCTTATAAAAAAATTAAAAAGTAAACGTCTTTTTTTTTTTTTGATTACTTTTTATTGCCATTTCAAAACACAAATACAAAAAAGAACAGAAAAATAGTCAGGCATTTTAGCTTACAGAAAGAAAAAAAAAAAAGAAAAAAGAAAAAAAAAAAAAAGGGGAACAATTCAAACAAATATGTGATTTAAATATTAATATCTCTCTGCTTATAGAGCAATTTTTTATTTTTACCAAAACAAAAAGCAAAAACTAAAAAAGGAGGAAAAAAAAGAAAATAAAAAGTTAAATGTCTTTATTTACCAATAAAAAAAAAAAAAAAGGAAAAAAAAGGACTGTACTTAAAAGGATAATGCCACTTTCGATGGGAAAAAAAATGCAAATAATAATAGAAAAAAAAATTATATATATATATATATATATATATATATATATATATATATATATATATTAATTATAGTGGATATAATTGTAACAAAAGTCATATTGTAATTGGATGTTATTAAAAATGACCTTTCCTGTGCAATCTGTAATTTTTTGGAAAATGCAACATGGCTACCTGGAGGTGTTCTGTGTACACAGATTGTATACAGAACGCCCCCCAGATTTGTAATTTCCTGCTTATGCGATTGGCTCACTGACTTTCCCAGAAGTCTGCACTAATATAAAAGTCAGACCTTGGGCATCGATTTGTATAGACATCTGGGCAGGAACCCACACAGACGTCTGTCAAATCGCCCCTGAAAGACTACATTGATGGGTTGAAATCATGCAAGTTCCACAAGGTAGACATGAAGAAGTAGTCCACGCCCTCTGAAACGTCTCAGACTCAGCTGAGGGCACGCGTGGAGCACGGGAGGACTACTGATGCCCTCCCAGCAAAGTAGGTGCGCACTATAGCCATCATTCGACTATAGCGCGGATCTGAAGAAGTTAGTCTCTTTTTTTTCCTTGTTGATTAACAAACATAAAAAATGACCAACATACAGATAAAATGTTATAAAATACTTTTATAACAGCGTGCTCAGATGATTGTCTTTCAGGACGAAACGTGTCAGGATGGTAGAGTACGATAAAAGAGATTGATAGCCGCAGAGGAGAGATCAGAGATGACTGATTTGTGTAAACTACGCAGATTCCAGGGATGGGTAAGCAATACTGTGATCCGTAGAGAACCTGATGATCCCACTGTGACTTTGATTTTGTGCCTATTGAAGAATTGTCGTTTGTGAGTGGATAATTTGCTGTTTTTATATGAATAAAGTTTAAATGGTGTTTTACGGAATTACACTATATATGGTCCTCCTTTTTTCTACATAACCAACTTTTGGGATAATTGAAGCTATTGTGATGACAAGATCTGGTGTAAGCCCTTGTACATTCCGACAACCAAATCCGTCGGATTTTGTCCGAAACTGTTGCATACACACAGTCGGACAAAGTTGTTGGAAAATCCTAAGTGATGACGTTACTTTGTTACAACGGGACTACGTTCAGGCTAGTAGCCAATAGCTTTGGTGTAGGAATTTGATCTGAGCATGCGTGGCACTTTGTCCGTCGGAGTAGGCTACACATGATCGGAGTATGTCCGACCGGAGCATTTTGTCCGAAAATTTTACCAACAAGTTGGAAAACTTGGTCAGTCGGATACTCCGACGGAAACAGTCCGATGTAGACCACACACAGTCGGAATATCCGACAAAACTTTCCAATCGGACACATTCCGTCGGAATCTCTGACCGCGTGTACAAGGGCTTAGAAGAAGGAAAACCAAAACCAATGTGGACTAGCTTGACGTGTTTGTGATCCGCTGATTACACCAGTGTATTCTGGTAAGAATATCACCAAAAGGGGGTCCTCGCTCATCACAAACCTCCTCTGAGTGGAATGCACGTGTGACGGTGGTGTAGAAAAAGTGGGGGTGGTGAAGAATTTTCAGCACAAAGAACTTATGCTGTGGCAGTTTTTATGAAAGACGGACTGTTTTCATGCACAGTCATAGTGATGCCTTATGACCGATTTATTTATTGATTGTGTTTGATTTAGTATACTTATGGACCATTTGGACTCTGTAGATGAGTGGCAGTAGATATCCACTTATAAAGAAGATAATTGACTGTTTATATCAGCGCTGCTGATCAATAAAACAGTGGATGTTTTGGGATAGCAAGTATTTTATAACATTTTATCTGTATGTTGGTCATTTTTTATGTTTTATTTCATTTATTCATTTTTAGGAAGAATAAATATAAGCAGCCGCTTAAAGTGGAAGTAAACCCTCCTATCGTTTTCAGCCAAGGAAGCTGCCATCTTGGCCTCTGTTTAATCTTCAACTGTCATGATGCTGCACATGTGATCAGTTATGACACCAGCCATTGGATGGTTTGACAGTTTGGTTGAGAGCACAACCAATGTGACAGTTAGCATTCCCAGCATGCCATGAATGTAACTGTTTTTGTAAACTATTAAATCAATGGGTTTACTTCTGCTTTAATTTGAGATTCCACAGCTTCCAATTAGATACACACATTTTTGTGTGTAAGTGCTTGTGTTTATACTGATTGATGGTATAGGGCAGTGATGGAGAACCTTGGCACCCCAGATGTTTTGGAACTATATTTGCCACGATGTTCTTGCACTCTGCAGTGTATTTGAGAATCATGGGAAACGTAGTTCCAAAATATCTGGGGTGCCAAGGTTCGCCATCACTGGTATAGGGCGTAAGTGTATAAACTGCATTGAAGTTGATTAACAAACATACTTACCTGCTCTGTGTAGTGGTTTTGCACAGAGCAGCCCAGATCCTCCTCTTCTCAGGTCCCCACCCCGGTGCTCCTGGCTCCTCCCTTCCTGCAAAGTGCCCCCAGAGCAAGCAGCCTGTAATGGGGGGCACCCGAGAAGGCTCGCTTCCAAGCTGTGGTTCTTCTTGTCCGTTCACACACACACAGCTGTGGCTCCGCCCTGCCCCCTCTCTCTCCGGAATGGCTCAGTGGCTGTGATTGACAACAGTGGGAGCCAATCAGGAGGGAGAGTCCTCGGAGAGCCATGGGTACTCGTGCACATCGCTGGATAGAGATGGGGCTCGGGTAACCATTTGGGGGGGGGGGGGGGGGCACTGCTGCACAAATCTTGAGCCTTTACAACCATTCTAAACTGTCTGGCAGAATTGCATTTGTATGCCCGGTCTGCAGCTTGGTGCCTTTTCTGTCTCTCCGCACCAAGTTCCGCTCAAAGGCCAATTTGCTCAGATATCATCTGCAGCCTCGGCTTCTTATCGTCAGCAGATGACCTGCAGCTCCTCGGATCTTTGGCTGATACAATTCTCCCTCCTGTTGCTCCCCCACCTTCCTAGCAACCAGAAACCTTTTATCCCTTTTATACATCGCCTCTGTGTTTTCCTGGATTCCAATTCAGTTCTAAGTAGCACTTGTGGATGGCAGAATAATAGCCTGATCTCCCCATGCCCGGCGCTCGCTGCTTTTACAGCGGGACGCCGTTCATTAGACCGTGCAGCTTATCCCTCTGCATAATACAAGATGATCTGAGCGAGATTGTGATTCATGACTGCAGGTGGAAATGAATCACCTGAAAGCGAGGATTTGCAGGGAGATCGGCCCTGCTTAATATGAACTTGAAAGCCATGCCAGTCTGTACGGTGCCCACCGAGCCCGGGGGGGGGGGGGGGGCGGAGGGCTTTGGGCTCCAGGGAAAGGAGGAGAGGACTGAGGAGCTTAGGACCAACATTACCCACATACATGGGCTATTCTTTAACCACTTGCTTTCCGGAAGATTTACCCCCCTTCATGACCAGGCCATTTCTTGTGATACGGCACTGCGTTACTTTAAAGCGGAGTTCCAACAAAAAAAAATTTAAAAAAATAAGAAAATTAAAAGTCAGCAGGTACAAATACTGCAGCTGCTGACTTTTAATAAATTGCACACTTACCTGTCCCAGGGTCCCGCGATGCGGGGGAACAAAGCCGCATTTATCTCCCCCTCCTCTCTGCAGCGCCGGCATTGACACTTCACAGCCGGGCATGCACTGCGCATGTGCGAGCCACGTGCCGTGACTGGCCGGGCAATCATCTGGGATCTGTGACGTGTCTCGGATGATTGCTGAGAGGGAGGGGGGAGAGGCGATCTTCCTTGCGGTGCGCCGGTAGGAAGTGGGAGCTGGGACCCTCTAAAAAGAGGCTATCCGACCCCCCCCCCCCCCCCCAGAAAAAAATGGCATGCCAAATGTAGCATGTCAGGGGGTCACCATCCCTTAAAACAGAAGTTCCATTTTTGGGTGGAACTCAGCTTTAACTGACAATTGCGCGGTCGTGTGATGCTGTACCCAAATAAAATGTATGTCATTTTTTCCCCCCACAAATAGAGCTTTCTTTTGGTGGAATTTGGTCAGCTCTGCATTTTTTTTGTTGCGCTATAAAAACACACACAAAAAAGATATATAAAATACTTTAAATTAAACTGACTTTTTTTAATTAAAAGAATAAAAATAAAAAAAATTTTACTTTCTGCTATAAAACATATCCAATAAAAGAAAAAAAAATGTATTCATCAATTGGGGCCAATATGTATTCTGCTACATGTTTTTGGTAAAAAAAAAATCCCAATAAGCGTATATTGATTGGTTTGCGCAAAAGTTATACTGTCTACAAACTATGTGATATTTTTATGGATTTTTATTATTATTATTATTTTTTTACTAGTTATGGTGGTGATCAGCGACTTATAGCGGGACTGCAATATTTCGGCGGCCAATCGGACACTTTTTTGGGGACCAGTAACACAAATAAAGTGACCAGTGCTAAAAATATGCACTGTCACTGTACTGACACTGGCTGGGAAGGGGTTAAGCATCTAGGGCAATCAAAGGGTTAACTGTGTGCCTAGCCAGTGTTTTTGTATACTGTGCGAGATGCTTTTACTAAGAAAAAGGGATGAATTGAATCGTATTCCTTGCTTTTGCAGGAACACAAAATCCATCCCTTCCCCCCTGTCAGAACTGCCTTGTCTACTCGGTTGTGTGTGTTTTACAGACGATCGGTGGGTGTCAGCGAACATCCAGTGCCTTGTACCCGCAGATCAGTTTCCGCCGTGAACTGTCTTAGCAGAAGCAGCCCGCTGGCGATGTGCGCGAGTTCAGCAGGCGGAAGTGCAGAATCCCTTATACAGTATCTCACAAAAGTAAGCACACCCCTCACATTTTTGTATATATTTTATTCTATCTTTTCATGTGATAACACTGAAGAAATGACACTTTGCTACAATGTAAAGTAGTGAGTGTACAGCTTGTATAACAGTGTAAATTTGCTGCCTCCTCAAAATAACTCAACACACAGCCATTAATGTCTAAACTGGCAACAAAAGTGAGTACACCCCTAAGTGAAAATGTCCAAATTGGGCCCAAAGTGTCAATATTTTGTGTGGCCACCATTATTTTCCAGCACTGCCTTAAAGAGGTTGTAAACCTTGAAAAAAAAAAAAAAAAGAAAGAAAAAAAAGGCATAATGCGCTAATATGCATTGTATACTAGCTCATTATGAAATGCTTACCTTAGAACGATGCCCTGGATCAGCTTCGGCCCTCCAAGGAAAAGAGTGAACATCTTCCACCAGAGTTACTTCCGGAACCGCAGCTCCGGCGCTGTGATCGGCCAGAGCCACGATGACGTCACTCATGTGTGCAGGAGCCACCGGCCACGGCACGAGTCCCAAAGAAATGGCACGAGCAGCCCATTTCTTCAGTGCGCATGCGGAGACATGTCCGCTGACATCCAATCAGCCCCGATCCGATCCTCTCCGCTAAAACTAGACGGATGCAAACACTATTTTTCATCTGTCTGGTGGATCGGATCAGATGAAAATGGACAGGCGGCCCGTAATCATCAGATCCCCCCATAGGGAAGAACGGAGCTTGGACAGGTCTGTCCCTGCACAGAGCGCAGAGGCGGACTTATCTGCCGGCTTAGCGGGGATCAACTGAGGGATTTTATGTGATAAACCAACACAAAGTGGCACATAATTGTGAAGTGGAAGGAAAATGATCAATGGTTTTCACTTTCTTTTTACAAATAAAAAAAAAATTAAAATTTTAAAGTGTGGGGTACATTTGTATGGCGCCCCCCTGAGTCAATACTTTGTAGAACCGCCTTTCACTGCAATTACAGCTGCAAGTCTTTTTGGGGATGTCTCTACCAGCTTTGCACATCTAGAGAGGGACATTTTTGCCCATTCTTCTTTGCAAAATATCTCAAGCTCTGTTAGATTGGATGGAGAGCGTCTGTGAACAGCAATTTTCAAGTCTTGCCACAGATTCTCAACTGGATTTAGGTCTGGACTTTTACTGGGCCATTCTAACGTATGAATATGCTTTAATCTAAACCATTCCATTGTAGCTCTGGCTGTATGTTTAGGGTCGTTGTCTTGCTGGATGGTGAACCTCAGCCCCAGTCTCAAGTCTTTTGCAGACTCTAACAGGTTTTCTTCTAAGATTGCCCTGTATTTGGTTCCACCCATCTTCCCATCAAATCTGACCAGCTCCCCTGTCCCTGCTGAAGAAAAGCATCCCCACAACATAATGCTGCCACCACCATGTTTCACAGTGGGGATAGTGTACAGTGTTAGTTTTCCGCCAAACAGTGTTTTGCTTTTACGCCAAAAAGTTCAATTTTGGTCTCATCTGACCAGAGCACCTTCTCCCACATGTTTTCTGTGTCCCCCACATGGCTTCTCACAAACTGCAAATGGAACTTCTTATGACTTTCTTTTAACAATGACTTTCTTCTTGCCACTCTTCCATAAAGGTCAGATTTGTGGAGAGCACGACTAATAGTTGTCCTGTGGACCGATTCTCCCACCTGAGCTGTGGATCTCTGCAGCTCCTACAGAGCTACATACAAGTATTATGGCGCTCATAAAACACCCTCCGCCTATCACTATTTTTCAAGAAGTTAAAAACACTTAATAAACACAATATTTAAAAAACATATTTAAAAGGCATAATGATAATGCTGCAAGTAATAATGCTATAGGTGCAATCAGCACAAGAGGGGGAATGGAAAGGGATGGGGGGATGGGAGTGAAAGGGGCGGAAGGAGAGGATCCCTTCCTTAACTAGGACTAAAATCCGACAGGGAAGGGGTTAATCACTCTCAGGGGGGTAAAAACTCTCAGGGGGGTAAAAGTACGGTCCAAACACGGCAGCCATCCAGTGGAAACTGAAACAGGTTCCCAATTAGTACTGTAAAGATAAGAGAGAGAGGCGCCTCGGAGGCGTACCGGTGTCATAAGAAACTGTGCAAACTGTGACCATGTTCTTTTGGAACATGGTCAGAAGTCTTTCCACACCAAAGGCACTACCTATAGTCTGAGGGACTTTTATAATTGTTCCTCAGATTATGTGGTATATGGCCTTACTTGCCCCTGCGGTCTTATCTATGTTGGCCGAACTATCCGGCCGGCTAGACAAAGGTTTGGGCAACACAGGCGGTCGATCGAAGGCAAAACTGACCCACACAGTGTCCCCAGACATTTTGTCACTGCACACCATGGGTCCACCTCTGGCCTCAGGGTTTGGGTCATAGAACAAATTCCCAGCTCTCTTCCCCCAGCTGAATGCTTCAAAAAACTTTGCGCCAGGGAAACTTACTGGATCTACTGCCTAGAAACCTTAGCGCCTGGTGGAATTAACGAAAGTATTGAGATTTCGACTATTCTTTGATTCCTCCTTTTTCTATAATTACTTGTTAAAATATTATATATATATATATATATATATATTTATATATATATATATATATATATATATATATATATATATATATATATATATATATTATAGAGCGAGATAGATATATATATATAATATATATTTTTTTTTCCCTTTCATACAGTTGGCTTTACAGGAATAGTATATATTCCGTTGTCAAGTATCCTTTGTATCCACCTTGCTAATATTTACGAATTCCCACCCACTTTCATCCATTTTTCCTTTTTCATATATTTTTATTATTTTTATATTTATTTTCATTTATTATTTTTTTTATTTTTATATTTATATCTATTTTTATTTTTATTTCCACATCCAACATTTTCATTTTTTATTTCTTCTTCATTCTTATATTTTTATTTTTCGTTCCTTTTTTTTATTTATTATAATTTTTTTTTTTTTTTTTATTCATTTATTTTATTTTTATAAATTTTTTTCTGTTTTTTTCACTTGTGTTTTTTTCATTTGTTTCATTATTATCATTTTTCACTTTAGTTTCATTACTAACGCCTCTTACTTCACCACACATATATAAATAAATATATATACATGTCCATACATATATCTTGCACCACTCTTTCTCCCATTTACTCCTCTTCTTCCTGTTTCCATTGTATTTAGTTCTGTGTCCTCACATTATTATGGTCCCCCCGCATTGGTCCGTGCCTTATTAGTTCCTATGCCTGTATATTGGTTCCGGCATCCCCGCCCCCTTCCCCTCCCCTGTGTGCTATTTATACCCCTGCCCCGATTCCAAGAGCCCAGCTTGATAAAGGAGCGCAGCCGTCCTGTCATACACGGTCTTGCCAGCTCAGGAAACGCGCTGCATGCCCTGTGACGTCATCTCCCATCACCCGGAGTTCCTCGTGCGTTCCACGCCTCGGACTAACGCTCACGGCTCTACATCGGCCGGCTCTGCACATCTAATACAGCCCCCAGGAGCGGACGCAAGCCGACAGGACTCCCCCAGCGAAAGGGATACAGATGACACATCGAGGGTCTCCCTCCGGTTTGGAATCTTTACATTGCCTGTTAATGTACTACTTAATGTGAGTGTTTTTAACCACCTGTGCATTAAATAAGAATTTTACAGTCTACACTTTTTACAGGCGCCTCTCTCTCTTATCCTCCAGAGTTACCATGGGCCTCTTGGCTGCTTCTCTGATGAATGTTCTCCTTGCCCGGCCTGTCAGTTTAGGTGGCCGGCCATGTCTTGGTAGGTTTGCAGTTGTGCCATACTCTTTAGTTAGGGGGTATCAAAGTAAAGGGGGCCAAATACAAATACACAGTTTTCAAATATTTATATGCAAAAAATCTCAATACTATTTATCTCTTTCCTTCGTCTTCACAATTATGTGTCACTTTGTGTTGGTCTATCACATAAAATCCCAATAAAATACATTTACGTTTTTGATTGTAACATGACAAAATGTGGAAAATGGGGCGCAAACACTTTTTCAAGGCACTGTGTGTGTGTGTGTGTGTGTGTGTATATATATTAGGGCTGCAACTAACGATTAGTTGGCCGATTATTGTTTCAATTAATCGGGTAATAACTTTAAAAAAAAAAGTGGGTCAAATTGATGTTCATTTTCAATCACAGCAACAGGAAAATTTGGAAATAATAGAAAACTTCTTAGTCAAAGGAATTTTCAGATAGTGTATGGGGTTTTCGTTCAGAAATTACATTCATTTTAAAAACAGAATGTTAAAAACAAGTGAAAATTTCAAACAAAATTCTTTCATTCAGCGAATGTACAAAAGATTTTTTGTCTGAATATTCTCATCTGAAAATTGATCTGGGTGGCCAGCATAAGGCTCGGTACACACCTATGCAGTTTGCTTTTGATCTGTTTCTGCAGTGCTTTTTGCTGTACGTTTTGATTTTTGCGCACACGTGATTTTACTGCAATTTGCATTTTTGCCTTTTCTTTGGGCAGATTAACCCTTTCATGGCTAAGCCTATTTTTGGCATTTGGTGTTTACAAGTTAAAATCCATATTTTTTGCTAGAAAATTACTTGGAACCCCCAAACATATATATATATATATATATATATATATATATATATATAATATATATATATACATATATATATATATATATATATATATATATATATATATATATATATATATATATATATATTTTAGCAGAGACTATAGAGAATAAAACGGCGATTGTTGCAATATTTTATGTCACACAGTATTTGCGCAGCGGTGTTTTAAACGCAACTTTTTGGGGAAAGGGATACTTTCATTAATTTCAAAAAGACGAAACAGCAAAATTAGGCCAATTTTTTTGCATAATGTGAAAGATAATGTTACGCCAAGTAAATAGATACCAATCATGTCACACTTTATAATTGCACGCACTCGTGGATTGACGACAAAGTACGGTACCTAAAAATCTCAATAGGCGACGCTTTAAAAAAAATTTGCGGTTACCAGGTTAGCGTTGCAGAGGAGGTCTAGTGCTAGAATTATTGCTCTCGCTCTGACGATCACGGTGATACCTAACATGTGTGATTTGAACACCATTTACATATGTGGGAGCGACTTCTGTATGCGTTTTCTTTGCTTCGCGAGCTCGCAGGGACGGCGGTCGCTTTTTTTTAAATTTATTTTAAAATGAATAAATAGTTTTTTTTTAAAAAATAAAAAATTTGATCACTTTTATTGCTGTCACAAGGAATGTAAACATCCCTTCTGACAGTAATAGGTTGTGACAGATACTCTTTATGGAGGGATGGGGGGTCTAAAAGACCTCCCCATCCCTCCTTTACACTTCAATGTATTCAGATCGCCGAAAACGGCGATTCTGAATACTGTATATTTTTTTAAAACCGGCGCCATTGGCAGCCGAGTAAGCAGGAAGTGATGTCGCTTCCGTGTTTACTATTAGGATACTGGAATGAAGCCAATTAGGGCTTCATTCCAGTTCCTCCCCAGCAGCTGGACGCATTAAAGCTTGAATCAGTGCTCCCAATTTAGCGGGAGCACCGGTAACAGCGGCGGGAGGGGGGGACGTCCCCTCCCGCTCCTCCGGCATAACAGCTGAGCGGCTTTTAGCCGCTTCGGTTGTTATGGCTGATTAGCCAATCGCCCGCTGTAAAAAACGGATCTGCGTACGCTCGGCGGGAAGGGGTTAAAAAAACACAAATTGCTGCAAAAACGCATTACATGCTTTTCTGCAGCTTCTCCATCGAAGTATATTGAACCAATAAAGCACCATTTTGCATTAAAAGTCCCTGACCCTTTCAGATATGAACGTGTCCCATAGGAAACCATGTAAATGAACTGTAGTGCATTTCTTCAAAAAGCACCAAAAAACACATAGATGTGAACGAGGCCTAAGACGTTTAGTAACATAATGGGGTTAAAAAAAAAAAAAAAAACTAAAAATTTTTTTTACTGTAGAACAGTGAAAGTAATATTTACAGTAGCGATTATTTGCTCTTTTTGTACTATAAAGGGCTTATTTTAGTTTTGTCAACCCCATTATGTTACTGGCCGATTAATTCCATAATCGATTAGTTGTTTCAGCCCTAATTAATATATATATATATATATATATATATATATATATATATATATATATATATATATATATATATATATATATATATATATATATATATATATATATATATATATATATATATATATATATATATATATATATATATACACATATATACATATACACACACACACACACACATACATACATATATACATACACACACACACACACACACACATTTTTCCAGTTTTACAACAGGTGGAGGTTGAGGCCATGCAGCAGGCCATTACAATCAAAAATCTGGTTTTATACAGCATCTGTCTTTTTGGTCCAGAGCATATTAACCACTTATAGACTGGAAGATTTACCCCCTTAATGACCAGTCCATTTTTTGCGATATGGCACAGCGTCACTTTAACTGACAATTGTGCAGTCGTGCGGAGCTATACCCAAACAAAACTGACATCCTATTTTTCCCACAAATAGGAGCTTTCTTTTGGTGGTATTTGATCACCTCTGACGTTTTTATTTTTTGCGATATAAACAAAAAATAGCGACAATTTTGGAAAAAAACACAATTTTTGAATTTTTTGCTATGATGAATATCATTAAGAAAAAAAAAAAAAAAAAATGGAAAGAAACGAAATGTCTTCATCAGTTTAGGCCGATATATATTCTACCATATATTTTTGGTAAAGAAAAAAAAAAATTCCGCAATAAGCGTGTATTGATTGGTTTGTGCAAAAGTTATAGCATCCACAAAATAGTGGATAGATTTATGGCATTTTTATTATTATTTTATTTTTATTTTTTACTAGTAATGGCGACGATTAGCGATTTTTAGTGGGACCGCACAGTGCAGGTTCCTGTACAGCTGTCTATGGAAATCGCACCCCGAAGTTACCAAAAGTAGCACAGAAACTACTTTTGGGAATCTGTGCAGCCCCCGCAAAGTCGGCGTCACACCGATACAGACGGTGCTATTGCTGGCAATAGTCGCTGGTTTGACATGTCAAATCGCATGCCAGATCGCTGCAATGCGAAACAGGGCTAAAAGAAAAAAAAAAAAAAGACAAAGAACTGAAATTTATCGGCATTACCTCCCTCCCAGATCACTCGCTATGGAAAAAAATAATAATAATAATCAACATTTGCTCAACCCAGATGAGAAGACACTGTTAAGATGATAACAGATGGCAAGAAGACGAGTCCTCAAATGAACAACCTGGGAAACAAATGGAGCCGAGGAGTCTCCAGAGGAGTCGGTCACCTGCGCTCTCAGCAGTACAAAATAAATATCACCAGCTGATGTTATCATTTCCCAGTATCCAAGCGTGAAATGATCTGATCACCGTCACACAAAGCCATGCAAGGCTTATTAGGAAGGAAACCATGGAGAAATTGGAGCAAGTTTTAATTTCAGGTTATTGTGAAAATGTTCCTTTTATAGAAGACACAAATGAAGGCAGCGCTGTATTCATCAATTAGATACATTATTACATTTATTTATTTATTTTCATGTAAGCATTTTTCCTTTTTGGACCCCTTTCACACCACACCGCCGATAGCGTGGGCGGTAAAACGCCGCTATTTTTAGCGGTGTTTTACCGCCGGATTTGCGGGGCATTTCGGCCGCTAGCAGGGCGCTTTTACCCCCGCTACCGGCCGAAAAAGGGTTAAAACCGCCGGCAATATGCCGCAAAAGCAGCGTTTTGCCGGCGGTATTACAGCGCTGCCCCATTGATTTCAATGGGGAGCAGAGGGGGAGGAGCGGTAAACACACCGCTCCTTCACCGCTCCAAAGAAGCTGCTGGCAGGACTTTTCCCTGACGTCCTGCCAGCGCACCGCTCCAGTGTGAAAGCCCTCGGGGCTTTCACACTACAGATAATGGTGCAGCTTCTTTAGGGCGGATTGCAGGCGCTATTTCTAATGCTATAGTGCCTGCAAAACGCCCTGGTGTGAAAGGGGTGTTAAAATTAGCATCTTGTAGTCTACTGCACAGCAGAGCACAGAAAAGGGCAGGAAGAAGCAGCACAAAGAGGCAATCAAGTGTACTGTAATGCAAGGAGTACTCTGAAAGGAGGGGAGAGCAGGGAAAGAGGAGCTCATCACTTCCTACGCGTTTTTGAGCCATAAGTACGGGTGGAAGTATAGTTTTGCTAATAAGCGCTACAGCAAAAAAATGCTGAAAAACTCATCTACAGGTGTCTACATGTCCGATTACTCAAATTTGATGGCTGCATGAAAATCAGATATTGCTGCAGCCCACTAATGGTGTGAAATAGGAACGAAAATTCTTAGATAAGTTACTCCCTTACTCCCAAACATTATACATTTTTTTAGCAAAGACCCTAGGGAACAAAATGGCGATCGTTGCAATTTTTTATGTTACGAGGTATTTGCGTAGCAGTTTTGCAAACGCAATTTTGTTGGAAAAAAATACACTTTATTGAAAAAAAAAAAACACACACACACACACTTTACCCCAATTTTTTTGCATAATGTAAAAGATGATTTTACGCCAAGTAAGTAGATACCTAACAAGTTACGCTTTAAAACTGCACGCACTGGTCAAATGGCGTCAAACTACAGTACCTAAAAATGACCCGTTTAGAAGTACAGAGGAGGTCTCTTGCTAGAATTATTGTTCTCGCTCTAATGGTCACGGTGATACCTCACATTTGTGGTTCGAACACAGTTTACATATGCCTACGCAACTTACGAATGCGTTCGCTTCTGCGTGCGAGCACGGAGGAATAAGCGGCGCTTTTTTAATTATTATTTATTTTACTTTTTACACTGTCTCAAATTTTTTATTTCTTTTTTGATCACTTTTATTCCTATTACAACATCCCTTAACCACTTAAGCCCCGGGCCATTTGGCTGCACAAAGACCAGAGCATTTTTTGCGTCGCTTTAACTGACAATTGCGCGGTCGTGCGACGTGGCTCCCAAACAAAACTAACGTAATTTTTTTCCCCACAAAAAGAGCTTTTGGTGGTATCTGATCACCTCTGCGGTTTTTATTTTTTGCGTTATAAACCAAAATATAGCGACAATGTTGAAAAAAAAATGCATTATTTTTTACTTTTTGCTATAAACACTTAAGCCCCAGACCAATTTGCAGCCAAAGGACCAGGCCCCTTTTTGCGATTCGGCACTGCGTCGCTTTAACTGACAATTGCACGGTCGTGCCACGTGGCTTCCAAACAAAATTGACATCCTTTTTTTCCCACAAATAGAGCTTTCTTTTGGTGGTATTTGATCACTTCTGCGTTTTTTATTTTTTGCGCTATAAAAAAAACAAATCGAGCATCAATTTTGAAAAAAAACGCAATATTTTTTACTTTTTGCTATAATAAATATCCCCAAAAAAATATATTAAAAAAACATTTTTTTTCCTCAGTTTAGGCCGATACGTATTCTTCTACATATTTTTGGTTAAAAATCGCTAATTAGCGATTATTGATTGGTTTGCGCAAAAGTTATAGTGTTTACAAAATAGGGGATAGTTTTATAGCATTTTTTATTTTTTTTTATATATTTTTTTTTTACTAGTAATGGCGGTGATCAGCGATTTTTATTGTGACTGCGACATTATGGCAGACACATCTGACAATTTTGACACATTTTGGGGACCATTGTCCTTTATACAGCAATCAGTGCTATTTAAATGCACGGATTCCTGTGTAAATGACACTGGCAGTGAAGGAGTTAACCACTAGGGGGCGAGGAGGTGTTATGCATGACATTATGTGTTTTTTTTTATTGTAGGGGGGCGTGGCCTGGCATGTGACGTCACTGATCAAACTCACGGAGGTCGTGGCAGGCGCGCGCACCCGCAAACCGCTTCTTAAGGGGCAACGTAGAAGTACGTTAATCTGCCTGCATGTGCCCTTCTGCCGACGTATATCGGCATGAGCTGGTCGGCAATTGGTTAAGTAATAGAAATAAGGATGACAGGTCCTCTTTCTGGAGAGATCTGGGGCCAAAAAGTCTCTAAAAAAAAAAAAAAGGTTTTCTTTACCTTTGAAAAGCAAAAGATCAAAAAATAATAGGGCTGCAACTAGCGATTATTTTCATAATCGATTTTCGGCCGATTATTTTTTCGATTAATCGGATTAAAAAAAAACTGAAAAAGGGGAGAAATACATACACATACACACACGCGCGTGCGTCCCTCCAGTATAGATGACACATTCCTCCCCTCTCACATGGTGTCACTGCCCCACCTCCTCTCAGTGCTCCCCTCCTCCCCTCCAGTGTCTCGGGTTTTCTCACCCCTTCATGGTGACAGCGGCTCCTCCTCGGTGTGCCGGGGTGGTGTGGGGCGGAGTCTCAGCCCGGACCCGCCACACGTGACTCGGCCGACTCCTCCAAATGGAGCGAAGGGCACCCCAAAGCCGGGAGATGGATGCACGCATGTGCAAAGCACAACCTCCAATCATGGCAGCGCTGGAAAGCGGCCCGGCGAGGTCTTAATGCTCCTGCGCCAAGCTCCCCACCGATCAAAGTTCCTCCAAACAGACCGCCGTGATGAGTCCCGGGATGCCTATTGGCGCAAATCGTCAGTGATATGCTATGTTTTTATGCTTGTAATAAGCTGCATTTTATTGGGGGGGAGAGATAGTGTTGTACCTTTTATTTAAATCAACTGTGGCTGTGCCGAGCAAGTGGAAAGGCTTAGATAGTAGTTAGTTATTATCTAATCCTATCTAATAGATAGTAGTTAGTTATTAGGTTAGATTAGGTAATAATTAACGTAGTGGTACCTGCATAAAAGAAGTTTTGAATGAGGGCAGGCAAGGCATCCAGCGTGACCCCTCCAGAATTCCTTCACTTGGGCTGACACAGGCTGAACGCCGCGCTGGGGGTGACGTCAGCGCGCAGCTCGCCGCCGGGTGTACCAAGATGGCCGCCAGCTCCGGAGCTAGGCCGAAGCCGCGGCCTTTCCTAAGGCCGCGGCCCGCTCCGCGGATCACATGGTGCGGACCAACTAATCGATAATGAAAATCATTGACAACTATTTTCATTATCGATTATTATCGATAATATCGATTAATCGTTTCAGCCCTAAAAAAATAAGAAAAATTTTTTTTTTGATCTTTTGCTGTGAGCAAGGTCTTCTCTTCCAACCTCACCAAATTCCCAGACACACTCCAAAACCTTGTGGAAAGCCTTCACAGAATAGTGGAGGCTGTTATAGCTCTATACAGAACCCCCATACAATTACATAAATGGGGAAGGAGGGACTCCCCCTTGTGCCCGAAATGTCAACAACATCCAAGCACTTTGATTCACCTCCTCTGGAAGTGCCCAAAACTGGTACATTACTGGCATAAGATTGTTGCAACTGTTAATAAAGTTTATAAATTGCAGTTACCGGTAGACCCAGTCATTTGTCTGCTGGGTGGCCTGGAGGAGTACCCCTCCTCTACATATCTTGCCTTGACTCTACTGTTCTACTTAGCTAGAAAATTCATTGCACAGTATTGGCTCTCCTCCCGAGCCCCCCACAGCCACCCAATGGTGACAACAGGTGAATACCATACTTGTTAGGGAAAAGATTGCTTACCAGCATAGAAAGGTACCTGGAAAATGTACCAAAATCTTGCAGGAATGGCTGCAGAATCTGGAAGTGGCTCCTTATCAACTCGTCCTTACAAGAATGCTTCAGGTCTAAGTAAGCAATGGGGGGGCCCTGGTCACCGTTTGAATAGCACGTATAGGATCGGGGAGTTCAGACTAGTATACAAGGGAAATTTTATAGAGATTCTTCTTGTTTGAGCAAGGTGACACCTCTTTTCCTTTCCTGAGTGATCCTTCACACATTGAGGATTGTTAGTTTATTTTCTCTATGTTTTTTTTTTTATATCAATTTAGCTATTATGTTTGGAGATATATTTAATGTGCAGGCTGCATACTATGCTCAATATATAACCTTTCACATGATACCCTTATTATGCAAAGTTCAGGTTATTTTAATGCTTTTTATTACGGGATACAGTAAATTAATCGATTGTATGGACCGGTTTATGTTTTCTGCACAATAAACGATTTTTCTGATTTAAAAAAAAAAAAAAAAAAAAAAAAAAAAACGGGACCAGCTCCATATTTTGCTTATCATTCTGGGATGGGATGTCCAACAAGTTCATATAGGTGTGATGGCTAGATGTCCGCAACCATATAGCTATAAAGTGTATAAAAAATAAAGGACGTGAAGGAGACCCAACAAAAATAAAATAAAATATACAGTCATGGATGAAATTGTTGGCACCCCAGAAATTTTACCAGAAAATCAAGTATTTCTCACAGAAAAGTATTGCAGTAACACATGTTTTGCTATATACGTTTATTCCCTTTGTGTGTATTGGAACAAAACAAAAAAAGGGAGGAAAAAAAGCAAATTGGACATAATGTCACACAAAACTCCAAAAATGGGCTGGTCAAAAATCTTGGCACCCTTTCAAAATTGTGGACAAAGAAGATTATTTCAAGCATGTGATGCTCCTTTAAACCCCTTTCACACTGGGGCGTTTTTCAGGCGCTTTAGCGTTAAAAAAAAAAAGTGCCTGTAAAGCGCTTGAAAGAAGCCTCATCTGCAATCCCAATGTGAAAGTTCAAGTGCTTTAAGAGTCCTTTCACAATGTCAGCGCACGAAAAAAAAAACACTCATAAAGCGCGGCTTAAACTAGCAGCGCTTTACCAGCGTTTTTCAAGCGATATTGGGGCGCTTTTAACCCCTGCTAGTGGCCAAATAAAGGGTTAAAAGCGCCCACAAAGCGCTGCTGCCAAAAGCGCTTTTCAGGCATTTTGCAGGCTCTTCCCATTGATTTCAATGGGAAGGGGTGCTTTAGGAGCGTTGTATTCACCGCTCCAAAAGCGCTGCAAAGAAGCTGCTTGCAGGACTTTTTTTTTTTTAAAAGCCCCAGTGTGAAAGCACTCGGGGCTTTTACATTGGGATTGCAGTTGCGGCTTCTTTCAGAAGCTTTACAGGCACTTTTTTCAAAGCTAAAGTGCCTGAAAAACACCCCAGTGTGAAAGGGATCTCAGTGTGAAAGCACTCAGGCTTTTACATCGGGATTGCAGATGAGGCTTCTTTCAAGCGCTTTACAGGCTCTTTTTTAACGCTAAAGCGCCTGAAAAACGCCCAGTGTGAAAGGGGTCTTAAACTCACCTGGGGCAAGTAACAGGTGTGGGCAATATAAAAATCACACCTGAAAGCAGATAAAAAAGGAGAGAAGTTCACTTAGTCTTTACATTGTGTGTCTGTGTGTTTCACACTAAGCATGGACAACAGAAAAAGAGGAGAAGAGAACTGTCTGAGGACTTGAGAACCAAAATTGTGGAAAAATATCAACAATCTCAAGGTTACAAGTCCATCTCCAGAGATCTAGATTTGCCCGTGTCCACAGGGCGCAACATAAGCAAGAAGTTTGCAACCCATGGCACTCTAATCCTTGTGGACGGAAGAGAAAAATGTATGAAAGGTTGCAATGCAGGATAGTCTGGATGGTGGATAAGCAGCCCCAAACAAGTTCCAAAGAAATTCAAGCTGTCCTGCAGGCTCAGGGAGCATCAGTGTCAGCGCGAACTATCCGTCGACATTTAAAGCGGGAGTCCGCCATTTTTTTTTTTTTTTAAAAGCCAGCAGCTACAAATACAGCAGCTGCTGACTTTTAAAATAAGGACACTTACCCGCCCAGCGCGCCTGCGATGTCGGCACCCGAAGCCGATCTCTCGATCGTCTCTCGGGTGCTGCCGCCGCCATCTTGGGTATGGGAATCAGGAAGTGGAGCCTTTCGGCTTCATTTCCCGGTTCCCTACTGCGCATGCGCGAATCGCGCTGCGCAATAAGGATGGACCCGCTGCCTCTGGGATCTGTGTGTTTCCCAGCAGGCAGCGGGGCACTTGCGGGAAGGGGCGGGCACGCCCCTTTCCGCAGAGAGCTATCCCGGAAGTGGGTGCAGTTACCTGGATTATCCAGGTAACTGCACCCCCCTCCCCCTTGAAAGGTGCCGATTGTGGCGCCGGAGGGGGGGAGGATTCCAATGAGCGGAAGGTCCACTTTAGGGTGGACCTCCGCTTTAAATGAAACGCTATGGCAGGAGATCCAGGAGGACCCCACTGCTGACACAGACACAAAAAAGCAAGTTCTGCAGTTTGCCAAAATGTACTTGAGTAAGCCAAAATCCTTCTGGGAAAACATCTTGTAGACAGATGAGACCAAGATAGAGCCTTTTGGTAAAGCACATCATTCTACTGTTTACCGAAAACGGAATGAGGCCTACAAAGAAAAGAACAGTACCTACAGTGGAAATATGGTGGAGGTTCAATGATGTTTTGTGGTTGATTTGCTGTCTCTGGCATTGGGTGCCTTGAATGTGTTTAAGGCATCATGAAATCTGAGGATTACCAAAGGATTTTGGGTCGCACTGTAGAGCCCAGTGTCAGAAAGCTGGGTTTGCGTCCGACATCTTGGGTCTTCCAGCAGGACAATGAAAGTGACAATGAAAGTGGACAGCAATGAGTCCAGATCTAAATCTTATTGAACACCTGTGGAGAGATCTTAAAATTGCTGTTGGGAAAAGGCGCCCTTCCAATAAGAGAGACCTGGAGCAGTTTGCAAAGGAAGAGTGGTCCAAAATTCCGGGTGAGAGGTGCAAGAAGCTTATCGATAGTTATAGGAAGTGACCGCTTTCAGTTTTTTTTCCAAAGGCTGTGGAACCAAATATTAAGTTAAGGGTGCCAAGAATTTTGACCAGCCCATTTTTGGAGTTGTGTGACATGTCCAATTTTCTTTTTTTTTCCTCCTTTTTTTGTGTTGTTCCAACACAAAGGCAATAAACATGTGTATAGCTAAACATGTGTTACTGCAATACTTTTCTGTGAGAAATACTTGATTTTCTGGAAAAATTTCTGGGGTGCCAACAAATTTGGCCATGACTATATGACGATGCAATAATGGTTTTAACCATTTTCTACCCTAACCAAAACTAAAAAGCATTTTTTAGGCTTTATATATACTTTAAAGTGAACCTGTTACTTTTCCCTGCATCAACTGAAAAAAAATGATATGTATCTCAAGAAAACAGAGAAGGTAAACAAGTTGAGAAGAACATTTTCAAATGGGAAAATTCAATGAATGTCTTCCTGACTAGCACAAGAACCCTTGCAGAAAACCTAAAACTAACCAGCCAGAAAAAGCCAACACGGCAAACATACAACCATGGTAGCGTCTCTTCCCTCGTTTCTAGAAAACATACCCAAGCAAGTTAAGAGTCGAGGCTCCCAGGCAGGATTAAAGGCATAGGTGGTGTCATCTATCTCCTCGGTTAGGACAGGTGTGTAATGCTGCATAGTGAAGATGCGGAGAGGACATTTAAATCTATCACTTCCCACAGGCGCTGGCCAGGGACTCTCCCATGGCTCTAGTTAGCCTACCACCTTGCCGGGTGCACCTGATGATTAATTACTATGCCAACGCCGAGAGCAGCTGATTACAGGGTGACATCACGGCTGTCACTGTACACCTGGATACATCGCAGATCAGTTTCTCAGAACAATAAAGGGAAGCAGCCACTCGATACATCATGGAAACTTCTCCAAGCTCCCGAGGACTAGCTGGATCAGATAAGTGACATTTCTGCAAAATTATCTGCGTTTTTATGTTTGCGCCTCTTTCTAAAACTCAAACTGACAGCTATTGTGGCAGAATGTAAACCTGTAGTGTCTATATAGTTATAAAATAGTGTAATAGAACTATTGGAGAACAAAACATTCTCTTGCAATGTTTTGCTATACAGTAAAACCTTGGATTGCGAGCATAATTCGTTCCACAAACATGCTCGTAATCCAAAGCACTTGTATATCAAAGCGAATTTCCCCAAAAGAAATAAAGGAAACTCAAATGATTCGTTCCACAACCATTTATTCATAAATCCTTCAGTTTATAGTCCATATAAAAAGAGGCTAGCAATGTGACCAGGTTGTGGAACCATGAAATGTCCATCCACAATTGGCAGCCTCAACAGCCTCTTTTATACTCTGTAGCTCCTGTTGAAAAAGCCAGCAGGAGCTACAGAGTATAAAAGAGAAGTAAAACCTTGGTTTGAGAGCATTTTGCAAGACAAACAAAATTTTAAAATTAAATTTTGACTTGGTATACAAGCGAAGTCTTGCTATACAAGTAGCGTCACATCACAAATGAGTATAAAATAGAAGAGAGGTCCCTCTACAGCCTTGTACACACGGTCTGAGAATCTGTCGGAATGAGTCTTATCGGACCGTGTCGTCAGATAATCAGACTGTGTGGTATGCATCGGACTGATTCCATCCGAATCTCCGTCCGACCCAATTTTCCAACATGTTGGAAATATTTCCCGACCAACTGGGCCGGACGGACCTAATCCGATCATGTGTAGAGCATTTTCATCGGACCAAGTGCCACGCATGCTCAGATCAAATTCCTACATCAAAGCCATTGGCTACTAGCCTGAACGTAGTCCCATCGTAACAAAATTACGTCATCACGTTCTGAAAGATCGGATTTTTCGCCAACTTGGCCCGACCGTGTGTATGCAACAGTTTCGGACACAATCCGTCGGACTAAATCCGACGGGCAAAATCCGACGGATTTGGTTGCCAAAATCTCCAACCGTGTGTACAGGGGCTAAGTGTAGCAATATGGTTACAGTTACTGAAGGTAGAACATTTAGCAGCTCGCGTTGGTTGATGATTAGAAGACGCACATCTAAGTATGCAGGCATCTGGGGTAAAGCTGTCCACATAGACCACCCCAAGCATCGGCCAGCTCTCACCGCCGTCAGTCTGCAATCCCGACCGGGAAGACTACGCTGAAGTAGAGTGTTCTGAAAGCGAGGCTTAAAGAGGAAGTAAACCCTGATGAGTTTACTTCCTCTTTTTTTCCCTGTAAAGGTAAAGCATAATGGACTACTATGCATCGCATAGTAGCCCATTATGTGTCACTTACCTGACACAGGAGCCAGCGAAGTCGCGCTGTCCCCTGTAGTCCGCCGCATCCATCTTGCTGGTGGCGTCTCGCAGCTCCGCAGCTATTATTCGGCGCAGCCGCGATGACGTCACTCCCGCGCATGCGCACGGGAGTCGACAAATGCAGCAGCTCCATTTTTGGAACTGCCGCGTTCAGTGCGCCTGCGCGCCGCTGTCTACGGCGCATGCGCCGTAGACAGCGGTGCCCGTTTTCGGGCAAATATCTCCTAAACCATATTTTAGGAGATATTGCTTGGACCTACAGGTAAGCCTTAATCTAGGCTTACCTGTAGGTCAAAGTGGTTTGTAAGGGTTTACAACCACTTTAAACCGCTCGTAGAGCGCAACGTGGAAGGGACGATGTCAATCCTGGTGCAGGGGATGGTCTATGTGGACAGCGTTACCGCGGATGCCTGCATACTGAGATGTGCCTCTTTTAATCATCAACCATGTGAGTCTCTAAATGTTGTACCTTCAGTAAATGTAACCATATTGCTACCCTTAGAGGGACCTCTCTTCTCTTTTATACTCATTTGTGATGTGACACTACTTGCATAGCAAGACATCGCTTGTATATCATGTCAAAATTTAATTTTTAAATTTTGCTTGTCTTGCAAAACGCTCTCAAACCAAGGTTTTACTGTATCTGTTCAAGAAGTGAAAAAATATCCAAAAGATTCTGCCAGAAGTCTTGGGAACAAATGACCTCCTGTACACTCTCATCAGTTAGCATTGTTTCCAGTGATCTCTGAACAACACAACACCTACACCCATGTTATAGAAAAGGAGATTATTATGTGTGTGTGTGTGTGTGTGTGTGTGTGTGTGTGTGTGTGTGTGTGTGTGTGTGTGTATGTGTGTATGTGTGTATATATATATATATATATATATATATGATACTGTACATACACAGTATCTTACACCTCTCACATTTTTGTAAATATATTTTTCATGTGACAACACTGAAGAAATAAACTGTCAATATTTTGTGCGGCCACCATCATTTTCCAGCACTGCCTTAACCCTCTTGGGCATGGAGTTCACCAGAGCTTCACATGTTACCACTGGATTCCTCTTCCACTCCTCCATGATGAAATCACGGAGATGGTGGATGTTGGAGACTTTGTGCTCCTCCACCTCCCGTTTGATGATGCCCCACAGATGCTCAATAGGGTTTAGATCTGGAGATATGCTTGGCTAGTCCATCGGTTATAGAGAAACAAAAAAATGACCTGAAGCGTTACAAGGGACTGTATGGTCATATAAGATTGGATGTAGCTGTGACGTGAACAATCTGTGGTTGATAACGATCAAACTCAAAGCAGCTGGCACAACACTGGAATAATGTGGAAAAAACAAAAAAGACCTATAAGCAGCGCTCTATGAGTAAGATCCAAAGTGTAGTAGTCATAAAATCAGGCCCTTGTAACCATGGAAAGATGATCCAACAAGGTTTATTCCATCATAGATAGCATGGGGTGATGAAAAGTCTAAAATTTAAAGTCAAAATTCAGCTGGGAAACAGGTATATAAACAATGATGTAATGGACAGATAAAAGTTATGCAATGTTACCGCAGGTGACCTCAGATGGGGAAGAGGGGTGAACTAACATCCGGGGGGGTACCAATGTCCATGTTAAAGAGGATGGAAATCTGGTCCCAAGGAGCCCAGAGGCTGTAGAACATGGTAATATAGCCAGGTCCAAGATGGACGAAGCCGTTGGGAGCGGGAGGACAGAGGGCCGTGTGTATCCGGACTGGGAAGGTGTAATGTTGCCTGAATGTGGCCAAAACGCTGGGCTCAGTGGATTGGACCACTCGGTGGTGAAACCACAACTGAGGGAAACCAGAGGAGCCGAGCAGAGCTGAGAGACATGCCTGGAGTGACATCAGTGCTGCACCGGAAACAGAGGAAGGGATGTCTGTGGTCAGCTTGTGGAACGCAACCTGCGCTGTTGCCGTGACTTGCATGTTTTGTGCAAATGCTCATTGTCAAAGTCATAGCAGGGATGGCAACAAGTGCTATTTAAAGCCAATGGGAGGGCAAAACAGGTGCAATCAGTCCATCACCTTTACCCTCAGCTTTTTTAAGAAGGCAGTGGTCTTGGTGGGGAGCCGTACCTGTTTTTGACCCCAATTTTGAAAGATCTTGCTGTGGCGAGATCCCTCAGAAGTTCGCCCCCCCCCCCCTCCTTCCCCCACTGCCGAGCCACTCAGAAAGTGCCGCAATAGTGGCAGCACCCAAGATCTGATGGAAACATCGGCTGGGGTGCCGACATCCCTGGATTCCAGGACAGATAAAGTGTTCTAAAATTAAAAGTCAAGAGCCGACTTTTACATTTTTTGCTTCCTCAACCAAAATATTTACCTGGCTCCTCTTCTGATCAACGCATCGCTGTTCTCTTTCTCTCCTCCCATGCACAGTGGCAGCAGTTGTGCAAATTCTGTGAGGAGGGAGCGGGGCCAAACCAAATCTGCCTCGATAGCAAGCTGCTTGCTATGGAGGCAAGCAGAAGAGGCGGGACCAAATATCACCAACGGGGGACCCCAGAAGAGGTGGTTTGTGGCCACTGTGCACAATACAATTGCACATAGCACGCAACTAGAGCATCTATTATTGTAATAAAATAAAATAAAAGCCTTCATAATGACTTTAAATACCCAAAGTATGATTAAACTATGAGTGCAGCATTTCATGGCGATGTGTCCTCAGGTCCACAACATGCTGCACTTACAGTATTGTCCCTACTTATTTGGGTTAAATGGCACTGAGGGAGATGAACCATTTCAAGCCTAAAGACTTTTTCTGACACGGTAAAAATCTGTATTTTTTGCTAGCAAATTTACTTTAGAAACCTCAAACATTTTATATATATATATATATATATATATATATATATATATATATATATATATATATATATATATATAATTTTTTATTTTTTTAGCAATGAACCTAGCGAATAAAATGGTGGCCATTGCAATATTAAAAAAACACACAACAGTAGCGGGGTGATGCCTGCAGCTGCACGCATTACCCTGGTATAACCCATTCAAGCCGAAGGCTGCATATTTGTGTTACGTCGGCGTGAAGGGGTTAAATTACTATGGGGGGAGTGCGCTGGAGAGGTGAGTATTGCAGCTAAAAAATGTTAAAATAAAAAAAATAATAATAATTTAAAAGTACTGAGGAATGGTTTAATAAGAAAAAAAAATGCTTTAGCTTGGAGCTTTAGTGCTTTGAAAAAAAAATAAAATAAAAAAAAAATTAAAAAAATAAAAAAATAAAAAAGGTAATAAAAAAAATAAAGAAATAAAATTATTCAGGTAAAATAAAAGCGAGTAGCGGGTCTAATTTCTATGCAGGGCACTCAGCTTCACTAGATATGAAATAAAAAAAATATTCAATATCTACAGCTAAATATAGATGTCGGAGAAAGATGGCTGATCAGAGCTTTGTTTTGTAGTCCACTGGCTGTCATTGGATTTACAGTGGATAAATTGTTGCCTGGTTAAAGCCTCCGAGGCTAAATGATCAATATAAATGCAGGCAAACAGCACAATAAACAAGGTCACCTCAATGCCTTTATATCACACCAGCCTTCGAATAGATCCTTAAATAGCCGAGGGAGATGGGGTCTTAGATCCCAGCTACAAAACAAAGCCTCATCCATGATGACAAGCTTGGTCTTCTATAGGGAGACCTGTCAGTGTGCTCACCGCTACAGCACACAGCTTGAGAAATGTTTATTGTTATTGCCACGATAGGGAACGTTTTTCAAGATGATGTATGACCAGCAATGAGAAAAATCGGTGGCACTTTCTACTTTCACATTTTACCATTTCTCAACACTACAATTACGAATCTACCATTTCCCAACACCAAATTGAAGGCCTCCGCATATTTCTTCATCCCATAATAGTGCTTAAGATAATTCTCAATGACCCCCGTTGCCTGCTAAGCTCACAATCTAATGTCCCCAGCAAAGCTACAGCATGTCACACTTAAAGTACATTTAACCGATTGCGGACCAGCCGCCGCAGTTTTACTGTGGCAGGTTGGCTCCACTGCGTGAAATCACGTTATTGTACGTGACCTAGTGAGGTCTGTACAGGAAACTTTGACATAAATGTGTAAAGTATAAAAAAATTCTAAAAAAATAATAATAATTTGCTTTAAAAAAATGTAACTTGATAGTTGTTATACAGTTCATAAACGTGAAAAAGTGACGTGTGCACAATAAGCTGTTGTTCTGGTGAAAGTGACAAGTACCGTAGTCAATTCTTGCTGTGCCGAGGGAAGGTGCCAGTGCGCTTTTCCGTGCAGGTGATCGTTTTGCACTCAACAGATATCCTGCCCCTTTATGGGTAGTTGCGCCTTCACAGTGTAAGCCCCTGTGTCGCTATTTGGTGCTTTTCCTGGGACCTTCTTACTTCAGCAATTATTGTCACATCACCCAGTTATTTCATGTAAGAAAGGAGGAGGAGTATCCATAGTGCAGTATGTTGTAAAATCACAATTTATTAGATTAACCACTTGCTTACTGGGCACTTAAACACCCCCCCTGCCCGGACCAAATTTTCAGCTTTCGGTGCTCTCATACTTTGAATGACAATTACTCAGTCATGCAACACTGTACCCAAATTAATTTTTTTGTCCTTTTTTTCCCACAAATAGAGCTTTCTTTTGGTAGTATTTGATCACCTCTGTGGTTTTTTTTTTTTGCGCTATAAATGAAAAAACTATAAATGAAAGACTGAAAATTTTGACAAAAAAAAAAACGCATATTTCTTTGTTTCTGTGACAAAATTATGCAAATTATTAATTTTTCTTCATAAATTTTGGCCACAATTTATACCGTTACATATCCTTGGTAAAAATAACCCAAATTAGTGGATATTATTTGGCCTTTGTGAAAGTTAGAGAGTCTACAAGCTGTGGTGCGAATCATACAAAATTGATCACATCTGATGTACTGGTGGCCGATCTCATTTCTTGCGACCCGAACAAGTCAGGAAAGTACAAATACCCCCCAAATTACCCCTTTTTTGGAAAGCAGACATTCCGAGGTATTTAGTAAGAGGAATGGTGAGCTTTTTGATGTTGTCATTTTTTCCCCACAATTCTTTGCAAAATTAAGATTTTTTATTTTTTTTAATTTTTTTCCACAAAATTGTCATTGTAATAGGTTATTTCTCTCACATGGCATGTGTATACCACAAATGACACCCCCAAAAAAATTCTGCTACTCCTCCTGAGTATTTTTCACAGCCTGGCCACACAGAGAGGCCCAACGTGCAGGGAGCGCCATCAGGTGTTCTAGGAGCATAAATTACACATCTAACTTGTTGACTACCTATTACACTTTTGAAGGCCCTGGAGCACCAGGACAATGACACGTGACTCTGATGACAGATGGCACTGATACGTGGCACTGATGACAAGTGGCACTAATTACAGATGGCACTAATACATGGCACCGATTATAGATGGCACTAATACGTGGCACCGATGACAGATGGCACTAATACGTGGCACCGATGACAGATGGCACTAATACGTGGCACCGATGACAGATGGCACTAATACGTGGCACCGATGACTCATGACACTGATGACACGTGACACTGACCGGTGGCACTGATGACAAATGGCACTGATAAGTGGCATTGATGACACGTGACACTGACAGGTGGCACTGATGACAAATGGCACTAATATGGGGCACTGATGACACATGGCACTATGTGGCACGGATGACAGATGGCACTATGTGGCACTGATGACAGATGGCACTATGTGGCACTGACGACAGATGGCACTGAGGACAGATAGCACTAACGGGTGGCACTGGGGGCGGATGGCACTGGCGGCGAATGGCACTTTTTTTTTTTAAACTTACGGCCACTGCAGCCGTTCATCTATCCCTTCTCACACGCTGTCTGTGTGAGGAGGGAGAGCGCCGCTGAGAGATGATCTCATATGTTTACATATGAGATCACCTCTCATTGGACATGCCGATCGCGCTGTAAACGGCCGCTGTGACTGGCTGTTTACAGCGATCTGTGACTGGCTGTGTCCGAGGGACACGGCCAGCACAGAACTTCCCCGATGCGCGCCCGCGGCAGCGCGTAGACGGGAAGTAAACAGGAGGATGTCCAGGGACGGCCTCCCGGCAGTTAACATCCGCTCTGTAGCTGTCTTTCGGCTATAGGGCGGGCGCAAAGCGGTTAAAAGTTGTACTAACATTTGTCAGAGTTTTAGCATGTAATAATAATACAGCCGAGTTTCACCGCTCTGGACGGGAGAGGAGACGTACTATGGCCACTCTCTAAGCGTTTCGTCATCAAGACGTCATCTGGAGCGGCCATATTGCTACACCTCTCGTCTTATATAGGGTGTAGTGTCCCTAGCGCACTTGCGCAGGTCCTTGTCAGCCATTTTGGTTAAAGGAGAGGGAGAGGGATAGACGCCAGCGGTCTTACAAACAGGAAGTCAGCCGGCAATAATGTTTTTTCAGCAAGTTCAGCAGCAAAATTACAGAGGAACTACAGAGCTCAGAAGAACATGGCTGGAAAAGTGGGTGAAGGTAGGAGATCAGCAACAAGGACATAGGAAAAAATGTTGTTCTGCTTTAAAGACACCCTGTAACCACGTTGACTATTCCCTCAAAAGAAGGTTGTGAAGTTGCCCAATGGGAATACCACTAGCAAGCAGCAGGTCTAGTACTGGGGGTGAAAATGATACACAATAAGGGGAAGGCCATGAACTAGACGTGCAGGGGCCCCACAGCAAAATGTAGGAAAAGTTGTTGTGCTGAGAAAATGGGGACACATAGGTCCATAAAAGCCAGAAAGTCTCCCTGTAGATGGGAGGCAATGACAGGCCAGGTGGACCCAATGCTAAATATCTGAACTCAAATTCAGATTTTAAGAGCTTGGAGGTTCAAGATGGGACAGATGTCCTTTTGGGTACAATGTTTGAAATCATTCTCTCACAGGACTTGGAGCAATGACACCTTGATCCAAAAGACCCAAGAGAATCCTATAGAAATCTGTTAATTTGTGAAAAGATAAAGGATCATTGGAGGAGAGAAACCAAGGAAAGCCCTACGCAGAGCCCAGTGTCAATCGGTCACTTCAAGGCTATCCTCGCAATGTCCAGTCCAACAGGGTCCAGACTCATTTCAAAGGACAGACTGAGGACGGGGGCACCAAAAGATGTCCATCCTCCTAAGACACTAGGAAAAAAAAAAAAAACACACAGCGACATGCTGGTGGCAGAAAGGGTTATCCTGAGCTGGTCTAGAGCTTGTCAGCGTCAAAAACTCCTACAGGAATTCTGGTGTCCCTCAATGGATGAGAAAGAAAAGACATTAAAAGGCACATATCATTTTCGAGAAAGATAATTGTTGAAATAAATGGTATGGCGACTGGATCTCTTGTTGTTTTGGGAAATTTAACTGCAAACAGTGCTAAGTAGATGTCCCCTTATATTAGAGCCCTTACTCGCCCATTGAACCGGATGATGGCTGATAATTAGTAAATCTTAATGATCAATCCACCAACCAGGTTTAATAATAATTTGGAATGGATGGAGAACATGCTCAAAATATACGTTTTTTGCACAATAGCTGTGATGCACAAGCAGTTTATTTTTCTCAAAGTACGTCGTCAGCTTTTGTAATTATCACATTACTCGAGAACACTGGCACTTCACGGATCTGAAAATTACTTAGACAACACTTGCATTGGCAAAAGCCTGAAGATGTTTGTAATCTTCTGCAAATTGGGAAGTAGGACAGGTGGGGGGGGGGGGGGGGGTTAAACAGCTTAAGCTTTTCACAAGACACCAGGCCGGTGGCAATTAATGTTTTCTGGAAAAGCAGAAGACGAAACAACCGGCAAACAATGTGGAACCAACAGTACATGTTTATAGGGTAACCAAAATAAAACCTATTTTATGACTACATCAAGCGTCGCACAAGAGGAAATAATTTTTTTTTTTTTTAAACACAAAAATTTAAAAAACAAACTATTGGCCTTCATGATTTAAGTACTTGCAGCCCAAAGGACATCCTCAGATTCCGGCAGGTAGGCCAAGATGATGCCTAATCCTGGTATTACATTTTTCAGCCCGCGATTCCAATTGTAGCAGAAGTGGTTTGAGCCGCTAAATAGCCACTCAATCACTTCTGCAAATGGCGGTCCCACCCCCTTCCGCTGCCCCCTTTCCCAGGCTCTGACGTCCAATTGCAGAGCCTGGGAGAGATGCGACCAGCAGCGATGGCTGCACGGGACAGAGAGCGGGAGGAACTTACATTGTTCCACCCCCCTCTGTGACCAGAAACCAAGAGCAATGAGTACGTCATCACCTCCACTTCTGCCGTTAATGGCCAGGAAAGAGGAAAGCAGCCGATCAGACTGATCTGTGTCTGATCGACCTCACTGGAGGCTGGAGGAGAGATTTGGGACCCAAGATCTCTCCATAAAGAGGACCTATTATGGCCCATGCTGTCACAAGGGATGTTGTTCATCCCTATAAAGTTAAAGCGGAGCTTGAACTCCCCCCCCCCCCCCCCCCCCCCCCACACACAAAAAAAAAAAAAATGTAAGTCAAGTCGGCAGCTACGAATACTGATAATATGAGGACACTTACCTGTCCAGGTATCCCGCAATGTCGGCACCCTAGAGCTGATTTTTCAAACGGCTCCCGGGTGCTGCCACTGCCATTCCTTGTAGCGTCACAGCTGGTTCCCCAATATGCATGCACGAAGCGCGCTTCGCTTTGTCAATGGCCTGGTGGTGGGGGAAAGAGGAGGGGGCGAAGTCACCCGGGAGTGGGTACCTGTCAAAAACAGGTACCAGCTCCTCCTCCCCCCCCCCCCCCCCGAAAGGTGCCAAACGTCGAAGCAGGCAGGGGAGGGGAGGGAGGGGGGACAAGCTTTAATCCAAAAATAAATACCTAAAACACAGCTTTGTATAAAATAATAATAAAAAAGTTTTTAAAAGCACCCCCCCCTCACCTGTGCTTACATGCAAATGTGAACACATACCTTGCTGCCATACACATATGTAAACCACACATGTGAGGTATTGTCGCAAACGTCAAGGCAAGAGCAATAATTCTAGCACCAGACCTTCGGTGTAACTAAACTGATAACCTACAAAGGCTTTTGAAGCTACACCTATGGAGAATTTTAAGCATAGTAGTCTACTGCCATTCCACAGGCAGACGCAATTTTAAAGCGTGACATGTTAGGCATCTATTTACTAGGGGGGCACCGAAAGGAAATTTTGACGCCGAAACAAAAATGCTACCCGAAAACTGAAAATTAGTTTAAAAAAAAAAAAAAAAAAAAGATATTTTTATATATAATTGTATTATATTCCACTTTGAATTACGGTAATATCATCAACTTAAATTAACATGAATGTATTGTTGTCCATTATTGGCACCTTAAGTGCAAGAAATAGAAACAAAAGGAAAAGAATGGGACTTTAAATGAGGCTTATTGCTTCAAAAAAAGGAGTGTATGGAGTAAATATATTATAAAACCTTTATGGTATCAAAAACAACTCCCTGGTCTAGAAATGCATGATAATGTTTTCAAGACAAACATAACCATATACAAAGGCTGACATATTGGTAAAAATATACCATGAACACATACACTGTATAAAATGATGATGTATAATTATACATATCTGAGTACAGTATGTATAAAAGCCGAACTGTTGTAGAAAAACTCTACACGTTTCGTGAATCACATTCACTCATCAGGAGTATGGATGCAAAAATTTGATATAATAAAGGTTTTATCATATATTTACACCATATGCTCCTTTTTGCATTAATAAGCCTCTTAAAGTCCCATTTTTGTCCTTTGTTTGTATTTCATATAGCCGGGATGGAGGCATATAGGAGCGAAGTGTCACAATGGGCACGCATACAAAGTGGTTAATATTACATTTTAGCATTTCTGTTTCTTAATTTTCTTACCAACTGCTTTCAAGCAAAATGGAAGTAGAAATACCTCCACGTTGTATGTTGTTAAAGAAAACTAAAGGCTTTTTAACCGTTTTTTTCTTTACACATCCAAAAACGATGGCCATTTAACACCAATGAGATCTTTGAGTTTCGGTGCAGACGGAATACAGGAGGTGCACCGAGAGTTGCAAATGTTCGGGGATCTATGCGCCTAGGAACAAGTATTTGCCCCAGGGCACATACTTCCAAAAAACGCTAGTAATACTTAGCCCTTGTATACACGATGGGAGATTCCGACGGAATGTGTCCGATCGGAGCGTTTTGTCGGATATTCCGACTGTGTGTGGTCTGCATCGGACTGTTTCCGTCGCAATATCCGTCGGACCAAATTTTCCAACTTGCCGGAAATATTTTCCGTCAAAATGCTCCGATCGGACATACCGTATATACTCGAGTATAGGCCGACCCGAATATAAGCCGAGGCCCCCAATTTACCCCCAAAAAAACTGGCAAACTTATTGACTCGTGTATAAGCCGAGGGTGAGACATGCCTGTCCATCCCTGTGTGTGTGTCCGTCCATCCCTGTGTGTCCGTCCATCCCTGTGTGTCCGTCCATCCCTGTGTGTCCATCCATCCATCCCTGTGTGTGTGTGTGTCCATCCATCCATCCATCCCTGTGTGTGTGTGTGTCTCCATCCATCCATCCATCCATCCCTGTGTGTGTGTGTCTCCATCCATCCATCCCTGTGTGTGTGTGTCTCCATCCATCCATCCATCCCTGTGTGTGTGTGTATCCATCCGTGTGTGTGTGTGTGTGTGTGTGTGTGTGTGTGTGTGTGTGTGTGTGTGTCCAGCCTACCTGTGTCCCGAGCCTTTGTCCCGAGCCTCCGTCCCGTGCCTTGCCTCCTTGCCTCCGTCCCGTGCCGTGCCTTGCCGCCGTGCCTTGCCTCCGTCCCGTCCCGTGCCGTGCCTTGCCTTGCCTCCGTCCCGTGCCCTCTTCGTCGGCGCCTCGGCGGCCATTGTAAAATTCAAAAGCTGCGCCGCCGCCTTCGCCTGTGATAGGCGGAACACTGAATTTCCCAGCAGCCTGTGTTCCGCCTATCACGGACATCGTATCATCCTCGTCCGTAGTACGAGGATGATACGATGTCCGTGATAGGCGGAACACAGGCTGCTGGGAAATTGAGTGTTCCGCCTATCACAGGCGGAGGCGGAGCCGGAGGCGCGGCTTTTGAAAGGTAGAATGGCCGCTGTCTGTCTGCTCGACACGCTGTTCGGGCAGTCAGACAGCGGTGACTCGAGTATAAGCCGAGGGGGGCACTTTCAGCCTCAAAAAAGAGGCTGAAAATCTCGGCTTATACTCGAGTATATACGGTACTCCGATCATGTCTAGAGAATTCCGATCGGACAAAGTGCCACGCATGCTCAGATCAAATTCCTACATCAAAGCCATTGGCTACTAGCCTGAACATAGTCCCATCGTAACGAAATAACGTCATCACGTTCTGAACGATCGGATTTTCCGATAACTTCGTCCGACCGTGTGTATGCAACAGTTTCGGACAAAATCCGTCGGATTTAGTTGTCGGAATCTCCGACCGTGTGTACAAAGGGCTAAGTGTGCCGTACAGACACAGCAACTTTCATCCTCTCACAAGTTTTACAGGAGGCCAGCAGCATGGCTGGACGTTGCACCAGTTTCCTCCACCTGCACCAACATGCAAGGAACTCATGCATTGGGGCTAAAAGCCTAGTGTGTGCAGGAGACCTAAAGTGTACGTAAACTCAACAATGAGCTTATCTGCTCCCTTCTGAGCAACTGAAGTGACTTTGAGAATTTCATAAAAATATCTGCTGATCCTAAA
Organism: Lithobates pipiens; assembly: GCF_037356315.1. NCBI lineage: Eukaryota > Metazoa > Chordata > Amphibia > Anura > Ranidae > Lithobates > Lithobates pipiens. The sequence goes on along the minus strand of NW_027507764.1, from coordinate 563,451,723 downwards.
TCTTATCAGCTTCCCATACACTCAGCTTGAACAGCATTCTTATAAGTAAAATTGTTTGCATATCTCTCTGGGCACTACAGAGGATCTCCCCTCAAAATCTGAGGAACAAGAAAGGGAGTGGGTTCTGCAATTCTGTTCTATGGTGAGAACGCTGATCCGCCATGACGAGAAGAAAGCCACTGTAGAAAGAAAGCCATAAGAAGTCCAGTTTTCAAGAAGCCATGTGGGGGACACATGTGGAAGAAGGTGCTCTGGTCAGATGAGACCATAAATTTTACTTTTTGGCCTAAAAGCAAAAACACTATGTGTGGGGGGAAAACCAACACTGCACATCACCCTGAACACACCATCCCCACCACGAAACATGGTGGTGGCAGCATCATGTTGTGGGGATGCTTTTCTTCAGTGAGGACAGGGAAGCTGGTCAGAGTTGATGGGAAGATGGATGGAGCCAAATACAGGGCAATCTTAGCCCTTGTACACACGGTCGGACATTCCGACCACCAAATCCGTCGGATTTTGTCCGACAGATTTTGTCCGAAACTGTTGCATACACACGGTCGGACAAAGTTGTCGGAAAAGCCGATCGTTCAGAACGTGGAGACGTTATTTCGTTACGACGGGACTACGTTCAGGCTAGTAGCCAATAGCTTTGGTGTAGGAATTTGATCTGAGCATGCGTGGCACTTTGTCCGATCGGAATTCTCTACACATGATCAGACAAGGTCCGATCGGATCATGTTTTCGGAAAATGTTATAGCCAAGCTGGAAAACTTGGTCTGTCGGATATTCAGACGGAAACAGTCCGATGTTACCCACACACACAGTCGGATTATCCGACAACACGGTCCGATCTGACATTTTCCGTCGGAATGTCCGACCGTGTATACAAGGGCTTAGAAGAAAACCTGTAATGCCGCATACACACGATTGGAAATTCAGCCAGCAAGAGACAGGATGAGAGCTTTTCGTCGGAAAATGTGACCATGTGTATGCTCCATCAGACTTTTGCTGGCCGAATTCCATCCAGCAAAAGATTGAGCACATGTTATCAATATCTTGGTCAGAAAAAGTTCCGATCGGAAATTCCAATCGTCTGTAGCAATCCCAACGCGCAAAATTCATACGCATGCTCAGAAACAATTCGACGTAAGCGCTGAAGCATTGAACTTCATTTTCTCGGCTAGTCGTAGTGTTGCACGTCACCGCGTTCTTGACGGTCGAAAGTTCAGCGAACTTGTGTGACCGTGTGTATGCAAGCCGAGCTTGAGCAGGATTCCATCAGAAAAACCATCCAAGATTTTTCTGACGCTCGTGTTTACAGGGCATTAGAGTCTGCAAAACATTTGAGACGGGGGTTGAGGTTCACGACCTCAAACATGCAACCAGAGCTATAATGCAATGGTTTAGATCAAAGCATATTCATGTGTTAGAATGGCCCACTTAAAGTTCAGACCTAAATTCAATTGAGAATCTGTGGCAAGACTTGAAAATTGCTATTCACAGACGCTCTCTATCCCATCTGACAGAGCTTGAGCTATTTTGCAAAGAAGAATGGGCAAAAACTTCACTCTAGATGTACAAAGCTGGTAGAGACATCCCCAAAAAGACTTGCAGCTGTAATTGCAGTGAAAGGGGGTTCTACAAAGTATTGACTCAGGGGGGCGCCATACAAATGTTCCCCACACTCATCACATATTTATTTGTAAAAAATTTGTAAAGCCATTTATAATTTTTCCTTGCACTTCACAATTATGTGCCACTTTGTGTTGGTCTCTCACAGGGATATGCAATTAGCGGACCTCCAGCTGTTACAGAACTACAACTCCCATGAGGCATAGCAAGACTCTGATAGCCACAAGCATGACACCCAGAGGCAGAGGCATGATGGGGCTTGTAGTTTTGCAACAGCTGGAGGTCCACTAATCGCATATCCCTGGTCTATCACATAAAATCCCAATAAAACACATTTACGTTTTTGGTTGGTGAAAACTTTCAAGGGGTGTGAATACTTTTTCAAGGCACTGCATAGCATGCCTACAGTATCTGACCATCACGTGTAGCATATCTGAATTCCCTGACCATCTCTTGTAGCATGTCCAACCATCTCCATGTCTGTAGTCTCACGGCTTTATGTAGTACTACATTCTTTATTAGATCATATGTGGCCCCTTGGTGATTTCAGGGGCCACATCCAAGGCTCCCTATATCCAGTGATATGACCGATACTGGTCTAGAGAGACTTTCATTTTGACAGGCACAGAATATCCATACATACAACATTGTACCTCAAAAGATAAAATTATACTTCATCATATGAAGGAATCAGGAACCCATATAAAAGGTATGCAAAAAAAAACGTCATCAGACTGTTTACTGAGCCCAAAACTGACATTTGAGAATAAATTAGTGTCTGCATGAAAAAAATAAAAATAAATAAATAAAAAAAAACTACTGAAGATCAGCAGCTCATTTAGCACTTTTAAGTTCTAATCCTATTAAAGCTCAGTTTTACACGGTGGTATTTAAAGGATCAAGATTTGCCTGGGCACAGGAGAACCACAGCGGCGGCAGGTAATAAGCAGGACTCTGGGGTGTGAAGAGTGTGCAGCGGGAAATGTCACATTCGCTCCACGCTTGCTGCGCGCCGCTGCATTTTAATAATTACAACGTTTGAGTTCTGACCCAATTTCCGTTCAATGGAAGCACCAGCTTAAAAAATAAAAAAAACGCAAAAAAAAACTTTCAAGTGGTTATTAGAGCTTCGGTCTTTTTCCTTTTTATTTATTTTTTATTTTTTAGTTAAAGTGGAATTAAATTTAGAAAATAAAATACAAGAGATGGACAGAGACTGCAGACGCGATACAAGAGAGGGACAGACTGCGGACACGATACAAGAGAGGGACAGACTGCGGACACGATACAAGAGAGGGACAGACTGCGGACACGATACAAGAGAGGGACAGACTGCGGACACGATACAAGAGAGGGAAAGACTGCGGACACGATACAAGAGAGGGAAAGACTGCGGACACGATACAAGAGAGGGAAAGACTGCGGACACGATACAAGAGATGGACAGACTACGGACACGATACAAGAGATGGACAGACTACGGACACGATACAAGAGATGGACAGACTACGGACACGATACAAGAGATGGACAGACTGCGGACACGATACAAGAGATGGACAGACTACGGACACGATACAAGAGATGGACAGACTACGGACACGATACAAGAGATGGACAGACTGCGGACACGATACAAGAGATGGACAGACTGCGGACACGATACAAGAGATGGACAGAGACTGCGGACACGATACAAGAGATGGACAGAGACTGCGGACACGATACAAGAGATGGACAGAGACTGCGGACAATGTCCCCATAATGTCCCCCCAAACGACAATGTATGTCATTAATTATGGTTTATGGATGTCTTCATTAATACCTTTTTTGTATGATTTATGGTTTTGCTCATCACTGCCCCACACATGCAATGCACGGCTGCATGTGTGGGGTAGTGATGAGCAAAACCATAAATCATACGAAAAAAAAAAAAAGTATCAATGAAGTTGTGATGTGAATCAATCACCAAGACAATAAGATATACATAAACCATAATTAATGAAATGGTATGGTCACTTTAATGTTTAGGTCCACCATCAAGTTTATTACGGTCAATCGGTCATAATTTGGCAAATTTGCACATAATGGTGCATCAGATATAAACTGTCAGTGTCTGACTTAAGTACCTGATATGATGATGACAACAGAGTGTGCACTGGTATCCCGCTGCCCGCAGCAGCCTGTTATGAGGAGGAAAAGCGTGGAACATTGGCTCAGGTCTTCTGCAGCAGCCTGTGTGACAGTGAGCCGAGGAGGAGTCTCTGAAGAGCGGAAGTTGGGAACACTTGCTCCACGTCTCCTCTCCTGTACCAGCCAGCTCAACACACAACGGACGGTTGGGGTGGACATCAGCGGGAGGCAGGAAAAGAAGGGGAGGCTAGCGCCCACAGCTCACTTCGGCTCAGTTTGCAGAGGCAGGGCACAGCGCCTTTCAGCTGCGTTCGCGGCCAACGCCCGTGGCTCATTTTGACTCCGTTCAGAGTGACAGGGCACAGCGCGCATGACGTCATCCAAAAAAACAAAAATCAATGATTTTGGTTGCAGCTTCAATGCTGAATCGAGGACGGCCGAATTGCGATACATCGATGCTGCAAATAAATTCAACAACCCTAAATAACAGTGCATATTTGTAGCACTGATCACTGTAATAATGTCACTGTGATCTGTCCGCTGCATTGTCGCAGTCCCACTAAAAATCACTGATCACTGCCCTTACTAGTAAAAATATAAAATTAAAAGAATTAAAAAATCTATCCCCTATTTTGTAGACGTGATAACTTTTGCACAAACCAATATACGCTTACTGCGATTTTTTTTTACCAAAAATATGTAGCAGAAAAAAAAAAGAAAAAAAAAATCGACCTAAACTGATGAATAAATATTGTTTTTTTATTTTTTTTTAAACGTTTGATAGCAGAAAGTTAAAAAAAATATATATTGTTTTTCAAAATTGTCGCTCTCTTTTGGTTTATAGAGCAAAAAAAAAAATGTAGGAGGTGATCAAATACCACCAAAAGGAAGCTCTATTTGTGTAAAAAAAAAAATAAAAAAAAAAGAAGACATTTTATGTACAGCGTCGTAGGACCGCACAATTGTCAGTTAAAGCAACACAGTTCCGTAAAAAATAAAAAAACACAAATTTCAGCAGGGTTCTGAGATTCACAATAAACAATGCACAGTGTATTCAGGGATATCAATGGTGCCATATGGTGTGCTAGATTTGTTTTCTTTTTCTTTTAAGAGGATTAAAATCCTCCGGTGTCCTTGTTCAGAGGCTGTAATGTGTGATATTGGCTCTACTGTCAGCCTCTTCTGTCCCTCACAATAAGGGCCGGACTACACTTCTGCGGCAAAAATATATACGCATTTTTTCTGTGTATTTTATAACTTCAGGCAGTGAATTTTCCAGCTTCATGCATACGGCTGATAATTAGTCAGGATTTTACAGGTCGGCCCAATAGGATTGAGTCTTGTTCCCAATATTATTTGTAGGAAAGAGATCATAAAATATCAGAATGTTTTCCTTAGAAATAGTGGAAACCTTGTGCATGAAAATGTGCATGCGGCTCAGGAGCGTGCAGACACTGTGTGCCTCCATAGCAAACGGCTTGCTATGGGGACATATGAAGAAGGGGAGGAGCCAGGAGCACCTCTGGGGGACCCGAGAGCAGGCAAGTACAACATGGTTATGATTTTAACCACTTGCCAAATGGGCACTTTCACCCCCTTCCTGCCCAGGCCATTTTTCAGCGCTATCATACTTTGAATGACAATTGTGCGGTCATGCAACTCTGTAACCATGTGACATTTTTATCATTTTCTTGACACTAAGGCCGCGTACACACGGGCGGATTGTCTGCACAACTAAGTTTGTCAGACAATCCGACAGACAGTCCGTCCAACTTTTGAATGAACGGACTTGACCACACACGATGAACAGACAGTCCGCTGAAAGCGTGCGCGATGACGTGTACAGCACGTACGATGGGACTAGAAAAACGACGTCCAATACACAGCAATGCAACCTTCGGCCGTGTAAATCCTTTCTGAGCATGCGCCATACTTAGTCCGTCCAACTTGCCTACACACGAGCGGACTGTCCGCTGAAACCAAGTTTGGACGGACAAAATTACGGAAATTCCGAAAGACAAAGTCCGTCAGACTGTCCGCTGAAAAAGTCCGCTGAAGCCCACACACGAGCGGATTGTCCGCTGAAACACGGTTCAGCGGACTAAGTTGGGCAGACAATCCGCCCGTGTGTACGCGGCCTTAGAAAGCTTTCTTTCGGTGGTATTTAATCACTGATTTTAAATTTTTTCATTGTTTACAATAAATAAAACAAACTAAAAAAAGACCGAAAATGTTGGGAAAAAAACGTTTTTCTTAGTTTCTGTCAATAAATTTTGTAGATAAGTAATTTTTCTCCTTCACTTATGGGCACTGATTAGGTGTCACTGATGAAGAGGCACTAATATGCCACACTTATGGGCACTGATAGGCGGCACAGATAGGCAGCACTGATAGCCAGCACTGACTGGCATCACTAATGGGCACCGATTGCTGGCACTGGTGGCGCTTTATTGTAATCAGGGCATTGATGAATGATCAGTGCCCTGATTACAGGTCTTGATGTCCCGCTGATTGGCTCTCCTTGCCACACACACTGTCAGTGTGAGGTAATGAGCGCTGATTATGGGCATTTGCGTGTTTACATGTGACCGGCTGTGATTAGACACAGCCGATCACATGGTTGAAGAGCCGCCGTGCCAGAAAGAGCCCCTCCGTCATTTGGCGGTGGGCAGGTGGCAAGCGGTTAAAGTGGTAGTGAATAGAGCCACAAGATTATGGCTAAAATGAGAATCACGATTTTTTTGCTTAGAAGATAGATCATGATTTTCTCGCGATTCTCCTGGCGTAACATCATCTTTCACATAAAAAAAAAAAAAAATTATTTATATATATATATATATATATATATATATATATATATATATATATATATATATATATATATATATATATAAACGTTGGCCCGATTATTTATTTCTTTTTTTGTTTTATTCATTGAAGTGCATTTTTCCCAAAAAATTGCATTTGAAAGACCTCTGAGCAAATACAGCGTGACATAAAATATTGCAGCAATTGACATTTTATTCCCTAGGGTCTCTGCTAAAATATATATATATATATATATATATATATATATATATATATATATATATATATATATATATATATATATATATATATATATATATATATATATATATATATATATATATATATATATATAATGATTGGGGGTTCCAAGTAATTTTCCAGCAAAAAATATTGATTTTACCTTAAGTGTCAGAAAAAGATTTAAAATTTAAGTGGCTAAACTTCCTGCATTTACAGGTTGGTTAAAAACTTGGCAGACTGCCCGGATGTTTTTTTCTTTACACACAGAAGTTTATCCCTTTGATCTAAGAAGGAAGATCACAAAAAGAAGCCATACTTGAGGGTAGGGACTGATGTGACTGTACAATGTATATGTACAGCTCTGCACAATTTGACGGTGCTATACAAGTAATTGAAATAAATTAAAAATAATTACAAATTATACACACACACACACACATGTATGGGCTTTAATTCCAGGAGAACACATGGCAAGGCCCAATTATCCTCATTTTGCCCCCATGAAAGAAATTACTTTTGTCATTATGCTAACCAGAAGAAAACATTACTGACTAACGTCTTGCTCTATTCACACACGGAAATTATGTAAGCAAGTGTGTAGCAAATTATTATGCAATTAAGCAAATTATGCAATTTTCTTGTTTTTTAATTAGAATATCAGGGTAACTGAACAGCCCTTTCGCTGCTAATGCCGTATTACACAAGTCTACACAAAAAATAAAAACACTGCTCCAGATAATAACGCTCCGCCTCTCCACATCACACAGTGCCCACCAAGAGTGCCAGCCAAGCTCGCCAACTTTGCACAATAGTATGGAAGAAATACTATGGAAGGCTGCAATCTTCAATCCATCTTTACGGATTCATATAAAGACAGGACACATAACAGTGGGGGGAAGGAAGGGGCATCAGCGACTTATAGTGGGACTGCGATATTGCGGCAAACAATCGGACACTAACTGACACTTTGTGGGAACCAGTGACACTAATAGAGTTACCAGTTGTAAGAAACCATGAATCAGAACGAGACAGAAGTACAGTTAAATAACACTTGTTTAATAATAAAAGAAAATAGAACAAAACGTAGTAAAAAAAAAAAAACATTAGCCAGAGTTCAGGAACTGGAAAGGATAGTCAGACAAGCCAAATGTCAGGGAGCCGGAGATAAGCATAGTAAAACAGAAAGCAGGATCTGGAGCCAGAAGGGATGTCAGCCAAGCAAGTCTTTAACAGGAACAAAGGAGATAGTCTCTGATGTTGATCAAGGTGAAGGCAGAGATCCTCTGGACTGGACAGCTTAAGTAGGCAGGACTGACGAGCAGGATATCAACAACAGCTGGGGGACTGTGGAGAGATAGGAGCTGGCAATTGGCCGACAGCTGAGTGGCCAGCTCTGAGAAGGAAGGGTTGAGCCCAGCCCTGACACCAGTTCTAAAAATATGCACTGTCACTGTACTGACACTGGCTGGGAAGGGGTTAAATCTCCAGGATGATCAAATGGTAAACTGTGTGCCTAGCCAGGGTTTGTGTGTACATAGTGTGTGCTTTTTACTAAGGAAAGTGATAGATTTTATTACCTGCTTTGCAGGGACATAAAATCCACCACATCCCTGCTGACAGAACAGAGCTCTGCCACATTTACATAAGCAGAGCTCTGTTCTGCATCTCTCCTCCCTGATCAGTGGGTGGCAGCGAACATCCATTGGAAGGCACCCGCTGATCGGCTTGTGCTCAGTCTAATCACAGCACAGCCGCAGCCCATGAGCACGCCCCCTCATACCTGGAAGTGCTAGATTATGTACCTAGTGCATGATTTGGCACAGGAAAGCCACTGTTGCCGTATAACCAAGTTATGCGGTCGGCAAGCGGTTTATTACCGCTGTGATTTTTTGCTAAATAAACAAAATAAAGACCAGAATTTTAAAAAAAAAATAAAAATTTTTTTCTTCATTTCAATTATAACATTTTGCAAATAGTCTTTTATAAAATTTAGGGCAAAATGTATTCTGCTACATTTCTTTGGTGAAAATAACCCAAGTTAGGGTTTATTATTTAGGCTAAAGAAAAGTTATAGAGTCCACAAACTGGCGCCACCTATGAAAATTTTTGGGTACTGAAGTTTGCCGCCGTTTTAAGGCTTGAGATGTTTGGTGAAAAAAAAAAAAAAAAAGGTAAATATTGCGCTAGAGTTTCAAGTGTAATATATATATATATATATATATCTGCAACAAAAACTATCAAATTTCTTTATAGTGCAAAAACTTGTATACAAATAAGTAGAGCTGCACGATTAATCGTCAAGAATCGTTATCGCGATCTTGACTAAAGTGTTTTTCCCGATTCTTTCCATGCAAAGAATTCTCTCTGCTCTTCTGCCACAGCCTTCAAAAGAAAGGAAGGAAAAAAAAAAAAAAAAATGGGCAGTCTGTCAAGAATCAAAAAAAAATTTTTTATCAGTTGAACTTTGTAACAATTTCTCAATGGATGAGACTTCCTGTGTAAGAGAAAAAATTTTAACCACTTGAAGTGGTTGTAAACCCCTTACAACCACTTTAACCTACATGCAAGCCTAGATTAAGGCTTACCTGTAGGTGGTTTAGGTTTAGGAGATATTTGCAAGATTAGCGGCACTGATGTCTACGGCGCATGCGCCGTAGACATCGGGCGCAGGCGCACTGAGCGTGCCACTTATTAATTAATATTAATATTAATTAATGAGCTAGCATGCTATGCATACTATCTCATTATGCCTTTGTTGCCTTGCAGGGTGTCTTTTTTTCTTTTTTTTCTTAAGAGGCTTTACTTTAAAAACACTAAACCTTTTTCTGACATTTGTTGGTTTCAAGTTAAAATCATTTTTTATTTTTTTTTGCTAGAAAATAACTTAGAAACCCAAACATATATATACACACACACACACACAGACACACACTATAATAAATTATATATATATATATATATATATATATATATATATATATATATATATATATATAATTTTTTTGTAGACACCCTAGTGAATAAAATGTGGTGGTTGTTGCAATATTTTATGGCCCACTGTATTTGCGCAGTGGTGTTTCAAATGCAATTTTTTGGGAAAAAATTACTTTAATGAATTAAAAAAAAAAAAAAACCTAACCCGTAAAGTTAGCCCATTTTGTATAATATGAAAGGTTTTGCATCGTGATCTTTTTATTTTAAGCAAAAAAAATTAAAATAAATAAAATTGTGATTCTCATTTTGGCCAGAATCGTGCAGCTCTACAAATAAGTTGCGCTTATAACATAAGTGATCCTGTGTGACAAATGAGAAAACACAAAAAGGTTCACTATTGCAAAAACAAAATTTTGAGTGAACAAAACATGAACTATCTGTATATGAAAGTCTATATGAAAAGACTCATCAACAGTGAAAATAGTAGTAATTGAGTCTGTGGCAAAAAAAAAACAAAAACAAAAAAACAGTACGATTCAAAAAGTGTAGTAAAAATCCAAGAATCCTTCAACCTTCATCCGAGAAGAGAAAGAGGATGAGACAGGAGGAGGGGGGGAGGGAAATCCTGGGATCAGAAGACCATACAACCCCCTAAAGAGCAAGGTCTAATGCGCCAGCAGATTTAGCCCTCTGCAGGGTCTAACGAGCTTCCGTCCTCTTGGAGCGCTCCAAATGCAGCGGGAATCCTCTGTGATGTCCTGGTTGGAAATGGAGAGTCCAGTCTGTGAAGCGCACTGCGACACAAGTCACCAGTGAGAAGGGACAGAGGACACTCCAATAGTGTAATATGGTTTAAAAAAAAAAAAAAAAAAAAAAAAAAAATCGATAATCTTTATTGCTAAAACAGAGCTGGTATAGCAACATAAAAACAGACAGCAAGCTTAAAAAATAAAATTAAAAAAAAAAAAAAAAAATGTGAACAACCGTACATCAGGGGTCATGTGAGGCGTAATGACGTCAGCATGTAGAACCGCCCTACATGTTTTGTCATACGTGACGTCTTCCTGTTTGGTACCCATTTACTCAGCACAACCTGATATTGTTATTTTACAATAATGCTAATATACTGCATTTTCGGACCACTAAAATTAAACTGGTTGTAAAGTCAGAAGGTTTTTTTTTTATCTTAATGCATTCTATTCCATTTAAAAAAAAACGGGGATATTTTTATAGCAAAAAGTACAAAATATTGTGTTTTTTTAATTGTTGCTTTTTTTGTTTATAGTGCAAAAAATAAAAAACTGCAGGAGGTGATCAAATCCCACCAAAAGAAAGCTCTATTTGTGGGGAAAAAAAAAAAGGACGTCGATTTTGTTTGGGTGCAGCAGCACGCAATTGTCAGTTAAAGTGACGCAGTGCCGAATCACAAAAAATGGCCTGGTCATTCAGCAGCCAAATCTTTCAAATCTTCACACACTGTGTGTGTGTGTGTGTGTGTGTGTGATTGGACACACCCGCTCAGCTGACTTCTGCCAAAATCATTGGCTGAAATCAGCTGCCAAGCTTGTGCGTGTCCAATCACAGCATGGGTCAGCAGGGGGTGTGCACACACGCACCACAAACCAGGGAGCCGGCCGGCAACGTACAGGTACCTGCTGTAAAAGTACTGCGGGAAGGTGACAAGTAGTTAATGAAAGAAATTTCTTGACAGTAAACGTTCTTTTCCACTCATGCGCATTTGATTTTTTTTTTTCGGACGATTCCCACGTCGATTAGAAATTTTTTTTTTTTGTTTTTTTTTTATATAAACCCAACAGATTTAAGAGAGGGAGAATAAGGAGTTGTTAAGCGGTTAAAACAGAGAAACAATTTAATAAAAACAAAAAAAAATAAAATTTTTTTTTTTTTTTACTTCACAAAGTTACTTTAACCACTTCAGTTCCGGACCAATAAACACCTTAAGGACCAGAGGTCTTTTTGCAATTTCGCACTGCGCTGCTTTAACTGGTAATTGCGCGGTCATGCAATATTGCACCCAAACGAAATTTGCGTCCTTTTCTTCCCACAAATAGAGCTTTCTTTTGATGGTATTTGATTGCCTCTGCGATTTTTATTTTTTGCGATATAAATGAAAAAAGAGCGAAAATTTTGAAAAAAAAAGATATTTTCTTCTTTTTGTTATAAGAAAAATCGAATAAACTAAATTTTAGTCATACATTGAGGGCAAAATTTATTCAGCCACATGTCTTTAGTAAAAAAAATGTCAATAAGCGTATATTTTTTGGTTTGCGCAAAAGTTATAGCGTCTACAAACTAGAGTACATTTTCTGGAATTTACACAGCTTTTAATTTATGACTGCCGATCTCATTTCTTGAGGTGCTAAAATGGCAGGGCAGTACAAATCCCCCCCAAATGACCCCATTTTGGAAAGTAGACACCCCAAGGAAATTGCTGATGGGTATGTTGAGCCCATTGAATATTTATTTTTTTTGTCCTAAGGGATTGAATAATGACAAAAAAAAAAAAAAAATTTTTTTTTTACAAAAAGTTGTCACTAAATGATATATTGCTCACACATGCCATGGTTATATGTGAAATGACACCCCAAAATACATTCTGCTGCTTCTCCCGAGTACGGGGATACCACATGTGTGGGACTTTTTGGGAGTCTAGTCGCGCACGGCACCCCGAAAACCAATCACCACCTTCAGGATTTCTAAGGGTGCAAATTTTTGATTTAACTCCTCACTACCTATCACAGTTTCGAAGGCCATAAAATGCCAAAATAGCACAAAACCCCCCCAAATGACCCCATTTTGGAAAGTAGACACCCCAAGCTATTTACTGAGAGGCATGTTGAGTCCATGGAATATTTTATATTTTGCCAAAAGTTGCGGGAATATTACAAACTTTTTTTTTTTTGCACAAAGTTGTCACTAAATGATATATTGCTCACACATGCTATGGGCAGAAGTCAAATTACACCCCAAAATAAATTCTGCTGCTTCTCCCGAGTACGGGGATACCACATGTGGGGGACTTTTTGGGAGCCTAGTTAACTAGCTACCTAGCGACACTAGCGACACTGATGCAGCGTTCAGAAAAATTATCGCTTAGTGACACTGGCAAAAGGGGGTGAAAGGGTTAACTAGCGGAAATCAGGGGGTTAAAACCATTATTGGGTAGTATATCGGGGTACCTAGCGCTATAAAAACCTGGCGGTGAACCTAAAAAAATAACTAGCTACCTAGCGACTGTAGCGACACTAATGCAGCGATCAGAAAAACGATCGCTTAGTGACACTGGCAAAAGGGGGTGAAAGGGTTAACTAGCGGCAATCAGGGGGTTAAAAACATTATTGGGTAGTATATCGGGGTACCTAGCGATATATAAAAACCTGGCGGTGAACCTAAAAAAATAACTAGCTACCTAGCGACACATGCAGCGATCAGAAAAATGATCGCTTAGTGACACTGGCAAAAGGGGGTGAAAGGGTTAACTAGCGGCAATCAGGGGGTTAAAAACATTATTGGGTAGTATATCGGGGTACCTAGCGCTATAAAAACCTGGCGGTGAACCTAAAAAAATAACTAGCTACCTAGCGACTGTAGCGACACTAATGCAGCGATCAGAAAAACGATCGCTTAGTGACACTGGCAAAAGGGGGTGAAAGGGTTAACTAGCGGCAATCAGGGGGTTAAAAACATTATTGGGTAGTATATCGGGGTACCTAGCGATATAAAAACCTGGCGGTGAACCTAAAAAAATAACTAGCGACACTAGCGACACATGCAGCGATCAGAAAAATGATCGCTTAGTGACACTGGCAAAAGGGGGTGAAAGGGTTAACTCTAGGGGCAATCAGGGGGTTAAATCTTTATTGGGGGGTGATAGGGGGCTACCCTGGACCTAACACTAACTGTCCTGACAGTTTTTACTGTCACAACTGACACTGAATGCATTGATCAGTAAAGAAATGATCAATGCAATCAGTGACACTGTGACTGGGGGGGGAGGGGGGGCGGGGGGGGGGATCGGGGGGCGATCGGGGGGGGGATCGGGGGGGGTTTGTGTGCCTGTGTGTACCTACATGTCAGTGTAGTGTTCGTGCAGACTTACTTTTACTCTTCTCCTCGTAGTCCGGTCAAAAAGACCGCCCCGAGGAGAATGACATCACTTCCCTCATTCCTGTGTAAACAATACACAGGGGAGGAAGTTTCTCATTGGCCAGGAGCGATCCAGAGGGGGTGGCCGAAAACGAACGGCCATCCCCTCATCACGGATCGCTGCTGGACCGAATCGGACCGCCGTATCCAGCGGGAGGGGGTCCGATGGGACCCCCCACCCGCTGGAAGGCAATCACGTAGATGTACGTGATTCTGACTGCCTGTGCCATTGTGCTGACGTACAATGGCAATACGGCGGTCCTGAAGTGGTTAAACTGACTTCATTTTGCAGACCAAAGTTCATGCCTTTGATCTGTAAATGAACAGAAGGATAGATAAGATCCAATGTTTCTTTCTACCCGTCTCTTTCATTACTGAGCAAAGTCGTTGATAAATATTTTCAGCTGCTTTTTTATTTTTATTTTTTTTGACAGCTGTGAGCAGGGAACTCCTCTGCAGTTTCACCAGGTTGCCTACCCCTGTTCTACATGAATAGTGGAAATGCTGGATAAAAGCGGGCCTTCAGTCATTTTTTTCAATACCTTATACAGCCCACTTCCTGTTTGTCTGGTCATTAGCCTAGGCTTATGACATCATGCGCAGCTCTCTCTCTCACTCTCGTGAGTTTGCCAGGAAGGGAGGGGGAGGTGAACAGGCAACAGCTTCAGCTGCCCACAGTTAAAATGGCTGTAGCCAGACTCAGTGGAGGGAGATTTCTGCAGCATATTTGGCAAGTACAGAATCCCAGTATATATGAAATAATATGCAAAGTGGTTGGATGGAAGCTTCAGAATGGCAAATATGTTTTTATTATAAATTATTTAAGCAGACTGCAGTTCCTCTTTAAGATTGTGCGTGTGTGCACGTGCGTGTGTGTGTGTGTGGGGGGGGGGGGGGGGAGGGTGGGCTGAATCGAGATCCCAATCTTTTAACAATTAATCTTGTAGCTCTAGCTGATGCCTTAAGAGTTCCCTTCGCTAGAACTAAGGGGCCAAGCCCAACCCCTAAAAAAACAACCCCCACACCATAATCCCCCCCCCCACCAAATGATTTGGACCAGTGCACAAAGCAAATTCCATAAAGTCATGGATGAGCAAGTTTAGGGTGGAGGAACTTGACTGGCCTGCACAGAGTCCTGACCTCAATCAATAGAACACCTTAGTAATGAGAACGGAATCATTAGCAGTAATCAGCATGGATTCATGAAGAATCGTTCTTGCCAAACCCATCTACTAACCTTCTATGAGGAGGTGAGTTGCCATCTAGATAAAGGAAGGGCCGTAGACGTGGTGTATCTGGATTATGCAAAAGCATTTAACACAGTTCCCCATAAACGTTTACTGTACAAAGTAAGGACCATTGGCATGGACCATAGGGTGAGTACATGGATTGAAAACTGGCTACAAGGGCGAGTTCAGAGGGTGGTGATAAATGGGAAGTATTCTGAATGGTCAGGGATTGGTAATGGGGTCCTCCAGAGTTCTGTGCTGGGACCAATCCTGTTTAATTTGTTCATATACAACCTGGAGGATGGGATAAACAGTTCAATCTCTGTATTTGCAGAAGATACTAAGCTAAGCAGGGTAACAACTTCTCTGCAGGATGTGGAAACCTTGCAAAAAGATCTGAACAAATGAATGTGGTGGGCAACTACATGGCAAATGAGGTTTAATGTAGAAAAATGTAAAATAATGCATTTAGGTGGCAAAAATATGAATACAATCTATACACTGGGGGGAGAACCTCTGGGGGAATCTAGGATAGAAAAGGACCTGGGGGTCCTAGTAGATGATAGGCTCAGCAATGGCATGCAATTCCAAGCTGCTGCTAACAAAGCAAACAGAATATTGGCATTAAAAACACCAGAGAAAAAAACAATAATTCTACAAGACTCTGGTCCGGCCGCACCTTGAGTATGCCGTCCAGTTCTGGGCACCAGTCCTCAGGAAGGATGTACTGGAAATGGTGAGAGTACAAAGAAGGGCAACAAAGCTAATAAAGGGTCTGGAGGATATTAGTTATGAGGAAAGGTTGCGATCACTAATCTTATTCTCTCTGGAGAAGAGACGCTTGAGAGGGGATATGATTTCTATATATAAATATTGTACTGGTGACCCCACAATAGGGAGAAATTTTTTTTGCAGAAGGGAGTTTAACAAGACATGTGGTCACGCATTAAAATTAGAAGAAAAGGAGGTTTAACCTTAAACTACGTAGAGCAGTGATTCTCAACTAGGGTTCCTCCAGAGGTTGCTAGGGGTTCCTTCAGCATTGGGCAATTTCTGCCTCTCAGATAAGTTCCCACCGACACCATTGGTCTTTGTAGCTATCTGTAAGGAGGGAATTCTTCCCAATGACCACAAGTGTAAGGACCATTCCTCTCACTGACCACCACACTGATGTATCATGAGTTGTAGATTTCTCATTTTTAGCAGGGGTTCCTCGAGACCAGAGAACCATTTCAAGGATTCCTCCGTGTTGAAAAGGTTGAGAAAGGCTGACGTAGAGGGTTCTTTACTGTAAGAGCAGCAAGGATGTGGAATTCCCTTCCACAGGCGGTGGTCTCAGCGGGGAGCATTGATAGTTTCAAGAAACTATTAGACAAGCACCTGAACGACCGCAACATACAGTGATATACAATGTAATACTGACATATAATCACACACATGGGTTGGACTTGTGTCTTTTTTTAACCTCACCTACTATGTAACCTTGGGGATGAATTCGAGTGGAGACTGCGAGCCAGGCCTTCTCATCCAACATCAGTGTCTGACTTCACAAATGCGCTTCTGGAAGAATGGTCCAACATTCCCATAGACCAGTGATGGTGAACCTTGGCACCCCAGATGTTTTGGAACTACATTTCCCATGATGCTCATGCACTCTGCAGTGTATTTGAGCATCATGGGAAATGTAGTTCCAAAACATCTGGGGTGCCAAGGTTTGCCATCACTGCCCTAGACACACTTCTAAACCTTGTGGACGGCCTTCCCAGAAAAGTTGAAGCTGTTATAGCTGCAAAGGGTGGGCCAACTTAATATTGAACCCTACAGACTAAGATTGGGTTGCCATTAACATTTATGTATGTGTAATGGCAGATGTCCCAATGCTTTTGGTAATATAGTGTGTGCATAAAATATATTATGGAAATCTCAGATATGTGGTAAGGTTTCACACCTGCCAGTCTCATTTAACACGACAGCTCTCTCTGAACACGGAAATGGTAGACGCACATTGTAGGTGGTCTGCAGAGTTGGCCGTCAGTCTACAGAATGGACCCTCGAAGGATTCCGGCAGAAAACAATTGGCCTTCCGCACTCCCAACCTATGATCCGTATTCTCCAATTTCCTTGCTTTTTCTTCTACCCTCTGGGAATGAACTTATCTGAGAGAGCCAGAGACAGCTTAACAAATTCATCACAGAGAATACATTGCTCCACACTTGTAAACTGCCCCCTCGGCAATAATTCATGGCAATTGCTATAGATAATGTCAAGAACAGGGAGACTCGACTCTGTCGATCATCTTGTCAGGTGACCGGGGGAGCAGCAGTGCAGAGCGAGGAGCGAGGAGACATCAGGTCTCCAGACTAGAAGACCACATTCACATGCATAACACATACTCACCCAATGCTAGGCTAGAGGAAGCAGCTCAACACCTCAAAGTATATCCATCGTAACAGATATACAAAGGTTGCCAGCGCTTTACACGATCACTTGTCAACAAACGGGGCATGTCTGGTTCAGCTCTCTCCTCTCCTCATGCTGATCGGTACAGCGTGAGGAGGGAGTCGGTGCAGCAGCACGAGTGAGCCGTCTCTGGAGTGCTCACAGCACTGATCTACACCAATTCAAACCACATCTATGCCTCATCCATGCCCAATAAATGCCTCACCCATGCCTCATCTGTGCCCATCCATACCCCATAAATGCCTCATACATACCCAGCTATGCCTCACATGTGCCCACCCATTTCCATGTGCCCATCCATGCCAATTCATAACTCATCCGTGCCCATCCATTGCCATGTGCCCATCCATTGCCATGTGCCCATCCATGCCCATCCATGCTAATTCATACCTCATCCGTGCCCATCCATTGCCATGTGCCCATCCATGCTAATTCATACCTCATTCGTGCCCATCCATGGCCATGTGCCCATCCATGTCTCATCCACACTACTTCATGCCTCATCCGTGCTCTTTTTTGCTCATCCATGCCTCATCTGTACCCATCCATGCCTCATAAATGGCTCAGCCGTGCCTCATCCATGCCTCATCTGTGCCCATCCATGCCTCATAAATGGCTCAGCCATGCCTCATAAATGCTCATCCATGCATCATCCATGCCTCACCCATGCCACATCAGTGCTCTTCCATGCCCATCCATGCCACATAAATGCCTCACGCCTGCCTCATACATGCCATCCATTCATCATCCATGCCTCACACGTGCCCATTCATGGCCATGCGCAGTAAACTAGCAGGTTCGAATCCCAACCATGATGCTACCTGCCGGGAGTTTGCATGTTCTCCCTGTGCCTGCATGGGTTTCCTCTGGGTACTCTGGTTTACTCCCACACTCCAAAGACATGCAGGTAGGTTAATTGGCTTCTGTGCAAAATTGACCCTAGTATATGAATGGGGACCTTGGATTTTGGGCTCCTTGAGGGTAGGGACCGATGTGAGTGTGCAATGTACAAGGATAGGGACAATTGTAGACACTCACTCAGGTTGAACTGGATGGACTGGTGTCTTTATTCAACCTAACTATGTGCCCATCCATGTCTCATCCATGCTCCATCCATGCCTCATCAGTGCTTATGCGTACCCATCCATGCCACATCAGTGCTCATCCTTAGGCCGCGTACACACGCGGGGACTGTTCGCTCAACTTTGTCCGTCAAACAGTTTCAGCGGACAGTCCGCTCAAAATTAGCATGGACGGACTTGCCCACACACGATGAACGAACAGTCCGCTGAAACCGTGCGCGATGACGTGAACGGCACGTACGACGGGACTAGAAAACGACGTCCTATACACTGCAATGCAACCTTCGGCGTGTAAATTCTTTCTGAGCATGCGCGAGACTTAGTTTGACGAACAAGCCTACACACGAGGGGACTGTCCACTGAAACAAAGTTTCAGCGGACAGTTTTTCGGAAATTCCGAAAAACTTTGTTCAGCGGACTGTTCGCTGAAACTGTCCGCTGAAAGCCCACACACGGGCGGACTGTCCGCCGAAACACTGTTCAGCGGACAAAGTTGAGCGAACAGTCCCCGCGTGTGTACGCGGCCTTACGGTGCTCCCTGCATGTTGGGCCTCTGTATGTGACCAGGCTGTGAAAAAGTCTCACACATGTGGTTTCACCATACTAAAAGGGAGGAGTAGCAGAATGTATTTTGGGGTGAAATTTTTGCACGCACATGCTATGTGTTAGAAAAAATCTTATAAATTTACCTCTTTGTGTAAAAAAAAAAAAATAATAAAAAAAAAAAATAATAAAAAAAAAAAATTCCGCGTTTTCCAAAAACTTGTGGGAAAAAAAAATGACATGTTCAAAAGACTTATTATGCCTCCTAGATTATGTGTTGAAGTATTTGCTTTCAAAACGGGGACTTTTTTTTTTTTTTTTTTTTTTTTTTACACACACACGCGCGCCTTTGTTAAAAATCTTCTCCTCTAGCAAGGAAAAAAAATAAATCAAAAATGTACTCATGACAGATCCCGACGCAGATTATTTTGCTTCTGTGTGCAAGAGCCATAATCCGGGTTGTTTCCAGCAGAAGAATCGCTGCAGTGACTTGGCCCTTACAGCCAAAATTACAGTTTTTTTCCATAGTCCATCTAAAACAGTGGTCTCCAAACTGCAGTCTGGGGGCCGGGTACGGCCCTTTGCTTGCCTTTATCCGGCCCTGGGGACAGTGTTCCTTTCACTAATACCAAGGATGGGGCACTATTCCTCACACTGACACCGATTGGCCATTAATCCTCCCACTGACACCAAACAATTGGCCATTAATCCTCCCATTGACATCGATTGGCCATTAATCCTCCCACCGACACTAACAATTAGCCATTAATCCTCCCACTGACACTAACAATTAGCCATTAATCCTCCCACTGACATTAATGATTGGCCATTAATCCTCCCACTGACACCAACGTCCAGACCTCCCTAAAGACTTAAAGGACAGTAAACTGGCCCTTTATTCAGAAAGTTTGAAGACAGCTGGTCTAGAAGGTGGATCACAGGGGGAAAGCAGAGGGCAGATAATAAATCACAGTCAGTGTTTCGTCAGATTAGGCGACCTATCAGATTTTGTGACGGAAGTGAAATTCTGATGCCAACGCCATTTTGCTACACCCCGCACTCGTGCACAGTAAGGATACAGTGAGAAGGCGGCAAGCGAACATCTTGTTACACCCACCGGAGTCATGCATTTCACACTTGTTTTTAAACTGAGCTTATATAATGGAATTCAGTCTTTTTAAATCCATAAGACTCTTTTGATGATGACTTTTCAAAGCAGCGGTGTTCTGTCATATTAGCAAACCTGTGGGATCAGCACGCTCTCTGCTGCTTTTAAAATTCAACATCTGAACAGTCAGATGGATTTTTAAATAGTGTGACTGTTCAGATGTTGAATTTTAAAAAGCAGCAGAGAGCGTGCTGATCCCACAGGTTTGCTAATATGACAGAACACCGCTGCTTTGAAAAACTCAACATCAAAAGAGTCTTATGGATTTAAAATATACTGAATTTCACTATATGAGCTCAGTTTACTGTTAAAAACAAGTGTGAAATGCATGACTCCGGTGGGTGTAACAAGATGTCCGCTTTCCGTCTGCTCACTGTATCCTTACTGTGGACGAGTGCGGGGTGTAGCAAGATGGTGGCGACGGAACGTCACTTCCGTTACAAAATCTGGCGAAGCACCGTCTTCTCATCCCTCCTGTAAGGTGAACGTTGTCTAGTATATGCAAAATACTAGTTCATTTTAACTTACCAAAACAGAAAGTCCACATTAAAATATAAGCTGTGCATTCTCTTACCTGCAGGCATGTCTTTCCAACAGGCAGACTCTCCTAGTGGTAGGGGATAAGGGACTGTAAAGCCTACAGAGAAAAAACAAAGAATTCAGTTTATAGCATGAAAAAAAAAAAAAAAAAAAAAAACATTGGCAGATAATCTGAACATCAGATATAAAGGTGACCTGCTAAGGGCAGTAATCCACAGATTCAGTCACATTCCATTTTACAGTCATCAAATAAAATAAATGACTTGCAATTGGCTGCTATGGGTTACTGCAACCTGCACTTCTTCACCGACTGGTCTGCTTTGTAAAAGTAACCCGGGAACAGTCATGGAGCTCAGCAAACGTCACACTCCACATGCAAAACAGTCAAATCTGTGCAAATCACAGTGGAAGGTGTAGGACGCGACTATCAAAACACATTTTTCTACATTCGTACACCTTTTGTACAGGACTGAGAACTGAAAAACATTTTCTGCACAACGATGGTCATAGGCAAACCTCAATGTTTTATTACACTACAGACACAAATCACTGTATGCTGCTGCAAATTATAGAAAGATATATAGAGCACAGTTCACTGAAATGACAAACACAAATATATATATATGAAAAACAAAAAAAAAAAAAAAAGTAAGGAGGACTTTAAAGTGGAGGGCCACCCTGAAAAAAAAAAAAATACATTAAAAATTAGAAAAAAAAATCTGAAAAAAAAAAAGAAGAAATTTTTTATTTTTTTTTACTTACCAAAAATGCCTGTTGCTAGGCACATCATCCTAATCTGCCTCTTCCTCCTCCGCGGAGATCTTCTCTCCTCCGTGCGGCGTCTTCTGGGTAATGGGTCGCACTGTGTTCTGGGAACTGTGTGTCCCAGAACACAGCGTGTCCCATTCACAAAGCGCTGCGCGACTCGCGCATGCGCAGTAGGAAACGGGCAGTGAAGCCACAAGGCTCCACTGCCTGTTTCCCTTAGCCAAAATGGCGGCACCGGGACCCGAGACCGAGGGACGGGTCAGCCTCGGGCGGCCGACATCGTGGGCGCCCTAGACAGGTAAGTGTGCTTATTAAAAGTCAGCAGCTACAGTGTTTGCAGCTGCTGACTTTTAATTTTTTTTTTTTTTTAAACCGGCCCTCCTCTTTAAAGTGCCACACACAGCACCAAAAAAATAAATAAAAATAAAATGTATTATATACATAAATAATTTTTTTTTATTAATATTATAATTAAAAAAAAATTATATATATATATATAATTATTATTATTATTATTATTAATAATAATAATAATAATAATAATAAAAAGAAGAAGAAGAAATAATAGATACTCAAATGATTAAAATCCAAAACGAAAATGTGTTCATAACAGTAAATAAGAAAGTATACATTATATTATAATACAGGATTTTTATAGCACCAACAGTTTACGCAGAGCATTACAATGTAGAGTGGGGACTGTACAATTACAATACAGAAGGGACAGAAGGGCCTTGCTCACTTAGCTTAAAATCTAAAAAGAGAGGGGAAGGTTGTACAAAATGTAATAGTTGCAAGGCGTGATCTGATGGAGGTGACTCAGTTACAGTTTGTTCTTAGGTCGGAGGTGGGGTAGGCTTGGCTTCCCTGAATAAGTGAATTTTCAGGGATTGCCTAAAAGTGGCCAGGGTAGGGGCTGACCTGACATACTGGGGCAGGGAGTTGCAGAGGATGGGAGATGTTCTGGAGAAGTTCTGGAGGCGAGAGTGGGAGGAGGTAGCTAGAGAGCTAGCGACCAGAAGCGGAGAGGACGATTTGGGCGATATCTGCAGATGAGGTTGTTGATGTAGCTGGGGCCAGAGTTGTGAATGGCCTTATATGTTGTGGCTAGTTTTTTGAAATGTATATAGAGGGGTATAGGGAAGTATCAATAAAAGCAACGGTAACCTGTCCAATATAGTTTTGGGTTAAGTATGTGAAACTCCCTGAAACAGCACTAATCCTGCTAGGCTGTAGAGCTGCACAATTCTGGCCAAAATGAGAATCACGGGTATTTTTGCTTAGAACAGGGATCTCCAAACTATGGCCCTCCAGATGTTGTAGAACTACACGTCCCATGAAGCATTGTAAAACTGACATTTACAGACATGACTAGGCATGATGGGAATTGTAGTTCCTGAACAACTGGAGGGCCATAGTTTGGAGACCCCTGGCCTAGAATAAGAAGATCACAATTCTCATAATTCTCGCGTCGAAAATTCTTTCACGTTATACAAAAAAAAAAAAAATAAAAAAATAAAAAAAAAAAAAAAATTGGGCTAACTTTACTGGTTTGTTTTATTTATTTTCTTTAATTCATTAAAGTGTAATTTTTTCCCCCCAAAAAAATAAGATTTTTGTACTCACCATAAAATCCTTTTCTCTGAAGTTCATTGACAGACACAGCATCTTAGGGTTATATCACCCCTTTAGGAGAGGACTAGGCAGAACATGTTAAAAAAACAACAAAACTGCACAAAAAACGGCGGTTCTACTGGCTATAACCCCTCACTCTGCTTCCAGCAGCTCAGTTCGTCAAAAAGCAGTACAAAACATAAAATAGGAGGGGTGGGTGCTGTGTCCGTCAATGAACTTCAGAGAAAGGGATTTTACGGTGCGTACAAAAATCCTATTTTCTCTATTGTTCATTGATGGACACAGCAGTTCTTCTTGACCTTAGGGACGTCCCCAAGCAATGTAAAAACAACGAGGGGTGGGAACAGCAATAAGATAAACTCCCCCCATAACAACCAGAACTCCTCAACAGAGGAGTTGCAACCTTAGAACAGCCACCTACAAAACAATGCGGCCGAAGCAAGCAATTGTAAAATTTAGTGAAAGTGTGAACGGATGACCAGGTCGCCGCCTTACACACCTGGGAAACGGACGCTTGATGTCGGAAAGCCCAGGAGGCACCGACTGCCCTGGTCGAATGTGCCGTGACCGGAAAGGGGGGCACCCGCCCACTTATGGCATAGGCCTGAATCACGATCTGTCTGATCCACCGAGAAATGGGTGGCTGACGAGACCGCCAGGCCCTTCTTCGGACCAGCTACCGATAAAAACAGCGAGTCCGACCTCCGGAAGGGAGCTGTAGCAGACAGATACACCCGCAGAGCCCGGACCACATCCAAAGAATGCAAAGCAACCTCTTTTGGATGTGACGGCTGAGGACATAAGGATGGAAGCACAATGTCCTCATTTAGATGGAAGGCCAAAACAACCTTTGGAAGAAATGAAGGCTGCGGACGTAGCACCGCCTTATCCTTGTGGAGTATCAAGTAGGGAGACTTGCATGACAAGGAGACCAACTCAGAAACTCCCCTGGCAGATGTAATAGCCACTAGAAAGACTACTTTCTTACAGAGTGTCAATAAAGGGCTCTCCCTAATGTTTTCAAACGGCATTTTCTGAAGCACCGAGAGCACCAGATTTAAATCCCACGTAGTCAGCGGTGGTCAAACCGGGGGGGGGGGGGGGGGGGCATACGTCGAACCCCCTTAACAAAATGTAGTCGATAAATGAATTAGTCGCCAAAAGGTCGCTGAAAAAAAAAAAAAAAGTCAGTGAAAGCTGATATCTGCCCCTTAATGGTGCTTAATGCAAGTTTCTGATCCACCCCTCATTGCAAAAACAGCAGGATCCTGGAAACAAAATAAGTACGCGGGCGCCACCCCATCGCTTAACATAAGGAGATGTAGGCCTTCCACATACGATGATAAATCTTCCGAGAAGATGACTTCAGCAAGATGCCCTCAGCATAGGTCCCTTAGCACCTGGCTTTCAACAGCCATGCCATTAAAACCAGCGACGGTAAGGCAGGATGAAGTATCGGATCTTGTGACAGAAGGTCCTCTCGCATCGCTGGACGCTAAGGAACATCCGCCACCATTTCTACTATGTCGGCATACCAAGGACGTTGAGGCTAATTTGGGGCAATCAGAACCACTGGAATCCCCTCGATTCAAGCTTTATATTTTTACATGGCCCTTTTAACAGTAATAGGCAGCGACAGGTACTCTTTATGGAGGGATCTGGGGTCTACAAGACCCTAAACCCCTCCACTGCCCTTGAAAGTATTCAAAATGTCACGATCAGCGTTTTTGAACACTTTTTTTTCCCAGATCAATTTTTATTGAGTTTTAAGAGAAAGTATATAGCAATAAACATAGTTGCAGATGCAGCCGCTGTAATAACAATGAACAACGGAATTTTAAAAATTGAAAAAAAAAAATTATAGTCATTGGGATGTGGTACCTTTGAACTCCCGTTCCCTGGTTCCATAATTCTCAATGAACAGTGGAAGGTATCTCGTTAAAGTAGTCGTATAGTATAGGATGAAACACACAATGGTACTAGTGTCTTACATCTGGTAATCATGTTATGGCATTGATCAAGCTGTGTACAACAAGCAAATCAAAATAAAATAAAAAAAAGTAAAATATAAAAAGAAAAATCTCTAATTTCAAGGCCCATAATGTAGCATACATATCAAACTTTTTGTAATTGGGGGACTTTGGGTCTAGGGATAGACACTCATGGCTCCTTTGTAGGTTTAGATTGAACACGCAAGAGGGAAGATGCAAGGGGAAAAAATAAAATAAAGGAGGTACTAGCAAAGAAATAGGGGGTGAGATGGGGGTGTGGGTGCCATAAATGGCCTTTGAAGGTAAGGGAAAGGGTGAGAAAGGGGGGGGGGGACACAAATTCCCGTCTTCTCTCTCACCCGAGGTGTGAGTGGATAGCTATGCTAGGTGCTAGAGCTGCACGATTCTGGCCAAAACGAGAGTCACAATGTTTTTGCTTAGAATAAAAAAAGATCACGATTCTTGTGGCATAAAAACTTTCACATTATACAAGAAAAAAAAAAATTTGGGCTAACTTTACTGGTTAATTGTTTTTTGTAATTCGTTAAAGGTAATATTTTTTCCCAAAAAATTGCATTTGAAAGAACGCTGCGCAAATACAGTGCGACATAAAATATCGCAACAACCACCATTTTATTCTCTAGGGTCTCTGCTAAATAATAATAATAAAAAAAAAAAATTTATAATATATATATATATATATATATATATATATATATATATATATATATATATATATATATATATATATATATATATATATATATATATATATATATATATATATATATATATATATATATATATATATACACACACACACACACACACACACATATACATTTTTTTCTTCTTCTAGCAAAAAAAAAAAAAAAAAAAAGATTTTAAACTTGAAAACAACAACTGTCGGCAAAAGATTTAGTGTTTAAACGTTCTTAATTTACATACAGAAGTCTATTCCTTTGATGTAAAATACAAATTGATACAATGTTTAGACTTAAAGTGGTTGTAAACCCTTTATAACCACTTTAAACTACAAGCAAGCCAATAATTAGGCTTACTTGTAGCTGCACTGCATATCTCCTAAACCTTCATGGTTTAGGAGAAATCCCTGTATTTGCATGTGCTGATGTCATGCGGCACATGTGCACTTAAGCCAACTGAAGCAATGGCCCCCTACGTGCCCTGGTTTCAGTTGTAATGTGCCTTTCCCAGCGGCTCCCGCGGCACAGATGTCATCATGGTTCCGGCTAATCACAGCGCCAGAGCGGCGATAACCGGAATGAACCTCCGGGATAGGTGAGGACGGCTGCAGGGGCTTTGTTTTCAGGTAAGTAATTCATAATGAGCTAGTATGCATAGCATACTAGCTCATTATGACTTTATCATGCAGGGCGTTTTTTTATTTTTTCCAGGAGGGTTTACACCCATTTTAACCACTTAAGCCCCGGACCATTTGGCTGACCAAATACAAGACTACGTTTTGCGAATTCGGCACTGTGCCGCTTTAACTGACAATTGCACGGTCGTGCGATGTGGCTCCCAAACAAAATTGATGTCCTTTTTTTCCCCACAAATAGAGCTTTCTTTTGGTGGTATTTGATCACCTCTGTGGTTTTTATTTTTTGCTCGATAAACAAAAAAATAGCAACAATTTTGAAAAAAAAAAAAAAAAAATGCATTATTTTTAACTTTTTTCTATAATAAATATACCCTAAAAAATATTATTATTTTCCTCAGTTTTGGTCGATACGTAGTCTACATATTTTTGGTAAAAAAAATTAGCAACAAGCATATATTGGTTGGTTTGCGCAAAAGTTATCGCGTCTACAAAATAGGGGATAGTTTTATGATATTTTTTATAATTTTTTTTTTCTTTTTACTAGTAATGTTGGCGGCCAGCGATTTTTATCGTGACTGAGACATTATGGCGGACACTTCGGACAATTTTGACACATTTTTGGGACCACTTGCATTAATACAGCAATCAGTGCAATTAAATTTGCAATGATTACTGTAAAAATTAAATTTTAAATTAAAGAAAAAAAATGGAACCAGTATGGTCTGCCACCCCAGAAAGGGAAGGATTATCTTTTACCACAGACACAGACGCAGAGGGACTGAAGATAGAAAACGCCGCCGCTTGTTTTTCCCTGCAGCACCCTAGGACGCACCAAAGGTTTGCCTAATTACCCTCTTCAGCCTCGGACCATTTAGCTGGCCAAAGACCAGAGCACTTTTTGCGATTCGGCACTGCGTCGCTTTAACTGACAATTGCGCGGTCATGTGTTGTGGCAAAGAAAATTGACGTCCTTTTTTCCCACAAATAAAGCTTTCTTTTGGTGGTATTTTATCACCTCTGCGGCTTTAGGTTTTTTGCACTATAAACAAAAAATAGCAACAATTTTGAAAAAAAAAAAAAAAATACGCATTCTTTTTTACTTTTGCTATAATAAAGATCCCCCAAAAATATATAAAAAAATATATTTTTTTCCTCAGGTTTAGGCCAATACGTATTCATCTACATTATTTATTTTTTTAACCAAAAATATTGCAATAAGCACTTATTAATTGGTTTGCGCAAAAGTTATAGTGTCTACAAAATAGGGGATAGTTTTATGGCATTTTTTTTTAATAAATTTTTTTTTTTTTTTTACTAGTAAAAGGCGGCAATCGGTGATTTTTATCATGACTGCGATATTATGGCGGACACAGACAATTTTGACACATTTTTGGGACCATTGGCATTAATACAGAGATCAGTGCCATTAAAATTGCATTGATTACTGTAAAAAAAGGG
The DNA here is from genome assembly GCF_037356315.1 of Lithobates pipiens. NCBI lineage: Eukaryota > Metazoa > Chordata > Amphibia > Anura > Ranidae > Lithobates > Lithobates pipiens. The sequence continues at coordinate 563,423,587 of NW_027507764.1, read as the reverse complement.
ATTTTTATAACAGCTTACCTATAAAATCCTTTTCTTTAATGTACATCAGGGAACACAGCGCCATAGTAATAACTACGTGGGATATATCGGATCATCAGGTGCTGGACACTGGCACGCCCCTTAAGGTGTGAACTTCCCCCATATAACCCCTCCCATTACTGGGAGTCCTCAGTTTTGTAGCCAAGCAATCAAGGTGTATAAGAAGAAGAAGGGAGGGACTTCTGTGTCCCCTGATGTACATCAAAGAAAAGGATTTTACAGGTAAGCTGTTTTAAAAATCCTATTTTTTTTTTTTCTTACATCAGGGGACACAGCGCCATAGTAATAACTATGTGGGATGTCCCATAGCAATGGCAACTGAAAGGGGGAGACAGAATCAAGGAAGGTGGAGGCCCGAGGACTCATAATGCAGCCTGCAGTGTATGCTGTGCCCAAAGGCAATCTCCTCATGACCTTTAATATCGATTTGAAAAAAATTGGATAAAACGTCTGAAATGAAGACCAATGTTGCGGTCTTACAGATCTGAGCCATACAGGCCTGATGATGCATCACCCAAGAGGCACTAATCGCCCTGGATGAGTGTGCTCTTAATCCGAGAAGGAAGAATTTTCTTCTTTAAGCTGAAGCTCGAACAATCACTTGACAAATCCATTTGGAAAATAGTGGATCTTGATGCTGCCTGTCCATATCTTGGACCCTCTGGCAGTACAAACAAATAAAAAATAAAAAACACACACCTGTATTTTGTGAACCTGAGCAGTCGCCTTTAAACAGACTCTGATCGCTCTTACTACATCAAGAGACTGTAGTGCTTTTTCTTCCCCAGATTAAGGATTCTGCGGAGAAAGAAAGAAGAATAATATCTTGGTTTAAATGAAAACCTGTTTCCACTTTTGGTAAGAATTCAGGATGAGGACATAAAACCACCTCATCCTTATGCATGATGAAATATGGCTCTTACAAGACAGAGCCGTAAGTCCGATACTCTTCTAGCAGAAGAAATGGCAAGCAAAAAAGATTATCTTTCTTGTCAAAGAACCAAGAGAATTTCTCATAACGTTCAAACAGCAGATTTAACAAAGCCAACAAGGCTAATTTTAAATCCTAAGGATTTAGAGGTGCCCTGATAGGGGGAATAAACTGTGTTACCCCCTGAATAAGCTACGCACCAAGAGTGGGAAGCAAGAGGCCGTAGGAAAAGACATCAACACGGCATGGATCTGGCTCCTGATAAAAGTCAAGGCCAGCTTCATTTCACCTAATGCCGCGTACACACGGGCGGACTGTATGGCGTACTTAGTCCGTCTAAACACATTTCAGCGGACAGTCCGCTCGTGTGTGGGCTTCAGCGGACTTTTTCAGCGTGCAGTCCGGCGTACCAAGTATTTCGGAATTTCCGTAATTCTGTCCGTCATACTTTGGTTTCAGCGGACAATCCGCTCGTCAGTGTGCTAGTTGGACGGACTAAGAATGGCGCATGCCCAGAAAGGATTTACACGGCGGAAGGGTGCTTTGCTGTGTCTTGGACTTCCTATTTCTAGTCCCGTCGTACGTGCTGTACATGTCATCGCGCAAGCTTTCGAGGGACTGTTCGTGTATCCGTGTGTGGTCAAGTCCGTTCAGTGGAAAGTATGACGGACTGTCCGTCGGATTGTATGACGGACTAAGTACGCCATACAATCCGCCCGTGTGTACGCGGCATTAGGAGCATTCTTTGAGGAGACGGACACTCTTGCATAAAGACTGCCACATCAGCAGCCCCAAGGACCCCAAAGGCAGCACTCAAACAGGACCCGAACCCTCAGATCAAAAGCCGACTGGGCCATCCAGGCTCTTGAAACTCTAGATGCAACCTAGAGGAAAAAAAATAATAGAGATAGAGATAGAGATATAGAGATATATATATATCTCTATATCTCTATATGTATCTCGCAGAAATCCCTCTGCTCTGCTCTTAACATTGTTCCTGCCAGACTTTGAGAATCGCAGGACCTTTCCCCTCACCCAAACGAGTGGGGGTGCTCCTTCATGAGAAGACCTTATTCTGCTTTATGTGCTTTCTGCTCCAAGATCCTGGTGCTGCCCCTGGGAACTTTCTCCTGAACCTGACAATTGAGACTGTCGAGAATGCCTAAAGGCAGATACCCCAGGCATAGCAGAGGCTGCATGATTAAAGGAAAACTGTTTGAACCTCCTTTTACTGGTAAAGAGAGCTTTACCCCTTTTGTATGTACTTATCCACTCTAAATAGTTGTACCCCAGGAGGGAACACAGACTGGCTAAGGGTTTTCACCTGGTGCTTCAGCTGATCAATATTTCAGCCACGGACCTCTGCAAAAAGGCACTAGTCCAAGTATAAGCCATAGGGCTTAAACAACGGAGTCCATCATAGCATCTGTGAGACACAGTGCGTCAAATACACCAGCCCCTTGCCGGGCCTGCTGATCAGGTAGAACTTTCAGGTATCTCGCACCTGTTCCTTAACCCCTCGGAGTCCACATTCCACATTGGCATGACTCAAAATGTGCTCCACCAAAATAGTAGAGCAGACGTTAAAGGTTTAATGGACTGAGCTACTCCAATTGCAGCCAGAACTGCAAAAGACATCCTGTCTTTAAAAGGAAAACCCAACCTTAAGGCTCGGTTCACACAGGGGGCGATGCGAGGCGACACGACTTGCCGCGCCGCGACCTGACAAGTCGCCCCCGTTCTGTACTACGGAACCGTTCTAAGAGGAGCGACTCAAGTCGCTCCGACTTAGAAAAAAGGTTCCTGTACTACTTTTGGGCGACCTCGGGCGACTTGCATTGACTTCTATACAGAAGTCATTTGCAAGTCGCCGCTGAGGTCGCGGCGCAGCAAGTCGTGTCGCCCCGTGTGAACCGAGCCTTACTTGCTGGATCCTTTAACATCAGTGCATTATCCACTGGACATGTGAGACTCTGCTCACTGAGGTGACTGCAGCATTAATAGATGGAACCCCCCCCCCCCCATTTCTTTCATAGAAATGTTCCCATTCAGAATGCATAGCTATGTATGAATAGGAAAAACATCCCCAGGTGGGGGAGGTTCAAATGAACCTTATTAGAGGTAGATACCTCAAGCCTGTACTGCAGGCAACAAAAGGGTTAAGTAAGGGAGTAGACAAACACCTGACTTGTGCGGCTACTCCCTCCCTGTTAGGATCCTCTGAAGAGGAAATCTAAGTATCCTCCAATATTTGGGAAGATCTACCTGATCCCAGCCTCCTGCACCTCAACAATAGGGCCCAGAGGACAAGATGGGAATCGCGTTTGAAAAGTTGATGTACAAATACCGTGTGAGATAAAAAGTTGCAACGACCGCCATTGTATTCTCTAGGGTCTTTGCTAATATATATATATATATAATGTTTTGGGGTTCTCTGTAATTTTCTAGCAAATAAATGATGATTTTTACATGTAGGAGAGAAATGTCAGAATTGTCCTGGGTGCTCCAGAACGCCTGATGGCGCTCCCTGCATGTTGGACCTCTGTATGTGGCCACGCTGTGTAAAAGTCTCACACATGTGGTATCGCCATACTCGGCAGTAATAGTAGAATGTGTTTCGGGGTGTCATTTGTGGTATGCATATGCTGTGTGTGAGAAATAACCTGATAATATGACTATTTTGTGGGTTAGCATTAGGGGGTGATCAAGGGGTTAACTGTGTTCCCTAGGGAGTGATTCTAACTGTGGGGGGGGGGGACTCACAAGAGGAGGAGACCGATCAGTGTTCCTCTGTACTGGGAACACACAATCTGTCTCCTCTCCCCTGACAGGACATAGATCTGTGTGTTTACACACACACACACACACACACACACACACACACACACACACACACACACACACACCCCGCCTCTGTTACACTGCAAAAGGGCGACTTCAGTGCCCACGTGCCGCACAATCTATGGGCAATCAATGTTTCTGTGCTGTGAAAGATCGTTCTTGGTCCCCAGTACTGATTAGCAGCTGGCGCAACCAACTCCCAATCATGTGACCACTGTGCTACCAATCACAGTGACCATGTGATCTCCCCCCCAGCACTCAGAACTTTTTAATGGGAGGCGGGGGGGGGGGGAGGCTTCACTTAATAGTTGGGAACCCGGGGCACGGAGGATCACCCCACCCACAAATCATTATAGACTCCTTTCTGCTGGAAGGTGTGCAGTGTGATGTCCTCACCGATGAGGGGCACCCTGCTGGTATGTGGGGTAGGTGAGTGGAGCGGTCTGCGGGGGTCTGCACTGGGCAGAGAGGTGACTGCGGGGGGGGGGGGGTTGGCTGCCTCCCTAGAAATAGACTTTATAGAGGAGATTAGCGGGGTGTATGAGACAATCATAGAGTGCAGCAATCCTCATCAATTCATAATCAATGACAAGCTCATTCCCATCACCCAACTGCCTCATTCAGTGCAGCAATGCACAATGATGATGTGCAAGAAACCCATAGCAGCCACTCGGCAGACTGTACTCTGTGCCTGATCCACTCCTGACCCCCGCACCCTGTGCATGAGCCCCTCCTGATCCCCGCACACAACATATTCCTGACCCCCGCACCCTGTGCATGAGCCCCTCCTGATCCCCGCACACAACATATTCCTGACCCCCGTACCCTGTGCATGAGCCCCTCCTGATCCCCGCACACAACCTACTCCTGACCCCCGTACCCTGTGCATGAGCCCCTTCTGATCCCCGCACACAACATATTCCTGACCCCCGTACCCTGTGCATGAGCCCCTCCTGATCCCCGCACACAACATATTCCTGACGCCCGTACCCTGTGCATGAGCCCCTCCTGATCCCCGCACACAACATATTCCTGACGCCCGTACCCTGTGCATGAGCCCCTCCTGATCCCCGCACACAACATATTCCTGACGCCCGTACCCTGTGCATGAGCCCCTCCTGATCCCCGCACACAACCTACTCCTGACCCCCGTACCCTGTGCATGAGCCCCTCCTGATCCCCGCACACAACATATTCCTGACCCCCGTACCCTGTGCATGAGCCCCTCCTGATCCCCGCACACAACCTACTCCTGACCCCCGTACCCTGTGCATGAGCCCCTCCTGATCCCCACACACAACATACTCCTGACCCCCATACCCTGTGCATGAGCCCCTCCTGATCCCCACACACAACCTACTCCTGACCCCCGTACCCTGTGCATGAGCCCCTCCTGATCCCCACACACAACATACTCCTGACCCCCATACCCTGTGCATGAGCCCCTCCTGATCCCCACACACAACCTACTCCTGACCCCCGTACCCTGTGCATGAGCCCCTCCTGATCCCCGCACACAACATATTCCTGACCCCCGTACCCTGTGCATGAGCCCCTCCTGATCCCCACACACAACATACTCCTGACCCCCGTACCCTGTGCATGAGCCCCTCCTGATCCCCGCACACAACATACTCCTGACCCCCATACCCTGTGCATGAGCCCCTCCTGATCCCCACACACAACCTACTCCTGACCCCCGTACCCTGTGCATGAGCCCCTCCTGATCCCCGCACACAACATATTCCTGACCCCTGTACCCTGTGCATGAGCCCCTCCTGATCCCCGCACACAACATATTCCTGACCCCTGTACCCTGTGCATGAGCCCCTCCTGATCCCAGCACACAACATATTCCTGACCCCCGCACCCTGTACATGAGCCCCTCCTGATCCCCGCACACAACATATTCATGACCCCCGTATCCTGTGCATGAGCCCCTCCTGATCCCCGCACACAACCTACTCCTGACCCCCGTACCCTGTGCATGAGCCCCTCCTGATCCCCGCACACAACATTCCTGACCCCCGTACCCTGTGCATGAGCCCCTCCTGATCCCCGCACACAACATATTCCTGACCCCCGCACCCTGTGCATGAGCCCCTCCTGATCCCCGCACACAACATATTCCTGACCCCCGCACCCTGTGCATGAGCCCCTCCTGATCCCCACACACAACCTACTCCTGACCACCGTACCCTGTGCATGAGCCCCTCCTGATCCCCGCACACAACATATTCCTGACCCCCGCACCCTGTGCATGAGCCCCTCCTGATCCCCGCACACAACATATTCCTGACCCCCGCACCCTGTGCATGAGCCCCTCCTGATCCCCGCACACAACATATTCCTGACCCCCGCACCCTGTGCATGAGCCCCTCCTGATCCCCACACACAACCTACTCCTGACCACCGTACCCTGTGCATGAGCCCCTCCTGATCCCCGCACACAACATATTCCTGACCCCCGTACCCTGTGCATGAGCCCCTCCTGATCCCCACACACAACCTACTCCTGACCCCCGTACCCTGTGCATGAGCCCCTCCTGATCCCCGCACACAACATATTCCTGACCCCTGTACCCTGTGCATGAGCCCCTCCTGATCCCCGCACACAACATATTCCTGACCCCTGCACCCTGTGCATGAGCCCCTCCTGATCCCCGCACACAACATTCCTGACCCCCGTACCCTGTACATGAGCCCCTCCTGATCCCCGCACACAACATATTCCTGACCCCCGCACCCTGTGCATGAGCCCCTCCTGATTCCCGCACACACAACATTCCTGACCCCCGTACATGAGCCCCCTCCTGATTCCCGCACACAACATACTCCTGACCCCCACACCCTGTGCATGAGCCCCTCCTGATTCCCGCACACAACATTCCTGACCCCCGTACCCTGTACACGAGCCCCCTCCTGATTCCCACACACAACATTCCTGACCCCCGCACCCTGTGCATGAGCCCCTCCTGATCCCCGCACACAACATTCCTGACCCCCGTACATGAGCCCCCTCCTGATTCCCGCACACAACATACTCCTGACCCCCACACCCTGTGCATGCCCCATTCCTGACCCTGGCACACGGCATACTCCTGACCCCCATACCCTGTGCATGAGCCCCCTCCTGATTCCCACACACAACATACTCCTGACCCCCGCACCCTGTGCATACCCCATTCCTGACCCCGGCACACGACATACTCCTGACCCCCGCACCCTATGCATACCCCATTCCTGACTCTCACCCTGTGCATGCCCCATTCCTGACCCCGGCACACAACATACTCCTGACCCCCACACCCTGTGCATGCCCCATTCCTGTCCCCGGCACACAACATACTCCTGACCCCCGCACCCTGTGCATGCCCCATTCCTGACCCTCGCACACAACATACTCCTGACCCCCGCACCCTGTGCATGCCCCATTCCTGACCCTCGCACACAACATACTCCTGACCCCCGCACCCTGTGCATGCCCCATTCCTGACCCTCGCACACAACATACTCCTGACCGCACCTTGTGCATGACCCACTCCTGACCCCCACACCCTGTGCATGGCCCACTCCTGACCCCCACACCCTGAGCATGGCCCACTCCTAACCACTGCACACGATATACTCCTGACCCCTGCACCCTGTGCATGACCCCCTTCTGACCCCTGTGCATGACATACGCCTGACCCCCACACACTGCATACTCCTGACCCCCGCACCCTGTGCATGAACCCCACACCTGTGCATGCCCCCTTCCTGACCCCGTACCCTGTGCATTACCCTCCTCCTGACTCCCGCACCCCATGCATGACCCCCTGCACATTTTACATGACCCACTCATGACTCCCAAGCTTTATACATTACATACTCCTGACCCCCACGCTCTGCGTATGACATTCTCCTGGCCCCCGTGCTCTGCGCATGACATTCTCCTGGCCTCCGCGCATGACATGCTCCAGGCCCCCGCGCATGACATGCTCCAGGCCCCCGCGCATGACATGCTCCAGGCCCCCCACACTGTACAGAATGATATCACAGGCAATATACAATGTATATGTAATAACAGACAATATACAGGAGGAAGGGGTATTAAAACTAGGGCAGGTGTGCTGTGCCACCAATCAGCTTCAATCTTTAGCTTTTTCAGTTAAACCTTGAAAATGAAAGCTAGAAGCTGATTGGTTGCCATTCATAGCCGCTCCATACATTGATACATCCCCCTCTATGTGAGGGTCGGCCTCAGTCTGTCTAATACATAAAGGAGAACACGTGTCACCTATACACCTCACACCCGGTCCCGTCCACCTACCTGCCCGCTCCTCTCACTGCCAGGATATTCCAGGATCTCCCTGCTGCTCACTTCCCTGCTCCGCCCCGCCCACTCACAGACTGACACGGAGACCGGCCAATGACAGCGCCCCTTTCACAGAGTAGACGAATGGGCACGGGCCGCACGAGAGCCCTGATTGGCGGCGGCTGTTGTTGTTGTTACTTTGCACAGTGTGTTGGCATGTGACACGGACGAATGAGCGCTAGAGAGCGAGTTCACATAGGACAATATAGGGTCCGGGGCTTCCGTATTGGCGGCCATGTTCCCGAAGGCCATCTCTAAGAATTCTAATTCATGGGTTTCGCCAATATGGCCGAATATTGGAGACACTCTTTGAAGGGGAGTTGTTGCAGTTTGAGGCAATTGGGAAGTGCCCTGATTTCTCAAGCTTTAGTCAGAGGAAATGATTCGTTCCTAATTGTCCCTAATTTAGAGGGACTGTCCCTTTTATAGAAGCAAATGTCTCTGTCAGCTGTCCCTGAGTGTATAATTTGATATACAGACAGATAATAGATACACTATTAAAGTATGACGGCAAAACGTTTTTTTTTTTTTTTTGGATAGAATGGACAGGGATTAGAACCTCTGTCAGTGTTTGTTGCTGCCTGTGCCCTCATTAGAGAGATTCACCCTCTATTTGTCCTGTTTACCGTTATCACCGAAAGTGAAAGAAAATCCCAACTTTTGGGTTGTCACCAGAGCAGGAAGAGAGGGGAAATCTTCCAATTGGGGACACTGAGCAGTACACCATAAAATAATTAAGCCCCACCCCTGACGTTTCCAATGAGGCCCCAACCACCCAGTACAGCAGGGCTGGTTGTCCCCCATATTGGCGGTGTTCTGCCGTATAGTGTCCGGCCATGAAATAGTGTCTGCCCCGTACTGCGCATGCGCAGTACGGAGCAGACGAAGCTTCGGAAAATTTCAGAAGCTGAACGGCGCCTGCGCCGTGAGTGGAAGTGGTAGCCCCACCATCCAAGCGGACATAGGGTTGTGAGTATTAAAGGGCCCCTCGCGGGCGAGCTTCGCTCGCCACGCTTCGGGCTCGGCCTCGCTGCGCTTGGCTCTTTTTTATTCCTACTCTATGTCCACTTGGATAGTGGGGCTAGAACCTGGACTCACGGCGCAGGCGCCGTTCATCCTCGGCAATTTTCTGTGTTGCTGTGTACTGCGCATGCGCAGTACACAGCGGACACTATCCGATGGAGGACGTTATTAGACAAGACAGCGGCTCTGTTCATGTTGCAGAATACTTGAACTCATTGAGAAGATTTCTCTTCACTTCATTTTGTGTCCACACAACAGGAAGTGAGAGGAGATCTTTCTCTCTTCCTGGACTGGCATGCCAGCTCAGCGATGACATAATTGTGTCAATCCCAGTTCTTGTGCAGCTTTATCTCCTCCTTGTTTCCTGGTGAAAGTCCCCTTTGTGGAATGGATTTGCCCCCAGGTGTAGATAACCATAGAGCATTGCAGTGCGCAGTCTCCAACGTAAGGCTCACCAAAAAGCACCAATCAAAATTGTTTTTCCAGTCTGCGTCAGTGTGACCATCCATGTTGCACGCTGTTCCAATCACACTATTTTGGATTGGCGTTTGCCCAGTGTGCCTTGAGTTGGGGTTTGTGCTTTGCAGTGTGTATACCACTCTGCCCACCTCCCAAGAATGATGTTCATGAAGTGGGAGAGATATGAAGGTGGACACCAGTTGCAATCTGTTACATGACCTGACCTGTGCATCCTCCGTGCTACTTAATCCTGACCCCTGAACTCTGCGCGCTGCTTAATCCTGACCCCTGAACTCTGTGTGCTGCTTAATCCTGACCCCTGAACACTGCGTACTGCTTAATCCTGACCCCTGAACTTTGTGTGCTGCTTAATCCTGACCACTGAACACTGCGTGCTACTTAATCCTGACCCCTGAACTCTGCGTGCTACTTAATCCTGACCCCTGAACAATGCGTACTACTTAATCCTGACCCCTGAACACTGCGTGCTACTTAATCCTGACCCCTGAACACTGCGTGCTACTTAATCCTGACCCCTGAACACTGCGTACTGCTTAATCCTGACCCCTGAACTTTGCGTGCTGCTTAATCCTGACCACTGAACACTGCGTGCTACTTAATCCTGACCACTGAACACTGCGTGCTACTTAATCCTGACCCCTGAACACTGCATACTACTTAATCCTGACCCCTGAACACTGCATACTACTTAATCCTGACCCCTGAACACTGCATACTACTTAATCCTGACCCCTGAACACTGCGTGCTACTTAATCCTGACCCCTGAACTCTGCGCGCTGCTTAATCCTGACCCCTGAACTCTGCATGCTGCTTAATCCTGACCCCTGAACTTTGCGTGCTGCTTAATCCTGACCCCTGAACACTGCGTGCTGCTTAATCCTGACCCCTGAACTCTGCGTGCTACTTAATCCTGACCCCTGAACACTGCGTGCTACTTAATCCTGACCCCTGAACTTTGCGTGCTGCTTAATCCTGACCCCTGAACACTGCGTGCTACTTAATCCTGACCCCTGAACTTTGCGTGCTGCTTAATCCTGACCCCTGAACACTGCGTGCTGCTTAATCCTGACCCCTGAACTCTGCGTGCTACTTAATCCTGACCCCTGAACACTGCGTGCTACTTAATCCTGACCCCTGAACTCTGCTTAATCCTGACCCCTGAACTCTGTGTGCTGCTTAATCCTGACCCCTGAACTTTGCGTGCTGCTTAATCCTGACCCCTGAACACTGCATGCTACTTAATCCTGACCCCTGAACTCTGCGTGCTACTTAATCCTGACCCCTGAACACTGCACGCTACTTAATCCTGACCCCTGAACACTGCGCGCTACTTAATCCTGACCCCTGAACTCTGCGTGCTACTTAATCCTGACCCCTGAACTCTGCGTGCTACTTAATCCTGACCCCTGAACTCTGCGTGCTACTTAATCCTGACCCCTGTTCTCTGTATGCTACTTTATCCTGACCCTTGAACTCTGTATGCTACTTAATCCATACCCCTGACCTCTGTATGCTACTTTATCCTGACCCTTGAACTCTGTATGCTACTTAATCCTGACCCCTGAACTCTGTGTGCTACTTAATCCTGGCCTCTGTATATTACTTTATCCTGAACCTTGAACTCTGTCTGCTACTTAATCCTGACCCCGAAATGCTGTGTGCTACTTAACAACGGCTGCATGTACATTTACGTCGGCAGAATGGCATGACTGGGCAAATGGGCATACAGGTAAGTCCCTTTGAATTTGCCGCCGTGTGCTCACGCGCAAGCCAGCTGTGGCGTGCATGACCCTTCCGGGAGCTCCGTGAGTAGGGAATACCCGTGATCGTCTCACGGAGCTGAAGAATGGGGAGATGCTAATGTAAACCAGCATCTCCCCATTCTGCCTAGTGACAGTGTCACGGATCACAGCTCCCTGTAATCGGGAGCTATGATCAGTGATGTGTCACACGTAGCCACACCCCCTAACAGTTAGAATCACTCCCCAGGACACACTTAACCCCTTCCTAGCCAGCTAGTGGTTAACCCCTTCACTGCCAGTGAAATTTTTTACAGTAATCAGTGCAATTTATAGTACTGATCGCTGTAAAAATGACAATGGTCCGAAAAATGTGTCAAAATTGTCCGACGTGTCCGCCATAATGTCACAGTCACGATAAAAATCGCTGATTGCCGCCATTACTAGTAAAAAAAATTATTAATAAAAATTACATAAAACGAACCCCTATTTTCTAGACGCTATAACTTTTGCGCAAAACAATTAATATACGCTTATTGCGATTTTTTATTTTTTTTTACCAAAAATATGTAGAAGACTACATATCGGCCTAAACTGAGGAAAAAAATGTTTTTTTATTTATATATTTTTGGGGGATATTTATTATAGCAAAAAGTAAATAATAATGATTTTTTTTTCAAAATTGGCGCTCTTTTTTGTTTATAGCGCAAAAAAATAAAAACCGCAGTGATGATCAAATACCACCAAAAGAAAGCTCTATTTGTGGGAAAAAAAGGACATCAATTTTGTTTGGGAGCCACGTCGCATGACCATGCAATTGTCAGTTAAAGCGACGTCCGGGGCTTAAGTGGTTAATCCTGACCCCTGAACTCTGCATGCTACTTAATCATGATCCCTGAAATCTGTGTGCTACTTAATCCGGACCCCGGAACTCTGTGTGTTACTTAATTCTTAATTCTTAACTCTGCGTGCTGGTGAGGCTGCATTGATGGGCGCTGGTGAGGCTGCATTGATGGGTGCTGATAGGCTGCACTTGATGGGCACTGGTGAGGCTGCATTTGATGGGCGCTGGTGAGGCTGCATTGATGGGCACTAGTGAGGCTACATTGATGGGCGCTGGCGAGGCTGCATTGATGGGTGATGATAGGCTGCACTTGATGGGCACTGGCGAGGCTGCATTTGATAGGCGCTGGTGAGGCTGCATTGATGGGCACTGGTGAGGCTGAATTGATGGGCGCTAGTGAGGCTGCATTGATGGGCACTAGTGAGGCTGCATTGATGGGCGCTGATAGGCTGCATTTAATGGGCACTGGTGAGGCTGCATTTGATGGGCACTGGTGAGGCTGCATTTGATGGGCACTGGTGAGGCTGCATTGATGGGCGCTAGTGAGGCTGCATTGACGGGTGCCGGTGAGGCTGCATTGATGGGCGCCGGTGAGGCTGCATTGATGGATGCTGATAGGCTGCACTTGATGGGCGCTGGTGAGGCTGCATTGATGGGTACCGGTGAGGCTGCATTGATGGGCGCTGGTGAGGCTGCTTTGATGGGTGCTGATAGGCTGCACTTGATGGGCACTGGTGAGGCTGCATTTATGGGCGCTGGTGAGGCTGCATTTATGGGCACTGGTGAGGCTGCATTGATGGGCGCTGGTGAGGCTGCATTGATGGGCGCCGGTGAGGCTGCACTTGATGGGTGCTGGTGAGGCTGCATTGATGGGTGCTAATAGGCTGCACTTGATGGGCACTGGTGACGCTGCCTTTGATGGGGGCTGGTGAGGCTGCATTGATGGGCGCCGGTGAGGCTGCATTGATGGGCGCTGGTGAGGCTGACCGGCCGCAAAACGCATAGACTAACAACTTATGATCATTTTTGTGATGTTTTTATGGAGATATTTGTTTTTTTTAACTTATGGGGAAGATTTACTAAAACTGGAGCATGCAGAATCTGGCGCAGCTGTTCAAAGTAACTAGACATGTGCAATTTATTTCCTTACAATTTTGTTTTCGGAAAAAATTCAGGATATTCATTCATTCAGAAGCATCCAAATGAACGAAAGACTCTTCTGATGAATGGATACGAAAACGAATTGTCAGAAAGAACAAAAATCTAAAAGAACAATAACCCGAAGGAATGAAAATCCGAAAGAACGAAAATAAAAAAAATGTAAAAAGATGAAAAACTATTTTAACGAATCGATAACATTCAGATAATTTTGTTCTTCATATTTTCTATTATAATTATTATTATTATTATAGTTTTTATTATTATACCTTCTTATTATTTATTATTATAAGCTATGAAATTATAGGTAAAATAGCTGAAGTCAGTAATTCTTTTATTCAGGTCTTTACCCCATAGCAGCAAATTCAGGATAAATTAGATTTACATTTTTATTGGAATTTCCTTTCAAATTTGGCTAAAGTAACTGTTAGTGAACATAACGAATACAAATGCATCCGACGTCATGAATTATCCAAAGTAACAAATGCCGCCTCTAAACGAATGGAATGTAACAAATATGAATGCATCCAAAGTTACGAATGATCCGAAGTAACGAATGCTGCATTTAAACAAATGAAACGGAATGAAAACAAATGTATCCAAAGTTATGAATGATCCGAAGTTATGAATGCCGATCATAACTAATGATCCGATAAATGGGAAAAACACTGAAAACGAATGAAACGAAACGTAACTAATTTTCCGGTAGTGCACATGTCTAATAGTAATCAATCAGCTTCTAACTTCAGCTTGCTCAATTAAGCTTTGACAATAAGGCTGGGTTCACAAATATGTGAATTTGAATGCGTTTTAACCACTTGCCGCCCGCCCTATAGCAGAATGACGGCAGCAAAGTGGTTTCAAAATCCTGACCGGGCGTCATATGACGTCCTCAGGATTTTGAGCTGCTGCGCGCCCCCGGGGGCGTGCATCGCGGCGATCGTTGTTGCGGGGTGTCAGTCTGTGTCCAATCACGGCTGATCACAGTGTAAATAGGAAGAGCCGGTGATCGGCTTTTCCTCACTCTGTCAGAAGCGAGTAGAGGAGAGCCGATCGGCTGCTCCTCTGATGGGGGGGTCTGTGCTGATCGATTATCAGTGCAGCCCCCCCGGAGGATGCCGACACTGGACCACCAGGGATGCCACCAGACCACCAGGAATGCCCAGCACCAGGTATGCCACCCTAGACCACCAGGGATGCCAGTCAGTGCCCACAATGGATGCCAATCAGTGCCCAAAATGGACGCCAATCAGTGCCCACAATGGGCATCACTGATTGGCATGCATTATTGTTTGGCACTGATTGGCATCCATCAGTACAATATAATACAATACAATGCTGCCTATCAGTGCCCATCCGTGCCACCTATCAGTGACCATCCATGCTCATCCGTGCTGCCTATCCATGCCCATCTGTGCCGCCTATCCATGCCAATCCGTGCCAGCTATCAGTGCCAATTTGTGCCACCTATCAGTGCCCATCTGTGTCGCCCATCAGTGCCACCTATCAGTGCCCTATCAGTGCCAATCAATGCCACCTCATCAGTGACACTTCATTGGTGCCACCTCATCTGTGCCCATCAGTGCCACCTTATCAGTGCCCGTCAGTGCAGCCCCATCAGTGCCCATCAGTGAAGGAGAAAACTTACTTATTTACAAAGTTTTGAAACTGAAACAAAAAAAACATTTTTTTTTTCAAAATTTTCGGTATTTTTTTATTTGTTTAGCAAAAAATAAAAACCGCAGAGGTGATCAAATACCACCAAAAGAAAGCACTATTTGTGTGAAAAAAAAGATAAAAATTTCATTTGGGTACAGTGTAGCATGACCGCGCAATTGTCATTCAAAGTGCGACAGCGCTGAAAGCTCAAAATTGGTCAGGGCAGGAAGGTGTTTAAGTGCCCGGTATTGAAGTGGTTAAACTGCATACAATTCGACATGGGAATGTGATCGGATCTCAATGAAGCTCGGTTCACACCTGTCCATGGTGGCCGCACTTTCAAAAAGAGTCTTGTGCGTTTTTGGCTCCCGTTCAGGTGCAAATTCAGGCAAAAATTCACACCTAGAAAATAAATAATCGCACTAAATAATAAATGTCCATAGGTAAATCCATATGGATTATATTCATCTGTGCAAAAATGTCCACAAGCACAATCTCAGGACTTCTCCACACTTTCCGACGTCACTCGTCACTGAGTTGGATAGGAGTTGGGCACCAAAAAGAGACTAAAGGCTCCACAGTTAAATCCTTGGTGGGTTTATTGTGTAATAAAATTATAACACTCACAACAGTAAGTAAAAGCTCCTTAGGTTTGGTGTGTTGGCCGGCACACAACCAAACAAAAAATCCGTTGGGGCGCGAGAGAGATGGTGATGTCAGTACGTCGCTCCGCCCTACGCGTTTGGTCACAAATGACGTTGTCCTGGAGCAAAAATTGACACCTGAATCGCACCTGAACTGGTAAACAGAAACGCACTAGACTACGTACTGCAAACCACAGCCGTACAATGTGAACCTGGCCTCCAACAGAGAAACTGATTGGGTGTTATGCACAGCTGCATCAGATTCTAGGAGCACCAGTTTTAATTCCCCCCCCCCCCCTATATGTCTGTGTTCCTGGTGGTGGTGATCCTCGAACTCCCATTTTCAAATTTGTCTTCTCTTTATTTAGTCATAAGAGTGAGATTCTACCCAGATAGCAAAAAAAATGACAAACTCGCAGTTTTTAACATTCCTTACCCTCTCAAAAAGGGTAAAAAGAACGAGCTTTAGATAAACTTAAATGTAAAAAATAAAAAATACCCTTCCAGCGCTTTCTTTTTCTAAAACATGGTCTTACTCGGTATAAAAAGCACGCTTTACTTTCTCACCGACGGTAAGGAAAATGAAATGGCATTTAATGAAATTTGTTATATCCACATTTTTGTTTAGATTGTTTTATGCAGAGAAAGTTCAGTTAAGTGTAATTTGATAACGGATTTAAAAGCGCGGATGATATTTTCCCTTAATGGCCTATCAGCGAGCCAATATTAGTTCCCCATTATACTCAGCGCAACATTCTCTTCTGCTTGAAATGGACCCCAAAGGCCCCATATTCAATCACATTTAATAACACAACAATCCAGGCAGTTCCTCGGCTTCTTGTTTACGGCTAATTTGGTTTCCCCTTTTATTTTGCCTTCATAAATCAAAATGTATTTAGCTTTGTACATGGCGCAGATAAAACCCTCCGCAGTAGGTGTGAGCAGGACTCATAGATCACAGCACTCAAAGTCTTTCCTGGTCAATTAGACGAGGTTGATGAAAAGACTTAGCCCTTGTACACACGGTCGGAGATTCCGACGGAATGTGTCCGATCGGACCGTTTTGTCGGATAATCCGACTGTGTGTGGTCTACATCGGACTGTTTCCGTCGGAATATCCGTCGGACCCAATTTTCCAACTTGTTGGAAATATTTTCCGACAAACTGGTCCGATGGGACGTTGTCCAATCATGTGTAGAGAATTCCGATCGGACAAAGTGCCACGCATGCTGAGATCAAATTCCTACACCAAAGCTATTGGCTACTAGCGTGAACGTAGTCCCGTCGTAACGAAGTAACGTCATCACGTTCTGAGCGATCTGATTTTCCGACAACTTGGTCCGACCGTGTGTATGCAACAGTTTCGGACACAATCCGTCGGACAAAATCCAACGGATTTTGTTGGTAGAATGTCCGACCGTGTGTACAAGGGCTTATAAGTGTCAGTTCACTAAGCTGCGTGAGTTGTTTTGTTTGCCTTTGTTATTGTAGTGTGTGGTATTTTATCCATCTGAATGTTCAATCCACAGGACGTGAGTGTGTAAATGGTATTATAAGAAAAAAAATAAATAAAAAAAAAATAAATGAAAGCTTAACGTAGTAAATTAGATGTGGTGGCAGCATTAGTTTTCTTTTTAAGGGTTTTTCCTGTTTTATCCTGCAGATCTGGCCAATAACTCCCCTCCTGTATTAGAGTGCCTCCATTCTGGATGAAGGAGCAGAGGAGGCACATTTGGACACCATCATTGTCAGTCTAGAGCAGCCTTTCTCAACCTTTTCAACACAGAGGAACCCTTGAAATAGTTCTCCGGTGTCAGGGAACCCCTGCTAAAAATTAGAAACCTACAACTCATGATACATTAGTGTGTTATTTGTCCTTCATTTTTGGTCTGATCTATATAGTTGTATATAAACTGCACTTTTATCTATCAAAAAGTGTTTTCCAGCACTAAACCTTTTATCCGATTTCTAAATTGCTGCAATTTGTAAATTCCAAAAGCCAATATAAAGGAATATAAGAAGAGGGGGGGGTGTAACTGCGTGAGTTGCTACATGGCGGTTTCGTAAAGCGGAGGGGGAGGGAAAAAAAAGGGGTGAAAGTGGGTTTCAGAGTATGGCAGGCGAGGGCGATCCTGGATCAAGTTGTCCTTTGTGTGGATGGAGCCATTATAGTAATGTATTCTGGTTTTGTCTGGAAATGGGACCAGCAGGCCCATTTTTCACAAAATTTTGTGGGGGTGTCTCGTGCGATGCGGATGAGTTTTTCCATTTCGGCCACTTTACTGAGTCTGAGGAGCCATTCTGTGAGTGTGGGTGCTCGAGTGGAGTTCCAGTATAAGGGGATGCACTGTTTTGCTGCATTGATCATATGCTAATGATTTGTGGTATGAGTGGTGTGGTAGGGATGACTGATGGAGAAGGAGTTGGGCCGGGGGGGAGATTTAAGTGTGTATGAAGTTACTTGGGATGTGATACGGCAGACTTCTTTCCAGAAGGTTTGTAGGGAGGCACAGGACCACCAGATGTGGAGTAAGGAACCCTTTTCCTGATGGCATCTCCAAGATATGTCTGATATGGCGGGATTAAATTTGTGTAGGAGGGAAGGGGTACGGTACCATCTAGTTTGGATTTTGTATCCGTTTTCTTGGGTGTTGACGTTAAAGTGGTGTAAACCCTTACAAACCACTTTGACCTACAGGTAAGCCTAGGTTAAGGCTTACCTGTAGGTCCAAGAAATATATAAAATATAAAAAATAACCGTGTAGGTTTAGGAGATATTTGCCAAAAGACAGGCACCGCTGTCTACGGTGCATGCACCGTAGACAGCGGCGCACAGGTGCACTGAGTGTGCCGCTGTTAACGGCGATATGCTGCGAGTGGCGGCTCCCGTGGGCATGCATGGGAGTGACGTCATCGTGGCTCCGTCGAATGACAGCGCCGGAGCAGCGAGACCCACCAAGAAGATGGATGCTCCGTACACAAGGGGACAGCGGTGACATCGCTGGCTCCTGTGTCAGGTAAGTGACACATAATGGACTACTATGCGATGCACAGTAGTCCATTATGCTTTACCTTTGCAGGGAACCAAGGTTTACTTCCTCTTTAATAGATCCTTTATGAATGTTTAAAAAAATCAGTTCCCATTGCTCTGCTGAGAGCGAAATGGCTAGTTCTTTCTCCCATTTTTTTGCAGGCAAATATGTCAGCGAAAATGAGATCATGTGTAACAGATATTAGGTGGGATTGTGGTGTCTGTTGGATGCATAATCTTTCGAAGTGGGGATTCCACCCTGACAGCAAAAGAGTCGTGGCTGTTAAGGACGTGGTGGCTGGATCACCAAATAAAAATCAAAGAAAGAAAGCCAAAAAAAGAATGCAGCCACTCTAGTTATTGGTAAGCTGCAATATAATAAACGTTTGCTTTGGGGTTTAAGGCCCCTTTCACACTGAGGCGGTGCAGTCGTCAGCGCTATTTTTAGCTCCGCTTTACCGTAGTTTTAGTGGCGGTATTTGCCCGCTAGCAGGCGAAAAAGGGTAAAAAGGGTAAAACTGCTACGGCGGTATAACATCCTGCCGGCGGTAATGGGTAGGATCAGTGAAGGAGCGCTGAATACACCGCTCCTTCACTGCTCCAAAGATGCTGCTAGCAGGACTTTTTTTACCATCCTGCAAGCGCACCGCTCCAGTGTGAAAGCCCTCGGAGCTTTCACACTGGAGTGAAAGGAGTCGCTTTTTTCAGGCGCTATACAGGAGCTATTTTTAGCACTGTTGCGCCTGAAAAACACCTCAGTGGGAAAGGGCCCTAATACTGCAGTGGACCAGTCAAGCATGTTTTTTTGTAAAAAGCATGAAAGCCAATGATTAAAATTCCTAAAAAAAAAAAAATTTGGAATTTTTTTTTAACTCACCTCTAAATGCCTGTTGCTAGGGGGTCCCTCGTAGTCTGCCTTCTTCAGTGCCTGGGCTGGTGACATCACTTCTCCTCAGCGCAAGAAGGGCTCAGCTCTGCCCCCTCCCTCCTGTCAGTCATCTGGGACATGTGACAGGTCCAGATGACTGCGCGACCACAGCCGGGTGCCCACAGTTGCAATGCCGGTGCCGCCGAGTGGAGGGGGGGGGGGGGGGCGAGCAGGGCTTCATTCCCCCGCATTGCTGGACCCTGGGGCAGGTAAGTGTCCAATTATTAAAAGTCAGCAGCTGCAGCATGTGTAGCTGCTGACTTTTTTTTTTTTAACAGGAACTCCTCTTTAACTCTCTCAGTCAGCATGAACTATTTTAAATCCTTATGTTCTATCATTAGTAAATAAATAAGAAGGTATATTATATTTAACTGTTTTAAACTTTTTTTTTTTTTTTTACTAATTTATTTATAAAATCAGAAATAAAAACGTACAAACGTGGCACTTTTACCCAGTGCCTGGTGTACGCACGTTCATCTTAGCCCCTGTACACACGGTCGGACATTCCGACAACAAAATCCGTCTGATTTTTTCCGTCGGATTTTGTCCGAAACTGGTGTTGCATACACACGGTCGGACAAAGTTGTCGGAAAATCAGATCGTTCAGAACGTGATGACATTTGTACGTTACAACTGGACCAAGTTCAGGCTAGTAGCCAATAGCTTTGGTCTTGTAATTTGATCTGAGCATGCGTGGCACTTTGTCCGATCGGAATTCTCTACAAACGATCGGACAAAGTCCTATCGGATCATGTTGTCGGAAAATGTTATATCCAGCTCTCAAACTTTGTTGGTTGGACATTCCGACGGAAAAAGTGCGATGGAGCCTACACACGGTCGGATTATCCGACAACACGGTCCGATCGGACATTTCCTTCGGAAATTTCCGACCGTGTGTACAAGGGCTTAGACAAATCAGTGATGGCCCGGGGGGTAACATCACGTGATTCTTTCTGTTACGTAGGCGTTAGTCCCAAGGGATGGGACTTCATCCGCTGATAAAGTCCTGACCCTTGGGATGTAACACATACGGAATGAAATCACGTGACGTCATCCGTGCCATTACTGATTTGTCTAAGCCCTTGTACACACGGTCGGAGATTCCGACGGAATGTGTCAGATCGGACCGTTTTGTCGGATATTCCAACTTTGTGTGGTCTGCATCGGACTGTTTCCGTCGGAGTATCCGACGGACCAAGTTTTCCAACTTGTTGGTAAAATTTTCTGACAAAATGCTCCGATCGGACATACTCCGATCATGTGTAGAGAATTCCGATCGGACAAAGTGCCACGCATGCTCAGATCAAATTCCAAAATTCCATTACACCAAAGCTATTGGCTACTAGCCTGAACGTAGTCCCGTCGTAAAGAAATAACGTAATCACGTTGGATTTTCTGACAACTTTGTCTGACCGTGTGTATGCAACAGTTTCGGACAAAATCCGTCGGACAAAATCCGTCGGACAAAATCCGACGGATTTGGTTGTCGGAATCTCCGACTGTGTGTACAAGGGCTAAGACGAATGCTCGTACACCAGACACTGGGTAACAGTGCCATGTTTGTAAGTTTTTACTTCTGTTTTTATAAATAAATTATTTCTATGCAGAGAGCACTATATATCTCTTTTTATTGTATGTACCAGGGCATTTTTTCAGGGGGAACTTGGTGAAACTCAGTTCCACCACCTCTGGCTCAGACCCTTTGGGGCCTGCTCACCACAATCACTTGTAAACACAGAAGTCTGTTTTTTGTGTTTACAAGTGACAGCTCTGCACTCTGTGTGTAATGCAATCCTGGTATTTAATGCCTCTTTAAGACTCTCCTACTGTTTTAGTGAAATTTGATGTGATTTGGAGGGTGTGTGTAGGGGGAGGGGTTTTGTGGGGCCGTGGTTAAGTTCCAGCACCTATTGTTCGAGACAAAATGCCCTGGTATGTACCATACTAATTGGAGCTGCGGTGTACTTATTGAGGAGAATGGGATCATCAGATCTATACAGTGCCTTGAAAAAGTATTCATACCCTTTGAAATTTTTTACATTTTGTCATGTTAAACCCGAAAACATAAATGTATTTTATTGGTATTTTATGTGATAGACCAACATAAAATGCCACAAGTGCCCTAACTAAAATCTAGTGGAACCAATTGCCTTCAGAAGTCATCTAATTATTAAATAGAGTCCACTTGTCTGTAATAATCTCAGTATAAAAACAGCTGTTCTGTGAAGCCCTCAGAGGTTTATTAGAAAACCTTAGTGAACAAACAGCATCACGAAGGCCAAGGAGCACACCAGACAGGTCAGGAATAAATTTGTGGAGAAGTTTAAAGCAGGGTTAGGTTATAAAAAAATATCCCAAGCTTTGAACATCTCACGGAGCTCTGTTCAATCCATCATCAGAAAATGGAGAGAGTATGGCACAACTGAAAACCTACTAAGACATGGCCGTCCACCTAAACTGACAGTCCGGGAGAGGAGAGCATTAATCAGAGAAGCAGCCCATGGTAACTCTGGAGGAGCTGTAGAGATCCACAGCTAAGGTGGGAGAATCTGTCCACAGGACAACTATTAGTCGTGCTCTCCACAAATCTGACCTTTATGGAAAAGTGACAAGAAGAAAGACATTGGAGAAAGAAAGCCATAAGAAGTCCTGTTTGCAGTTTGTGAGAAGCCATGTGGGGCACACAGCAAACATGTGGAAGAAGGTGCTCTGGTCAGATGAGACCAA
Organism: Lithobates pipiens; assembly: GCF_037356315.1. Taxonomy (NCBI): domain Eukaryota; kingdom Metazoa; phylum Chordata; class Amphibia; order Anura; family Ranidae; genus Lithobates; species Lithobates pipiens. Next base: position 563,401,185 of record NW_027507764.1, on the reverse strand, counting down.
AATTTTACTTTTTGGCCTAAAAGCAAATGCTATGTGTGGCAGTAAAAGAACACTGCACATCACCCTGAATACACCATCCCCACCGTGAAACATGGTGGTGGCAGCACCATGTTGTGGGGATGCTTTTATTCAGTAGGGACAGGGAAGCTGGTCAGAGTTGATAGAAAGATGGATAGAGTCAAATACAGGGAAATCTTAGAAGAAAACCTGTTAGAGTCTTCAAAAGACTTGAGACCGGGGCAGAGGTTCACCTTCCAGCAGGACAACGACCCTAAACATACAGCCAGAGCTACAATGGAATGGTTTAGATCAAAGCATATTCATGTGTTAGAATGGCCCAGTCAAAGTCCAGACCTAAATCCAATTCAGAATCTTTGGCAAGACTTGAAAAATGCTGTTCACAGACGCTCTCCATCCAATCTGAGAAGCCCGGTGCCGAGAGGGTTAACAGAACACATAGGCAGAGGGCTGGCATGACTGTGTTAACATTGCAGTCATTGGAGAAAAGATTGGGGATGTTAGAAGGTCAGGGATAGGTGGGACGTTAAGGCAGGGAGGGGTTTAAGTTAAGGAAAGGTAACTCCTCCCTTCCACGAGGCAGCAGAAAGCCAGGAAAGTTCCCGCCCTCCCTCCCTAATATTGGATTATTATTGCAGGTTGTCTCTTTCTTTGTGTGTTGTGTGTCTGTTTTTGTTTATTGCAGGTCAAGAGTGGCATCATCGTGGCAGTGGCTGGTGTTTGGTCTTTGCGGGTAAAAGAAAAGAGTTCAGAATGCAGAGGACCTGGCGGTGGTATGGGTCCTGAGGGTGGTAACCCAGTTAACTAAGGTTAGCTGGAAATTGGGATGGGGGCACTGCGGTAAGTGGGCGTCTTTGAGTCAGCGTGTCAGCTTGAGGCCTAGTAACCCACGTCAGAGGGACCACAGTGTCCATTTTGGTTACAGATGGTTGATGATTTGTGGACCTGCAAAGACCAACACTAGGAGGATTAGGGCCGGTTCACACTGCGGGCGATGCGAGGCGACACGACTCGCCTCGCCGCAGTGTGACAAGTCGCCCCCGTTCTGTACAATGGAACCGTTCTGAGAGGAGCGACTCGAGTCGCTCCGACTCAGAAAAAAGGTTCCTGTACTACTTCTGGGCGACCTCGGGGCGACTTGCATTGACTTCTATACAGAAGTCATCTGCAAGTTGCCGCAGGTCGCGGCGAGGCAAGTCGGTGTCGCCTCGCCTCGCCTCGCCTGCAGTGTGAACCGGCCCTTAGAGAGTCGTCAGGAATGTTGGGTGTTATTTGTTTATGTTATTTGTTTACATTGTTGGTTTATGTTATTTAAAAGGGATATCTATTTTTGATATTTATACAGTTTTGTTAATAAAGTTAATGGCTGCTACGGCCTATTTTACTCCAAAACGTGGTATGTAGTGATGGACGAACTTCCGACGGGACGTTTCGCGAACGCGAAACGCGAACGGGCACAAACGTTCGCGAAAACGACCGTTCGCCGCGGGCTCCATTGACTTCAATGGGAGGCGAATTTCGCAAACCTTTAGGTCGAATTTGCGGCCACGGGGTAATTATTAGGGGGTAGCACGTAGTCCCACCACCTGGACAATAGCATAATACATGTATGAGGTGAATTTGGGATCGATAACTACAAGCATTTTTTTTTTATTTGGGAAATTGTTCTGACAATTCAGGACTATGGAGCTAATGAAGGCAATGGAGGAGAGGGAAGGTCAGGGACCAGGGTAGGCAAACAAGAGGGTGCAGGAGATACAGAGCACTGACAGCAGCACCGTAATACAGAGCACTGACATCAGCACCGTGACATACAGCGCTGACAGCAGCTCCGTGACATACAGCGCTGACAGCAGCTCCGTGACATACAGCGCTGACAGCAGCTCCGTGACATACAGCGCTGACAGCAGCTCCGTGACATACAGCGCTGACAGCAGCTCCGTGACATACAGCGCTGACAGCAGCACCGTGACATACAGCGCTGACAGCAGCTCCGTGACATACAGCGCTGACAGCAGCTCCGTGACATACAGCGCTGACAGCAGCTCCGTGACATACAGCGCTGACAGCAGCTCCGTGACATACAGCGCTGACAGCAGCTCCGTGACATACAGCGCTGACAGCAGCACCGTGACATACAGCGCTGACAGCAGCTCCGTGACATACAGCGCTGACAGCAGCTCCGTGACATACAGCGCTGACAGCAGCTCCGTGACATACAGCGCTGACAGCAGCTCCGTGACATACAGCGCTGACAGCAGCTCCGTGACATACAGCGCTGACAGCAGCTCCGTGACATACAGCGCTGACAGCAGCTCCGTGACATACAGCGCTGACAGCAGCTCCGTGACATACAGCGCTGACAGCAGCTCCGTGACATACAGCGCTGACAGCAGCTCCGTGACATACAGCGCTGACAGCAGCTCCGTGACATACAGCGCTGACAGCAGCTCCGTGACATACAGCGCTGACAGCAGCACCGTAAGCAGCCCCAGGAGGAAGTCAGCACAGCACAGGGATGGTGTGATCCCCTCATAATAAGAACCCCCAGGAGGAAGTCAGCACAGCACAGGGATGGTGGGAGCCCCTCATAATAAGAACACCCAGGAGGAAGTCAGCACAGCACAGGGATGGTGGGAACCCCTCATAATAAGCAGCCCCAGTAGAAATATGACACCGCTCAACCTCTTCAAAGAGGAGGGTAGGGGCATATAGTACGGTGTGCTTTTTTGGGTCAGGGAAGTGAGCCAAATGAATTAAGAAGGTCTGTGTGCTTGATTCCAAAAATTGTTTATAGACATATACATGGTCTACTGATCACATGTGTTGAATTCCTCCGAGATCCATGCCTCATTCATTTTTAGAAATGTGAGGTAGTTAACACTGTGGTGAGCTAGGCGAGTACGCTTATCGGTCACAATCCCCCCTGCTGCGCTGAACGTCCTTTCGGACAGGACACTGGATGAGGGGCAAGCCAACAGTTCGATTGCAAATTGGGCAAGCTCTGGCCAGAGGTCAAGCCTGCCCACCCAGTAGTCTAGGGGTTCATCACTCCTCAGAGCGTCCACATCGGCCGTTAACCCAATGTAGTCGGACACCTGACGGTCTAGGCGTTCCCTGATGCTGGATCCGGATGACACCTGTCGATGGGTCGGCTGAAAGAATGACCTCATATCCGAAGTCACCAACACATCTTCAAACCGGCCTCTTCTTGCAGGCGCTGTTGGATTGGTACCCGCAAATCCTTCTCTGGGAGTGGGAATTGCTCCTCTGCCAGCGCACGCAAAAGCAGAATGCAGCATTTCTCGAAGCAAGGCCTGGAAGTGCTGCATTCTGACAGCCCTCTGCGACGGCGGTAACATTTCCGCCATTTTGTGTTTGTACCGGGGGTCTAAGTACGTTGCCACCCAGTACTGGTCCTTGACCCTCATGCTTTTTATACGGGGGTCCCTATTAAAACACTGGAGCATGAAGGCCCCCATTTGCACTAAAGTGGAAGCGGTGTGGTGGCCTGGCTCCTGCTCATCATCCAGGATAATGTCGTCCTCTTCATTCTCCTCTCCCCATCCTCGCACAACAGGGATCCCAGAAAGGTTTAAAGCATGCTCTTCTTGCTCCTGCTCATCCGCCCCGGCACCATCCTCCTCTGACTCCTCATCAGACTCCTGTTGTTGACTTGTCTCAGATAGAGTAGCCCCCCCTGGGAATTCATCCAGCATTGCGACTTCCTCATCTTCCCGCTCCTGCTCCTCCACAGCCTGATCAATGACACGACGCAATGCACGCTCCAGAAAGAAGGCATAAGGTACCATGTCACTGATGGCGCCATGGCTGCGACTGACCAGTTTGGTGATCTCCTCAAATGGCCGCAGAAGTCTGCATGTGTCGCGCATGAGCAGCCACTGGCGCGGTGAAAAAAAACCCAGCTCCCCAGAACCGTTTCTTTCGCAGAGTTCATACAGGTAGACGTTAACTGCACGTTTCTGCTGGAGCAGCCTATCAAGCATATAGAAGGTTGAGTTCCATCGCGTCGGGCAATCGCAAATAAGACGTCTGACCGGCAGATGGTGTCGCCGCTGAATGTCAGCAAGGCGAGCCATGGCCGTGTAAGATCTTCTGAAATGGGCCGAGATTTTCCTTGCCTGCCGCAAGATGTCCTGGACCCCAGGGTATTTGACAAGGAATCGCTGCACGACCAAGTTTAAGACGTGTGCCATGCACGGCACGTGCGTGATTTTGCCCTGTTTCAATGCGCTAAGCAGATTGGCACCGTTGTCACACACCACTTTACCAACTGTCAAATTGAGCGGTGTTAGCCACTCATCTGCCTGTGAACGCAAAGCTGAAAGGAGTGCCGGGCCAGTGTGGCTCTTTGCTTCCAGGCACAACAGACGCAGCACGGCATGGCAACGTCTCACCTGGCATGTGGAATAGGTTCTGGGGAGCTTGGGCGGTGCAGTGGAAGAGACGCTAGCAGCGGAAAAGGAGGAGGCAGCTGAGGAGGAGAGGGAGGAGGATGGAGTAGGAGGAGGAGAAGAAGAGTCAGGCCTGCATGCAATCCGTGGCGGTAAAACCAAATCTACACGGGTGCCACGGGTTACATGCTTGACGGCCGTCAGAAGGTTCACCCAGTGGGCAGTAAAACTGATATACCTTCCCTGCCCGTGTTTGCTAGACCACGTGTCTGTGGTCAGATGTATCTTGGCACCGACACTGTGTGCCAGAGATACATTCACTTGCCGCTGAACATGGCCATATAGCTCTGGGATGCCCTTCTCTGAGAAATACTTCCTTCCTGGGACCTTCCATTGTGGTGTTCCAATGGCCACAAATTTGCGAAAGGCATCCGAGTCCACCAGTTTATATGGCAGTAGTTGGCGGGCTATGAGTTCTGACAAGCCAGCCGCCAACCGTTGGGCAAGAGGGTTATCCGGCGTCATCATTTTTTTACGCTCAAACATTAGGCCCACGGAAGCCTGCCTTTTTGCAGAAAAATGTGAGCTTGGCGTGATGGAAGGTGGAGTGGAGGACAATTGTGAGGAGAGAGGAGAAGGAGAAGTAGAAGACGAGGCTGGACGGTGAGAGCCTGCAGTGTGGCTTTGTGTGTTCCGTTGCTCCCACTGGGCTCGGTGATGGCTGCTCATGTGCCTTCTTAAGGCGGTCGTCCCTAGGTGAGTATTGGGCTTACCGCGACTAACGCGTTGACTGCAAAGATTGCAGATGGCAACGCTATTGTCAGCAGCGGACACGTTAAAAAAAGCCCACACTGCGGAGCCATGTGCCGGTGTCCTGGGAGCGCCAGATGTGACCGTACATGGTCGATGACTCGCTCCTGATACATTTGCAGTCTGCTTTGTCCCTGCTGTGCAATGTAAGTCATTGCTGCTTCTCCTCCCTATCTGCTGGTCCATATCTCCCTCTGAACTCCCCTCCTCTTCCTCTCTTGTGGGCACCCACGTGACATCACTAGACACGTCATCATCAACGTCACCTTCCCCACCGCTATAAGTAGAGTAGGCAGCAACACCGGGGACCAACCTCCTCCTTGGGCTGATCTGGGTACTGGCGTCAGACTGCTGAGTAGCGCTTGTTGCTACCTCCTCTTCCTGATCCAATACCAAGAGTGGCTGCGCATCAGAAATGTCCTCTTGATATGGATCGGAAAATAATTCCAGTGACTCAAGCGGAAGGTATGTGGTGGTGGTGGTGGTGGTCGTGTTGTTGGTGGTAGTGTCTTTGGGGGTGCACATAGCAGAGAGTGAAGAAGAGGGTGCAGATCGAGAGGATGAGGAGGGTGCAGAAGAGTAAGGCTGAGCGAGCCACTCAACCAAGTCTGGTGCATCCTTTAAAGTAATTGAACGCACCTTCTGCAACTTCCCACTTTGGCTCAAGCCTGTTGCTCCTGCCCTACCCCTACCACCCCTGCGGAAGGGCCTGCCTCTTCCTCTGCATGTCATTTTTTAAATGACCCTGTGACAAAACTCTTAGTCCCTATACCGCTGAAGGACTGCTGCAGTATAGGTGAGCGGTCAGCAGTGGTGCACGTCAACCCTATCTATTGTGGACCTATAGCGGTCCTTACAGAACAGCAGACTGTACCGCACTCAAGCCTATGTACCGTAGCACCCTATACCAAGTTACCAGTCCTTATAAGAACTTTTGTGGACCAAGCAGGTTGTGTATTAGTGTTTAGCAGACTGTACGTCAGTCCCTATACCGCTGAAGGACTGCTGCAGTATAGGGCAGCGGTCAGCAGTGGTGCACGTCAACCCTATCTATTGTGGACCTATAGCGGTCCTTACAGAACAGCAGACTGTACCGCACTCAAGCCTATGTACCGTAGCACCCTATACCAAGTTACCAGTCCTTATAAGAACTTTTGTGGACCAAGCAGGTTGTGTATTAGTGTTTAGCAGACTGTACGTCAGTCCCTATACCGCTGAAGGACTGCTGCAGTATAGGGCAGCGGTCAGCAGTGGTGCACGTCAACCCTATCTATTGTGGACCGATAGCGGTCCTTACAGAACAGCAGACTGTACCGCACTCAAGCCTATGTACCGTAGCACCCTATACCAAGTTACCAGTCCTTATAAGAACTTTTGTGGAACAAGCAGGTTGTGTGTTAGTGATTAGCAGACTGTACGTCAGTCCCTATACCAATGAAGGACTGCTGCAGTATAGGGCAGCGGTCAGCAGTAGTGCACGGCAACCCTATGTATTGTGGACCGATAGCGGTCCTTACAGAACAGCAGACTGTAACGCACTCAGGCCTATGTACCGTAGCACCCTATACCAAGTTACCAGTCCTTATAAGAACTTTTGTGGAACAAGCAGGTTGTGTGTTAGTGATTAGCAGACTGTACGTCAGTCCCTATACCAATGAAGGACTGCTGCAGTATAGGGCAGCGGTCAGCAGTAGTGCACGGCAACCCTATGTATTGTGGACCGATAGCGGTCCTTACAGAACAGCAGACTGTAACGCACTCAGGCCTATGTACCGTAGCACCCTATACCAAGTTACCAGTCCTTATAAGAACTTTTGTGGACCAAGCAGGTTGTGTGTTAGTGATTAGCAGACTGTACGTCAGTCCCTATACCAATGAAGGACTGCTGCAGTATAGGGCAGCGGTCAGCAGTAGTGCACGGCAACCCTATGTATTGTGGACCGATAGCGGTCCTTACAGAACAGCAGACTGTAACGCACTCAGGCCTATGTACCGTAGCACCCTATACCAAGTTACCAGTCCTTATAAGAACTTTTGTGGACCAAGCAGGTTGTGTGTTAGTGATTAGCAGACTGTACGTCAGTCCCTATACCAATGAAGGACTGCTGCAGTATAGGGCAGCGGTCAGCAGTAGTGCACGGCAACCCTATGTATTGTGGACCGATAGCGGTCCTTACAGAACAGCAGACTGTACTGCACTCAGGCCTATGTACCGTAGCACCCTATACCAAGTTACCAGTCCTTATAAAAACTTTTGTGGACCAAGCAGGTTGTGTGTTAGTGTTTAGCAGACTGTGCGTCAGTCCCTATACCGCTGAAGGACTGCTGCAGTATAGGGCAGCGGTCAGCAGTAGTGCACGGCAACCCTATGTATTGTGGACCGATAGCGGTCCTTACAGAACAGCAGACTGTAACGCACTCAGGCCTATGTACCGTAGCACCCTATACCAAGTTACCAGTCCTTATAAGAACTTTTGTGGACCAAGCAGGTTGTGTGTTAGTGATTAGCAGACTGTACGTCAGTCCCTATACCAATGAAGGACTGCTGCAGTATAGGGCAGCGGTCAGCAGTAGTGCACGGCAACCCTATGTATTGTGGACCGATAGCGGTCCTTACAGAACAGCAGACTGTAACGCACTCAGGCCTATGTACCGTAGCACCCTATACCAAGTTACCAGTCCTTATAAGAACTTTTGTGGACCAAGCAGGTTGTGTGTTAGTGATTAGCAGACTGTACGTCAGTCCCTATACCAATGAAGGACTGCTGCAGTATAGGGCAGCGGTCAGCAGTAGTGCACGGCAACCCTATGTATTGTGGACCGATAGCGGTCCTTACAGAACAGCAGACTGTAACGCACTCAGGCCTATGTACCGTAGCACCCTATACCAAGTTACCAGTCCTTATAAGAACTTTTGTGGACCAAGCAGGTTGTGTGTTAGTGATTAGCAGACTGTACGTCAGTCCCTATACCAATGAAGGACTGCTGCAGTATAGGGCAGCGGTCAGCAGTAGTGCACGGCAACCCTATGTATTGTGGACCGATAGCGGTCCTTACAGAACAGCAGACTGTAACGCACTCAGGCCTATGTACCGTAGCACCCTATACCAAGTTACCAGTCCTTATAAGAACTTTTGTGGACCAAGCAGGTTGTGTGTTAGTGATTAGCAGACTGTACGTCAGTCCCTATACCAATGAAGGACTGCTGCAGTATAGGGCAGCGGTCAGCAGTAGTGCACGGCAACCCTATGTATTGTGGACCGATAGCGGTCCTTACAGAACAGCAGACTGTACTGCACTCAGGCCTATGTACCGTAGCACCCTATACCAAGTTACCAGTCCTTATAAAAACTTTTGTGGACCAAGCAGGTTGTGTGTTAGTGTTTAGCAGACTGTGCGTCAGTCCCTATACCGCTGAAGGACTGCTGCAGTATAGGGCAGCGGTCAGCAGTAGTGCACGGCAACCCTATGTATTGTGGACCGATAGCGGTCCTTACAGAACAGCAGACTGTAACGCACTCAGGCCTATGTACCGTAGCACCCTATACCAAGTTACCAGTCCTTATAAGAACTTTTGTGGACCAAGCAGGTTGTGTGTTAGTGATTAGCAGACTGTACGTCAGTCCCTATACCAATGAAGGACTGCTGCAGTATAGGGCAGCGGTCAGCAGTAGTGCACGGCAACCCTATGTATTGTGGACCGATAGCGGTCCTTACAGAACAGCAGACTGTAACGCACTCAGGCCTATGTACCGTAGCACCCTATACCAAGTTACCAGTCCTTATAAGAACTTTTGTGGACCAAGCAGGTTGTGTGTTAGTGATTAGCAGACTGTACGTCAGTCCCTATACCAATGAAGGACTGCTGCAGTATAGGGCAGCGGTCAGCAGTAGTGCACGGCAACCCTATGTATTGTGGACCGATAGCGGTCCTTACAGAACAGCAGACTGTAACGCACTCAGGCCTATGTACCGTAGCACCCTATACCAAGTTACCAGTCCTTATAAGAACTTTTGTGGACCAAGCAGGTTGTGTGTTAGTGATTAGCAGACTGTACGTCAGTCCCTATACCAATGAAGGACTGCTGCAGTATAGGGCAGCGGTCAGCAGTAGTGCACGGCAACCCTATGTATTGTGGACCGATAGCGGTCCTTACAGAACAGCAGACTGTACTGCACTCAGGCCTATGTACCGTAGCACCCTATACCAAGTTACCAGTCCTTATAAAAACTTTTGTGGACCAAGCAGGTTGTGTGTTAGTGTTTAGCAGACTGTGCGTCAGTCCCTATACCGCTGAAGGACTGCTGCAGTATAGGGCAGCGGTCAGCAGTAGTGCACGGCAACCCTATGTATTGTGGACCGATAGCGGTCCTTACAGAACAGCAGACTGTAACGCACTCAGGCCTATGTACCGTAGCACCCTATACCAAGTTACCAGTCCTTATAAGAACTTTTGTGGACCAAGCAGGTTGTGTGTTAGTGATTAGCAGACTGTACGTCAGTCCCTATACCAATGAAGGACTGCTGCAGTATAGGGCAGCGGTCAGCAGTAGTGCACGGCAACCCTATGTATTGTGGACCGATAGCGGTCCTTACAGAACAGCAGACTGTAACGCACTCAGGCCTATGTACCGTAGCACCCTATACCAAGTTACCAGTCCTTATAAGAACTTTTGTGGACCAAGCAGGTTGTGTGTTAGTGATTAGCAGACTGTACGTCAGTCCCTATACCAATGAAGGACTGCTGCAGTATAGGGCAGCGGTCAGCAGTAGTGCACGGCAACCCTATGTATTGTGGACCGATAGCGGTCCTTACAGAACAGCAGACTGTAACGCACTCAGGCCTATGTACCGTAGCACCCTATACCAAGTTACCAGTCCTTATAAGAACTTTTGTGGACCAAGCAGGTTGTGTGTTAGTGATTAGCAGACTGTACGTCAGTCCCTATACCAATGAAGGACTGCTGCAGTATAGGGCAGCGGTCAGCAGTAGTGCACGGCAACCCTATGTATTGTGGACCGATAGCGGTCCTTACAGAACAGCAGACTGTACCGCACCCAAGCCTATGTACCGTAGCACCCTAGACAGACCAAGTTACCAGTCCTGATAAAGAGCTTTGTGGAACAAGTGAGTTGTGAATGATTAGCAGACTGCAGCAGAAGGGCAGCAGTCAAGTATAATATTCTTTCTATATTTGGAAGAAAGAATATTATACGTGTACAAGCCTATTACCGTACCACTGATACCAGTCCTGAAAAGAACCTTTGTGGAACTAATAGTAACAGCAAGTCTTTAAAATTATCCTCACTGCCTGACACACTGCTTCCTGCCTGTCCCTATACAAATTGGCAAAAAAGAGTAGGCTGGAACGATTAGCTGGAACAGCTCTTTTGTGGACCTGATAGTAACAGCTAATGATGATGATGATGATGATGATGAAGAAAGACTAATCTGGCTGAGCTGTCCCTAAAATAGCAGCATACAGCGCTCTGTCCCTTTATCTAAACTGACAAAAGAAACTCAGGCTGCTGACCTAACACCTATACCAGTCCTGAAAAGAACTTTTGTGTACCAAATAGCTAGCGTTTTCTCTGTCCCTACTCCACACAGGATCCTTTCCCTACAGTGACAGAAGAAAGAATGTAAAATGGCCACCGGATCGGGTGTATTTATAGGTTAGGGGGAATGTCCAAGTGTCCATGAGCTGTCATGTCTCAATTGGTTGTCCTGTAACACATGATAAACGTGTCACGAAAGGTTAAAGTTCTTGTATACATTAAACACGTAAGTCCGCCGGGGCGAACGACGGAAAAAGGCGTTCGAACCCGCGGACGGCGAAAGTCGGAAATTCGCCGCGAAACGACCGCCGGGCGAACCGTTCGGCCATCACTAGTGGTATGGCTTTTATTTAATAAGTAAGGTTAAGGGGAGTAGAAATGGTTGTACACTAGTCATGACAGAGCTTGAGATATTTTTCAAAGAAGAATGGGCAAAAATGTCCCTCTTTAGATGTGCAAAGCTGGTAGAGACATCCCCAAAAAGACTTGCAGCTGTAATTGCAGTGAAAGGTGGTACTACAAAGTATTGACTCAGGGGGGCGCCATACAAATGTACCCCCCACACTTTTCACATATTTATGTGTAAAGGATTTGGAAAACCATTTATCATTTTCCTTCCACTTCAAAATCATTTGCCACTTTGTGTTGGTCTATCACATAACACCCACTCTTTAGGTACCACCACTGCGCCAGGAGTACCCTCAATATTTAAAAGCTGCTACTTGAAATGAGATGATATACAGTAACTAACAAAAGTGAGTACACCCCTCACATTTTTGAAAATATTTTATTATATCTTCTTTTCATGTGACAACACTGAAGAAATGACACTTTGCTACAATGTAAAGTAGTGAGTGTACAGCTTGTATAACAGTGTAAATTTGCTGTCCCCTCAAAATAACTCAACACACAGCCATTAATGTCTAAACCACTGGCAACAAAAGTGAGTACACCCCTAAGTGAAAATCTCTCTCTCTCTCTCTCTCTCTCATTTTTTTCCCATCTGTTATATTTTTATTTATTTATTATTTACAGTATATTTACAGTATTATTTTGCTATTCTTTATTATGCTGTTTGTTATAAATAAATGTATGATTTTTTTTTTTTAGTAACATTTTTCTTCCTAGGTGCAGAGATTCAGAGAACATTACAGATGAGAAGAAAATGTGTGGTTCAAAGAACCCTAACCGCAAATCAGATGTCATGTGCGGATCCTGCAAACAGACAGTGATTCAATTAAAAAAAACTAAAAAAGAATCCTCATGCGTCTACTAGCTACAGATTGCTGTCTGTGGTCATCAAGCAGCCTTGCCTTTCTCGGTCTATTTTTATTTTCTTTATTGTCAGCAGAGCTAACCACTAATACTCCTTCTTCCCAGGACATATACATTTAATTACGTTTGTGACTTAAAGCCTTCTAAACAGATAGTGGAGTGATAAAATCCCATACAGAGTTAATCCGGTCCTTTATGGATGCACTGCGGTGCAGATAGGAAGCCTCTGCGTCGATTGATGTAACGCGTTCGCTACTATTTAGAGCCCGAATGTAAATAATTAAACAGAGTTTTCCTTTCAGAGAGCCGGAGAATACTTAACGCACAGGATTAATTGTAGGTGAAGCTCAGCTTTGATTTCCCATATCTGTGATCTTTCTGCTACTGCCATTTATAGAACTGCAGGTGAACTGGAGCATCATTAAAACTGAAGACTCTGAAACAGCCGGGGAAACTTGCGGAGACATTTGTGCAAAGGGTTCCATCATTATCACTTAAAAGGATTTTGGAGTCTTTTCATGCTCTGTTAATTTTTTTTTTTTTTTTATGAAGATGGGGATGCAACTTGCTTAATGTAAATAGCCTTAAAAGGGAACTCTGGTTACCTAAAATCTCACCTTGGTGCCCGCACCCCCCATCCCTACTCTCAACAAGGGTTAAATACTCCTCTTATCTAAGGGGATTGTAATAAGCATAATATTACTGAATTCCTCACTTTTCCTTATGTACAATGCAGGACCAAAAACAAAAATGGTATATACTGGAGCTTTGTTGTTGTTGTTGTTCAGTCGTTTAGTCGTGTCTGACTCTTCGTGACCTCATGGACCATAGCGCCCCAGGCTTTTCTGTCCTACACTGCCTCCCAGAGCTTGCTTAACTTCATGTTCAATGTTTCGACGATGCTAATGTATCTATCCATCTTGTTTTCTGTCGTCCTCTTCTCCTTTTTCCTTCCATGTTTCCCAGCATCAGGGTCTTTTCCAATGTGTCCTCTCTTCACATTGGGTGGCCAAAGTATTTGAGTTACTGCTTCAGGATCTGTCTTTCCAGTGAATATTCAGGGTTCATTTCCTTCAAGATTGACTGGTTTGATCTTCTTACTGTCCAAGGGACTTTTAAGAGTCTTCTCCAACACCATAATTCAAAAGCATCAATTCTTCGGCGTTCAGCCTTCCTTATGTAGTGCACTACTCCCTTGGGAGCTGCTGTGTAGTTCATACAGTATTGCTAACATACCTCTGTAGCACTGACCCCCGAAGGAGCGGCTGATTTAATTGGGCTTACCGTTACCTTCTTGACCTCGTGTATGTCTAGTGGTTTCCTGAGGTAGTTGGCCCAAGAACTGCAGAGACTGACGCCAGATCCGCTTGAGGGATTTTTATTTGCAAAAAGAATAAACGAACACAGTCTCTCAAAGTAGGGTTAGAGGGTTTAGGTAGGAAAAGTCCAGGTACTCTTGAGCTAAATCAAAGAGACAAAAGAGTCTCTAACATTAGGAAATCCAGAGAATAGCCATTCACAGCTGGATCCTCACCCTTATCAGATAGTCCTTCTCTCACCAGGCCTAGCAGCCAACATGTTATTCAACACTTGAATAAAACTGAAAGATGTAGACAACTCAGAGAACCCTCGTACGGTACCAGTATCTTGCAGCCGGTCCGGCGGTACCGCCCGAGATTAGATCCGCTTGGGGTCTTTCAACTTAGCCTCCAGGCTCCTGCTGAGAAGCCAACCTTTGCGTGGCCTTCTCCCGGAGAGTCCTCCCCTGGATGCTTCTACAGTTGCTGGGCCTCTCCACAAACCGAGACGGCACCAGACCACCTTAGAATCCTTCTTTCAGTTACTTTGCCTCGGGCTAGCCAGCCCCGAGACTTGGAGTCGGATGGATCCGGACCCCAGGCCATGAGAGCCCTGGGGGCTGGTCAGGAGGACCAGGACCAAACAGCTAGCAAGCACCTCTGGACCGGAACCCCCGGAGTACGTGACATCAGCACCTTAAGTACCCTCTCCCTGAATGCACAGCAAGAGTGACACTCCCACTGGGCTGGTTCCGAGAGAGAACTGACACTTAATGCACCCAACTGAACTGCGTTCTAGCATCTGCCTGGGATGACAGAGCCACCTATGGTTAAGAAGAATGCAATGCAATCCAGCCAGACTGGTACTGAGGCCAAAATTTAGAGTAATTAAACCCAAAACCAAACTGCGGTTCCAGGAAAATTAAATGCCAAAAAGACATAGCACGTGCTCTTCAGGAGCCAGCGCTACACCTCCGTTCTTCCACCTCGCATGTTTCACAACAGACACAGTCAATAAAGGTTGAACAAATAACTTTTATTCTTCTTGTTGCAGTCCAGGTGTAATGGTGATAGTGGGAATTATGAGCTGCCTCCTCCTTCTGGTTCCTTTTTGAGTAGCTAAGTCCCTTTCCCTTAATGAACTGACCGATGCCCCTCTGAAAAGCACCTTGGTAAATGGATGCTGGAAATCCCAGGCCTCACCTGCCTTTCTCGCCTTCTGCGATCCTCCCCAGGCCAGTTCAGGAAAGTCTGGATAACATCCCAGTGTACTCAGTCCTCTTTGCAGCTACTTCCCACTTCTTGTAGATAGAACCATCCCAGCCGGGATGCCTGGTCCCCTTCCCCAGGGTTTCTTGGATGACTTGGCGTGCTTGAACCATCCAGCACTGAGGTCTCTGAACCCTCATGCCTTCAGGTTTTGGTTCCTGCTCTCCAGTGCTGGGGCCTCTGAAACCCCAGGCCTTCAAGCCTGCTCCTTAGAGTCACATTTTAGCTGCTTCTCTAAACTCAGTTTCTTCCCATCCTCCCCAGGAAGCATGTGACCTCAGTTTATATATTAGTCCCGCTCTGCCCATACAAATTAATGATTGGGCCAGGGCCATATACACTGCCTGCACTCCAGTCCCTGACCCGCCTTCTTTCCAGAACATTTCTTAGGGAAAGCAAGGGAGGTTTTTCCAGGGAAGAGTACAAGTGGTCACACCACCCTCTATTCTACTGCTCCCCCAAAACCAAATTAACAATCAGGCCTAAACAAAAAAAAAGGGTAAGGCACTGGCAATTTTACCTAACTCTTTCCTATTAGCACCCACCTAAAGGTGGTGGGCGCTACACTTATGGTCCAACTTTTACAGCCATAGGTTACTACTGGGAAAACTATAGCTTTGACCATACAGCACTTTGTCAGTTGGGAGATGTCTCTGCTTTTATAATGTTGTCTAAGTTTGCCATTGCTTTTCTCCCAAGAAGCAAGTGTCTCTTAAAGCGGGAGTCCACCGGGACTCCGCGTTTTTTTTTTTTTTTTAAAAGCCAGCAGCTACCAATACTGCAGCTGCTGGCTTTTAAAATAGTGACACTTACCTGTCCAGCGCGCCCGCGATGTCGGCACCCAAAGCCAATCGCTAGGTCGTCTGTCGGGTCCTGCCGCCGCCATCTTGGGTATGGGAATCAGGAAATGGAGCCTTTCGGCTTCATTTCCCAGTTCCCTACTGCGCATGCGCGAGCCGCGCTGCGCAATGAGGACGGTCCCCGCTGCCTCTGGGAGCTGTGTGTTTCCCAGCAGGCAGCGGGGCACTTGCTGAAGGGGGCGGGCGCTTGCGGAAAGGGGCGTAACGTACGCCCCTTTCCGCAGAGAGCTAGCCCAGAAGTGGGTGCAGTTACCTGGATTATCCAGGTAACTGCACCCCCCTCCCCCCTGAAAGGTGCCAATTGTGGCGCCGGAGGGGGGGGAGGAATCCGATGAGCGGAAGGTCCATTTTAGGGTGGACCTCCGCTTTAATTTCATGGCTACAATCACTGTCTGCTGTGATCTTGGCGCCCAGGAACATACTAATGCTTATAAAGCAGCTTACAGCTTTACTCAACTAGGATATATCCTCCAGTCATGCAATGCAAGCTTCTCTGGCCTCGGACTTGGGCTTTTCTTCTCCAAATTTGTGTCCCCCCCCCCCCCCCCCAGGCAGCAGGTCTGGGACGTCAGAAAACTACTGCACACATGTACTCCCCTGGCTAAGCCTGGGAGGCAAGAAAGCTTCCATAAGGTTCCCCAAAATATGTAAATGCTTTGCCAGCATGCACCACTGGCAATAAACCTCCTAGTGGTTGACCAAGGAGATATAAATATTCATAACGCAGGATGTTGGATCTTCTTTCACTATTGCCAGGGACACTCCCCAGCAGCAGGCAGAAGCAAATGTCCGCAGCAGGCAGAAGACGACAGGGTCTGACGCAATGCGTAGGGACATGGCCTAACGTGGCCTGGTGATTAGTGGGGGAAGATGAGGGTCCTGGAAATTAGTGGGGGAGATGGGCAGTCCTGCTGCCTAATGGGGGGTCCTTGCACTCCGTGGGGGAAATGGGAGGGGTCCTGATGCTTAGTGGGGGGAAATGAGGGTACTGGTGCTCAGTGTGGGAAGATAGGGGGGTTCTGGTGCTTAGTGGTGGGGGGATGGGGGTCCTCTTGCTTAGTGGGGGGAGATGAGGGTCCTGGCGCTTAGTGGGGTGAGATGAGGGTCCTGTCACTTAGTGGGGGGAGATGGGGGTCCTGGTGCTTAGTGGGGGGAGATGAGGGTACTGGTGCTCAGTGGGGGGAGATGAGGGTCCTGGTGCTTAGTGGGGGGGAGATGAGGGTCCTGGTGCTTAGTGGGGGGGAGATGAGGGTCCTGGTGCTTAGTGAGGGGAGATGAGGGTCCTGGTGCTTAGTGAGGGGAGATGAGGGTCCTGGTGCTTAGTGGGGGGAGATGAGGGTCCTGGTGCTTAGTGGGGGGGGGGGGGGGGAGATGAGGGTCCTAGAGCTTAGTGGGGGGAGATGAGGGTCCTGGCACTTAGTGGGGGGAGATGGGGGTCCTGGTGCTCAGTAAGCAGAGATGGGAGTCTTGGTGCTTAGTGAGGGCAGATTAGGGGGCACTGCCAGTCAGTGGGGGAGGGGGCACTGGTGCTCCTTACCTGGCTGCTTGATCCATCTAGCATTCTATGTAGAAGAATCCTCTCCTCTCTCACTTTTCTAGTGGGCTGATTTCTCTCATCTAGAGGAATGCCAATGCAGTGATAGCTCAGATGATTTTCCAAAATCAAAATTGATTAAGAAATTTTAAAAAGATTTTATGGGATGTGTTTTATAGCAGAAAATACATTTTTTTTTTCAAAATTGTGTTTTTTTTCTTTTTTCTTTTATATAATAAGAAATAAATACCACCAAAAGAAAGCTCTATTTTTGTGAAAAACAAAGATATCAATTTTATTTGGGTACATCGTTGCATAACTACGCAATTACCAGTTAAAGAGGAAGTAAACCCTGCCAACAAAATCTTCATTTTCTAATATTACAATGTTATTTTACATTGCCAAGCAAGAGATATCTGAATTACTCCGAAACTAGCTTTAGAAGTACCTTTTTTTGATGTTTGATTCTGTAGTATCTTCCGGGTATCATCTGCGTCATTCTTAGTCCTGTTTTCTGAAGCCTATGCGGACGTAATTTCCGCTCTTACTATCCCTGCCGAAATCTCGCGCATGCGCCATAGCGCTCCCCTGTGTGACGTCTAAGCCCTTGTACACACGGTCGGAAATTCCGACAACCAAATCCATCGGATTTTTTCCAATGGATTTTGTCCGAAACTGTTGCATACACACGGTTGGACAAAGTTGTCGGAAAATCCGATCGTTCAGAACGTGATGACGTTATTTCGTTACGATGGGACTACGGTCACGCTAGTAGCCAATAGCTTTGGTGTAGGAATTTGATCTGAGCATGCGTGGCACTTTGTCCGATCGGAATTCTCTACACATGATCGGACAAAGTCCGATCGGATCATGTTGTCGGAAAATTTTACCGACAAGTTGGAAAACTTGGTCCGTCGGATACTCCGACGGAAGCAGTCCAATGGAGACCACACACAGTGGGATTATCCGACAAAACGGTCCGATCGTACACATTCCGTCGGAATCTCCAACCGTGTGTACAAGGGCTTATTCAGTCACAAGGGGAAGTATCAGGAAGACTGGAATCATAGCTGCATCGCGAGACTTCTCCCCTGTGTCGTTCAGAGGTGAATCTCACTTACACACAATTACAGACATGCAGGAAATACAAAACGGCATATATACATGCCGCTAATGAAAGAACATACTGCGCAATCGCGCATGACGTCATCAAAGATAAAGAGACGATTTTCATGGAAAATACACAAGTAAGTGCACTTTCACAGGCAGCGATTAGCTGCCTATGTTATCTAGTATTTGATAAGATTAAAGGGGTTGTAAAGTTTTCTTTTTTTAAATAACAAACATGTTCTACTTACCTCCACTGTGCAGCTTGTGTTGCACAGAGTGGCCTCGAACCTGGTCTTCTGGGGTCCCTCGGCGGCTGTCTCGGCTTCCCTCCCCAAGTACTTCTCACGTTCATGCGAGCTCCCTCGCATGGTGAGAAGCACTTGGGGGCACGCTCCCGTGATACAGCCGGCGGCCATAGCTGCTCACTGTATCACTCGGCCCCTCCCACTGCCGCGCCGCGTCATTGGATGTGATTGACAGCAGCACAAGCCAATGGCTGCGCTGCTTTCAATCCATTCACTCTAGCCAATCAACGGCAAGGCTGAGCGGCGAAGAGGACGTCGGGGGCGAGCGTGGGACTTTCAAGGGGTCAGGTAAGTAAAACGGGGGGGGGGGGGGAGGGGGGCTGGGGGCGCAGGCACTGTGAGATGTTTTTTCACCCTAATGCATAGAATGCATTAAGGTGAAAAAATATTTACCTTTACAACCCCTTTAAGTTTACTCTGAGGGTTTACAACCACTTTAAAGTAGTGCAGTGCCGCATAGCAAAAAGTGCCCTGGTCGTGAAAGGGGGGGGGGGGTAATTACCTTTGCTCCAATGCTTTGACACCTGTAAAGTACCTCTCTTGTGTCATGTCTGTCTTTGCCCGGCGTGCTATAAGATCCGGAACTGGAGTAGATAGTGACTCAGACTAATAAAGACCTAAGATAGAAAAGAAAAGAGCCCCCTGGCCTAATGAAACATGTTTGACTGTTTATTATGAATAAAACATAAATAGCGCAAACATTAAAGGAATAAGCAAAGCATATCAACATCCGCTGACCAATGGAAATTGAAAGAGTATGAAGTTCAAAGCACATTTCTAGCTTTCACGGGTAGCAATTAGTAGCAATCCGGTAGTGGCGGACACATTTCTGGGGCCACTGGGGCTAGAGTTGTGCTTTGGACTTCATATACTTTCATTTCTGGTTGGTGATCGGAGTTTTATGTTTATATGCTGGTTTACTTCTTCGTGTTTCTGAGGGTTATTCATGTTTTATTCATTATAAATGGTCAAATGTGGTTCACAAGGCCAGCCTGCTCTGTTTTTTCTGACTTGTGTGCTATACCAGATCTCCTATCTGTTCCAAGAGTTGCTGGCCAAGACGTTGCTTTGAAGCAGAAGAAGACCATTCATTATACAATTGTGAGACATACCGCTTATCAGCGTATAACATGCACATTAATTTTAAAAGGGAAGTTTCAGGAGAAAAATGTAAATAAGGAACTTTGAAGCAAAATAAGGGTCTGTGCCCATCTTCAGCTTCATCATTGCCATCAATGCAGCCTGATCAATGTCCATCTGCAGCCTCACCATTGCCATCAATGCAGCCTCACCATTGCCATCAATGCAACTTCACCATTGCCATCAATGCAGCCTCACCATTGCCATCAATGCAGCCTGATCAATGTCCATCTACAGCCTCACCATTGCCATCAATGCAGCCTGATCAATGTCCATCTGCAGCCTCACCATTGCCATCAATGCAACCTCACCATTGCCATCAATGCAACCTCACCATTGCCATCAATGCAACTTCACCATTGCCATCAATGCAGCCTCACCATTGCCATCAATGCAGCCTGATCAATGTCCATCTACAGCCTCATCATTGCCATCAATGCAGCCTGATCGATGTCCATCTGCAGCCTCACCATTGCCATCAATGCAGCCTCACCATTGCCATCAATGCAACTTCACCATTGCCATCAATGCAGCCTCACCATTGCCATCAATGCAGCCTGATCAATGTCCATCTACAGCCTCACCATTGCCATCAATGCAGCCTGATCAATGTCCATCTACAGCCTCACCATTGCCATCAATGCAGCCTCACCATTGCCATCAGTGCAGCCTGATTGATGCCCATCTGTAGCCATTTAGTGAGAATCCCCATATGATAAACAGAACAGTGGTCCAATGGTGGCCCAGGAGACGGGACTTCCTATTACCGAGGCCGTCAAGTAAACAGGAGATTCTCACTGTATGCGATCCCCCCTCCCCCCTCCCTGTCCCCTCCGAGGCAGCTTAAATTTAAATATTAGCGTATAACACGCACATGCTATTTGCCCCCGATTCTCATGGTGAAAAAGTGAGTGTTATACGCCAATGAATACAGTACATATCTGAATAATTGGATTCTGTCTGAAGTACTGTGGGGATTACACAACTTTTGTAATAAATGTCTGGGGAGGATCTAACCATACCCCACTCTATTTAAAAAATATACCATAAAACTAAAAAAATATGTTTTACCTTAACCGCTTCAGGCCTGGAAGATTTTACCCCCTTCCCGACCAGAGAACTTTTTAGAATTTGCCACTGCGTCACTTTAACTGACCATTGCGCGGTCGTGCAACGTTGTACCCAAACAAAATTTGTGTCCTTTTTTCCCACAAATAGAGCTTTCTTTTGGTGGTATTTGATCACCTCTGCAGTTTTTTATTTTTTGCACTATAAATTTTTCTATAATAAATATCCCCCAAATTTATAAAATAAAATAAAAAAATTCTTCATCAGTTTAGGCCAATATATATTCTTCTACATATTTTTGGTAAAAAAAAATTGCAATAAGCGTCTGCAAACTATGGAAAAGAATTATGGCATTTTAATTTTTATTATTATTACAAAATAGGTGATAGATTTATGGCATTTTTATGATTTTTTTTTTTAGTAATGGTGGCGATGTGAGATTTTTATCAGTACAGCGGACAAATCGGACACTTTTGACACTTTTTTGGGAAATGTCACTGGCAGGGAAGGGTTAACACTAGGGGGCGATCAAGGGGTTAATTGTGTGTTCCCTCACTGTGTTCTAAATTTACAGGGATGGGAGTGACTAGGAAAGGAGAGATATCGTTTTTCCTACTCTAGTAGGAACAAATGATATGGCTCCTCTCCTCTGACAGCACAGGAATTTGTGTGTTTACACCAATCTTGGTAAAGAGCCTCTGACGGAGGCTCTTCACCATGTGATCAGCCATATTCAATCTTGTCTGATCACAATGTAAACAGGAAGAGAATGTTGATTGGCTTTTCCTCACTCATGTCTGACAGACGTGAGTAGAGGAGAGCCGATCGGCTGCTCTCCTGACAGGGGGGGATCTGTGCTGATTGTTTATCAGCGCAACGCCCCTCAGATGCCCACCCAGGACCACTAGGATGCTGCCAAGACTACCATGTATGCCACCCTAGACCACAAGGGAAATGTCAATCAGTGCCTAGGCAGCTGCCAATCAGTGCCCATCCTCAATGCCTGCCAGTGCCATCAGTCATGCCTAACAATGCCATCTATCAGTGCTGCATATCAGTGCACATCAGTGCCGTGTATCAGTGCCCAGCAGTGCTGCCTATCAGTGCCACCCATAAGTACCCATCAGTGTAGCCTTTCAGTGCCCATCAGTGTCGCCTATCAGTGCCCATCAGTGCCCACCAGTGCCACCTATCAATCAATGCTGCATATCAGTGCCACCCATCAGTACCACCTAACCGTTCCCATCAGTGCTGCCTGTCAGTACCCATCAGTGCCACCTCATTGGTGCCACCTTATCAGTGCCCATCAGTGAAGGAGAAAACTTACTTATTTACAAAATTTTATAACAGAAATAAAAGAAAACCTTTTTTTTTTTCTTCAAAATTTTAGGTCTGTTTTTATTTGTTTAGTAAAAAATTAAAAACGCAGAGGATACCACTAAAAGAAAGCTATATTTGTAGGAACAAAATAATAAAAATTCGGTTTTGGGTACAGTGTAGCATGATTGCACGATTGCCATTTAAACAGCGACAGCGCTGAAAGCTGAAAACTGGCCTGGGCAGGAAGGGGGTGTAAGTGCCCGGTATTGAAGTAGTTAAAAGGTATCAGTCAGGCGAAGGATACAAAAGAATTTCTGCGTTAGATATACCATGGAACACAGTGAAGACTGTCATCATCAAGTGGAGAAATTATGGCACAACAGTAATGCCGCGTACACACGACCGGACTTTTCGACGGACTAGGTCCGACGGTCTTCCCGACGAACTTTCGGCAGAGGTCTGACGGACTTTCTGAACGAGCGGACTTGGCCACACATGATTGGACTAAGTCCATTCGAAATTCCGTTCATTTTGAATGTGATGACGTAAGACGCGACTAAACAAGGAAGTTCAATAGCCAGTAGCCAATAGCTGCCCTTGCGTCGTATTTGGTCCGTCGGACCAGCACACAAACAAACATTTTTTTTCCGATTTT
This sequence comes from Lithobates pipiens, assembly GCF_037356315.1. Classification (NCBI taxonomy): domain Eukaryota; kingdom Metazoa; phylum Chordata; class Amphibia; order Anura; family Ranidae; genus Lithobates; species Lithobates pipiens. Next base: position 563,378,548 of record NW_027507764.1, on the reverse strand, counting down.
TAGTCCGTCTGACTTGAGTCCGTCGGATAGATTTGAAACATGTTCTATTTCTAGGTAAAAAGGGGTCAGACTAGCCCACACACGATTGGATTGTCCGACGGACGATCCCATAAGACCTAGTCTGCGCGAAAGTCCGGTCATGTGTAGGCGGCATCGGGCTACTTTCACACTGCGGCGGGTGGGCGCCTGCGGTAAAACTGCGCTATTTTTACAGCTCCGCTAGCGGCCAGAAAAGGGATAAAACCGCCCGCAGCGGTGCTTTGCCGGTGGGTTTGTGGCGCTGCCCTATTGTTTTCAATGTAAAGGGTGCTTTAGGAGCGGTGAATACAACGCTCCTATAGCGCTGCAAAGATGCGGCTTGCAGGACTTCTTTGACCGTCCTGGAAGCACACTGCTCCATTGTGAAAGCCCAGTGTGAAATTGAGCAGCTCTTTCAGGGCGCTTTGTAGGCGATATTTTTAGCACTATAGCGTCTGCAAAATGCCTCAGTGTGAAAGTAGCCTAACATTACCAAGAACTGGACGTCCCTCCAAAATTTATGAAAAGACGAGAAGAAAACTGGTCAGTGGGGCTGCCAAGAGGCCTACAGCAACATTAAAAGAGCTGCAGGAATATCTGGAAAGTACTGGCTGTGTGGTACATGTGACCACAATCTCCCGTATTCTTCATATGTCTGGGCTACCATGATAAACTTGTGCAGATTCACTTCAAGCTGTTTGCACCAAAAAGCATACAATACAGGTATAATGGCTTTCTCCCTCCAGTCCAGTAACAACCACAGGATACCCCATATATGCAAAGAATAAAACATACTACAGTGCATTACCAAGCCAATTAAACAATTTGTCTCTTTATTCTAAGTCAAATTTTGGTAAGCAGATGGTATTTGCTGTGTTTTTCTAATGGTACACTGAAGTCAATGCAAACAGCTTGCAGTGGATCTGAACAAGTTTATCACACCATGATTTTGTTGGACTTTTTATATGAAATGTATGTTTTATGCATATTATTTATTGCACTAGTACTTTGGAATGTACATGTATTAATTATTCTTAATATCCATCACATTGCACTTTATTGTGGTTCACACTTTTTTGTTTGTTTCTTTGAGTCCCATCCTCCTGGCAGAGCTGTTGTCTGGGGTCCGGGTGGTGGAAGGATGGTGGGGGGGCACCAAAATGCACCTTTGCCTATGTATACAAAAATCCTGGCACCGACCCTGTATTTACTGCTGATGAGAAAAGGTATTTAGCAGTTTATATTTACTAAAATAATTGCATTTCCATGTTCTGTGTAATGTGGAAGACCAGATCTAGTGAATGTAGGGTCCTTTAAGATAAATAAACGTTCCTGCACTTGAAAACAAGTAAAACTTATATAAAAATTATGTTCGTGAAAAAATGACTTCAATAATTACTCTATATTTCTAGCCAAAATTTTTCCTTTAGCTTTCGTGGAAGGGACAGAACATGTGAATACACCTAGCAGACTGTTTAAACCTTAGCTCTGCATGGGATCATTGCCATATGGTCTTTTAGCTCTGTTCTTGCTGATCCTGAACTTCATTATTGACCCTTTTATTGGCCTATGCAGGCAGTTGTAGCTTGGCCTCCTTGCAAGGGTAATGCTGTTCAGCGGCCACCGCGCAGAAAGGGTGAAGGACAAGAAGGGGATCTAGGCTCCTCTGAAACCTCTGTAGGTGTCATCAGGGGAGCAGCTGCCCGAAATTTAATGCTTCTGCCCTGACTGAGCTCCTTGGCCATTCTTGGTGTGGGCAGTGCTAATAAATAGCATTGTCCCCCTCAGGTTGGTGCACATTCTGTGTAGTGAGTAGGCCGGGGACAGAGCCCCCACTGGTTGGATTTGCATAGGGGCTGGCTCTTGTGGAGGAGGTCTTCCTCATTCAGGGGTCCCATTGCAGTCTGTCTTCCAGCTGCCTCTTCTGTTAGATGCTGTCAGGTGTCTACCATGTTCATAAAATTCCGTGGCTGGTTCATTGTAGTGCTTGGTCCGGTGTGGCTGTATCTACAGAATTTGGTGTACTTTCTCAGAATTATTACCTTAATACACTCTATTGCATCAACCAGATGACGTGTGAGTTCTTTTCCCCTGCAGACAGTGAATCTGGGCCCCCGCCAACAACCTGGCTTTCATCTGACCTGGATTTACCTTGCCTGCCTATGTTTGTTGCACATTTCTGATACCGACCGCAGCCTGGACTTCTGACCAAAATTTTGCCTATTTACTCTGCACCTCTCTTCCTACACATTTTCAATCTCTGCTTAATTTTTCGGACCTTGACCAATTAAACATTTGGTGCCCAAGGGCCCACCTGATTGGCCATTACTGAACTTGATTTTTGACCTAACTTTGCTCACAACTGGATTTGGTGTTTTATGGATGTCCTATCCACTGTTCTTCTGCTTACTTGATATCAGCGCTTCCAAATTCCAGCCTTCACTTCCAGCTTCCTGGAACTTACATCCATGCCCTTGCAGACCATGTTCTAACTTCCAGGGGTGCTATGATGGGAATAGTGCAAGAGACCAATATGAAAACTGACTGTTCTGTCTTATGCCGCGTACACACGGCCGGACTAGGTCTGACGGTTTCCCTGATGGCGAAGTTCAGACGGACTTTCCAAATGAACAGACTTGGCCACACACAATCACACCTTCAGTCTGACGGATTCGAATGTGATGACGTACGACCGGACTAGAATAAGGAAGTTCATAGCCAGTAGCCAATAGCTGCCCTAGCGTCGTTTTTTGTCCATCGGACTAGCATACACACAAACGGATTTCTCCATAGGAAGTGGGTCCGGCAGAGTTCCGGCCGAAAAATTTGAAACATGTTCTATTTCTAAAGTCCATCAAATTTTTGGACTGCAAAGATCCGATGGAGACCACACATGATCGAATTGTGTGACGGATTCGTTCTGTCAGACAATTAGTCTGACGGAACGGAATTCCTTTGCTGTTGAAAATTCCGGTCGTGTGTACAGGGCATTAAATGTCACTTTATGCAATAGACATACCTCATGAGAACCAGCTTATTAGGACAGTATGGCAACTTGCTGACTTGATAAAAGCAACAGGCAGTTTTTCTTACCGAGAAGAAATAGGTTTCATTGGGATTTATTCCAGCTTGACACTGAGCTTGTTCTTGGCTTTTTGTATGGTAAAAGATATTCATTTCCTAAAGCTTCCTTACTTTACATGAATGAAATATAAGCTAACTCTAAAGCAGACATTCTCAACCTTTTTATAACAGAGGAACTCTTGAAAAGGTTTCCAGGTCTCAAGGAATCTCCACAAAAAAAGTACTTTATCTTCAGCTCACGGTAATTTTGCAAGATCAATAGGTATTTCTCAACCTTTTTACCTCTTGAATTAATTTTCAGGTCTTAGGAAACCCCTACAGAAACCAATTTGTTGTAAGTCAAGGGTAAAATTCCATTTACATTGGTGGCCAGTAGAAAGAATGCCGTGGCCGTTAGAATGCACCCTTGCAGACAGTTAAAAAGATCAGTGGTTGTCATGCAGTTAACTTTGCTAAATGGTGCTAGCCCCAAATCTATACAGGCACCACCAAATGGAAAGCCAATCAACCACAGCTCAAGGAACCCCTAGCAACCCTTGGAGGAACTTTGGTTGAAAATAACTGTTGTGGAGCGTTTTAAATAGATCACAAAATATTTTTGGTAATAATTAAATTAATAATTTTAGCTTGAAAAGAAACACAAACAGTGATAATTTTAGTGATCAATTTTAATGCTGGTCAATGTTCTCTGGAGTAGAGAAGCTTGAGAGGGGATATGATTTCAAATTTACAAATACCATACTGGTGACCCCACAATGGGGATAAAACTTTTTTGCGGAAGGGAGTTTAACAAGACACGTGGCCACTCACTAAAATTAGAATAAAAGAGTTTTAGCCCTAAACTGCATAGAGGGTTCTTTACTGTAAGAGTGACAAGGATGTGGAATTCCCTTCCACAGGCAGTGGTTTCAGTGGGGGGCATCGATCGTTTCAAAAAACTGTTAGATAAGCACCTGAACGACCACAACATACAGGGATATACAATGCAATACAGACTTAAAAAGATACAGGTTGGACTTGATGGACTTGTGTCTTTTTTAAACCTCACCTACTATGTGACTATGTAACTATGTAATGTAGGCAAGAAAGCAATCTGCCACTGCTCTCTCCTTGAGGAACCGCTTGCAACATCCTAAGGAACCCCAAGGTTGAATAGAACAATGTTTGAGAAAGGGTGCTCTGGAACAAGAAGAGGAAGGGAGTGTCAACCTAAGGGGAAATCCATCTACATCTCTGGCAGTAGGGCCGTGTCTATGGCAGCTGGTCCAACAGAAGCCAGCCAAACCAGCAGCCAACCAGCTCCTGCTAACTGGACTGTTCTAGAGGAAGGGGGCATCCCCCTGTGAGAACACAACAGATCAGAGGGGGAGATCGCTGTACTAATGTTGGATCGTCGTTAGTACAGTGTCTCTGACTGGAGCTGACATTTTTTTTTTTTTTCATTCAACCAGCTGGGTTGAATGAAAAAAAAACCTCATAATGTGTACCAGGCGTAAGCCTCTCAGAAATAGACTGCACCATGACTTCAGAGTATGTGGCTGAAATTTGAGGATAAATTGTATCAGAGTAGCTGCTCCTACAGAGATTAGTGAGGGTACGTTTTTAAGCTAATTTACAGCCTGTTAAGAATATGTAAATACTTTAAAGGCATAGGCCATTTTTTGCAAAAAAAAAGAGATATTGGTTATAGACAGGTAACTGTCCCTGCTAGCTGGGTCAAAAACTAAGATTAGAGGACTGTGATATTTTATATAAAAGGGAGTTTCCAGGAAGTATAAACAGAACTGAGCCACATGACCTTCCACATAGAAGCTGCTGCTTTTAATGTATTTCACCCAGGCAAGAAGCAGAGACTATAAGGTAATTGTTCCTCTATTCTGGCTGTTTAGCCGTAACTGCCCATCATTTCTTAATCTGAATCCCATCAAAGCTTACCTTGTCTTCAGGTCTCCAACACCAAGAGAGAGATGCCTCATCACAATCATCCTCAGGGGCCCCTGCAACTGAACTTTGCTGTGACATTCATTTGGAGTATCTTTATTAATAATTATATACCCATATATATATGTGCACAATTCCACCAGGACTCCTGTTGGGCCCATTGATGATAATACCTGTATGTTATTATATAACGCTTGTGTTATTTCCATACTGGTGTGCATCTATATACTTATGTGTAGCTATGCCCCCATAGGGGTTGCTGAATATAGTGGCTCACCTGTCGTCTGCCAGCCAGACATCCATCTCTAAGTCACTCAGAAATGTAGAACAGTCCATAAGCTTTGTTTTTGTTTTTTTTATTTGAGGGGATTCAACTTGGATGGGAAATGGGGAATTATGGGATGCCCCAGAATATTCAGTGCAAACTTGCAAACAAACTTATATACACTTCAGTATACAAACTTCAACCTTCTCCCCAGCACAAACACTGTTCCTCCTACAGCACTTCACTTGCTGCACACTGTTACTCCACCAGACTAGCTAGCTCCATATGGTAGGCCTGACACTGCTTCAGCCAGGCCTCAATGAACTGCCTTTTGCAGGCAGGGACTTCAGCCACTGTGGTGTAGAAATAGTTCAGGTGCTAGCTATCCTCCATTCAGCTATTACTCCCAGATAGCTCTCTTCAGGTCCTGCCAGCCAGCCTGGCTGCAATGACCTCTTTGCACTGCCCTTCCCACAGTCCTCTCTTCTGGTTTTGCACCCATCTCAAACTGCAATTTCCCAGTTTTCTCAAACGTGCCTCCTCAGTCCTCCCGACTGTACTCACTCACCAGCCCTCCTGGCTGCGACCAGTAGTCCTCCCTGGAGACTCCTAGAAGTGTTCTGTCCTGCTGTCCTCCAGTTGCTCTCTCATGTGCCTCTCCTTTCAGGATCTTTTGACTCCTCCTGGACTCCCCCAGCCCAGGGTCACTTCCCCCCATGGGCCCGCCACACTCTCTCACTCCAGCTCTCACTCCAGCTCCTCCACCCGAAAACTGGGTGATCCCAGGTATTTAAGGAGGCCTGCCCCCTGCCAATCCAGATTGGGGATTGGTCAAGGCTCCTTAAGATACCCCATGCAGCCCTACCTTTCTCCGCCTCCTCTCCTTCTAGCACTTTCTAGAAGGAAAAGGGAGGTGACAGTAAAGTGATGTGGCCTGTGAGTCTCCAGCTGCTACCCTGAGCCACTCCCAGCCCAGAATGAAAACAAACAGGCCTAGCAGCTAACTAGGTCTGCCTAAATTTACATACTCTGCCAGTAAAAATCCTCATTCTAGCACCTACCTAACTAGAGGGTACTACATATGGTTAATGTTATATGCTGGTTGCAGCAGTTCTTCTGTGCTCAATTACTTTGTTTAAATTACTAGGTGATTTCACCAGGAAGGGATTCCCCCCTGTTCATAGAGATCCTGTTCTGAGTGGAGGCAATGCTAACTTTATTATAAAAACCCACTCTTCCACTGAGCGGGTTTCTGGTTCTCTTATTTACTGTACCTACAGGTTTAGCATGATATCCTGTTTGGGAAGAGGTTCTTAAACCCCCCCCCCCCCCCCAAAAAGAGGGCTACAAATGTATTAGATGTTGCAATGAAGCCAGCGGGACATTGCAACCGCAAAACGGGCAATAAACAGTCCCCTGCCATCTCTCAAAATTGGGCTACTGTATAGACCTTCTATTATGTGGTTTAAGGAAATATACACTATATTTCCAAAAGTACTGGGACACCTGCCTTTACACGCACATGAACTTTAATGGCATCCTAATCCTTGTCTGTAGGGTTCAATATTGAGTTGGCCCACCCTTTGCAGCTACAACAGCTTCAACTCCTTTGGGAAGGTTTCCCGCAAGGTGTAGAAATGTGTCTATGGGAATGTTTGACTATTCTTCCAGAAGCCCATTTGTGGGGTCAGGCACTGATGTTGGATGAGAAGGTGTTCCATGGGGTTGAGGTCAGAACTCTGTGCAGGCCAGTCATGTTCCTCCACCCCAAACCCACTCATCCATGTCCTTATGGACCTTGTTTTGTGCACTTGTGCTCCATTGAGATCTGCAAGTCTGCCTTCCCCAGTAGCTGATGGAACTTTCAGTCTTTCCATTTATAGTTCCCTAGGTATGGATATATGAATGGATCATGCAGTTTTGTGGGCAAAGCCAAGCACAACTGCACCAAACTCGAAAGAAAACGATTGGAGAACCTCCTGATTTTGGTCAATGGGGGTGATTCCATGTGACCATGTTTCATGTTACACACTAAATATGAGTGTAATATGAAACATGATCTTAAAGCGGAGGTCCACCCTAAAGTGGACCTTCCGCTCATTGGAACCCTCCCCCCCTCCGGCGCCACAATTGGCACCTTTCAGGGGGGAGGGGGGTGCAGGTACCTGTACAGTACAGGTATCTGCACCCACTTCCGGCATAGATTCTGCAGAAGGCATGCCCCTTTCCGCAGAATCTACGCCCCTTTCCGAAAGTCCCCCGCTGCCTGCTGGGAAACATACGGATCCCAGAGACAGCGGGGACTATCCTTATTGCGCAGCGCGACTCGCGTATGCGCAGTAGGGAGCCGGGAAATGAAGCCGAAAGGCTCCACTTCCTGATTCCCATACCCAAGATGGCGGCGGCAGCACCCGAGAGACGATCGAGAGATCAGCTTCGGGTGCCGACATCGCGGGCGGGTAAGTGTCACTATTTTAAAAGTCAGCAGCTGCAGTATTTGTAGCTGCTGGCTTTTAAAAAAAAAAAACGCGGACTCCCGGCGGACTCCCGCTTTAAAGGTGGACCATGTTTTATTGTCCACACTTACAGATTCACGTCAATAATGATGGGAACTCCTTAAATACATGTTATAGTTTCCCTTTAATACACAATAATTTGTACGGCTCTGCAGGACTTTGCGTGTTCTAAAACCTCTTTCACATGACAATTTTATTGTTCCCTCAGAAGTTTAAAGATTAGCTGCTGCCTGGTTTGATTCACTCTGAAAGGCAGCTAATGCGGAATTATATGTTTGAAGAGTCATTATTTCAGATTGTGCAGCTCTCTGTGTATTGTTTGTGGCTCGTGCTATTGTATTCCCTGCGCAGACAAATTAGTAAAACACTTGTAAATCCATTTCCTGAAGGCATCTTACTATTTCGTGCCGTGTTATCAGCTTCAATTAAGCCCATACAGCGACTCAGCGAGACATTCTTGATTATAAAAGCAAATGTTTCGTTTATTTGTTAGCAAACGACAGAATAAGAAGTCAACCACTATCATTTTATTTAGAATAAGGCATAGTCTCAGGCGTTCGGACATGTTCTCCAAATAGAAAATGGCCACGTTTATGCTTTAAAGCGGAAGGTCCGCCGTTTTTTTTTTTTTTTTTTTTTTTAAAAGCCAGCAGCTACAAATACTGCAGCTGCTGACTTTTAAAATAAGGACACTTACCCGCCCAGCGCGCCCGCAATGTCGGCACCCGAAGCCGATCTCTCGATCGTCTCTCAGGTGCTGCCGCCTCCATCTTGGGTATGGGAATCATGAAGTGGAGCCTTGCGGCTTCATTTCCCGGTTCCCTACTGCGCATGCACGAGTCGCGCTGCGCAATAAGGATGGTCCCCACTGTCTCTGGGAACCGTGTGTTTCCCAGCAGACAGCGGGGGACCTGCGGAAAGGGGCGTAAATATCCGCAGATTCTGCGGATATGTATGCCGGAAGTGGGTGCAGATACCTGTACTGTACAGGTACCTGCACCCCCCTCCCCCCTGAAAGGTGCCAATTTTGGCGCCGGAGGCGGGGAGGGTTGCAATGAGCAGAAGCTCCACTTTAGGGTGGAGCCCTGCTTTAAAGTGGAACTTTAAAAGGATAGGCAAACTCTTTACTGTCTCTCTAATGCGGCCATTCTCAACCAGGGTTCCATGGAACCCTGGGGTTCCTCCAGAGGTTTCTAGGGGTTCCTTGAGTTGTGGCTGATGAACCACCTATTTGATGATGTCTACAGAGTTTAAGGTTCAGCATCACTTAGCAAAGCCAGCAGCATGACACCAAACATCTTTTTAGCTGTCTTTAAGGCTGGCATTATGAACAGCACTTTAAGGGGGGAATTCTTCCTATTGACCACAAGGAGCATTGTTCCTTTTTGAGCCCTGATGATTTGGTTTTAGTAAGGGTTCCTCGAGGCATGAAAATAATTTTTTGGGGTTCCTCTAGGGTTAAAAGGTTGAGACAGCCTGCTCTAATGTGTAGTAGCAGAGTATGGCACACCTGCTGTCTTGTGTGCCCTCCTCTAGAGATATGAGGTCTGCACTTCCCTTTGTGACTTCATTGCTGATGACTTCTTCTTTTGGCCTTCTTCTAGGCCTGGTTTATTCTGGCATTGCCATTTGACATATGTGTGCTGGAGATACATCATCCTAACACCTCATCATTAAAATAAATGAGCTGGGGGTGCAGGCAGTGTACAAAAAAATATAAAACTAGTAGAACATTTCATGTGACTTTGCCTAAAAAAAAACCCCTTTCTCTTACCATTTTTTTAAAATTTCAATACCTACCAATATACAGGGCTTTTTTTCTCAGCAAATAGGTGCAGGAACTAACCCCCCCCCCCCCCCAACACACACACACACACACCCTCCAAACTACATCAAATAGTGGGGTTGGTCACATTTTATACCACACAGTGGAAGGGTCTAAAAAGGGCATTAAATACCAGGGGTGCATTATGTACAGATCGCAGAGTTCAGGGGTGTGCTATGTGCAGAGTTCAGGGGTGCGCGACACACAGAGTGCAGAGTTCAGCCTTCTTCCACAGCTGCTTACCTCTGCATCCCCAATCCATATCTCACTTTCACCCCTCTTCAGCTCTGACCGCTACATGTAACCCTCCCCCACCACCACTGCCTCCATCGTCACCCTTCCTGCTTAAAAGCTCCACCATCTTCCCATCTCTACCATCTTCCACATATCGTGTCTTTCTGTATTAGGCTGAAACACCCAGCCGGCTCTAGTACCTCCCTGCACATTGTAGGTGGCTCTGCCTCTCTCACTTGCAGGGAGATCATCCAGTGGGGGGGGGGGGGGGTGTCAGGATCTGCACTGCACCCCAGGCACCTGCATCTCCCTTGTCCCCATCCTGCACTCAGTGGGAGCCACGTAGGAGATCAGAGCTGTCACTTGTAAACACAGAAGCCAAACTTCTCTGATTACAAGTGATAGTGGTGAGCAAAGGGCCTGAGCCAGAGGTGATGGAACTGAGTTGCACCAAGTTCCAGCTGAAAGAAACTGCTAATACATAACAAAATAGTACTACACACTCCCACTTCTCTCACTAAGGTATTGGCCAGTGAGACCATCAATCATAGTGATGGCCAACAGTACAATTGTCAAAGAAGAAAGAATTTGTTGCTCCAGGTGTGTATGATGAGCCAAATGGAACCAAGGAGGAGTGCTAGCCTCGGCCCGCCTTTGTGGACTTCTTGAAAAAAGAAGAATGGCTGCACATCCGACGGTTTCAAGCAAAGTGCCTTTATTAAAAATCACCAGTATACACAGTATACACAAAGGACACCAGATATTTAGTCATGTAGATGCGTTTCACACATCCAACCTGTGCTTAAAGGTTCATAACCCTCCTCTACAACTTTACATCAATCTAATCTACATAACACAGACAGCTGATATCTGCCTGTGAAAGTGCATACGCAGTTTTCTTTGCAATGTGCAGCATGACCCCCTCCTTCCTTCATTTGCTGTTCTCATTGTGATGGCTCTGTTGCCGCAGTAATGGCAATCGAGATCGAGGCTTGGTTACAACGCTATGGCGCATGCGTGAGTTTTCGGCAGGGATATGAACTAAGGGCGGAAATGGCGTCCACATCGGCTTCAGCATACAGGAGGAAGAATGGCACGGACGATACCCGGAAGAGACAGAAGAATCTAACTGCTAAAAAAAGGTACATATAACGCTTGTTTTGGACTGCTTTGTATATCTGTTGCTTGCCAAGGATTAAAATAATTTATTTATTAGAAAAAAAGCAATATGTTGCGGGGTTTACTTCCTCTTTAATCATTAGAATGACTATACTGCCTACTAAAGCTTATATAGGACTGCCCTGACATCAACAGGTGCTCAGAATAAGACCACTTTCACATTGCCAGCATTTTTCAGGCGATACAGCACTAAAAATAGCACCTGAAACAGTGGCTCCATTCACTACAGTGTGAAAGCCCGAGGGCTTTCACACTGGACCGATGCGCTGGCAGGGCATCAGAAAAAGTCCTGCCAGCAGCTTCTTTGGAGTGTTGAAGGAGCGTTGAACTCACCGCTCCTCCACTGCTGTTTCCCATTGAAATCAATGGGACAGCACTACAATACCACCGGCTACCGCCCGCAGATTTAACCCCTTTTCTGCCGCTAGCGAGGGGTTAAAACCACCCCGCAATCGGCCGAATAGTGCCACTAAAACAACGGTAAAGCGGCACAAAAATAGCGCCACTTTACCGCCGATGCACGGGGCAGCTCGGTGTGAAAGCCCTCTAAGCAGCAGCTACACAACATGATCAATGATTACATACATCAAGGAAAACCGCTCTATCCTCTAAACAACAAGTGTGTGTGTGTGTGTGTGTGTGTGTGTGTGTTTGTGTGTGTGTATATATATATATATATATATATATATATATATATTTATATTTTATGCATATGTAAGTGCATTTACCAATATGAATACACACATATATTGGAAAAGGGTGCAACATTGATATATACATATGAATAATTATATATCTACATAAATACATTAATGAGTGAAATAAAATATGTGTTATCATTATTGAGTGGGGCATAAACAAACCCACACGGTGCACTATATTTGATCCCATATCAAATTTATGCGCTGCATCTGTCATTAATGTGCATATATCAAGGAGACTATTAAAACACAGAAAGGGGAGAGCATGTAAACAAAAGAAAATAAAAAAATAAACCCTTTTTTAGGAAAAAAAGGTGCCATGAAAAATTATGGTCATAAAGAAGAGTGCCCAAACATACACAATTAAATGCTACACAAAATAATAAATACAGTGTACAAAAGCTATATAAAATATAAATATAGATGTATACGTATCAGTATAAGTGTGAAATTAAAAATAAAATGAACAAAAAGAATAATAAAATTCCGTACATATTTCAAGCCAACAGGTCAACATGTATATGGAAACTAACTGGTGATTTAAAAGTGTCAATGTGTCCACGAGGACATGCCATCCATCAAATACACATATATTAATATAGGCAGCCAAAGTGAACACACAAAGACGTGTACACATCTAAACCTCTGTAATATCAAGAAAGCACATGTGAATTACATGTGCCTAAAAAATAAAAATAAGATAAAAAAGTGAAAGGGTGGAATGCATGCAAAAAAGTATCTATAAACCAAGGATCATATTAACAACGTCCCAATACCTAAACACCTATAAATATAACATGTCATCCAAATGAAAGCATGGGAAGATATATGTTACCGGCCTCAAAATGTGAATTAAGAGAGCCGATGATTGTAGACGCGATGAGATAAGGTGATCAGCTTGGCGTGGACTGCAAAGAATCACACAAACAGCATGAGATATGACCACTGACTTTATGGCTGGAAGTAGTTTAATTTTTACATAACAATACATCTTTTATATTTTTATAGTCACATGTTTATAACCATTAACAATATATATAATACAGATTTTAACTAAAGTATTTTAAAACGTAGTTATAACAATGAACATTACTAAATTTAATAACATATATATCCCTGTTATTCAGTGTTATAGATAATTATCTTTATCTCTCTGGTACACTTTAAGTGTGCAATAATCATACTAGCAATGCATTGCTTTAATACAAATATTTTCATGGTAGTACTCTTTTTTAACCACTAGATGGTGCACATTGCATGTCTGTATGATGCAATACATAAGCTTTACATACAATAGGTTTTTTTCTATATTAAATAACAGAAAATATGTGCTTCTATAAATCTATGCAATTTCCAATAAATCAGGTTTAAATATACCTATTTAGAAAGGTTTAGTGTTTATCATAGACATTTGTTCTGACTAATGCAGTATTTTCATGTTCTTATGCACTTTTCCCTTGTTTCTGACACATGCTGTTCTAAACTTCTAATTACAGCAAAACTATAGCATAAAATCTGCTGAGACTTTTTCTGCATCTGCTCAAGATGTTTAGGAATCTTTCTATCACAGGTTAATACAGATTAGGAACAATTTAGAGTACATACCTGCAAAGAATCACACAAACAGCATGAGATATGACCACTGACTTTATGGCTGGAAGTAGTTTAATTTCCAGTCACATGGTGTTTGGCCTTATATAGACTCTGTTTGTGTACCTTCTCTGCCATCTACTGGTTATTAATAGAATAGAAGGGAGATGTTTAGAAATATAAAAAAAAATGAATATGTACTTTGCTTTGGGGTGTCTGTTTTGTGACCATATAAACCCCAGTCCGTCACACTCTCCCCTCCTTCAGTTAATGGCTCCCGACATTAAACTCAATTGGTATCTGAACACTATTTAGTGATTTAAGTAACCCAAATAGGTACTTGTTGCCACCAAGGAGCTACGTTAACTACCTGGCATGACCTGGGAGTAGCTAGCATTGTAGGAGTTTGTATGGTGTGAATCTGACTTGGTATGTATCTTGGCTGACCTAGTGTGTCATATGTAAAGATCTCTTTAGGCTTAACTTGTCTGGTAGATCTTCTGACAGGAGTTGAGTCTTCTCCATCAACATAATTTTCCATTTGCATATCTTGGTTCACAGGTAAGTCTTGACTTAATGAGGGTAATTCTGCAGTGTCTAGTCCCACCATGTCTGTAGCCCAGATTTGGTCGCCAACTACTGTTCCATCATTTTGTTCTTGTTCAAGATTGGGTGTGGTAGTTGTAGGATAGAACTCTTCAGCAGAAACTCTTAATGGAATTTTCTGTACGTTTTGAGAGTTTGGTTGAGACACAATACAATCATGACTTTCTGTAGTCTCTGGTATATAAGGATAATACCATCTTTCTTCATCTGAACATTCCTCCTCCTGGTCCACATCCATTCTGGTATCCTTTCTGTTACTTGATTGTCTTTGTTTCATCGGTACTCTTGGAATGTGTCCTTCAATTGGTAGGTCATTTACTGGTAGTAAAAGATTTCTGTGCAGTACTCGAATAGTCTTTTTACCACTTTCAGGCTGAATTTTGTACACAGGCCCATCTTTGATTCTTTCTACCACTTTGTGTACTGATTCTTCCCAGTATGAACGAAGTTTACCAGGTCCTCCTCTTTCAGAGAGATTTCGTACTAAGACCCGATCACCCGGTTGAAGAGGTGCTCCTTTTATCTTTTTGTCATAGTACTTCTTCCCTTTAGCAGATGATTTTTTGCTATTCTCGGATGCGATTTTGTAAGCTTCTTGCATTCTAGATGCCCATTTCTGAGTAAATGTTGGTTGACTTTCTGATTCCTTTTCCAAATTTAGGTTGAGCATTAGGTCAATTGGCAAACGAGGAGATCTTCCATACAATAGAAAGAATGGCGAGTATCCTGTGGCTTCATGCCTGGTGCAATTATATGCATGAACCATATGTGGAAGATGTTCTTTCCAATCTGACTTTTTCTCTTCCTCTAAGGTGCGAAGCATCTGTAACAAAGTACGGTTCAGTCTCTCCACTGGGTTACCCTGTGGATGGTATGGAGTAGTTCTTGAATGAGAAATCCCTGCCAATCGTCGCAATGTCTGAAATAAGTTGTTTTCAAATTCTCTTCCTTGGTCATGGTGGAGTTTCTCTGGATAGCCAAAACGTGGTATAAAATCTTGAAAGATCTTTTCTGCCGCCGTTTTTCCAGATTTGTTCTTAGTTGGATACGCTTGTGCAAAGCGTGTGAAATGGTCAACTATTACAAGTATATACTCATATCCTCCTTTGCTTTTCTCCAAGTGAAGATAATCAATGGATACTAACTCCAAAGGTGAACTGGTAGTAATCGAACCCATAGGTGCTCTTTCGGTGATATTTGGACGCTTTTGTTTGATGCAGCTGCACTTCTTCAGCACATATTCATCAATGTCTTTTTGCATAAATGGCCAGTAAAATCGTTCACGTGCTAGGTGGGTTACCTTGTCAGTACCAATGTGACCCATGTCATCATGAAGATTTCTTAAGACCAATGGTTTTAACTTTTCTGGTAGAACTAGCTGTTTTCGGGTTCCAGAGTGTCGGTAGAGGATTCCTTCATCGACTCTGAGTTTATTCCATTCATGTATCAAACGTCTTGTTTTGCTGGTCATACTCTCCTTTTCTTTGTGGTTTGGAATCCAGTCGTTCTCCTTAAGCCAGACCACTTCTCTAATGTTGGTATCGTCTTGTTGTAATGCTCTGATATTCTCATTGGACAGATTGTCTGTCCTTTCAGCAATTCTTCGGCCACATCACTTTCTGAGTGAAGAGTCAATGAAGCCACCCATAATGCCTCTTCTTCGTCAACAGCTTTGCTCCCTTGCCACATAGCTGACACAACCTCAGATGGTACAAGCTCTGTGTACTCACTCAGATTCTTCATGAGTTCCACTGGAAATCGTGACAGTGTATCTGCGTCTGCATTCTGTTTACCTGGCCTGTACTTGATATCGAAGTGGAAATCAGCCAACTCGCCAACCCAGCGATGACCCACAGCATTCAGTCTGGCAGTACTTAATACATATGTCAATGGGTTGTTGTCTGTGTAAACGGTGAATGTTGGAGCGTAGTACAAGTAATCTCTGAATTTGTCACAGACTGCCCACTTGAGAGCTAAAAACTCAAGTTTACCAGAGTGAAGATGGTAATTGCGCTCTGCTGGAGTCAATGTTCTGGAGCCAAACCCAATAACACAAAGTTTTTCTCCTTGTCGTTGGTATAGTACAGCACTTAGGCCTTCATTGGAAGCATCAGTGTGTAAGACGAAGGGTAAGTCAAAATCAGGGTATGCTAGAATTGGTGGATTGGTTAGCATGTCCACCAGTCTGGATACTAAAGCTTGATGTTTGGGTGTCCATTGAATCAGTGTTTTAGATGGCACTTGTGCTTTGTTCCCGTTTTTATTTGTAGATTCCCTCCGATTGTTTTTGGGGATGGATGTAGCAGATTCTTTCTCAGTGTTCTGCAAAAGTTCATACAGTGGTTTAGCAAGTCGAGAGAAATCTTGAATGAAGGACCTGTAGTAGCTCAGGAATCCTAACAAATATCTGACTTCTCCCACTGTTTTTGGCTCTTTCCTTTTCAAATGTAATACCGCTTCAAGATCTTTTGGGTCAATTTGTATGCCTTCTTCTGACACCATTCGTCCAAGGTATCGAATCTGTCGTTTAAAGAGTTCACACTTCTTCGGTCTAAGTTTGATACCATGCTCACGCATTGGACTAAGCACTTGCCTAATATCATTGACATGCTCCTGAAAAGTTTTGGAGTAGCAAAGTACGTCATCCAAGTATGGAGAACAACATTTGTCTCTGATGCCCTCTAATACATTCTCCATGCATCTCTGAAAAGCTGCTGGGGCATTCGTTAATCCAAATGGAATACGGTTCCACTCCAGGAGTCCCCAGGGGGTGCTGAAAGCCGTCAGATGTCTGGAGTCTTCATGCACAAAGCCTTGATGATACGCACTACCCTGGTCCAGGATTGAGAACCACGTAAATCCTCCTAAGCTATCCAGCAGATCTTGTATTCTGGGTAGTGGATGTCTATCTGGGATAGTCTTTCGGTTTAACTCCCTAAAGTCAACACATAGTCGTAGGCTACTGTCCTTCTTTCGAACACAAACAACTGGTGATGAGTATGCGAAAGAAGATTTTGTTACCCAACCTCGGTCAAGAAGGTTTTGGATATATTCTTTCACTTCTTTGTATAGGGGTTTCGGTATCGAATTGTAGCGTTTCTGGACAGGAGTTTCATCTTTCAGATTTATCCTCAGTTTCAGGTTAGGGATGCATCCTATGTCTCCCTCATCTCGAGCAAAGACATCTGATTCATCACATAACATTTGTCTCACTATCTCCTGTTCTTCTTCTGAGAGATCTTCCAAATTGACAGGTGGGTGCCACTTAACAGATTTGTTAGTGGGTAGCTGATTTCCAGTGTCCACTTGATTCAACTGGTTTACATGAAACACCCTTTTCTTCTGGTCAATTCCCTTTCCATCGTCTTTGTTTGGAGACAATGGTAGAATCTCAGCTGCTGGAGAAATGGTACCCAATACTGTTCTGGGTGGAAGGTAGATGTCATGTTGAGCACGGTTCAGTATAGGTATCTTCACCAGTTTAGAGAACCCATTTGGCACATCTACCACTGAAGGAAATAGTTCAAGTCCTTCCTCAATTGGATATTCGGGAAGTGGTTCAAATGGCATGATTCCTCCTTTCGGCCACGCTCTAATTCTGCATTTGACTTCACAGAGCTCGCCTCCTTTAATCTGGAGTCCCTTCTTCCCCACTTTGACCATACGACTATCGAATATTTCTCCTGGGTCAGTTCCTTGACTGACAGCATTGACAATGTTATTCGCTACACTCTGTCTTACTTTCATAGCTTCACTCAGCAAGATAGTCAGGTTTTGGGTGCTGTTTGGTCGGTCACGGTTTTCTCTGATCAATTCTTCGATAACATTAAACCCAAGAATTGGATTGTCATTACAGCAGTCACTCACCAGCATTGGCACATAAATGGCTGAGTTTCCATGTCCACTACTTTCGAATTCCAGGCAGACTTCAATCCACCCGATGAATGGAATGATAGAACCATTTGCAGCTGTAATGGATAAGTTGTCATCACAAAGTAAATCTTGTATGTGCCTAATGGAGACGCTGGGTAGAAACTTTTCTAACCATGCCTTCCCCACAATGCTGACCTGAGCTCCTGTATCTATCAACATGTCAACCGGTACACCATTCATCTGACATGACAGTAGGCATTTTCCTCCAATTAATTGTGCTACGTGTTGTTTGGAGAATCCATTCTCTTTTGGCAGTGTTCTAGTTGACCGGTGGGTGAATACCCTGTTTACCTTAGCATGGGACAGATCATTTGAGGTGGTCACTGGTTGTCCCTTTCCCAGTGACCGTCTGTCGTTTCCCGACTGCCTTCTTTTCTTCAAGCAATCAACCGCTCTGTGTCCTGTCCAACCACAGTAGAAACAATGGTAGCAGTTCTGACTCTCTCGTTTAATGCAATCATCACACCTGGGCTTGCAGTGAGTTGTATCTGGAACTTGAACATTGGTTAGTGGCTTAGTCATTTGGTTTCCAACAAGAGGAGTTAGCTTCATCATCTTTTCCAGGTTCTTTGTGAGAGCAGAGACCTGTGTTGTTAGTTCCATTAATGCAGTGTGATTTGCTTTAACATCTCCCTCAACTCTCTTTTGCAAGGTGTCTTTTTCACTATTACCTGGTGTCTGTGATGAATGAACAGTAAGGCCGCGTACACACGTGGGGACTGTTCGCTCAACTTTGTCCGCTGAACAGTGTTTCGGCGGACAGTCCGCTCGTGTGTGGGCTTTCAGCGGACAGTTTCAGCGGACAGTCTGCTGAACAAAGTTTTTCGGAAATTCCGAAAAACTGTCCGCTGAAACTTTGTTTCAGCGAACAGTCCCCTCGTGTGTAGGCTTGTTCGTCAAACTAAGTTCCGCGCATGCTCAGAAAGGATTTACACGCCGAAGTTTGCATTGCAGTGTATAGGACGTCGTTTTCTAGTCCCGTCGTACGTGCCGTTCACGTCATCGCGCACGGTTTCAGCGGACTGTTCATTCGTCGTGTGTGGGCAAGTCCGTCCATGCTAATTTTGAGCGGACTGTCCGCTGAAACTGTTTGACGGACAAAGTTGGGCGAACAGTCCCTGCGTGTGTACGCGGCCTAATAGGTTTATGTTTAGGAGCACTGTTTAAGCGTCTCTGCCTTTCTGTTTCCTCATCAACTGATCTGGTGACTTGCTCTATGATAAAGTCATCCGTTACTGTCAAATCAGACACATAAGGCTTGATATCTCGTCTAACATTAGAATTTTTCTCATTTAGTCCCTGATACAGTGTATGAAGGAATATGCCTTGCACCAGTTTTTTGTCATAGTTAAACTCTTGCCTATCATGTTGTGATGTGGACAGAACTTTTTGTTTTAACCCCACTAGCCTGTAAACAAATTGTTGTGCTGTTTCTCCTTCTTGTTGGGTAGCATTGCTAAGGTCCTGAAATAACTCATTACCACTTCGTTCTCTCATATGTGACTTCAAAAACCTTTTCAATTCAGCAACAGTAAGATCATCTTTGTCAGTCAACATATCTTTAAAATTACCAGGTTTGATTATTCTCAACACTGTGCGTATAATTTCAGATTCAGGGAATTTTTCTGTTAGACCCTCGTCAATTTGTCTGCACACGCTACTGTAACTCATGTCCGAACCATGATCTGAAATTACACCACCATGCATTTTAAATTCTCTACGTGGCAATAAAGTAACAACATCAGTTAATCTCACCACCTCCGATACCTGTTCAGTCCTTGCAGTCCCACTACTTATTTTTTTTGCAGCGGTTGCAATGTCCACAGTTGGTGTACTTTCCTTGTTAAGTTTTAGTTCATTGATCTTGTCTTGGATAATGAGTAGGTAAGACATACCTTGATCTTCCAACTTTTCCAGCTGATCACTTCTCAAGTAGCCTTTAATAAATTCAACAAGTTCCATTTCGTTGGTACCAGTCACTGATGGAACGTCCATGTCTCTTTCATCTTCCAGCGTAATAGCGAGGCTATGCAGCTGTTCTTCATTAAGCAGATGAATTTGTTTCTGGATATCCCACATCAGCGCACGACGAGGAGACGCCATCTCTGTTGCAATCTGAAGACTTGCACTCACGAGGCAGACGGCTCTCACGACTCTCCTTGTAGCTCTGTAGCAGGCTCACGCTTGTCTCGCGCTTCCTTCTCACTGGTAACACAACGAATCCCGGCACACGAGCCCCCAAAATGTTACCGGCCTCAAAATGTGAATTAAGAGAGCCGATGATTGTAGACGCGATGAGATAAGGTGATCAGCTTGGCGTGGACTGCAAAGAATCACACAAACAGCATGAGATATGACCACTGACTTTATGGCTGGAAGTAGTTTAATTTTTACATAACAATACATCTTTTATATTTTTATAGTCACATGTTTATAACCATTAACAATATATATAATACAGATTTTAACTAAAGTATTTTAAAACGTAGTTATAACAATGAACATTACTAAATTTAATAACATATATATCCCTGTTATTCAGTGTTATAGATAATTATCCTTATCTCTCTGGTACACTTTAAGTGTGCAATAATCATACTAGCAATGCATTGCTTTAATACAAATATTTTCATGGTAGTACTCTTTTTTAACCACTAGATGGTGCACATTGCATGTCTGTATGATGCAATACATAAGCTTTACATACAATAGGTTTTTTTCTATATTAAATAACAGAAAACATGTGCTTCTATAAATCTATGCAATTTCCAATAAATCAGGTTTAAATATACCTATTTAGAAAGGTTTAGTGTTTATCATAGACATTTGTTCTGACTAATGCAGTATTTTCATGTTCTTATGCACTTTTCCCTTGTTTCTGACACATGCTGTTCTAAACTTCTAATTACAGCAAAACTATAGCATAAAATCTGCTGAGACTTTTTCTGCATCTGCTCAAGATGTTTAGGAATCTTTCTATCACAGGTTAATACAGATTAGGAACAATTTAGAGTACATACCTGCAAAGAATCACACAAACAGCATGAGATATGACCACTGACTTTATGGCTGGAAGTAGTTTAACCACTTTAAGACCGGACCATTTTGCTGGTAAATGACCAGAGGTCTTTTTACACTTTGGCACTGCGCTGCTTTAACTGGTAATTGCGCGGTCATGCAATGTTGTACCGAAACAAAATTTGCGTCCTTTTCTTCCCACAAATAGAGCTTTCTTTTGATGGTATTTGATTGCCTCTGCGATTTTTATTTTTTGCGATATAAACGTAAAAAGACCGCAAATTTTGAAAAAAAATGATATTTTCTACTTTTTGTTATTAGAAAAATCCAATAAACTCAATTTTAGTCATACATTTAGGCCAAAATGTATTCAGCCACATGTCTTTGGTAAAAAAAAAGTCAATAATTGTATATTTATTGGTTTGCGCAAAAGTTGTCACATCTACAAACTAAGGTACGTTTTCTGGAATTTACGCAGCTTTTATTTTATGACTGCCTATCTCATTTCTTGAGGTGCTAAAATGGCAGGGCAGTACAAAACCCCCCCAAATGACCCCATTTTGGAAAGTAGACCCCCTAAGGAAATTGATAAGAGGCATGTTGAGCCCATTGAATATTTTATTTTTTTGCCTCAAGCGATTGAATAATGACAAAAAAAAAAATTTTTTTTTTTTTTTTACACAAAGTTGTCACTAAATGATATATTGCTCACACATGCTATGGGCATATGTGAAATGACACCCCAAAAAAAATTCTGCTGCTTCTCCTGAGTACGGGGATACCACATATGTGGGACTTTTTGGGAGCCTAGCCGCGTACGGGGCCCCGAAAACCAAGCACCGCCTTCAGGCTTTCTAAGGTCGTAAATTTTTGAGTTCACTTCTCACTACCTATTACAGTTTTGAAGGCCATAAAATGCCAAGATGGCACAAAACCCCCACAAATGACCCCATTTTAGAAAGTAGACACCCCAAGCTATTTGCTGAGAGGCATGTTGAGTTCATGGAATATTTTATATTTTGCCACAAGTTGCGGGAAAATTACAAACTTTTTTTTTTTTTTTTTTTTTTTCACAAAGTTGTCACTAAATGATATATTGCTCATGCATGCCATGGGCATATGTGAAATAACACCCCAAAATAAATTCTGCTGCTTCTCCTGAGTACGGGGATACCACATATGTGGGACTTTTTGGGAGTCTAGCTGCGTACGGGGCCCCGAAAACCAAGCACCGCCTTCAGGCTTTCTAAGGGCGTAAATATTTGACTTCACTCCTCACTACCTATTACAGTTTTGAAGGCCATAAAATGCCAAGATGGCACAAAACCCCCACAAATGACCCCATTTTAGAAAGTAGACACCCCAAGCTATTTGCTGAGAGGCATGTTGAGTTCATGGAATATTTTATATTTTGCCACAAGTTGCGGGAAAATTACAAACTTTTTTTTTTTTTTTTTTTTTTTCACAAAGTTGTCACTAAATGATATATTGCTCACGCATACCATGGGCATATGTGAAATGACACCCCAAAATAAATTCTGCTGCTTCTCCTGAGTACGGGGATACCACATATGTGGGACTTTTTGGGAGCCTAGCCGCGTACGGGGCCCCGAAAACCAAGCACCGCCTTCAGGCTTTCTAAGGGCGTTACAGTTTTGAAGGCCATAAAATGCCAAGATGGCACAAACCCCCCCCCCAAATGACCCCATTTTGGAAAGTAGACACCCCTAAATTTAGGGGTACACTAGTGAGACTAGGTAATAAATGGCGGGTGCCCTGAAACTATAAAAAAATAACTAACCAACCAGCGTCACCTGTAACAGTTATATGGTGATCACTGGTGAAAGGGTTAACTAGGGGGCAATCAGGGGGCTTTATGCGGTAGTATATGGGGGTCCCTGGCGCTATAAAAAGCTGCGGCGAACCTAAATACCTAACTGCCGTCACCTGTGACACTAATACAGCGATCAGAAAAACGATCGCTTATTAGGCTGGGTTCACACTGGAGCGATGCGGGAACGCCACGAATGCGCGGCGGGTTCCCGCATCGCATGCCTCCCGGCGGCAGTTCACACTGCCCTATGCGAACTGCTGGGAGTGTCAGTGAAATGTTAATGACACCCCCAGATCAGTTCGCATATCGCAGTGCGATCTGCAAACTTGGATCGCATGGTGTGAACACCCATGCGATCCGATTCTGCTGCGGACCAAAAAAAGGGTCCCGTGCGAGTTTGCGGCGGGTGCGGCGGGTGCGACACGAATTCAGCCATACTATCTGTATAGCTGAACTCGAATCGCACAGAGATCGGATGTGATTTGCACTGCAGTGCGGTGCAAATCACATCCGTTCTCATAAACCGCTGCAATGTGAACCCAGCCTTAGTGACACTGGCGACGGGGGGTGATCACGGGGTTAAACCTTTATTGGGGGGGTTAGGGGGGTACCTTAGAACTAAAGGGGGCTAACCCTAACTGCCCTAACAGTTATTAGTCACAAATGACACCCGCCGGGTGATCAGGGGGTTAAACCTTTATTAGGTAATAAATGGCGGGTGCCCTGAAACTATAAAAAAATAACTAACCAACCAGCGTCACCTGTAACAGTTATATGGTGATCACTGGTGAAAGGGTTAACTAGGGGGCAATCAGGGGGCTTTATGCGGTAGTATATGGGGGTCCCTGGTGCTATAAAAAGCTGCGGCGAACCTAAATACCTACCTGCCTAACTAGCGTCACCTGTGACACTAATACGGCGATCAGAAAAATGATCGCTTATTAGGCTGGGTTCACACTGGAGCGATGCGGGAACGCCACGAATGCGCGGCGGGTTCCCGCATCGCATGCCTCCCGGCGGCAGTTCACACTGCCCTATGCGAACTGCTGGGAGTGTCAGTGAAATGTTACTGACACCCCCAGATCAGTTTGCATATCGCAGTGCGATCTGCAAACTCGGATCGCATGGCGTGAACACCCATGCGATCCGATTCTGCTGCGGGCCAAAAAAAGGGTCCCGTGCGAATTTGCGGCGGGTGCGGCGGGTGTGGCGGGTGCGGCGAATGGCTGAACTCGAATCGCACAGAGATCGGATGTGATTTGCACTGCAGTGCGGTGCGAATCACATTCGTTCTCATAAACCGCTGCAATGTGAACCCAGCCTTAGTGACACTGGCGACGGGGGGTGATCACGGGGTTAAACCTTTATTGGGGGGGTTAGGGGGGTACATTAGAACTAAAGGGGGCTAACCCTAACTGCCCTAACAGTTATTACAGTCACAAATGACACCAATGCAAAAAAAAAAAAAAAAAAAAAAAAAAAAAAAAAAATGACATTGGTGTCACTGTGACTGGGGGGCAGGGGTAATTGGGGGGGTGATCGGGGGGTAAAGGGGGGGTGTGAGTGTGCCTGGCATGTTCTACTGTTTGTGTAGAGTGTTGGTGCAACTCACCGATCCGTTCTCCTCCGTGTCGGAACGAAAAATACCGACACGGAGGAGAGAATACATCACTTCCTCTCCTCACAGGAGAGGAAGTGATGTCACGAAGGATTTTCATTCGTCGGGAGCGATCGCGAGGGGGTGGCCATGAATGAATGGCCGTCCCCTCGTCCGGGATCGCTCCCGCACGAAAACCGACCGCCGCAGGCACCGGGCGGGGGCCCGATCGGGCCCCCGACCCGCGGGAAGGCAGGGACGTACATGTACGCCCTTATGCCTGCCCGTGCCATGCTGTCGACGTACATCGTCGTGCGGCGGTCGGCAACTGGTTAATTTCCAGTCACATGGTGTTTGGCCTTATATAGACTCTGTTTGTGTACCTTCTCTGCCATCTACTGGTTATTAATAGAATAGAAGGGAGATGTTTAGAAATATAAAAAAAAAATGAATATGTACTTTGCTTTGGGGTGTCTGTTTTGTGACCATATAAACCCCAGTCCGTCACATATAGATATAAAAAATTTGCAGATTCCTAGATGGAAGCACCAAATAAATCTTGAGTGCATCTTGAGGGCGATAGATATATGGGAGACATGCCAGGGAACAGTAAACATCACACAGAAGAACACATATGAAGGAAGAGGAGAAAAAGTAAAATATGTATGTATATGTATATACATATGCAGAGTTTGAAGGAGAGGGGAATAAAAGAGGGGGGATGATGAGGGAAGTGCCATTGGATCTGTTCATAAAAGTGACTGAAGTCCCATTCAAAATTTAAACCTCAGGGTATCTGAGTCTTTAAATGGAAGATCCAGAACACTTCCTACCAACACAAAGTCCGAAAATCATCACTCCCCCTTTTCGGGGCCCTGACTCTTTCTATCACCTGGACCTTCATTGCTGTTGTATCCTCATTGCGGAAGGCATTAAAATGCCTAACCACATTGGTGGATAGATTTTTCCCCACACTATGGATATGTTCCTGGAAATGGTCACGGAAGCGTCTCGTTGCTCTTCCTACACATTGTGCTTTAGAAATAGCACATGTAATTAAGTATACCAAGTAACTTGTGTTACAATTAAAGAAAGAATGAATATTAAAAACTTTCAGATTCACAGAAGAACAAAATGTGTCACCACCGTGAACATGCCTGCAACAAGATAGTCCATTTGAACCACATCTGTAATTCCCTTTGCAAAATAGCCAAGTGACTTATTGGGGAAGTTTACTTTGAAAAAACCTAGGAGATAGAGAACAAACCAGGGTAGGAGCCCTCCAGGAAACTACATTGACACCCTCCCTTAAAATATCAGCACAAATCTCATTAGAGTATAAAGAATTTAAATGTTTATTAAAGAAGCCTTTGATCTGATAAAACTCAATACTGAATGGAGTGGATAGAGTTAAAGAGAGGAGAGAACAAAAGCCCTGGGACTTTGAGTGAGGTGGGAGAGATTTGGCATACGTTCACAGAAAAATGCAATAAAATCAATTTATTAATTACATAATGTTACATAACCAAATGGGAACAGCAATAAATGTGCATTACCCGGCATAGTGGCCAAGTTAAGAACACAAGCAAAGATAAATATTAAATCATTAGACACATCCATTGAACAATAATAAAATTGATTTAAATTGGTAAACCAATTGATATATATACATCATAGGAGGTAGAAGTTATACATGCATAGATGAAACACTATGTGAACAATAAAAACACACTGCAAGAGTGCCCAGCAATGTAGACACGACAGAAAGCATCGATGGTGCCCTACGCGTTTCGTGAGTCTATTGCTCGCTCTTCAGGGGCAGATGCATTATTATCTGAAACAAAAAGTATAATACAACAATTGGTAAATATTAGTAATTGGAAGAGTGAGGGCAAAGAGGGGGGGGGGGGGTTGGTTGGCAGGAGGGGTCAAAAGGACAGAAACCTCCTACTTACCAATCCGCTGGGCTAGGTCTCCAAACCATGAAGACAGGACGGCGGCAATAAGAATGTCCAAGTCGGGGGCTGAGGGGACGCAGCAAATCAACTGCAGCAGGAGAAAACCAGGATGTCCAGCACGGACTGCATAAAGCACTCGGTCAGCGGTCTCTAATATACCAAGCACGTATCTAGAAAGTATATATGTAAATGTATATAGTATGTATAGGAATACACATGTCTCAGAAGGCAGAATGGAAACATAGAGAGAACATAAGATGGTAAACTCCAGTGATAGGAATTACCATACTTGTATAAGTTGATACAGCCTAATGTGCTCCATATCTATGTATACATGTAATAGTCATTACCACAAGTGGTGTGGGGGCTATGGTGAACTAAAATAAGCAAACAGTGGAGTGGATAGAGTTAGAGGATTGGCGTTCTCATTCTTATAATTAACCCTATATAGTAGCTCGGTCCTGTGTTTCTGTCTGGCTATGGTTAAAGCCCTATCGAGCATCCATCTTGGATACCCACATTGTGAAAATATACCATACAGAGATTTATGCCCCATACACACAATCAGATTTTCTGACAACAAATGTTGGATGTGAGCTTGTTGGCTGAAAGTCCGACCGTGTGTGTGCTCCATCGAACATTTGTTGTCAAATGTAGGCTAGCAGGTTCTCTAATTTCCAGCATACAAAATTTGTTGTAGGAATTTCCGATCGTGTGTACACAAGTCCGATGCACAAAAGTTCACGCATGCTCGGAATCAAGCAGAAGGAGCCACATTGGCTACTGAACTGCCTTTTTCTCAGCTCGTCATACGTCCTGTACGTCACCACGTTCCCACTTTCGTAATTGTTGGCCAACATTTGTGTGACCGTGAGTATGCAAGACAAGTTGGAGTCAACATCCTTCGAACAAAATTCCATGGTTTTGTTGTCGGAAAGTACGATTGTGTGTATGGGGCATTGGCCTCCAGCTCAAACTGTGGATCATCATTACAAATACGTCTCACTCGTATGCTTTGGATGTCCCGACTGGACAAATAAAAGGGAATTGCCAGATAAAGAGTTTTCTATATAAGGTGGTCTCAATCCGACCATTGTTCCCTGTCAGATTAACATCCAAATACCACACAGCCCGATCATCTGAACTACCAGTAAAAGTATGATTTTTTTTTGTTATTATTTAGATATTTCAAAAGAAAGGGTATTAGTTGGGTTCCATTTTACACAAGCAAGAGATCATCAATAAATCTAAGATATACTAAGATGGACGATCTGTATGGGTTATTTCCAAAGATGTGGGACTGCTCCCACCAACCCATGTAAAGTGTGGTGAGAGAGGGCGAAAATTTCTCCTCGTGGCCCCACACCTCTGGAGGTAGAAAACACCATCGACCACAAAATAATTGTGTGATAACAGATACTCCAATATAGCTGCAATGTAGAGTCTATGTTCCAATAACAAATCAATTAATGCCACTAGGTAGAAAAGAACAGATGTAACTGCATGGTTTTGAGGTATAGAAGAATACAGGCTGCTGACATCAAATGTGACCCATGAAAAATTATCCTCCTATATAAAATCCTTCATGATACAAAGAAGATGATTCGTGTCTTTCAAAAAGCCATGAGCTGGGGGTGCAGGCAGTGTACAAAAAATATAAAACTGCTAGGATATTTCATCTGTGTATATATATATATATATATATTTTTTTTTTAAGCAGAGACCCTAGAGAATAAAATGGCAATTGTTGCAATATTTTTAGTCACACTGTAAAACACCTCTGCGATCCACAATTACGTGTGAGGAACTACCACCACATGGAAAGCCGCTTACCAGAGGGCCAACCCACACCAGCATTCGGCTATAACCCAGCCACGGTCTCTGACATCTGAATGGAAACCTTGGTAGTGCCTATCAAGTGTTACAGGATGTTAGGCTCTTTCCATGGAACATACGATCCGTAAAATCTCCCTTCAGCTCTTTAGTTTCTCCAGCATATGCATAGGCTTCCGGGTATCCTGGATAGGTATTCCTTAGTGCGGGGGATGGTTCAGTTTAAACTTTCCCCGAGAGCCTTACAATCATATACCATATAGACTATCCTCCACACCACCGGCTCTCACCGCTGTCAGTCAGCAATCGTGACCAGCAAGACTACCCTGCAGTAGAGCGATCTAAAGCTTAAAGAGTTTGTGGAGCGCAGTGTGGAAGGGATGACGTTGATGGTGGTGAGTAGGGATGAGCCGAACACCCCCCGGTTCGGTTCGCACCAGAACTTTCGAACGGACCCCGCGTTCGAAACGAACGTTAGAACCCCATTGAAGTCTATGGGACTCGAACGTTCGAAATGGAAAGTGCTAATTTTAACGGCTAATATGCAAGATACTATCCTAAAAAGGGTTTGGGGACCTGACTCCTGCCTCAGGGGACATGGGTCAATGCAAACAAAGGTTTTAAAAACGGCCGTTTTGGCGGGAGCACTGATTTTAATGACGATTAAAGTGAAAAAAAAGTGAAATATTCCTTTAAATATGGTGCCTGGGGGGTGTCTGTAGTATGCCTGTGAAGTGGCACGTGTTTCCCGTGTTTAGAACAGTCCCTGCACAAAATGACATTAAACGGAAATAACACCATTTAAAACTGCTTGCGGTTTTAATGTTATATCTGGTTCCTGCAATATGGTTGAAAATCATTCAGAAAAATGGCATGGGTAGCCCTCCCTGCCCATTACCAGCCTATTTGGGTCTTGTACGCATATTAAGGGGAACCCCGTACCCATATTAAAAAAAGGAAATGCGTGTGGCCCCCAGGCCCTATATACTCAGAACAGCAGTATACAGGCGGTGCAAACAAGACAGGGACTGTGTAGGTTTGTTGTGTTAAGTTGAATCTGTTTGTAATTTTCAACTGGTACATTTTTAAAGTGTAGCTCCAGTCAAAAAATACTATTTTTAAGCTTTTTGGAAAACATAGGGAAGGGTTATCACCCCTGTATAATTTGTTTTGTCGTCCATCTTTTTTCATCTCACTTGCTGCTGTCTGATGTTTGTAAGTTGGATGTTAGTAAGTAGGGGCCTGCCCTATATGCTCTGCAGAAATGGCGGAACAAGGTGTTGGTTTTGCCACAACATTGTAAGCCCTGAAAGTGACTCTTGGTGGGCGCTGGAGCGCCCTGCTGTGAACGATTATATCAAGAATTGTAATTACATGCCATTGTTGAACAGTGGTAGAAAAATTGACCTTTGGTGGTTGTGGTGCTGGTGCCACAACACTATAAGTCCTCACCGTTACTCTCGGTGGGCACAGGAAGGGGCCCTCCTGTGAAATATTATATCAAGAATTGTAATTACATGTCCCTGTTAAACAGGGGCAGAAAAATTGGGCCTTAGGCACTGGTGCCATCACACTGCAACCTCTGCCATATACTCTAGTTTTATTGCAGGAATTAGCCCTGCTGCAAAGCATTGCATCAAAAATTGTAATTAAACGCCCCTGTTAAACAGGGGCAGAAAAATTGGGCTGCTGGCATCACCCAGAACCAAAAATGTTCTTCCAACATATCAGCGGAGGAGGAAGAGGATAAACAATCAACATAACAGGACAGTCACTCAGCATCAGCATAGGCAGTCTTGAAGGGATGTGGTATTTCAAAAAAAATTATTCGGTTACATCAGCTTCAGGTGCTTGGTAGCTGTGGGTGATCCAAGACTGATTCATCTTGATGAAGGTCAGTCGATCAACTGATTCGGTGGACAGGCGCACCCTGTGATCGGTAACAAAGCCACCAGCAGCACTGAAGGTGCGTTCCGAAAGAACGCTGGATGCAGGACAGGCCAGTAGCTCAATTGCATACTGTGCAAGCTCTGGCCAGTGATCCCTCCTCAAGACCCAGTAAGCCAGAGGATTTTCAGTGGGAAAGGTGTCCAAGTCTGACCTTGCCCCTAGGTATTCCTGCACCATGTAAATTAGACGCTGGCGATGGGTGCTGGAACCAATCATACCTTGGGGCTGCGGACTAAAAAATTGTCTGAAAGCATCAGTCAGACGGCCACCTTCTCCACCGCTCCTTCTGACTGATGCCTCAGCAACACGTTGTCCAGGACCAGGAGTTTGTGACCTCCCAGTCTCTGGGAACGCATTGCACAGAGCTTTCTGCAAGGCCTCCCGGAGATGTCTCATCCTCTGCTCCCTCTGCGATGGCAAGATAAGGTCGGCAACCTTACCCTTGTACCGTGGATCAAGGAGAGTGGCCAGCCAGTAATGGTCCCTCTCCTTGATCCGAAGAATACGAGGATCCTTCCGCAGGCTTTGCAGGATCAGGGAGGCCATGCAGCGTAGGTTAGCTGAGGCATTCGGTCCAGAGTCCTCTGGGTCACTAAGGACAACATGATCCGCAGCTACCTCCTCCCAGCCACGTACAAGTCCACGTGTTTCTTGGGACTGTAAATCATCCCTATAAGACTGCTGCTGCTGATGCTGATGCTGAGTGCCAGCCTCCACCTCCATGCTGACACAATCATCCTCCTCCTCCTCTTCCTCCTCCTCACCCTCTTCCTGTGTGATGGGTGGCACAGCAGGAACACTGTCTGGATAAAGGGGGCCTTGAGAGGCAAGGAAGTCCTCCTCTTCCTGCCTCTGTTCTGCCTCAAGTGCCCTGTCCATTATTCCACGCAGCGTATGCTCCAAGAGGTGGACAAGAGGTACAGTGTCACTGATGCATGCACTGTCACTGCTCACCATCCTTGTGGCCTCCTCAAACGGTGACAGGACAGTGCATGCATCCCTGATCATGCCCCACTGGCGTGGTGAGAAAAAACCAAGCTCCCCTGACCCTGTCCTGGTGCCGTAGTCGCACAGGTACTCATTGATGGCCCTCTGCTGCGTGTGCAGCCGCTGCAGCATGGCCAATGTTGAGTTCCATCTGGTGGGCATGTCACATATAAGGCGGTTCTTTTGCAGGTTCAACTCTTTTTGGAGCTCAGCCAGCCGAGCACAGGCATTAAATGATCGGCGGAAATGCACACAGACTTTCCTGGCCTGCTTCAGGACATCATGTAAGCCGGGGTACCTGCCCAAGAACCGCTGCACCACCAGGTTAAGGACGTGAGCTACACAGGGCACATGGGTCAGTTGTCCCTGTCGGAGGGCGGAGAGGAGGTTGGTGCCATTGTCGCAAACCACCATTCCTGGCTTAAGCTGGCGTGGCGTCAACCACCTCTCGGCCTGCCCCTGCAGAGCTGACAAAACATCCGCCCCAGTGTGGCTCCTGTCCCCCAAACAAACCAGCGCAAGCACGGCATGGCATCGTTTTGCCTGAGTACTTGCGTAGCCCCTGGAACGCCTACGGAGCACCGCTGGTTCTGAGGACAGAGCACTGGAAGAGGCCATGGAGGAAGAAGAAGAGGAGGGGGTGGAGGAGAGAGGTGTGTCACAACCAATAGTAGCATTTTGGAGGCGTGGTGGCGGAACAACCTCCAACACTACTGCACCTTGTCCTGCATCCTTCCCAGCAGCCAGAAGAGTGACCCAATGGGCCGTGAAAGACAGGTAACGTCCCTGTCCATGCCTGCTGGACCATGAGTCAGCGGTAATATGCACCTTACCGCTGACCGCCCTGTCCAGCGAGGCAAGGACATTGCCTTCCACATGCCGGTAGAGAGCCGGAATCGCCTTCCGTGAGAGAAAGTGGCGTTTGGGGACCTGCCACTGAGGAACCGCACATTGTACAAACTCACGGAAGGGGGCCGAGTCTACCAACTGAAAAGGCAGCAGTTGAAGTACTAGCAATTTAGCCAAGCTAGCATTCAACCGCTGGGCATGTGGATGGCTGGAAGTAAACTTCTTCCGCCGGTCCAGCAGCTGGGACAGGGACATTTGCCTGCTATAATCGGATGTGGATGTACCACTAGCAGAGTTCCCGGAAGCACTTGGCTGTGACACACCTAATTCTACACCTTCATTCCTCTCAGAGCAGGTTTCAGAGAGGACTGAAGGTCTAGTGGGGTTGGAGATGCCAGCTGATGAGGAGCAAGGAGAGGTCCGCTTTGTTCTTTGGTGTGGGTCTTTGAGGTACGCTTGCCAACGAGCTGCATGGCAGGTCAACATATGTCTAGTCAAGCATGTGGTGCCCAAGCGGCTGATGTTTTGGCCACGTGAGATACGCTTGAGACATATGTTGCAAATAGCAGCGGTTCGATCTGATGCACTCGTCTCAAAAAAGGCCCACACCAAAGAACTTTTAGAATAACGCGCAGAGGAAGCGCTCTGCGCAGGCGGAGCTCTGCCGTGTGATTCAGTTGGTGTGCTGCCCCTAAGCTGACCCCCAGAGGGCATCCTGCCTCGTTGGACATGTGCCTCCTCCTCCTCCTCCTCCTCCTCCTCCCTCCTTCCAGGCACCCACGTGGAGTCAGTGCCCTCATCATCCCCTCCCTCTTCATCGCTGTAGCAAACCTGGCAGTATGCTGCAGCTTGTGGAACATGACTGCCAGATTGCTGTCCTTCTTGAGCATCCCCTCTCTCTGCGCTCACGCTACTGCCTTCCTCTAGCTGAGTGTCATCATCAGAGCCCACCAAACACTGGGCATCCTCCTGGAGCATGTACCCAACACTGTGCTCAAAGAGTTCAGGAGACTCCTCAGGAGGACGTGGTGGGTCTAGGGAAAGAGTCACTGATGATGACATTGAGAGGAGGGAAGACGATGTGTTGGCAGCTGCTTTGCTACTACCCTGAGACTGGGTGAGAGAGGATGAGGAGGATGAAGAGGGCTTGGTCATCCACTCTACCAAGTCGTTGGCATGTTGCGGTTCAACATGTCCAGCTGCAGAAAAGAAGGACAAGCATGTCCCATGGCCACGTGCTGATGACAATGCACCGCGTCCACGACCAGTAGTTGGGTAGTTTATATTGTGCTGGAGGCACACAACACCCACTAACTCCTGCAGATGCCTTTTTTATAGAACAGCAGAGATAAAGGGGTATATACAGATGTATACTGTGCTGTGCTGGAAGCACACACAACTTCCAATAACTCCTGCAGATAACAATTGGGCCCAAATAGAGAACAGCTATGTAGGTTGATTATAGCGGTATGTACTGGGTACAGAGCACGCAGACAGCACGCACTATCTCCTGACACTACTGACTGCAAGCTCTATTATTAAAGATGGACCACTAGCTATATAGGTGAGGTGAATATCACGGTGTATACTGCGGTCAGGGCACGCAGACAATAACCAGAAAACAGCAGAGTTAAAGGGGTATATACAGATGTATACTGTGCTGTGCTGTGCTAGAAGCACACACAACTTCAAATAACTCCTGCAGATGGCAATTGGGCTCAAATAGAGAACAGCTATGTAGGTGGATTATAGTGGTATGTACTGGGTACAGAGCACGCAGACAGCACGCACTATCTCCTAACACTACTGACTGCAAGCTCTATTATTAAAGCTAGATCACTAGCTATATAGGTGAGGTGAATATAGTGGTGTATACTGCGGTCAGGGCACAGACAGTAACCACTACACAAGAGCAAGATAGGAAATCAGCCAAAAACTATTGGTGTGTAACTGTGTTGAAGGTACACAGAACACCCACTGCTTCAGATGCCAACACACTACATGAGGCCGCCTCAAAGGCGGCCTTATATAGTGTGGGGTGTGCACTACACAGCCTGAGCTATGATTGGCCACAGGCAGGACGCCCGTGGCCAATCATGGCTCTCCTCGCTGCTGGCGCTGCGATTGGCCAAGCATGCGGGGTCACAGAGCATGCTTGGCCAATCATGAGCCAGCAATGCACTGCGCCATCGCAGTGCATTGTGGGCCACACGAATTTTGCCGCGAACGGCCCAAACGTTCGGAATTCGGCGAACGCCCGAACGACCAATGTTCGAGTCGAACGTACGTTCGGCTCGAACACGAAGCTCATCCCTAGTGGTGAGGAAGATGGTCTATATGGACAGCTTTACCCCGGATGCCTGCATACTTAGATGTGCCTGTTTTAATCATCAACCATGTGAGTTGCTAAATGTTGTACCTTCATTAAATGTTACTACACTTAGAGGCATCTCTCTTCTCTTTTATACTCAGCTGTGACGTGACGCTACTTGTATATCAAGACATCGCTTGTTTCATTCAAGGCAAAATTTATTAAAAAACGTTGCTTGTCTTGCAAAAGGCTCTCAAACCAAGGTTATAGTGTGTGTGTGTGTGTGTGTGTGTGTGTGTGTGTGTGTGTGTGTGTGTGTGTGTGTGTGTGTGTGTGTGTGTGTGTGTGTGTGTGTGTGTGTGTGTGTGTGTGTGTGTGTGTGTGTGTGTGTGTGTGTGTGTGTGTGTGTGTGTGTGTGTGTGTGTGTGTGTGTGTGTGTTTATATATGGGCGGCACAGTGGTGTAGTGGATAGCACTTTCACCTAGCAGTAAGAAGGGTCGCTGGTTCAGATCCCAACCACGACACCACCTGCCTGGAGTTTGCATGTTCTCCCTGTGCCTGTGTGGGTTTCCTCCGGGTACTCCGGTTTCTTCCCACACTCCAAAGACATGCTGGAAGGTTAATTGGATCCTGTCTAAATTGTCCCTAGTATGTATTAATGTGAGTTAGGGACCTTAGATTGTAAGCTCCTTGAGGGTAGGGACTGATGTGAATGTACAATGTATATGTAAAGCGCTGTGTAAATTGATGGCGCTATATAAGTACCTGAAATAAATATATATATATTAATATTTATATAAGATGATGGTAGCTGAGCTGTTCAGCAGACATAAATAAGAAATATATATTTGCCTCTAGCCCCATTGTGTCCTTTTCTTACAGAAAACATAATCTAGTAAACAGCAGGTAACAATGTAATCCTCCGGGGGACAAACACGGTGATGGTATTAATCTTATTGGCAAGGCAAGGTCAGGTGAAGGTCGGCATTGAAGTGTACAGCCGAGAATTCCACTTCATTTGTTTTGGAAAAAAACGCATTAGCAGAGTACTCAGGTGCCTCAATTTTACAAAAACATGGAACAGGACAAAAAAGTTGATGCAGAAGGTTAATTAGTGCCAAAAAACAGCATAGATCTTTGCCGAGGGCAACCTTTAGTACAATGTATTGTTTGTATGTAGGTTTATGTTATTTTCTTTATTGAAACTGCAAGTACTGTATTAATTCAAATGTTTGGTGTTGAGAAAAGTAGATATTGAATGTATTTTTGTCTTTGTTGGGCAACTGGCACTGGGTAAAAAAAAAAAATAACCTTCAAAAGATGAAAAATTTGAAAATATAAATAAAAGAAAAGATTACATATGTTAAAAAAAACAACAGAAAAAAATGTGTGTATATATACACACAGTATCTCTAAAGTGAGAAGAGGAGGAAAGGGTTTATTAGGGTCACCCTAGTCTTAATTAGGGGTTAAACAAGGATTTAAAGTGGTTGTAAAGCCTTACAGACCACTTTGACCTACAGGTAAGCCTAGATTAAGGCTTACCTGTAGGTCCATGAAATATCTCCTAAACCTACATTTTAAGTGACACATAATGGGCTACTATGTGATGCACAGAAGTCCATTATGCTTTACCTTTGCAGGGAGACAAAGAGGAAGTAAACTCATCAGGGTTTACTTCCTCTTTAAGTTTTGTGTTAACCTTTTATGTTTTTAAAGTTTTTTTCTTGTGAGGATGCTGGAATTACCATTCTGTGTAGCCCAAATAAGTGTCTAAAAGGGAACTATTCTAAATATATGGAAGTGCTCTGGGGACATAATAAAAAAAATGCACAATTATAAGTTTGAAAAAAAAACATGTATATATTTATTGATTTTTTTAACAGAATTCTGAGTTTAATTTTTTTTATTTACAAAATTATGAGTTTCAAAGTCAGAATTCTGAGGAATTTTGAGATTAAAAGTCAGAATTCTGAGTTTCAAAGTCAGAATTCTGAGTTTCAAAGTCAGAATTCTGAGGAATTCTGATATTCAAAGTCAGAATTCTGAGTTTCAAAGTCAGAATTCTGAGGAATTCTGATATTCAAAGTCAGAATTCTGAGTTTCAAAGTCAGAATTCTGAGGAATTCTGAGATTAAAAGTCAGAATTCTGAGGAATTCTGATATTCAAAGTCAGAATTCTGAGTTTCAAAGTCAGAATTCTGAGATTAAAAGTCAGAATTATGACTTTCAAACTCAGAATTTTGTAAAAAAAAAAAAAATCTAACTCTAGAATTCTGTATTTTTTCATGGGCTCTTCCATACTCGCAGAACTTCTTTTCCACTACTAGATTTTCCTTCAGGTTGAATAATAAACAGGATCATTAAACTAAATTCCTCTGAGTCCAGGCTGTTATGGACCTAACCCTAGCCTGTGATTGGACAGTGTAATAAGAAGCAGTACCGGTACCCTAGCATAGGGAAAAAACTATTCAGGAAAGGGAATTTAAAAAGACATTCACTAAAACCGGAAGAGAAGTGGTTTAACCTTAAACTGCATAGAGTGTTGTATACAATGTACTATTGACATAAACGCACACATCATAGGTTGAACTGGATGGACTGGTGTCTTTTTTCATGTCACTATGTAGCACAGTAACGAGCCATCTGTCACTCTACATTTTCTTCCTATCAGCATGCTCCTCGTCAGCACATGAACTGATTGGCTCCTTGTCACATGAGATAGATCACTCAACTCCACACTGTTCATCCGTATAGAAGACCAAAAGCAAAGAAACAAAGATCTGCTTTTGGACCTTTGGTCTTTGCATGAGTATGGAACAGACGCTTTCTTTTTATGATCCCCCACAGACAGCACAATTGAAGGCACTGTTTAGAGCAGGGATATGCAATTAGCGGACCTCCAGCTGTTGCAGAACTACAAGTCCCATGAGGCATAGCAAGACTCTGACAGCCACAAGCATGACACCCAGAGGCAGAGGCATGATGGGTCTTCTAGTTTTGCAACAGCTGGAGGTCCGCTAATTGCATATCCCTGCTGGAATATTAGTTCAATAGGCAGCATAAGAGTGTATCACAATTCTTCAAGATTAAACACAATTGTAAATATATCTGGTAGTAATAAAATATGGCACCTCAGCAGGAGAATTGTTAAACAGTCAAAGACCACACTGCAAAACCTGAAGTTTCTTCAGCTTTCCTGAAAAACTGTCTAGGTATTTGGCCAGTCTATTGGCGTCTGTGAGATCCAAGAGCAGTGTTTACTCCAATACATATACCGTAAGTATTTCAGAGGTACTTTTAGTATTTTTGGGTTTAAGTAGTGGATTGAGTGGGAGGGCAGAGGGGGTCCTGTCCAGGGGAATTTTATGAATGCAGTAGACCTGTGTGCAAGGTTGTATGTTGGGCCCCCTTCCTCAAGAAAAGGAAAACTGTTACATCGTTACATGAGGTCGAAAAAAAGACAAAAGTCCAACCTATGAACTAATTATTTGTCAGAAAAGGAAAAGACTGGTCCATGTGTCCACTGCCACTTATCACCACCAGCCACCCCTGTCTGCAAAGCACCACCAAATGACATCTTTGTGTCCCCTTACTGTAGAGCATCTCTGTCACCACCAGGTCCCCTTACTGTAGAGCATCTGTCACCACCATGTCCCCTTACTGTAGAGCATCTCTGTCACCACCAGGTCCCCTTACTGTAGAGCATCTGTCACCACCATGTCCCCTTACTGTAGAGCATCTCTGTCACCACCAGGTCCCCTTACTGTAGAGCATCTCTGTCACCACCATGTCCCCTTACTGTATAACATCTGTCACCATGTCCCCTTACTGTAGAACATCTCTGTCACCACCATGTCCCCTTACTGTAGAGCATCTCTGTCACCACCATGTCCCCTTACTATAGAGCATCTCTGTCACCACCAGGTCCCCTTACTGTAGAGCATCTGTAACCACCATGTCCCCTTACTGTAGAGCATCTCTGTCACCACCAGGTCCCCTTACTGTAGAGCATCTGTCACCACCATGTCCCCTTACTGTAGAGCATCTCTGTCACCACCAGGTCCCCTTACTGTAGAGCATCTCTGTCACCACCATGTCCCCTTACTGTATAACATCTGTCACCACCATGTCCCCTTACTGTAGAACATCTCTGTCACCACCATGTCCCCTTACTGTAGAGCATCTCTGTCACCACCATGTCCCCTTACTGTAGAGCATCTCTGTCACCACCATGTCCCCTTACTGTAGAACATCTCTGTCACCACCATGTCCCCTTACTGTAGAACATCTCTGTCACCACCATGTCCCCTTACTGTAGAGCATCTCTGTCACCACCATGTCCCCTTACTGTAGAACATCTCTGTCACCACCATGTCCCCTTACTGTAGAGCATCTCTGTCACCACCATGTCCGCTTACTGTAGAGCATCTCTGTCACCACCATGCCCCCTTACTGTAGAGCAGGGATCTGCAATTAGCGGACCTCCAGCTGTTGCAGAACTACAAGTCCCATGAGGCATAGTGAGACTCTGACAGCCACAAGCATGACACCCAGAGACAGAGGCATGATGGGACTTGTAGTTTTGCAAAAGCTGGAGGTCCGCTAATTGCAGATCCCTGCTGTAGAGCATCTCTGTCACCACCATGTCCCCTTACTGTAGAGCATCTCTGTCACCACCATGCCCCCTTACTGTAGAGCATCTCTGTCACCACCATGTTCCCTTACTGTAGAACATCTCTGTCACCACCATGTCCCCTTACTGTAGAACATCTGTCACCACTATGTACTGTAGAACAGGGGTCACCAAACTTTCTAAATAAAGGGTAATTTTACTGTCCTTTACACTTTAGGAGGTCTAGAATGGGACTAGTGGGAGTAGAAAATGCATTAGTGAACATAAACAACACCTTTGGCTTGGTGGTCAGTGGGGGTAAAAAGAAATACATAGTTTGTGGTCAGTAGGATGAGAAATAGAGCCCCATTATGGGTATTAGGGGCAGAAATAGAGCCCCATCATTTGAATGCAAGGAATGGAAGCGCAAGAAAGGTATCACATTATTGGTGTCAGTGGACGGAATAGAGCCCCAAGGGCCAGATAAAGGCAGTCAAAGGACCACATCTGGCCCATGGGCAGCAGAGACCACCACAAGCATTACCATCACTATTGTGTCCACTATGAAATGTTGGGGTTTCTTAGCTCAATGGTAGTGCCAAAACAGTGAGTTTACTCCACGCCATATAATTTTGCAAATAAATAATTGTTCTTCATAAATTTCGGCCAAAATATATTCTGCTACATTTGTTTTGTGAAAATAACCCAAATCTGTGTTCATTATTTAGTCTGTAGGAAAGTTATACAGTCCACATATCATGGTATATACACTATATTGTCAAAAGTATTGGTACTCCTGCCTTTACACACACATGAACTTTAATGGCATCCCAGTCTTAGTCCATATGGTTCAATATTGAGTTGGCCCACCCTTTGCAGCTATAACAGCTTCAACTCCTCTAGGAAGGCCGTCCACAAGGTTTAGGAGTATGTCTATGGTAATATTTGACCATTCTCCCAGAAGCACATTTGTGAGGTCAGGCACTGATGTTGGACAAGAAGGCCTGGCTCGCAGTCTTCGCTCTAATTCATCTCAAAGGTGTTCTGTTGGCTTGAGGTCAGGACTCTGTGCAGGCAAGTCAAGTTCCTCCACCCCAAACTCGCTCATCCATGTCTTTATGGACTTTGATTTGTGCACTGGTGCACAGTCATGTTGGAACAGGAAGTGGCCATCCCCAAACTGTTCCTACAAAGTTGGGAGCATGAAATTGTCCAAAATGTTTTAGTATGCTGATGCCTTAAGAGTTCTCTTCACTTTTAGCATGAGTATATATATTTAGAATATATTCTGTTTTGAGATTCCCTGTACTCTGTATAACCACCTCTGTAGAGCAGTGGTCATCAACCCTGTCCTCAGGGCCCACTAACAGGCCAGGTTTTATGTATTACCTTGGGGAGATGCAGACTAGAATACTGCAATCACTGAGCAGTAAATTATATCACCTGTCATGTATTTCAGTTATCTTGCAAACCTGGCCTGTTGGTGGGCCCTGAGGACAGGGCTGATGACCACCTCTGTAGAGCATCTCACATATCATTCAGTAACTAGTAGTGCTCTAGATCAGAGCATTCTCTACTGTCCTGCTGGCAGCTACAGCAGAACTCCATCTATCACCGTCTGGCATCTTGGACTCTGAGCACTCAGCTCCAGCACTGATCAAAGAAAGCAACAATGAAGGTGACCCAAGTCCAGCCGTTGTCTGCACCAAGAGCCTCCGGTTCTGTTGGAGTTCAGCTACAATAATACTGTACACTTCTATCCAAAAAGATTGTTTTTGTAGAGTTGAACGCTCTTAACAGCTTTTTTCGAGCGTTTCTTTTTTCTTCATGTACTGTAAAAACACGAATAAAGTGCTAACGCTCCGAAAAGCTTCTAAAAGCTACTAAAACGCTACTACAAGCCAGCACAAAAACACTATTATCAGCAATTTTTATCCAGTGTTTTTTTTCTAGTGTTTTTTGAGCTTATAAAAAATGCTAGTGTGCATGGAGCCTAAAAAAAAAAGCATAAAAAAACACTCCAGTAGCAGCTTTTGAGCATTTTATTTTCTAGAAGCAGATAGTGTTATCCTATGTGTCCATGTACACTATTTCAGTCAAGAAGTGTTTTTGAAGCTTCAGCTTCTAGGAGCAGAGAAAAAAACAATATTTCTTAACTTCTGCTAAAAGCTAGCACAAAAATGCTATTGTGAGAATTTTTCCATCCAGCGTTTTTCTGGCTTTTATTTTTAGCTTATGGTCCCTTTCACTCGGCTCGCACATCACACACACAGTCCCACCTCCGCCACCGGCATTGGACCAGTGTCCTGTATAACACAGAAGCGAGTCCAATGCCAATGGCAGAGGCGGAACTGTGTATTTGACTGCCGACTGAGAGCCGAGTAAACAGATGACGGCTCGGTCATTTCCTATGAGAGATGGTGAGCTGCATTGAGAGAACAGGAGCAGAACAGGCTGCAGATGGGCACAAAACAGGCTGCAGATGGGCGCAGATCAGGCTGCAGATGGGCGCAAAACACGCTGCAGAGGGGCACAAAACACGCTGCAGATGGGCACAAAACACGCTGCAGATGGGCACAAAACACGCTGCAGATGGGCACAAAACACGCTTGCGATAGGCACAAAACACGCTGCAGATGGGCACAAAACAGGCTGCAGATGGGCGCAGATCAGGCTGCAGATGGGCGCAGATCAGGCTGCAGATGGGCACAAAACAGGCTGCAGATGGGCGCAGAACAGGCTGCAGATGGGCGCAGAACAGGCTGCAGATGGGTGCAGAACAGGCTGCAGATCGGCGCAGATCAGGCTGCAGATGGGCACAAAACAGGCTACAGATGGGCACAAAACAGGCTGCAGATGGGCACTAATCAGGCTGCAGATGGGCACTAATCAGGCTGCAGATGGGCACTAATCAGGCTGCATTGATGCTCACTGACCATTATTTTGCTTCAAAGTGGTTTATTTAAAAAAAAGTTTTTTTTCCCTGAAACTTCCTTCTTAAATTGGGGTGTGCGTTGTATGCCGCCGCGTGTTATATGCCGATAAATACAGGTATATAATATTTTAGGGGTTCCAAGTGATATTTCTAGCAAAAAATACTGATTTTAACTTGTCAGCAACAAATGTCAGGAAAAATCCTTTTCTTCAAGTGGTTAAAACTTTGCAGATTTCTTTGACTCCTGGTGGATAAAGTTGAGTTGCATCTCCCCAAACCCAGAACAGAAAGACATGATCCTCCAGCTGTGATAGCAATAGGAAAAGTCATTTTCAGATCATTTATCTCAGCTATGCACTGTTCTCGATGACACAAATATCCAAGAACGTCTTTTCTTCCTACAATGTGCGGCATGTACAGCGGAGGTGTCACAGACCCCCATTACCGTATCCTCCTAAAATAGGTTTTAATTATTCCCTTACTTATCTAGACGGAACACGACTCTGATTAATGCCAGGAGGGAAAGATTATCTTTTACCGGAGTCGGCCCGATCACAAAAACCTTGGCAGGTAGTTTTATCTGCTCATAAAAAAAGCGTTCTGGAGAATTATAGGCTGAGTTCCAACATTTCCTATATGTAAAAGATCTGCCTCGTTGAAGCTCACATAGCATAAGCCGATGAATGGAATTTGTTTTATTTTCTAGTATAGGTGTAGTTGGAGATGAAGGGCTGCCAGAGCCGGCGAGCGTGAAGGGGCAGATAATGTCATAAAATCATTACAAAGTATATTTCCCATTGGATTTTGGAATATTGTCACTCTGTAAATCACACATAAACCCCATTAACATACCATGACATGATTGTCTTTGTCATTTCTGGAGCTAATTAGACAGCTTATGCTAATTTTTTAGGTGTTTATTTAACCACTTTAATACCGGGCATTTTTACCCCCTTCCTGCCCAGGCCAATTTTCAGCTTTCAGCACTGTCACATTTTAAATGACAACTGCGTGGTCATGTAACACTATAACTAGGGCTGCTACTGATTAAAATTTCCATCTTCGATTAATCGATTTTTTTTTAAATCGATGAATCGACTAATTTCGATTAATTATAACGCATATACAGATCCAGCTACTTTTAGCTGATCTGATAATGTGGAGAAGTAATATGATGGTGGACAGAGGAGGAGGCTAAGGTGAGGAGGACACTATCATGTTCACAACCTCTGTCCCCCTCCTGTAGTATATCCGCCACCTCTGTCCCCCTCCTGCAGTATGTCCGCAGCCTCTGTCCCCCTCCTGCAGTATGTCCGCAGCCTCTGTCCCCCTCCTGCAGTATGTCCGCAGCCTCTGTCCCCCTCCTGCAGTATGTCCGCAGCCTCTGTCCCCCTCCTGCAGTATGTCCGCAGCCTCTGTCCCCCTCCTGCAGTATGTCCGCAGCCTCTGTCCCCCTCCTGCAGTATGTCCGCAGCCTCTGTCCCCCTCCTGCAGTATGTCGGCAGGCTCTGTCCCCCTCCTGCAGTATGTCCGCAGCCTCTGTCCCCCTCCTGCAGTATGTCCGCAGCCTCTGTCCCCCTCCTGCAGTATGTCCGCAGCCTCTGTCCCCCTCCTGCAGTATGTCCGCAGCCTCTGTCCCCCTCCTGCAGTATGTCCGCAACCTCTGTCTCCCTCCTGCAGTATGTCCACAACCTCTGTCCCCCTCCTGCAGTATGTCCGCAACCTCTGTCCC
Organism: Lithobates pipiens; assembly: GCF_037356315.1. NCBI lineage: Eukaryota > Metazoa > Chordata > Amphibia > Anura > Ranidae > Lithobates > Lithobates pipiens. Next base: position 563,335,036 of record NW_027507764.1, on the reverse strand, counting down.
CCTCCTGCAGTATGTCCGCAAACCTCTGTCCCCCTCCTGCAGTATGTCCGCAACCTCTGTCCCCCTCCTGAAGTATGTCCGCAACCTCTGTCCCCCTCCTGCAGTATGTCCGCAACCTCTGTCCCCCTCCTGCAGTATGTCCGCAACATCTGTCCCCCTCCTGCAGTATGTCCGCAACCTCTGTCCCCCTCCTGCAGTATGTCCGCAACCTCTGTCCCCCTCCTGCAATATGTCCGCAACCTCTGTCCCCCTCCTGCAGTATCTCCGCAACCTCTGTCCCCCTCCTGCAGTATGTCCGCAACCTCTGTCCCCCTCCTGCAGTATGTCCGCAACCTCTGTCCCCCTCCTGCAGTATGTCCCCAACCTCTGTCCCCCTCCTGCAGTATGTCCGCAACCTCTGTCCCCCTCCTGCAGTATGTCCGCAACCTCTGTCCCCCTCCTGCAGTATGTCCGCAACCTCTGTCCCCCTCCTGCAGTATGTCCGCAACCTCTGTCCCCCTGTCCACCTCTGTCCACCTCCTGTAGTATGTCTGCAGCCTCTTTCCACCTCCTGTATCATGTCCGTAGCCTCTGTCCACCTCCAGTATCATGTCTGAAGCCTTTGTCCACTTCCTGTATCATGTCCGCAGAATCTGACCATCTCTTGTCTTTTATCATGTCTGCAGCTCTCTGTCCCCATCTCAGGGACCCTCCTCTGTCCCCATGCCAGGGACCCCCCTCTGTCCCCATGCCAGGGACCCCCCTCTGTCCCCATGCCAGGGGCCCCTCTCTGCCCCCATCCCAGGGATCCCTCTCTGCCCCCATCCCAGGGATCCCTCTCTGCCCCCATCCCAGGGATCCCTCTCTGTTTCCATCCTAGGGGTCCAGGGGTTTACACATGTTGCAGCCTCAGCAGAAATTATACACCCTGTCACGCTTGGCATGGGCCTTGCTCTGCAAAGGTTGTGCAACCTTATCCAGTTCAGCGACCAAGTGGCTAAAGCAGGCTATAAGGAGGCATTGTATAACATGACCTGCTTTAACCCCTTGGATCCCACACTAGCATGATACTACTGCATGCATTTTACATTGTTGCTGGGTGTTTGCAGAGTGGCCCTATTCCCTTGATTGGGTCACGATCACCCACCAAAAGCAGCAGGGGGTATAATTCCTGCCGCAGCATGTGTACATTCTCAGCTGCTGTCTCTGCAGCTAAAGGGGGTAGAGACCAATGTATGTAATGTCGGCAGTGTGGCTGGGACACAGGGGGGGCCCCATGATCTCCTATTGCCCGGGGGCCCCATGAGTTGTCAGTCCGCCCCTGTTGTTGTGCAACCCAGAAGAGGACTGTTGGCACTGGATGGAAGAAGAAGCTGGGGGTAGCTGGCTGTTCAACCCAGGAGAGGAGTGTATCTACCTTCTCCACGTTTCAACGCTATCCCCAGCTTCTTCTTCTGTCCAGTGCCACTGGTCCTCTTCTGGGTTGAACAACAGCCAACACCATTGACAGTACAGCTCATGGTAAGTGGATTGAATGATGCTGGTTGTTGTGCAACCCAGAAGAGGACTGGTATCACTGGATGGAAGAAGAAGCTGGGGATAGCCCTGGAGTGTGGAGAGGCTAAGTACAGTCCTCTTCTATGTTGAACAACAACCAGCGTCAGTCAATATACTTACCATGAGCCATGTTGTCAACAATGTTGGCTGGTGTTCAACCCAGAAGAGAATTGTACTTACCTTCACCATGTTCCAGCACTTTCCCCAGCTTCTTCTGTCCAGTGCCACTGGTCGTCTTTTGGCTTGAACAACAGCCAACATCATTGACATTACGGCTCACGGTAAGTGGATTGAATGATGCTGGCTGTTGTGCTTCCCAGAAGAGGACTGGTGGCACTGGACAGAAGAAGAAGCTGGAGTGTGGAGAGGGTAAGTACAGTCCTCTTTTATGTTGAACAACAGCCAGTATCATTCAATCCACTAACCATGAGCCATGTTGTCAACAATGTTGGCTCTTGTTCAACCCAGAAGAGGACTGCTGGCACTGAACAGAAGAAGTAGATGAGCTTAGTGCTGAAGCATGGAGAGGGTAAGTGCAGTTTTTTTAATATGGGGGGGGGGGGGGGATGTGGCTTTTAAAAAATTAAAAAATATTTTTTTGGATTTTGGGTGGCATCATATTTACTGTATATAATCTTTCATGGGTCTTTAAGGTAACAGCAAGAAGCACCACAATATGACATTTACCATTTTTGCATTTTTATTTCGTTTTACTTTGCCTAGCTTGTGGGTAAGTCCACATTAGCAGTGGTAGTTACTTAGAAGAGTCACAAGACTCTCTGTAGCCCAGTTAACATTTACTGGCCTCTTCTTTCTCTTTATACAATGGTAGACTATTGAGTCTTTCTATATGAAGCAAAGATCCTGCCCCAGATATTCATTTTACTACTTGCAATCCTGTAATATCATTGAAAGCAGATGTGGCAGAATCTTTACAGCAGAGTATAGAGAATACTCATTAACTGATAACCAGCTTTACCAGCTGAAAAAATATTTTATAGGGAGTGTTTATTTTATGTAAAGAATTGCTTCAATTTTTTTATTTATTTTTTTCTTTGAAATAATCTCCAGATCCACACTGTAGGATTGCAGCAATTTATCAAAGTGCTACAGCATGATTAATGGCCCTGTTTAAAAACTAGACTCCGTATAGTATTTTTCTTCCATAGATGCTACAAGTAGGTCAATGTCTCTTAAACACATTAAGAGGTAAAAATATCCCAGCGTTGCCTTAACATAGTCACTGCTACATGCAATTATTTTCACCTCCCTTTCCCCTCCGCTGCTGCAACCTTGGAGACAGGAATATTCTATAGGTGACGCGCAAGTATTCACGGAAACCAATGCTTGTGATCCACAATTAAATGCTTGTCGGAGAGTGACGGCGATGTACTGTATGTTTTATTAACACAAAAAGAATTGAGTACAGATAATCACCCCACGGTCACTATTCATTAGCTGCTAAAAAAAAAAAAAAATCAATGCTATACTGTTTTAATTGCTGCAAAGGTTAGACAAGCCGATACGCAATCCCTAGGTGACCTACCTGTCAGCGAAACGTCAATGGAAGCCACCTCCGAGTTGAGTTTGATACTGGTGAATCACCATTGGAAAAGTTTTTTTTAGGGTTCAATTAATATGAAACTTCGACAACATTTTATTCATTCCTTCTTCCTAGCTCTTCTCCACAAATGCAAGTAAGGATTCTTGTGGAGCAGAAAAGAGGCTGATAGGGTATATATCGCTCGTTAGGGGTTTACTGCCTTACCCTTGTTATGCAACAATCAAAGAACTGGAGACTGAAGATACATTCAGATTTGCGGTAGCACACCATTCCACTTGTAGCACTAACCCCTGAAGGAGCTGGTGGTTTTATTCGGGCTTACCGTTACCTCACCTGCTCGCCTCTTCGTCTTAGCCCTTGTACACACGATCGGAGATACCGACGGAATGTGTCCGATCGGAGAGTTTTGTCGGATATTCCGACTGTGTGTGGTCTGCATCGGACTGTTTCCGTCGGAATATCCGTCGCACCAAATTTTCCAACTTGCCGGAAATATTTTCAGACAAAATGCCCCGATCGGACATACTCCGATCATGTGTAGAGAATTCCGATCGGACAAAGTGCCACGCATGCTCAGATCAAATTCCTACATCAAAGCTATTGGCTACTAGCCTGAACGTAGTCCCGTCGTAACGAAATAATGCCATCACGTTCTGAGCGATCGGATTTTCCGACAACTTCGTCTGACCGCCTGTATACAACAGTTTCGGACAAAATCCATCGGACAAAATCCGACAGATTTGGTTGTCGGAATCTCCGACCGTGTGTACAAGGGCTTAGAGGGGCCCTGTTGGAACGTAGCCCAAATGATGATAAATCCGACACTTAGTCCTTTTTGAATATTAATTTAGGGATAACACAAAAAAAAGAAAGAAAACACAGTCCTTCAATAGAGGATTAGAGGATAAAGGGGAGTTCAGGCACCTAGTAATTGCGGGTTAGAGGTATTAGTCAGATCCAGAGGACAAACAGCTCCACAGACTGGATCCAGCAATCACCGGATAGGCCCCTATCACTTGACCTAGCAGCCGATGAGATGCTCAATAAAGTCTCTGCCACAGACTTGTCAATTAAACTTAGAAATCTTGAGAGTTTTAGAAGAACTACTATACAGCACCAGATTCTTTCAGCCGACCCGGCGATACTGTAAGGGTATTGATCGCAGTTGCATCCTCCAACTGAGTTTCCAGGCTCCTCCAGAGACACCAGCCTTGTGCTCGGTCCTCCACCTGAGAAGTCCTCCCCTGGATCCTCCAGTTTTCTTGACTTCTCCCCGCAGATGAGACAGCACAGGACCACCCATGGATCAGCAGGCCCCAAGACATTCCTGGGCCTACACTCTCAGTTGCAAAGCCTCAGGCCCCAGGCCAGGAGGGCCATGAGGTTGGGATAACAGACCCCAAGACAGGGACCCGGAAAAACAGACCCACAAAAATGTGTCAGTACCTTAAATACCCTCTCCCAGAATGCACAGCAAGGAAACCACACCCACTGAGCTATTTCCGAGCAAGAGGTGGCATTCAATGCATCCAGCCTGTTGCATTTCCACACCTACCGGTGGTGACAGCGACACCTATGGTCAAGTTTGAATCAGTGCAACCCAGCTGGACTGGTACAGAAACCAGAACTTTTAGAGAGAATTAGCCAAACTACAGCTTCAGACAATTACATTTGAAAAAATAATAGCGTCTACCCATCAGGAGCAGGGCGCTACACACCTAATTCCCCTTTGGAGGTAAATTGGTGATCTGGGGGCTTCCCCCCATATTGCAGGTGAGCAATTGTCAAACACATTCTTAACATCCATCTCTGGGAACATTCTTCCTGCTCAGCAATGATTAGCTTGTTTTGGTCTAGGGGGCATAGAAAAGAAAATGTATGTATCCTATCCTCCTCCCCACCGCACTGTAGACCAGTCCACGCAGCATTTTCTCCCCCATGCTCTGGCGTCCTATGGTCCCAATGTCATCCATAGCCCTGCACTGGATGTGATGATGCCAAGGGTCAGTTCACCATATGAGCATAAAGGAGTGCCGTCTGCCAGGTAGTGGAGGATCAGGTAAGTAAAAGTGCTTTTAATCTCCCCTAGACTACAGAGGGCAGGTGCTGCCCCAATGCAATGGAAAATTTCCAGATATTCTGGAGTTTGGCTTTAAAGTGTTACTAAACCCAGTAATGCTGTCAGATTAGCGGGCTCATTGTCAAGCTCCTGCAGACACTTTCTACAGCACTCTGCTCGTACCTTTGTATGGGCAGACAGTTACTGAGCTGCAGGAAGTGTCAATGAGCCAGCTAATCTGAGACTCTGTAAGAGCAATCACATTCCATGTAGCAACCTCTGGCCTCAAAGCACAAACACACCTGGAGCTCCAGGCAAAAGGTCCTACTCACAATATCCAGAGACAGCTCCAAACCAGCTTCCCTGCGACACTCGTCCATGAAATGGGGTCTTTCTCCAGCCCAGCTTCATAAGATAGTAAGTTCTGTTTAGTCCAGGTTCCTCCAGGTCCTCGGCCAAGCACATGCTGAAGCCTGATAGCAACAGCTCTTCAGTAACACAGGCTGCCTCCCAGAGGCAGAGGCCCCAGGAGAAGAAACTCTGATCAGACCCTCCAAAACATTTATCTTCTTCCCAGCCACACCTTCTGGATGCCCCCTCTCAGGAATCAGCTGAGGTCAGATAAATATTGATAGCCCTAAGATTGATCCTCCCATTCTATTTCTGGAAGCTTCTTCCAGAGGCAGTCAGGAGCAACAAACCCCCGGGTTAAGGAGTTGACCTGACCAGACCTAGAAATAAATGGGTGCTCAGCAGTACAGTACAGCAGAGCCAAAAACAAAACGTATCCAGTCTAGTTCACTGGCATTGCAGGGATTTTTTCTGACTTTTGCACTAATGCTGAAATATTCTAACAGATTTCAGAGTGTTTGAAATTAAAGAAAAAAAAATTTGGTTCAGGTTTGATAAGCGAGCCTTTCCCAAGCAAGGGGGGGGGGGGGGGGGGCTAGGATTCGTGGAACAGTTCAGATCTGAGCATCAAACTAGGATCAGAGACTTAATCAGGAACGCATCAAAGGTTAGAGAGGTAATTAATTAAGGCGTTAATAGAGAGGTCCTGATGTCATCCATAGCCCTGCACTGGATGTGATGACGCCAAGGGTCAGTTCACCATTTGAGCATAGAGGAGCGTCGTCTGCCGGCCGGGGAGTCTAGGATCAGGTAAGTAAAAGTGCTTTTACTCTTCCCTAGAATACAGAGGGCAGGTGCTGACACACTGCATTGGAGAATTTACAGATATTCTGGAGTTTGGCTTTAAAGTGTTACTAAACCCAGTGATATGAAAATAGTTCATCCACCCCCCCCCCCCCCCCCAGTGCCCACAGCTTATAAATCTTTTTACATTAAAATATTGCCACTATATACCTTTTTGGATGATCTGTATACCACAGTTACATCATAAACTGCACAGTTTCTTCAGTACTGAGAGTTCAGGAAGGAGGAGATTTCCACTACAGCCTGTATACATGCCCACATGTGTGATGCCAATATCATGTGACCTGGCTATCTCTGAGAACAAGTAACTGTTCTCTCCAGCATAAAAGACACATCTGAGCTTGTGCAGGTTGGATATTGCCTGTGTGTTAGCTTGCTTTCTCTGGATAAACAGTGCAGGAGGAGAGAGGATCTGTGCATACAGGATAAAGCAGCCTTTTTATACAATGCAGAGAATTAACCCCTTAAGTTCCACAGTGAGTATAACAAGCATGCTATGCTGCATATACAGACTGATTTTACTGTTGTGGGTTTAGTAATACTTTATGCTTCTTGCTCTCTCTCTTATACAGAAAGCCTGATAAGAAAAAAAAATAGCTACTTTTGTAAGGATCAACCTTAAGCTTTTGCCATCTGCTGGCCATTATTCAGCATTGCTGCTCAGGTCTCTGAAGTGTACACCTGCTCTAATGTAGGAAGGCTAAACAGACTGCTGGACATTCAGTATGATAAAAAGGTTAGTCTGTCTAATGCCACGTACACACGATCGGAATTCCGGCCAGAAAAAGACAAATGAGAGCTTTCATTGGAAAATGCGACCGTGTGTATGCTCCATCGGAATTTAGCTGTCTGAATTTCCGCCAACCAAAAATTGATAGCAGGTTCTCAATTTTCCCGATGGAAAAACTTTCTATCGGTAATTCCGATCATGTGTATGCAATTCCGACATGCCAAAAATCACGCATGCTCAGATTCAACTGCGAGACAGAAGCTATTGGCTACTGGCTATTGAACTTCCTTTTTCTAGTCCCGTCGTACGTGTTGTACGTCACCGCGTTATAAACGATCGGAATTTGATGTGACCGTGTGTTGGCAAGACAGCTTGAGCCGAATTCCGTCGGAATTCCATCGGGAAAACCATCAGAGCTTTTTCCAACGAGAATTCCAATCGTGTGTACGCAGCATAACTGTGGATTTCATTTGTTCAAGCCCTGGATTATTCCCGTAAAGTGGACAGCATTTGTACTTTGCCTCTCTCAGTTTATCCCGATAAGCAGCTTTTTTTCACAAGTAACCACTGCGTTCAGTGATGTGATGCTGCTCTCTTTTCAGCACATATAAAGTATACAAGTGCAAAAGAAAACTTTGGTGTCACAAGCACCTTTTGTACAACACTCCACATTATTGCGAGATCATGTGAGGAACTTCACCTATCCCTATAAAATGTATTCAGAATATGCCACTTTAAAAAAAATCACACTTGTAACCATAAGGAAAAAAAAAGATAAACAGCATGGTGGTTGTGCTGTCTAATCTGTCCCTTTCTATGCTGTAAAAAAACCTGGTTGATCGTGCCTGTTCCTGTGTCCCCCCATGTAAACTGACCACAGTAATCATGGTTGCTGATCCATAATACCGTGGTCAGTTTATGTGCCTCCGTCATCCCGCTGCTCTCTTATTTCCCCCCTCTCCACCACCCCCCCCCCCCCCCCGCCTGTCAGCTTCTGTGTGTGAGCGATCTCTTCCCCTCCCCTCCAGCTGCGATTAGTAGATACATTTATAAAATGATGCCTTTAAATACCTTATTTTAGATTATTTCTGTTCGGTCACGTGACCTCCAGCAGCTCTCTTCCCCTGATGTAAGGGCTACAGCTAGAGGGGCTGAGCGGATAGCACAGCCGTCATGCAGTTCTTAAAGGGATTGTAAAGTTAAAAATGTTTTTTTTTTAAAATAACAAACATGTTATACTTACCTCCACTGTGCAGCTCGTTTTGCACAGAGTGGCCCCGAACCTGCTCTTCTGGGGTCCCTCGGCAGCTGTCTCTGCTTCCTCCCGCAGGTACTTCTCACATTCATGCGAGCTCCCTCGCATGGTGAGAAGCACCTGCGGGCGCGCTCCCGTGATACAGCCGGTGGCTATAGCCGCTCGCTGTATCACACGGCCCCGCCCCCCCCCGCGCTCCACGTCAGTGGATGTGATTGACAGCAGCGCGAGCCAATGGCTGCACTGCTTTCCATCCACCCACTCCAGCCAATCAGCGGCAAGGCTGAATAGTGAAAAGGACCGCGGGGGCGAGCACGGGATTTTTGAGGGGTGAGGTAAGTAAAACGGGGGGGGGGGGGGGGGGGCTGGGGGGCGCAGGCAGTGTCAGATGTTTTTTCACCTTAATGCATAGAATGCATTAAGGTGAAAAAACATTTGCCTTTACAACCCCTTTAAGAAAAAAATAATAAATGCACATATTTTTGCATGTAAAAAATGTTCATTTATTATTTTTTCACACAGGAGCCATCAGTGGATGGCAGGTGCATTGTCAAGCTCCTGCTGACACTTTCTACAACACTCTGCTCGTACCTTTGTATGGGCAGACAGTTACTGAGCTGCAGGAAGTGCCAATGAGCCAGCTAATCTGAGACGCTGTAAGAGCAATCACATTCCATGTAGCAACCTCTGGCCTCAAAGCACAATCACACCTGGAGCTCCAAGAAAAAGGTCCTACTCACAATATCCAGAGACAGCTCCCAACCAGCTTCCCTGCAACACTCTTCCGTGAAATGGGGTCCTTCTCCAGCCCAGCTTCCTAAGATAGTAAGTTCTGTTTAGTCCAGGTTCCTCCAGATCCTCGACCAAGCACATGCTGAAGCCTGATAGCAACAGCTCTTCAGTAACACAGGCTGCCTCCCAGAGGCAGAGGCCCCAGGAGAAGAAACTCTGATCAGACCCTCCAAAACATTTATCTTCTTCCCAGCCACACCTTCTGGATGCCCCCTCTCAGGAATCAGCTGAGGTCAGATAAATATTGATAGCCCTAAGATTGATCCTCCCATTCTATTTCTGGAAGCTTCTTCCAGAGGCAGTCAGGAGCAATAAACCCCCCGGGTTAACCACTTGCTTACTGGGCACTTAAACCTCCCTCCTGCCCAGACCAATTTTCAGCTTTCAGCGCTGATGCGCTTTGAATGACAATTGCACGGGCATACAACACTGTACCCAAATGAAATTTTTATCATTTTTTTCCCACAAATAGAGCTTTCTTTTGGTGGTATTTAATTACAGCTGGGAGTTTTATTTTTTGCTAAACAAACAAAAAAAGATGCAAAAAAAAAAAATCATGTTTAATAGTTTGTTATAAAATTTTGCAAACAGGTCATTTTTCTCCTTCATTGAAGTGCGCTGATGAGGCGGCACTGATAGGCTGCACTGGTGGGCACTGATAGGCTGCACTGGTGGGCACTGATAGGCATTGTTAAGGCGGCACTAATAGGCACAGATAAGGTGGCACCGATAGGCACAGATAAGGCAGTACTGATGGGCACAGATAAGGCGGCACTGATGGGCAAAGATGGGCACAGATAATATGGCACGGATGGGTGGCACAGATGGGTGGCACTAAGGGGCACTGATAGGTACCACTGATAGATGGGACTGATGGGTGGCACTGATAGGTGGCTCTGATAGGTGGCACTGCTGGGCACTGATGGGCAGCACTGATGGGCACTGGTAGATGACACTGATGGGCACGGATATGTGGCACTGTGGGCACTGCTGGGTGGCACTGTGGGCACTGCTGGGTGGCACTATGGGCACTGATGGGTGGCACTATGGGCACTGATGGGTGGCACTGATGGGGGGCACTTATTTATTCATGAGGTGGCACTGGCAGGGGGCAGGTGGGCACTGGCAGGGCTGGCCGTGATCGGGACTGATGCTATCAGCGCGAGGAGGAAAAATAGCCGATTACCGACTCCGTTGTATCACATGATCAGCTGTCATTGGCAGACAGCTGATCATGTGGTAAGGGGTCGGGATTGACCCCTTGCTCGGATCCGTGATCAGGCGAGTCTCATAGACTCGCCAATCACAGAGCGCGCCGCGCGCGCCCCTCGGGGGGCGCGCAGGCCGCTCGTGCACGGGACAACGTCAATAGACGTGTCCCGGCAAAGGAGGTCCGTGCTGTAGCTGTCATTTGGCTATAGCGCGGATCTCTAGTGGTTAAGGAGTAGACCTGACCAGACCTAGAAATAAATGGGTGCTCAGCAGTACAGTACAGCAGAGCCAAAAACAAAACGTATCCATTCTAGTGCACTGGCATTGGAGGGATTTTTTGTGACTTTTGCACTAATGCTGAAATATTCTAACAGCAAACTTGTTAAAAATAGACTCTATGGTGTCATTATTTTTAACTTTGAATTTCAGAGTGTTTGAAATGAAAAAAAATAATTTGGTTCAGGTTTGATAAGCGAGCCTTTCCCAAACAAGGGCGGGCTAGGATTCATGGAATAGTTCAGATCTGAGCATCAAACTAGGAGCTAGGATCAGAGACCTAATCGGGAACGCATCAAGGGTTAGAGTAATAGAGAGGTCAAGGCAATTGGTAACAAGGCACACTTAATTTGAAGAAATATGGCCCTTCAGCTACCCAATAGCTACATTATGTCCCAGACCCAATTCCCCGTCTTTAGATGTTCGGAATGATGGGCGGCCAGTTACTTTGCTATAAATGTTTAAAGATTAAAGATTAGTGCATAGAAAAAAATGGAGGTGGGTGGAGAGGGTATTGGATACCTGTAAGTTCTCCCCGAGCACAGTCATTAGTCTTCTGCATGTCTTTCATAAACATAGAAAAGTAACAGCAGAAAAAAGACCAAGTCCACCGAGTCTACCCATTTAAAAAAAAATAATAATAATTTTATACATGTTTTTTTTTTTTTGTCTGAGTGCAGATCTATGTTTGTCTCAATCACGTTTGAATCCACTTACTGTTTCCAACCTTCTTCATCCTTCTCTATGATGGGTATACTGCCTGAGCAAATTGGCTCTTTGACAGCTGGGGTTCTGGTGGAAACTCCAGTCAAAGCAAGGCATCAATAGAAAGGCTTCTGGCCTTCAAATCCAAAGTCACTCACCACCTCCAAGTGGGGGGCCACTGCAGTCTGCTTCCTCTAGGTCAACGGTCTTTGAAATATGGCCTGTGGCCACATCGCAGCTAATGTCAGTGGTGTATCCTTAAAGTGATTGGAAATGCTTAATTTAAAAAAAATGTAAATAACCAACATGTTATGGTTACCTGCTCTGTGCAATGGTTTTGCAAAAAAACAGCCCCGATCCTCCTCTTCCTGTGTCCCCTGTTGGTGCTTCTGGCTCCCTTCCCATCTGGCCTCATAGCAAGCATGTGGAAGCAGGCTCCATACAGAAGGGTTTTTACCTTAATGCAAAGAATGCATGTTTTTTCAATTTTTTTTATTTTCTATTTTGTTCTGTTTTATTATATTCTATTATTTTTTATTCTATTCTATTCAAATTTATTTTATTTGAATTTTGGGTCATGGTTATATTCTTTTATTTTCTATTCTATTCTATTTGAATTTGAATTTATTTTAATTGAATTTTGGGAAATGGTTACATTCTTTTTTTTTCTATTCTATTCTTTTCTATTCTATTTGAATTTAAATGTATTCTATTTGAAATTTGAATTTCAGATAATAGTTATATTCTATTCTATTCTATTTTTTATGCCATTCTATTCCTTTATTTTCTTTTCTATTTCATTCTGTCCTTTATTTTATATTGTATTTTGTTCTGTTTTACTCTATTCTTTTATTTTATATTCTATCCCTTTTTTCCTATTCTTTTATTTTCTATTCTGTTCTGTTTTACTTTATTATATTATTTTCTATTCTATTCCTTTATTTTCTATTCTATTTTTTTAGAAAACTATTTGAATTCGATTAGAAAACTATTCAAAATGGTTAAAAAACTACTTGAATTTAATTCAAAAACTATTCAAATTTGATTAGAAAACTATTCTAATTCGATTAGAAAACTATTCAAATTTTATTAGAAAACTATTCAAATTTTATTAGAAAACTATTCAAATTCAATTAGAAAACTATTTAAATTCGATTAGAAAACTATTCAAATTTGATTAGAAAACTATTTAAATTCAATTAGAAAACTATTCAAATTTGATTAGAAAACTATTCGAATTTGATTAGAAAACTATTTGAGTCAAAAACTATTCCAATTCGATTACAAAACTATTCAAATTTGATTAGAAAACTATTCAAATTTGAGTCAAAAACAATTCGAATTTGATTAGAAAACAATTCGAATTTGATTAGAAAACTATTCAAATTTGAGTCAAAAACTATTTGAATTTGAGTCAAAAACTATTCAAATTTGATTAGAAAACTATTTAAATTCAATTAGAAAACTATTCAAATTTGATTAGAAAACTATTTAAATTCAATAAGAAAACTATTCAAATTTGATTAGAAAACTATTCTAATTTGATTAGAAAACTATTTGAGTCAAAAACTATTCCAATTCGATTACAAAACTATACAAATTTGATTAGAAAACTATTCAAATTTGAGTCAAAAACAATTCGAATTTGATTAGAAATCTATTCAAATTTGAGTCAAAAACTATTTGAATTTGAGTCAAAAACTATTCAAATTTGATTAGAAAACTATTCAAATTCGATTAGAAAACTATTCAAATTCGATTACAAAACTATTCAAATTTGATTAGAAAACTATTTGAATTTGAGTCAAAAACGATTCGAATTTGATTAGTAAAACTATTCAAATTTGATTAGAAAACTATTCAAATTTGATAAGAAAACTATTCAAATTTGAGTCAAAAACAATTCGAATTTGATTAGAAAACTATTTGAGTCAAAAACTATTCAAATTTGATTAGAAAACTATTCTAATTTGATTAGAAAACTATTTGAGTCAAAAACTATTCAAATTTGATTAGAAAACTATTCAAATTTGATTAGAAAACTATTCAAATTTGAGTCAAAAACAATTCGAATTTGAGTCAAAAACTATTTGAATTTGAGTCAAAAACTATTTGAATTTGATTAGAAAACTATTTGAATTTGATTAGAAAACTATTCAAATTTGATTAGAAAACTATTCAAATTTCGATTACAAAACTATTAAAAATTTGATTAGTAAAACTATTTGAATTTGAGTCAAAAACTATTCGAATTTGATTAGTAAAACTATTCAAATTCGATTACAAAACTATTCAAATTTGATTAGAAAACTATTTGAATTTGAGTCAAAAATTATTCGAATTTGATTAGTAAAACTATTCAAATTCAATTAGAAAACTATTCGAATTTGAGTCAAAAACAATTCGAATTTGATTAGAAAACTATTCGAATTTGATTAGAAAACTATTTGAATTTGAGTCAAAAACTATTTGAATTTGAGTCAAAAACTATTTGAATTTGATTAGAAAACTATTTGAATTTGATTAGAAAACTATTTGAATTTTATTAGAATACTATTCTAATTTGATTAGAAAACTATTCAAATTTCGATTACAAAACTATTAAAAATTTGATTAGTAAAACTATTTGAATTTGAGTCAAAAACTATTCGAATTTGATTAGTAAAACTATTCAAATTTGATTAAAAAACTATTCAAATTTGAGTCAAAAACTATTCAAATTTGAGTAAAAAACAATTCGAATTTGATTAGAAAACTATTCAAATTTGATTAGAAAACTATTCTAATTTGATTAGAATACTATTTGAGTCAAAAACTATTCAAATTTGATTACAAAACTATTCAAATTTGATTAGAAAACTATTTGAATTTGAGTCAAAAATTATTCGAATTTGATTAGTAAAACTATTCAAATTCAATTAGAAAACTATTCAAATTTGAGTCAAAAACTATTTGAATTCGATTAGAAAACTATTCAATAGGAGGCTGACTGTGGGGAACAATTTGCCCCGGAGGTCTGGGAGACCATGCTAGCGAACCTCCGGAAGGCCACAAAATCACTGGCAGTTAGAGAAATGGCCTATAAGGTTCTAACTAGATGGTATTATACCCCATCTAGGCTCCAAGTGATGTTCCCGGGAACATCGGAATTGTGCTTCAGAGGCTGTCAACGGCTGGGCATGCTTAGACACATATTCTGGGATTGTGAGTCCCTCACCCCGATCTGGAGAAAGGTGACTGCCGTTGCCGTTGCAATTTCTGGTATTCCTCTGAATCTCACGATCCCGATGTGTTTACTTGGAGCACAGATCCCAGGAATCCTCCGCAGGGAGGAATGTCTCATCCACACTATATGCATATCCACTCTTTGGGCCATTGCTCTTCATTGGAAGTCTCCGTTGGTCCCCATGGCCTCCATTCAAAACAGAATAGATATGGTGATGATCATGGAGAGGATATTATATATTCTTCAGTAGGAAAACAATTCGAATTTGATTAGAAAACTATTCGAATTTGATTAGAAAACTATTTGAATTTGAGTCAAAAACTATTTGAATTTGAGTCAAAAACTATTTGAATTTGATTAGAAAACTATTTGAATTTGATTAGAAAACTATTTGAATTTTATTAGAATACTATTCTAATTTGATTAGAAAACTATTCAAATTTCGATTACAAAACTATTAAAAATTTGATTAGTAAAACTATTTGAATTTGAGTCAAAAACTATTCGAATTTGATTAGTAAAACTATTCAAATTTGATTAAAAAACTATTCAAATTTGAGTCAAAAACTATTCAAATTTGAGTAAAAAACAATTCGAATTTGATTAGAAAACTATTCAAATTTGATTAGAAAACTATTCAAATTTGAGTCAAAAACAATTCGAATTTGAGTCAAAAACAATTCGAATTTGATTAGAAAACTATTCGAATTTGATTAGAAAACTATTTGAATTTGAGTCAAAAACTATTTGAATTTGAGTCAAAAACTATTTGAATTTGATTAGAAAACTATTTGAATTTGATTAGAAAACTATTCAAATTTGATTACAAAACTATTCAAATTTGATTAGAAAACTATTTGAATTTGAGTCAAAAATTATTCGAATTTGATTAGTAAAACTATTCAAATTCAATTAGAAAACTATTCAAATTTGAGTCAAAAACTATTTGAATTCGATTAGAAAACTATTCAATAGGAGGCTGACTGTGGGGAACAATTTGCCCCGGAGGTCTGGGAGACCATGCTAGCGAACCTCCGGAAGGCCACAAAATCACTGGCAGTTAGAGAAATGGCCTATAAGGTTCTAACTAGATGGTATTATACCCCATCTAGGCTCCAAGTGATGTTCCCGGGAACATCGGAATTGTGCTTCAGAGGCTGTCAACGGCTGGGCATGCTTAGACACATATTCTGGGATTGTGAGTCCCTCACCCCGATCTGGAGAAAGGTGACTGCCGTTGCCGTTGCAATTTCTGGTATTCCTCTGAATCTCACGATCCCGATGTGTTTACTTGGAGCACAGATCCCAGGAATCCTCCGCAGGGAGGAATGTCTCATCCACACTATATGCATATCCACTCTTTGGGCCATTGCTCTTCATTGGAAGTCTCCGTTGGTCCCCATGGCCTCCATTCAAAACAGAATAGATATGGTGATGATCATGGAGAGGATATTATATATTCTTCAGTAGGGATGAGCTTCGAGTTCGAGTCGAACTCATGTTCTACTCGAACATTGCCTGTTCGCCTGTTCAGCGAACAGTGAACAATTTGGGCTGTTCGCAGCAAATTCGAAAAGCCGGGAAAAACCTTATACAAGTCTATGGGAGAAATCTAAAGTGCTCATTTTAAAGGGTAATATGCAGGTTACTGTCCTAAAAAGTGTTTGGGGACCTGGGTCCTGCCCCAGGGGACATGGATCAATGCAAAAAAAAGTTTTAAAAACGGACGTTTTTTCAGGAGCAGTGATTTTAATAATGATTAAAATGAAACAATAAAAGTGTAATATTCCTTTAAATTTCGTAGCTGGGGGGTATCTATAGTATGCCTGTGAAGGGGCGCATGTTTCTGGTGCTTAGAACTGTCCCTGCACAAAGTGTCATTTGTGCAGGAAAAAAAGTCTTTTAACCACTTGCCGACCGCCGCACGCCGATGTACGTCGGCAGAATGGCACGGGCAGGCATAAGGGCTTACATGTACGTCCCTTGCCTCCCGCGGGTCGGGGGCCCGATCGAGCCCCCGCCCGGTGCCTGCGGCGGTCGGTATTCGTTCGGGAGCGATCCCAGACGAGGGGACGGCCATTCATTCATGGCCACCCCCTCGCGATCGCTCCCGGCGAATGAAATTGTCCGGTGACATCACTTCCTCTCCTGTAATGTAAACACAGGAGAGGAAGTGATGTATTCTCTCCTCCGTGTCGGTAGTTTTCGTTCCGGCACCGAGGAGAGAGCATCGGTGAGTTGCACAAGCACTACACTACACAGTAGAACATGCCAGGCACACTCACACCCCCCCTTTACCCCCCGATCACCCCCCAATTACCCCTGCCCCCCCAGTCACAGTGACACCAATTGCTTTTTTTTTTTTTTTTTTTGCATTGGTGTCATTTGTGACTGTAATAACTGTTAGGGCAGTTAGGGTTAGCCCCCTTTAGTTCTAATGTGCCCCCCTAACCCCCCCAATAAAGGTTTAACCCCGTGATCACCCCCCGTCGCCAGTGTCACTAAGGCAGGGTTCACATTGCAGCGGTTTATGAGAACGAATGTGATTCGCACCGCACTGCAGTGCAAATCACATCCGATCTCTGTGCGATTCGAGTTCAGCCATTCGCCGCACCCGCCACACCCGCCGCACCCGCCGCAAATTCGCACGGGACCCTTTTTTTGGCCCGCAGCAGAATCGGATCGCATGGGTGTTCACACCATGCGATCCGAGTTTGCAGATCGCACTGCGATTTGCGAACTGATCTGGGGGTGTCAGTAACATTTCACTGACACTCCCAGCAGTTCGCATAGGGCAGTGTGAACTGCCGCCGGGAGGCATGCGATGCGGGAACCCGCCGCGGATTCGTGGCGTTTCCGCATCGCTCCAGTGTGAACCCAGCCTAATAAGCGATCATTTTTCTGATCGCCGTATTAGTGTCACAGGTGACGCTAGTTAGGCAGGTAGGTATTTAGGTTCGCCGCAGCTTTTTATAGTGCCAGGGACCCCCATATACTACCGCATAAAGCCCCCTGATTGCCCCCTAGTTAACCCTTTCACCAGTGATCACCATATAACTGTTACAGGTGACGCTGGTTGGTTAGTTATTTTTTTATAGTTTCAGGGCACCCGCCATTTATTACCTAATAAAGGTTTAACCCCCTGATCACCCGGCGGGTGTCATTTGTGACTGTAATAACTGTTAGGGCAGTTAGGGTTAGCCCCCTTTAGTTCTAAGGTACCCCCCTAACCCCCCCAATAAAGGTTTAACCCCGTGATCACCCCCCGTCGCCAGTGTCACTAAGGCTGGGTTCACATTGCAGCGGTTTATGAGAACGGATGTGATTCGCACCGCACTGCAGTGCAAATCACATCCGATCTCTGTGCGATTCGAGTTCAGCCATACAGATAGTATGGCTGAATTCGTGTCGCACCCGCCGCACCCGCCGCAAACTCGCACGGGACCCTTTTTTTGGTCCGCAGCAGAATCGGATCGCATGGGTGTTCACACCATGCGATCCGAGTTTGCGTATCGCACTGCGATATGCGAACTGATCTGGGGGTGTCATTAACATTTCACTGACACTCCCAGCAGTTCGCATAGGGCAGTGTGAACTGCCGCCGGGAGGCATGCGATGCGGGAACCCGCCGCGGATTCGTGGCGTTCCCGCATCGCTCCAGTGTGAACCCAGCCTAATAAGCGATCGTTTTTCTGATCGCTGTATTAGTGTCACAGGTGACGCTAGTTAGGCAGGTAGGTATTTAGGTTCGCCGCAGCTTTTTATAGCGCCAGGGACCCCCATATACTACCGCATAAAGCCCCCTGATTGCCCCCTAGTTAACCCTTTCACCAGTGATCACCATATAACTGTTACAGGTGACGCTGATTGGTTAGTTATTTTTTTTATAGTTTCAGGGCACCCGCCATTTATTACCTAGTCTCACTAGTGTACCTCTAAATTTAGGGGTGTCTACTTTCCAAAATGGGGTCATTTGGGGGGGGTTTGTGCCATCTTGGCATTTTATGGCCTTCAAAACTGTAACGCCCTTAGAAAGCCTGAAGGCGGTGCTTGGTTTTCGGGGCCCCGTACGCGGCTAGGCTCCCAAAAAGTCCCACATATGTGGTATCCCCGTACTCAGGAGAAGCAGCAGAATTTATTTTGGGGTGTCATTTCACATATGCCCATGGCATGCGTGAGCAATATATCATTTAGTGACAACTTTGTGAAAAAAAAAAAAAAAAAAAGTTTGTAATTTTCCCGCAACTTGTGGCAAAATATAAAATATTCCATGGACTCAACATGCCTCTCAGCAAATAGCTTGGGGTGTCTACTTTCTAAAATGGGGTCATTTGTGGGGGTTTTGTGCCATCTTGGCATTTTATGGCCTTCAAAACTGTAATAGGTAGTGAGGAGTGAAGTCAAATATTTACGCCCTTAGAAAACCTGAAGGCGGTTCTTGGCTTTCGGGGCCCCGTACGCGGCTAGGCTCCCAAAAAGTCCCACATATGTGGTATCCCCGTACTCAGGAGAAGCAGCAGAATTTATTTTGGGGTGTCATTTCACATATGCCCATAGCATGTGTGAGCAATATATCATTTAGTGACAACTTTGTGTAAAAAAAAAAAAAATATATATTTTTTGTCATTATTCAATCGCTTGAGGCAAAAAAATAAAATATTCAATGGGCTCAACATGCCACTTATCAATTTCCTCAGGGTGTCTACTTTCCAAAATGGGGTCATTTGGGGGGGTTTTGTACTGCCCTGCCATTTTAGCACCTCAAGAAATTAGATAGGCAGTCGTAAACTAAAAGCTGCGTAAATTCCAGAAAACGTACCTTAGTTTGTAGATGTGACAACTTTTGCGCAAACCAATAAATATACAATTATTGACTTTTTTTTTACCAAAGACATGTGGCTGAATACATTTTGGCCTAAATGTATGACTAAAATTGAGTTTATTGGATTTTTCTAATAACAAAAAGTAGAAAATATCATTTTTTTTCAAAATTTGCGGTCTTTTTACGTTTATATCGCAAAAAATAAAAATCGCAGAGGCAATCAAATACCATCAAAAGAAAGCTCTATTTGTGGGAAGAAAAGGACGCAAATTTTGTTTGGGTACAACATTGCATGACCGCGCAATTACCAGTTAAAGCAGCGCAGTGCCAAGTTGTAAAAAGACCTCTGGTCATTTACCAGCAAAATGGTCCGGTCTGAAGGTGGTTAAAATCACTTGCGGCTAAATTGTCGGGTCTCCGTAATACAGAGAACACTCAATGAGTGTTCTCTGTATTAGCCGACAATTCATTCATTCATTGATTAAAAAAAAAAAAAAAAAAAAAAAGCGTGGGGGTTCCCCTAAATTCAATTACCAGGCCCTTCAGGTCTGACATGGATATTAAGGGGAACCCCGTGTCAAATTAAAAAAAAAATTGACGTGGGGGTCCCCCCAAATATCCATACCAGACCCTTCAGGTCTGATATGGATATTAAGGGGAACCCCGCATCAAATTTAAAAAAAATTGACGTGGGGGTCCCCCTAAAAATCCATATCAGACCCTTTATCCGAGCACGCAACCTGGCAGGCCGCAGGAAAAAAGGGGGGGACAAGAGAGCGGCCCCCCTCCCTCCTGAACCGTACCAGGCCACATACCCTCAACATTGGGAGGATGCTTTGGGGGTCTGTGACCCCTCAAAGCACCTTGTCCCCATGTTGATAAGGACAAGGGCCTCATCCTCACAACCCTGGCCGTTGGTTGTGAGGGTCTGCGGGCGGGGGGCTTATCAGAATCTGGAAGCCCCCTTTAACAAGGGGACCCCCAGATCCCGCCCCCCCCTGTTTGAAATGGTAAGGGGGTACAAAAGTACCCCTACCATTTCACAAAGAAAGTGTCAAAATGGTTAAATAAGACAAACACACTTTTGAAAAATTCCTTTATTAAAAATGAAAAAAATAAAAAAAAGATTCCAGCGGTGCTAATCCACTCTTGCTATCCAGCGACGGATCTCCGGGGTCCAGCGATGGATGATCATATCCAGCGACGGGGGATCTCTCAGTCCAGCGCTGTCCATACATCCTTCTTCTGTCTCCACTCCGGAGACACTGCAGAGAGCCCAGCGCTGACGTTTCTTATATTAGGAGGGCGGGGCCACCCGTCACCTGACCCCGCCCCCTCTGACGCTGGTGAAGGGAGCCAGGGGTTCCCCAGTGACGTGTGGGTGACCCCGCCCCCTCTGATGTAACAGAAACCTGCGTTACATCAGAGGGGGCGGGGTCACCCACACGTCACTGGGGAACCCCTGGCTTCCCTCTCCAGCGTCAGAGGGGCGGGGTCAGGTGACGGGTGGCCCCGCCCTCCTAATATAAGAAACGTCAGCGCTGGGCTCTCTGCAGTGTCTCCGGAGTGGAGACAGAAGAAGGATGTATGGACAGCGCTGGACTGAGAGATCCCCCGTCGCTGGATATGATCATCCATCGCTGGACCCCGGAGATCCGTCGCTGGATAGCAAGAGTGGATTAGCACCGCTGGAATCTTTTTTTTATTTTTTTCATTTTTAATAAAGGAATTTTTCAAAAGTGTGTTTGTCTTATTTAACCATTTTGACACTTTCTTTGTGAAATGGTAGGGGTACTTTTGTACCCCCTTACCATTTCAAACAGGGGGGGGCCGGGATCTGGGGGTCCCCTTGTTAAAGGGGGCTTCCAGATTCTGATAAGCCCCCCGCCCGCAGACCCTCACAACCAACAGCCAGGGTTGTGAGGATGAGGCCCTTGTCCTTATCAACATGGGGACAAGGTGCTTTGAGGGGTCACAGACCCCCAAAGCATCCTCCCAATGTTGAGGGTATGTGGCCTGGTACGGTTCAGGAGGGAGGGGGGGCCGCTCTCTCGTCCCCCCCTCTTTTCCTGCGGCCTGCCAGGTTGTGTGCTCGGATAAAGGGTCTGATATGGATTTTTAGGGGGACCCCCACGTCAATTTTTTTTTTAAATTTGATGCGGGGTTCCCCTTAATATCCATATCAGACCTGAAGGGTCTGGTATGGATATTTGGGGGGACCCCCACGTCAATTTTTTTTTTTAATTTGACACGGGGTTCCCCTTAATATCCATGTCAGACCTGAAGGGCCTGGTAATTGAATTTAGGGGAACCCCCACGCTTTTTTTTTTTTTAATCAATGAATGAATGAATTGTCGGCTAATACAGAGAACACTCATTGAGTGTTCTCTGTATTACGGGACCCGACAATAGCCGCAAGTGATTTTAAAAGACTTTTTTTCCTGCACAAATGACACTTTGTGCAGGGACAGTTCTAAGCACCAGAAACATGCGCCCCTTCACAGGCATACTATAGATACCCCCCAGCTACGAAATTTAAAGAAATATTACACTTTTATTGTTTCACTTTAATCATTATTAAAATCACTGCTCCTGAAAAAACGGCCGTTTTTAAAACTTTTTTTTGCATTGATCCATGTCCCCTGGGGCAGGACCCAGGTCCCCAAACACTTTTTAGGACAGTAACCTGCATATTACCCTTTAAAATGAGCACTTTAGATTGTGAACGTTCGAGTCCCATAGACTTTAATAGGGTTCTAAAGTTCACATGAAGTTTAGGTCTGTTCGCAGGTTCTGGTGCGAACCGAACAGGGGGGTGTTCGGCTCATCCCTATTCTTCAGGATAGGATGCACCTATTCGATAAAAGATGGGAGCCTTGGAAGTCTCATAGACACATTTCGTTGGAATAAATTAAAGATGGCAAGAAGCGGTTGAGCTATAAACAATTAACGCCTTTAAGCATACGTTCTATATGTTCTGGAAGCGATCCTTGCATCAAAACTGTACAACACATTGTATTTGTTATACTTTGGATGTCAAATGTATGATGTACACTATCAGGGCGTTTTCCCGCATCGCATGCCTCCCGCCGGCAGTTCACACTGCCCTATGCGGACTGCTGGGAGTGTCAATGAAATGTTAATGACACCCCCAGATCCGTCCGCATATCGCAGTGCGATCTGCACACTCGCACAGGAATCGGATCGCATGGTGTGAACACCCATGCGATCCGATTCTGCTGCGGACCAAAAAAAGGGTCCCGTGCGAGTTTGCGGCGGGAGCGATGCGAATTCAGCCATACTATCTGTATGGCTGAACTCGCATCGCTACAGAGATCGGATGTGATTTGCACTGCAGTGCGGTGCGAATCACATCTGGATCTCCCACCCGCAGCAGTGTGAACCTAGCCTTAGCCCCACTCCTGGCCCCTCCCCAGACCTTGCCTTGAAAAAAAGTGCAGGCTTGTCTACAAGTGATATTTATTTTCTTGTGGTGGTATTTAGTCACCTCTGCGGTTTTTACTTTTTAAAAAAAACAAAAAAATAAAAACTATTTTGAAAAAAAAAAAAAAACACACACATATACATATATACACACACATAAACATATATATGTATATATATATATACATATATATCCACATATATATATATATATATATCCACATATATATATATATATATATCCACATATATATATATATATATATATATATATATCCATATATATATATATATATATATATATATATATATATATATATATATATATATCCACATATCCACATATATATATATATATATATCCACATATATATATATATATATATATATATATATATATATATATATATATATATATATCCACATATATATATATATATATATATATATATATATATATCCACATATATATATATATATATCCACATATATATATATATATATATATATATATATATATATATATATATATATATATATATATATATCCACATATATATATATATCCACATATATATATATATATATATATATATATATCCACATATATATATATATATCCACATATATATATATATATATATATATATATATATATATATATCCACATATATATATATATCCACATATACATATATCTATATATATATATATATATATATCTATATATATATATATATATCTATATATATATCCACATATACATATATATATATATATCTATATATATATCTATATATATATCTATATATATATATATATATATATATATATATATATATATATATATATATATATATATATATATCCACATATACATATATACATATATATATATATATATATCCACATATATGCTGCCTAGAGTGCCGGTGTCCATAAACTACTCCAGTCATGCCAGCTGCTTCTTTTTTTCTTCTGCCACTGGCGGCCCCGCTCGCTTCACTGCTTCAGAGCAGAGGGAGAGGAATCACGCCGTGGCGCCAGGAAACGACATGCTGGCCGGGACTTGAGCCAGCATGAGGAGCGGGCGCGGAAGAGACATTCTTCCGCGCCCGAAATAGAAAAAATAGTCCCTCCCCCTGTCGCCACCTGCAGATACTGATCTCAAAATAAAAAAAAATAAAAAACTCAAAAAGTAACAGGGGGGAAGGGGAGGATGAAGCAGACAGATGTTTGGTCATGGTAGCTGGAGGATTTTTTATTTTTTTTCATATTAATTAGTTCTGTGGACAGGTTTCCCGGGCCCCCCTGCTGGCCAGGCCCGGTACAACAGGGCCAGTTGTACTGGCCTATCAGCGGCCCTGTACACTATTACGTGACGGTAGGTTTTATTTTCTCTTTTCGGTTTTTCTTTTATCTTTCTAAAAAGAAATAAAAATGTTTGTAAAAAAAAAAAAAGAAAAGAAAACGATTCAAATTCGATTAGAAAACAATTCAAATTTGAGTCAAAAACTATTTGAATTCGATTAGGAAAAGGATTCCAATTTAATTATAAAACTATTTGAACGTGAGTCAAAAATATTCAAATTCGATTTAAAAACAATTCGAATTCTAATTTCCTCTTTGATTTGTTATTTTGGATTTGTTTGCATTCATTACTATGGATACATCCGAAATTTCCAAATAATGAAACATTTGTCAGAATTTCAATTTGGAACGGAAGGAATCGCACATGTCTACTGCTGCGCCCCGATGGACATGGATAGGATCTGTCCGCATGCGGATGCAAAGAACACCTGTGCGCCCTGTGCAGGCAAAGACGACCCTTCACGTGGGCACACAGATCAGTGCGCCGGTGTGAATGACGCCTGATTGAAATAGTTGTAATGATTATAAAAACCTGATTATCCTATTTATTACAAATCATATTTCCATTTTACATCCGTAAAGTTTTCCATTCAACAAGCGCATTCTTCGTTTTCTGGAAAACTCCCGCGACTCCTAACCGCTGGGAATCAGAACACCCTACTGGTTACTGTAATTATAATGCATCTATAACATGTGGAGTTTGCCTTGTATAGAATGGAGTGGTATAATTAGTCAGCTAATCCTAATTAAATGCAAGATGCAATTGATCATAGCATTAGGGCTTGCGTCTGATTCGGTGACATTTTCTAGCTGGGGATTATTAAACTCGGAGAAGGAGAACGGGCCGCCGAGGGCTGCTGTGCTCCTGTGATATTCATTATAAAGGCGTAATGCATTGTGACAGTATAGAAAAACATCTTGTGAAGTGGCAAATTAAACGCTGTAATGTAGGCAGTGGGGCACAGCGGGGAGGGAAGAAAGAATAATCAAAGGCACAATTATTAGGGTTTACCGATGCCGTACTTCAAATGGAAGCCAGCCTACCCATCGCCGTCACTAATTCTCCCTTCCTTACACTCCAAAATCCTCAAAGTACAGCAGATGGGCAGTTGGTGGTTGGAGGTCGTCGGATACATGGACAGTTTGATGGCGATTTGTGATCAGCAAAAAACTGAGACTTTATTTCCCCCAAATTTTCTGTAGCATTTTGGGGAAGTGGATTGGGCCAATAAGGAAGGTGAAATTAAAGCTAACGTTTAACCTCTTGCTTACTGGGCTCCTAAACCCCCCTCCTGCCCAGACCAGTTTTCAGCTTTTAGCGCTGTCACAATTTGAACGACAATTGTGTGGTCATACAACACTGTACCCAAATGACATTTTTATAAATTTTTTTCCTACAAATAGAGGTTTTTTTTTGGTGGTATTTGATCACTTCTGGGTTTTTTATTAAAAAAAATTTAAAAGACCAACATTTAAAAAAAAAAAAATACAAAACCGTTTTATATTTTGTTAATAAATTTTGCAAATGGGTGATTTTTCTCCTTCATTGATGTACGCTGATGAGGCTACACTGATGGACACTGATAGGCTGCAATGATGGGCACTGATAAGGCAGCACTGATGCGCACTAATAGGCGGCACTGGTGGGCACTAATAGGCAGCACTGGTGGGCACTGATGAGGTGGCACTGGTGGGCACTGATAGATAGGATTGATGGGCACTGAGAGGTGGCATTGATGGGTAGCACTGGAGGGCATTGATAGGTGGCACTGAAGGGCCCTAATAGGTCGCACTGATATCTGGCACTGATGGGTACTGATAGGTGGCAGTGATGGGCACTGATGGGTGGCAGTGATGGGCACTGAACGGGAATGGTAGGTGACACTGATAGACAGCACTGCTGGGTGGCACTGATGAGGCACTGATTGGCACCACTGGTGGGCATTGATAGGTGGCATTCGTAGGCATTGATAGGTGGCACTGATTGCTGACACTTATGCACTGGTGGGTACTGATTCGTGGCACTGTGTGGGCACTGGCAGGTGGCACTGGAAGGCGGTATGGGTGGGCACAGATGAGGCGGCTGCACCTCTTCCTCTTTGGAACCGATGTCCCTTGCACTGAAACCGGGGGGATCGGCTTTTTCTTTCTCCTCACGCTGTCAGCATGAGGAGAACAAAAAAGATCACCGATCTGTTTACATCACGTGACCAGCTGTCATTGGCTGACATCTGGTCACGTGGTAAGGGGCCGGGATCTGTGCTCACCCGAGTCTCGGTGATCCTGCAGGGTGTGCGGGGAGCAGGCAAAGGGGAGGACGTCTGTTGACTGGGATGCCATTCAATTTCATGTGTGTGTAAAGGCAGGTATCCCAGTACTTTTTTTTTTTTTTTGAAATATAGATGTTTATTGGGTTTTAACATGAAATACAGATGACTTTACGGTATAATATCATCAAAAAGTATACATTCGTTGACAAATCAATCAATAACAGAATTGACCTAGAGTGGGTCATAAGCAATACAAAATAAACAGCAAAAAGAAAAGTGAAGTACTGTACTATACAGGAATTAGCAAGTAGTAGAGAAGTTGTCTTGTTGTATGTGTAATCCTAGGGGACTTTAGAACCTCCTCCCGGGCACCCCTTACGGGAACAATGCTGTGCCCGAGAGGAGACCCCATCCCCCAATGTAAAATAGAATACTAATGGCTAGTACATAAGGCACATGTAAAAGTATAATACCATAATACGTGTGATTGACAACAACCGTGGCGTAAAGAGTAGTAATGTTAGTATTCCTGTATTTAAAAATCTGCAAGCGGGTTTACAACGGTACCTTCAGAAGGTAGCGGGAGGTTAGTTTGGTGGTCGACCCATGTTGACCATGGTAACCATGCCCGGGAACTTCGGGCTAAGGTGCCCTGGCAGCGGGCTATCGTTTGTTCATAGGTGAAATGCAGGTGGGTCATTCTCACCACTTCTCCCACTGTGGGTGGTGAAGGTTTCCTCCATAGTCTAGTGATACAAAGTCTGGCTGAGAGTAGGACATGAACGATCGTATGTTTGAGGTGACTGGGGTAAATATCCAGGTTCAAGGAAAGAAGTGCTAAGCCGGGTTGAGAGATTACTGGCATAAGAGCTATTTCAGAGAGCAATTGGAAAATTGACTCCCAGAAAGAGGTCAGTTTGGGGCAGCTCCAAAAGGTGTGAAGCATGTCCCCTTTGTTGCCACATTGTCGCCAGCACCGGTCATCATGGGGTGCACAAAATTTCGATAATCTCGTGGGAGTTAGGTACCAACGTTGTGTCATTTTGATAGTAAGTTCCCAGAGATTAGAGCACTTGGTGACCTGAAAGGTGGAGTTATAAGCAGTAAGCCACTGTTCAGAGGAGTACGTGTTGCCTAAATCTGATTCCCATGCAAGCATGGAGTTGCTCTTGGTGAAAATGTTTTTTTGTCTAAGTAAGTTGTAAAAAAGGGAAATGCCTCGTTTGGTGGTGGGTTGGGACGTAAAGAATTGCCCTGCAGGATGAGGGAGTGTGCAAGACCATTCCGAAGTCGTAAGTAGGTAATGTCTCGTCCGGAGATAAAGGTAAAGGTCAGTATGAGGTAAATGGAATTCTGCTTGTAGAGCAGGAAAGGATTTAAGTTTGTGGTTGGAGAAGAGATCATTTATGTGGAGGATGCCTGCTTGTTGCCATTGAGTAAAGGAGATTAGGTCAATCTTGTATTGGAGAACTTGTAATGGGATTCGTAAGGCGGTTTTGGTAGGGTATGGTTGGCTGAGGAGTATAAATTTTTTCCAAACTTGGGCTGTAGCAGTCATTGTAGGAGGGATATGAGAATGAGGCGATGGAGATCTGGGATTAGATAGAAGCCATGCAGATAGATTCTTACTATGAACATAAGAAGCTTCGATTTGTCCCCATTCTGTAGATGGGGAGGGTGAGAACCAGTCTTTAGTCTGGGTCAGAATTGATGCCATATAATAGTCCTGAAAGTCAACATATCCAGCCCCCCCAGCCTTTCGGTGTTTGATTAATTTTGTGTGTGCGCTTCTACTTTTTTTACCCTGCCACATATATGAGGACAGGAGGGACTGCAGGGACCTAAAATAGTGAGCGGGAATGGGTATAGGCAAGGTCCGGAACAGGTACAATATTTGGGGGAGGAGTAACATTTTAAAGGCCGCTAGTCGCCCCATCCATGACAGTTCGAGAGACGCCATTTTGCGCAGATCTTCCTGCAATCTGGCTTTAAAGGGAATAAAATTATGCGTAAAAAGTTCTGCAGTTGTTTTGGTCAGTTGGACGCCCAGGTAAGTTATACTTTTATCGGCCCAAGTAAATGGTGTTTGTTGTTGTATAAGCAAACTAGTAGTTGAGTCTACTCCTAAATTCAAAATGCAGGATTTGGTGTCATTAACTTTGTAGTAGGATACCTTGCTGAAGGAGGCTAGCGTCTCTCGGACCGCCGGGAGGGAGGTGAGGGGATCAGATAATATGAGGATTACATCGTCCGCAAATAAGCTAATTTTATGTGATCTGTCTCCTACGTTGATACCCTTGATTAGAGGATTAGTGCGAATCGATTGTGCCAATGGTTCCATAATTAAGTTGAATATTATGGGGGATAGGGGGCAGCCTTGTCTGGTGCCATTGGATATGGCAAATGGGGAGGATAGAGCTGCAGCAGAGTATACTTGGGCTGAAGGGGAAGAATATAATGCCATAATAGCGTTGTAAATTGGACCATGAAAACCAAATTTGTGTAAGGTGGAAGACAGGTACCCCCAATGCACTCTGTCGAACGCTTTTTCAGCGTCTAGTGACAAGAGTACAGAGGGGGTACCTGAGCTCCCGGCATGATGGATGATGTCAATCATCCTTCTAGTGGCATCAGAGGATTGACGGCCTGTTGTGAAACCAGATTGGTCTTTTTGTATAAGAGTGGGAATGATGGTAAGTAGTCGATTGGCCAATAATTTGGCATAAATTTTTACATCCACGTTTAATAAGGATATAGGGCGAAAATTTTGGGGGACATTTGGCGCTTTACCAGGTTTTGGGAGTGTGACTACTATTGCGTTTAGCATCTCAGGTGGGAAGGAGGAAGAGGAGACAGCGGAGTTGTAGACTGCGCAAAGTGTGGGAGTCAGGAGGTGTTGAAAGGCTTTGTAATATTCACCGTTGAGACCATCTGGTCCCGGGGATTTATGATTTGGAAGCTTGTTGATAGTCTTCAGTATTTCAGGAACTGTGAAAGGGGCATTAAGAGAATCTAGTTGTTCCTGTGAGACGGAAGGCAATTTGATTCGTTCTAGGAATGTATTTATTACCTCCTGTGATGGTTGAGGTGTTTGATTATCCTCCCTAAGATTGTATAAGTCCTTGTAGTAGGTTCCGAACGCATTCGCTATTTCGTGAGGTTTCAGGAGTTTTTGTTTGGAATGAGGATGAATCAAAAACGGAATTTTGGATTTAGTTTTGTACCCTTTTATTCGCAAGGCCAATAATTTCCCCGCCTTATTACCCGTGGAATACGTAGTCGCTTTAAGTTTGGTAAGTGTCTTCCCATATGATTCTAGGAGAAGTGAGCGTAGTTCGTGGCGTAGCTTAAAAATTTGCGTTTGAAGTGCAGGGGAGGGGTTCTGTTTATTTTGGGAGTCAAGGGATTCAATGGCGGTCGTGAGTTGGTCAAGTTTCAATGATCTCCGTTTTTTTTCCCTAGCTGCCAATTGGAGAAAGATCCCTCTAATAACAGCCTTGTGGGTTCTCCACACCAGCACCGGGTCAGACACCGATTGGGAATTAATAGAGAAGAATTCCTCTAAATTTTTTTTAAGAGAATTTGCAGTGTGTGGATTATGAAGAAGGTAGTTGTTTGTTCTCCAAAGATAGGAGTTAGGCACACGTAGCTTAGAATTGATAGTTATGCTGATGGGGGCGTGATCTGACCAGGTGGTGGCGTGGATCTCCGAAGCCGACACTTGTTGTAATAAACATTTATCAGTAATAAACAGATCTATTCGTGAGTAGGTGTTGTGACGCGGTGACAAGTACGTATAGTCGCGTTCAGTCGCGTGACAACACCTCCACACGTCGAACATTTCATTAGAATACAGGAAACTACTCAATGGTGAAGTAATTCTTTTGGTCCCGGCGGAAGAGTCAATACTATAGTCTGGCACTATGTTAAAGTCTCCACACCATATAAGGTTGCCCTGCTTGCAAGAATTCACTTTCTCCAGAAGGTCCCTTAGAAAGGACATCTGGCGATAATTCGGTGCGTACAACGAAACTAATGTATATTGGACGTTGTCTATTGTGCAGACCAGAATAATGTATCTTCCTTCTGTGTCGGTAATGCAGTTCTGTAGCTGGAAAAGGACAGTGTCCCGAACAGCAATCATTACACCTCGTTGCTTTTTAGAATAGAAGGCTTGGAAGATATGAGGAAATGCTTTGTGCTGGCAGCGGGGTGGGGAATCTCTCATAAAATGCGTTTCCTGGACACAGAGCAGATCGCATTTGAGTGACAAGGCCGTTTTCCACAGTGATGTGCGTTTGGCCGGATGGTTTAGGCCTTTTGCATTGAGAGAGACAACAGTAATTGACATTTTTAGTCCAGTGGATGGAGCAGAACAGTTAGTAGACTTACAGTTGGGAGAAGCGAGGTATTGTCGGCAAGGATATCTCTAACGCCAGCGTAGAGCAGATACCGGGCAAGATGATGAATAGAGGTTCCGTGGCGTCAGTCAAATATTCAAAATACGAGGCGAAGTTGCTTTGGATACTCTAGGTGATACTCTACGGGTATAAATCACAGTTATAATGCAGAGCAACGATACAGCACGATGTGAGGCAGTGAAAATAACAAAGTAAAACAAAACAAAACAGCTTAACTTGAAATAAGAGAACCAGTAGTGTAGAAAACAGGTCAGCGATGAATATCCCTAATGGGCGCTGACGTAACCAGGGGGAAAGTTCAGGCTCTAGAATCAATGAAGGAAACGGTCAGCCGAACCGGATTCTAAAGGCAGCTCTACTTGAGACACGGAGGGTTATACTCAGCATAGCATCAAATCAGCTGTGGGTGATGGTTTCTGCGGATAGATCCCCGATGAGATCCCCGATGAGGGGAAACACCTCCCCTGGGTGGTGGAGGATGGCCAGCCGGCGTCTCCGGGCCAATGCCCCATGACTGTAGAAGTTTCGTGCCACCTTCCACCGTAGAGATGGAATGAGGAATGCCGTTGTGTAGGACTAGAACAGTGGCGGGGTGGCGCCATTTATAGGCGATTTTATGGTTAAAAAGAGCTTTAGTAATGGATTTCAACTGTCTGCGTAGTTGAAGAGTGTGCTGGGAGAGGTCCGCGAAAAGTTGAATCTCTGAATAAGGGGCTGGCAGGGTGTTGAGGGTTCTAGCTTTAGAAAGGATTTGTTCCTTCGCTTGGTAAAAGTGGATCCTTAGTAATACATCTCTGGGAACCGTGTCCGCTAGATGGCCTGGTTTAGGGATCCGGTGTATGCGGTCTATAGTGAGTTCAATGGGCGTCAGCTCAGGTAGCATGGTAGAAAACATGGTGGTCGCAAATTTATGCAGGTCTGTGGGAGGGACCGATTCCGGAATACCGCGTATCTTTATGTTATTGCGGCGGGAACGGTCTTCAAGGTCTGCGATTTTGGATTTGATCCAATCAGTATCATCTTTCTGGGCCATACATGAGTCAACCAAGTCGTTAACAGTAATCGTGCACTCCTCCATTTTCTCTTCCATATATTGCACCCTGTCCCCCATCTGCCTCATATCAGTGGTAAACTTATGGATCAGTGATGATAGGTTGGTCATGAGGGATGATTGTAAAGAGAGGAGCATGTCCTTCATCGTGGTGTCAAGGACCGGCTGGCCTGAGGTGGGGAAGGCCGCAATGGAGGATTGCAGGGATGAGATGGCGTGTGAGTTATGTAGTTCTGTACTCACTGTGGCCTGGGCCTTGTCCGCTGTATCCAGGCGCATCCGCGCTTTTACTGGGCTTCTGGAGGATGGAGATGCTGGAGGTGAGCGGACGGATGGACATGGAGATGTTTCCCCATCCGGATCTCCAGGATCGCAGCTAGGCAGGTCTGTGTACGCTGAGGCCTGGCGCGCGGCGGTCCCGCCGGCGCCATCTTGGCTAGGCCTCTCGCGCAGGAAGGAGAGAGCTGTAAGCTTTTGGAGGTTCTTTTCCTCCTTTCGTTTGCGGGACATCGCGGCGTGTCGGTCCGGAACCTCTCCGGGGTAGGATGCCGGTTCGCCGGGTGTCGCTGGGGTCCGTGTCGCTGTGAATGTCCGGCCGGCCGACGGGAGCTCCAGGCTTAGGCTGCCATCTCGCTCGCGCGCAAGCCACGCCCCCTCGTATCCCAGTACTTTTGACAATATAGTGTATAGCAGAAAAGTCCTCTAAGTAAATTCTTGGAAAAGTGTCCCATTAAATGTCCAGTTTAAAACACCATGAGTGTGCTCATAGATAATAAAGTGGGGGGCAAAAGAAGTTTTCTTACATGCAGCCTCTTACCGCCAGAGTTAAGCGGTCAAAAGCACTCATACTGCATATTGGTGTGGCCAAAATATCCGAATAAATTCAGCGTATTACAAAATGTCAGAAGTTTCAAACCAGCAAGATGGCCACGATACCCAGCACAATGATGTCACATCCTGTAGCTCCACCCTACGTGTTTTGCCATCAGTAGACATGGTCACCCCTGAGAGATTTTGACCACTTAACTCTGGTGGTCAGCATCTGACGGTAAGAGGCTGTATGTGCTTGTTGGAGGGAGAGGAAATTTCTTTTGCCACTACTTCATTATCTCTGAGCACACTCAAGGTCTTTTCAATTGGACATTTTATGGAACGCTTTTCAAAGGATTTAATTGGAGGACTTTTCTGCTATCTATATATAAAGTATGTGTTTATGTTTACTGTAACTGAAAGTGCTGAACCTTTGTTTTAAGTGTATATAATGCACATAGCACATGGGTCAGGACTAGGTAATGCACAGAGTGCAGGGGTCAGGGATATGTAGTGCAAAGAGTGCAGGTGTTAGTATGTGTTAGATGTGTACTTGGGGGAGATGTGTACTGGGTGGAGAAGAAATGCATATTGTGGGGAGG
The DNA here is from genome assembly GCF_037356315.1 of Lithobates pipiens. NCBI lineage: Eukaryota > Metazoa > Chordata > Amphibia > Anura > Ranidae > Lithobates > Lithobates pipiens. The sequence continues at coordinate 563,301,675 of NW_027507764.1, read as the reverse complement.
GGGGAGATTTATTTTTTACACTGTATGGCTGGCCTGTATATTACAGACTCCTGACCCCTGCACTCTGTATCAATACATAATTTACAGGGGTTAGGCATAACTAACACACAATGCACAAGTGTCAGGTGTTAGTAATGCACAGAGTGCAGGGGTCAGGGGGAGTGCAGGGGTCCGGGAAGTGTAATATACAGGCCAGCGTGCATTAAATAGAGTATAAAGAACAAATCCCCCCCCCCCCCCAATACTCTTCTCCACCCAGTACACATCTCTCTCAAATACACATCTCTCCCCCCTCCAACCACTCCTCCAGTGCAAATGGTTAAGCAATAAATTAGTGCATACCTGCACTACCACATGGTCTCATTCTTGCTGGCCTCACATACTGTGTCCTTCCCTTGGTTATTTCATGTGACACATCAGAGCTGAGGGCCTCCTTCAGCTCTGAGCTGCATGCCTACTGGGGGGTACCTAGGGTCTGCACTGCAGTGTCGGAACTTTAAAATGAAATAAAGCTGCTTGTGGTCATGGCGTGGGGTCCCAGGGCTATGTGTCTGGGTGGCCAGCGCTAGTGGCACCACTGTTTGAGTTGAAAGCAGTGATTAAAATTAGCCTTGGGTTTCTTGTATTTTCCAGGAGCCCCAGATTGAAGATCTGTGACGCGTTCCAAACTCCCCCCCCAAGGGCCATAGATAAGGGAGTACCACCAGTCTTCTTGTACAGGGCCCGGGTCAGAAAGGGGGCCCAGGCAGCAGTGTGAATTGGATGTGGGCAGGGTGGGGAAATGGTGCGGCAGGGGGGCTGTTACTGGGACCAATCCCCTGTATGGCTCTTTCTGCAGCATCTGAAAGTTGGCTTCTTCTCCTCTCCCTCTTGTTGGCTTTCAGTTACTGCAGGAGCAGCCACACAAAGAATCGGTTACAGTAGTTGCCCCGCCACCACACCGATCACCCTCCCTGCGCACCATACATTTCCCCCTGCCTCCCTCTGTGCCCCTCCTACACCCCACAGGCTTCCCTCCTTTTCTTCCTGCCGGAATCTGCAAGCACACAATAGGATCCTTCAGGACCTAGAGTGGCAGGAGGGTCCAGTAAATATCTTATATTTACCAGACCCTTCCTCTCCTGAATGAACACAATGAGTGATCACTGCTGATCACTCACTGTGTTCATTCATAACTAAAGAATTGGGTATATGGGGCTCCGTGTCAGTTTGTCTGTATGGGACCCTGTGGTTTCTAAGTGCAGCCCTGCAGAAAGATTGATTCCTTACTGCTCAGTTTTACAAAATTTACAATATTCTAGAACTGTGAAACAAAGCAAAAGGTATGCTTTTAATGCTTTAAAAAAAAAAAAAAACAACTGCTCATTTGCGTCTGTAGGCATACCCTGACAGTGACGCCAAAAAAGCGTGGCGCTGAATTATTTAACATGGCGTACGCTAATCATTGTCTTCGTGACTCGCTGGAGGGAACCCATGATAACACAGCACCGGAAGATAAGAGCAAGAGGGAGAATCGAGGGCGGATGATTGACAGTTTGCCGAAACAGAATGATTCAGTTCTTGTCCAACAAAACAGTAATTGCACCGGAATACACAAACTGAGCGCTAAGTCAATAAATAACAGAAGATCCTTGCAAAGGAATAGTGTGTGTATGGGAATTCAGGGTGACAAGCTTTGGCTGCTGAACGGTATGTGAGGCGTAAGTGAGGTTTATTGCACAGGGGATGCCTGCAGATTCTACAGAACATCTATAGCACAAAATAAAAGTTAAAAAAAAAAGAAAAAGTAATTTTATGGCATTTATAGACTTCAGAATGTGACTTTCTATTTATATATACTCTACTTTGCAAATCTTTTAGGCATGTGTGAAAAATGCTGTAAATTAGGAATGCTTTCAGAAATAGAATTGTAAATAGTTTATTTTTATCAATTAACATAATGGAAAGTAAATGAAAAGAAGAGAAATCCAAATCCAATCAATATTTGGTGTGACCGCCCTTTGCCTTCAAACCAGCATCAATTCTTGTAGGTACACAGTCTGTGAAGGAACTAGGCAGGTAGGTTGTTCCAAACATCTTGGAGAACTAACCACAGATCTTCTGTGGCTGCCTTAAAGTATCATGCCTCTTCATGTAATGATGTTGAGATCAGGGCTCTGTGGGGGGCAATCCATTACTTCCAGGACCCCTTGTTCTTCTTTACACTTCTTTACACTTCTTTACACTTACACAAGTTCTTGATAGACATGTGCGGTTCGTTTCATTCCAAATTAATATTCTGACAAACTTTTCATTATTCACATATATCCGAATACCCGAATTGCAATATAAACAAATTTTACCTAATGCTCCGAATAACGTAACGAAATTCGGACTGAAATTCTACTTGAATTTTACATTGAACTCCAGTCAAATTCTCACTACACATATTGCTGAAATCAAAGACTGTGTGTGTTATTAAAGTACCATTTCAAAATAATGCTCTTTTTGTTAAGCCAAAGGTGATTTAAAGAGCGGAGCGGAGCAGCATGGTGTCCAGGAACAGCGTGTGTTGCGTGGGTATGTCTACTTGGGTGTGTTAGTGAGTGTGGACAGGACCGACCCCCCCCCAGACAGGAGAAGAGGCGCTGGGTGACCCAGGCGACTGAGAGGGGCGGCAGGTGGGGGCCATCGGGAGCAGGAGGACAGTACCAGGAGACCGCGAGGTGACAAGTCTGACCGGGAAGCAGCAGGTTAGTGTGCTGCGAACCGGAGGGGGAGAGTGACAGGCAGCAGACAGGGGAGCGGAGTGAGCAGGAACAGGTTGAGCAGGCTGACCGGGGGAGACTGTAGGCGCTGACAAACCCTGCAAGTGTCAGATTGCAGGGGTGTTTTATCAGATACAGAGCGGTCAAAGTCATAACTAACAGAAGAGACTCACTGTGTATAGTGGGGGCACTGTGTATTGTTGAGTACTGTGAGTAATCTGAATATTGTGAGTACCTGAGTATTGTGTGTACCTGAGTATTGTGTGTACCTGAGTACTGTGAGTACCCGAGTATTGTGTGTACCTGAGTACCGTGTGTACCTGAGTACTGGGAGTACCTGATTATTGTGTGTACCTGTGTATTGTGAGTGCACATGGGCAGTGAGTACACGTGGGTTGCGAGTGCACGTGGACTGCGAGTGCACGTTGGCTGCGAGTACACGTGAGTTACGAGTGCACGCGGACACACATTGTATTGTTGAGTACCTGTGTATTGTTGAAAGTTGAGTATTAGTGTCAGGAAGCTAGTTGTTAGTTAATTTAGACAGGGTATAATCCCCAATCCTCATTAAATAAGTAGGTATGACGCCCGGCGGGTGTGGAGATGTGACTCAATGTACATCTTGTGGCATCTTGATAATCTGATTGAGGGTGAATACTGCTGTTCAAAATGTAAGCACATTGTTCTTTTCTTCTTTTTTTTTTTTTTTTTTTTGTGTTTGAACTGGATGGACTGGTGTCTTTTTTCAACCTGACTAACTATGTAACTGTTTCCCTGGAAGCCCATATTCGGAATCTAAGGAAGCAACTGTCAGCACTAAAAAGTCCTTCCATATTAAAGGCGAGCCAGGTACGTACCCGACAGGTGCCGGCGGGGGCCAGCACAGAGGCGGGTGGAGACAAAGAGATACAGGCACTAGAAAAGAGTAAATAGGTGACTGTCAGAAAGGATAGAGGGGAAAGGGCCAGGGAGGCCGATCCTGGGCTGGAACATCCCAATAAGTATGCTCCATTGAGGGACATTGGTGAAACTAGTCAGGGACCATCACTGCTGGAGCTGAGGGACTCCCCTAGCTGCCAGGGGAAAAACTCCTCCAGTGAGAGTGGGGGTGGGGGGCGGGGGCGAAGGGAAAGGAAAGACAGATTCTGGTGGTAGGGGACTCAATTCTCAGAAGGACAGAAAGGGCAATCTATCACAAAGACCTGAAGCGTCAAACTGTATGCTGTCTACCGGGCGCTCGGTTTCGGCACCTCACGGATCTGGTGGAAAGATTACTGACAAAGTCAGAGGCAGATGGAGTGTCCTAAAGAACAATTTTAGGTAAACTGAGGAAAAGGACCTCCAAGGTAGTATTCTCAGAAATACTACCGGTACATCAAGCCACATCAGAAAGGCAGAGGGAGATTAGGGAAGTAAACAAGTGGCTGAGGAGCTGGTGTAGTATAGACGGGTTTGGGTTCCTGGAGAACTGGGCCAACTTCTCAGTCAGTCACCAGTTCTATAGAAGGGACGGACTGCACCTAAATGAGGAGGGTGCAGATCTGCTGGGAGTGAAGATGGCCAAAAAGTTAGAGGGACTTTTAAACTAGGCTACGGGGAAAGGGTTCAGAGGTAGAGATAGTGTACATGGAACATATTCCAAAGGGTAGTATTGGGGGCATTAGTTGTAGGTTGACTAAAGCACACAAACCCAAGGTAAGTAGTAAGAAGTCCTATGTGCAATCTCGGAACACCCAATAAGAGGACAGTATGCAACTGGTCTAAACTACGTGGCATGTTCACCTATGCCAGGAGCCTGGCGGACAAGATTGGAGAACTAGAGATACTGTTGTACGAGGAGGATTTAGATTTTGTGGGAATTTCAGAGACTTGGCTCAACAGCTCTCATGATTGGCTGGCAAACATTCAAGGGTATTCCCTTTATCCCTCTATCAGGGATAGAGAGGGCAAAAAAGGCGGAGGGGTATGCTTGTATATCAAGAATAATGTACAAGTGAATGTGAGAGATGACATCACTAAGGGAGCTAGGGAGGAGGTGGAATCCTTATGGGTAGAGCTCCAAAGGGATGAAACTAAAGGGAAAATAATACTGGGAGTATGCTATAGGCCCCCTAACCTGAGGGAGGAGGGGGAGACGGGCCTCCTATCACAATTTGGATTAGTAGCAAGAATGGGAAGTGTTATCATAATGAGGGATTTTAATTTTCCAGACATAGACTGGGCAGAAGGAACTACACATTCTTCTAAGGCTCTCTAGTTCCTAAATGGCTTGCAGGATAATTTCATGGGTCAGATGGTAGACGCACAAACTAGAAACAGAGCGTTACTAGACCTACTGTTGATCACGGATGTGGAAATAAGGGACAATTTAGGAAAGAGCGATCACAGGTCGATTAGCTTCAGTATAAATCACACAAATAGGAAACATACGGGGAATACAAAGACACTGAATTTCAAAAGAGCCAACTTCCCTAAACTACGAACCTTGCTAGAATATATAAATTGGAATAGAATCTTAGGAACAAAGAACATAGAGGAGAGATGGGTTTGCTTTAAGAGGATATTAAATAAAGACAAGAGCCAGTGCATCCCATTGGGAAATACATTTAAAAGAGCAAACAAAAGTCCTGAATGGCTTAACTCCAATGTATAAATGCATATAAAAACAAAGGAGAAGGCAATTATAAAATACAAAGCTGAGGGATCATCATCAGCATTCACACTTTACAAAGAATGCAACAAGAAATGTAAGGGTGCAATTAGGGTGGCTAAGATAGAACACGAAAGACACATAGCTGAGGAGAGCAAAGAAAAAATCCCCCCAAAAATTTAAATATATACAGTAAAAAAGAGACGACAGACCATATTAGCCCATTAAAGAATGAGGAAGGAAATCTGGTTACAAAGGATGGGGAGATGGCTAGGTATTGAATTTATTTTTCTCCTCAGTCTTTACAAGGGAATTGGAGGCTTCAGTAATCAAAACTGCAGTGTTTAACAGGAAACAAACTTTAAAATTCTCTCACGCTGGTATAAAACTCCCGCTCTTTTACATAAGATCTTCCCGACGACCTCGGACAGATGCTGGAGGTGCCACTCGGACGAGGGCACCCTCCTGCATATATTCTGGACCTGTCCTCATTTGTACAATTTCTGGAGAGAGGTGTGGCGTATTACCCAGACATTCACTGACAGAGTGGTGCCGTTTTCACCAGCCTATTTTCTTTTCCATGTGACGGATATTCCTTCCCGGAAATATGGCAGATCCGTGATACGGCACCTTCTGGATGCAGCTAAGACGTGCATACCTCTTAACTGGAAATCCCCGAACCCGCCAACTATCGCCCAATGGCTACACAAAGTGGATGACATCAGCCGACTAGAGGACTTGATCCTCACCAGCCAGCACCGACAGGAAACATACTCTAAAACGTGGCAGGCATGGAATGCCTTCAGGTATTCTACTGAAGGCCGGGCTCTCAGGAGAGTCGACTGACAACCTTTTCAGGATAATGACACTGTACCCTCCCTCCCCACCCTCTCCTTTTCTATTTTTATTTCCCCCCCCTTTTTTTTTTTTATCCCCCCCTTTTACTGGCCTGTCCCTCTTCGCCCTGTTACACCCCTCCCCCGCGGACCTCTTCCGGTCCTTTAGTAACTTTAGGGGAAACCCTGAAGGGAGAATTTAAGATTTAAGATTAAAATGGAAAAAAGGCAAGACCACATTTCCAGGGACAGACACGTCGCTGCTCCCCGCACCTAGATAGGCCATACCTCTTCCCAGAGAAGACGGTGTCGGCTGTGGGAATCATATCTGTCTAAATAGCCTTACACTCTAGACCCACCTAATGGTGAAGTCTTAGTGACGAGCGTTCTGTCTGAATTGGTATAGATATGTTGCCGTTTGTTTACCTACAGTTGTACTGTTATCTATACTGTTGTTTGTTCTGATCCCTGTATACTGGTCTTCTTGAAAAATTTGAAAAAAAAAAAAAAAACTGCAGTGTTTATTCTCATGACACATCACTCCTCATCATGGCTAACAGAAGACAGATTTAGAGATAGACTTGGAAAACTTAACATTAATAAATTACCGGGTCCAGATGGCTTGCACCCAAGGGTCCTTAAGGAACCCAAATCAAGTAATTGCCAGACCATTGTTCCTAATTTTTACTGACAGTCTACTAACTGGAATGGTACCCGCTGATTGGAGAAAATCCAATGTAGCACGAATACGTAAAAAAGGCCCAAAATACATCCTTGGGAATTACAGACCTGTTAGCCTAACATCAATAGCATGCAAGCTCCTGAAAGGAATGATAAGGGACTATATACAAGATGTTAGTGATTAAAACGGTATCATTAGCAGTAATCAGCATGGATTCATGAAGAATCGTTCTTGCCAAACCAATCTATTAACCTTCTATGAGGAAGTGAGCTGCCATCTAGATAACGGAAGGTCCACAGACATGGTGTATCTGGATTTTGCAAAAGCATTTGACACAGTTCCCCATAAATGTTTACTGTACAAAGTAAGGTCCGTTGGCATGGACCATAGTGAGTACATGGATAGAAAAATGGCTTAAAAAGGGAGTTCAGAGGGTAGTGATAAATGGGGAGTACTCAGAATGGCCTGGGGTGGAAAGTCAGGGTCAGGGTTCTGTGCTGGGATCAATCCTATTTAATTTGTTCACAACTGACCTGGAGGATGGAGTAAACAGTTCAATCTTTGTATTTGCGGACGATACTAAGCTAAGCAGGGTAACAACTTCTCTGCAGGATGTGGAAACCTTGCAAGAAGATCTGAACAAATGAATGGGGTGGGCAACTACATGGCAAATGAGGTCCAATGTGGAAAAATATAAAATAATGCATTTGGGTGGCTAAAATATAAATGGGGAATCTCTGGGGGAATCTAGGATGGAAAAGGACCTGGGGGTCCTAGTAGATGATAGGCTCAGCAATGGCATGCAATGGCAAAAACAGAATATTGGCATGCATGAAAAAGGGGATTTACGCAAGAAATAAAGTGATAATTCTCCCACTCTACAAGATTCTGGTCCGGCCTCACTTGGAGTATGCTGTCCAGTAAGGATGAGCCGAAGACCCCCCGATTCAGTTCGCACCAGGACCTGCGAACAGACCTAATCTTTGTGTGAATTTTAGAACCCTATTACCCAGTCTCTGGGGGTCCCTTTGTTAAAGGGGGCTTCCAGATTCTGATAAGCCCCCCGCCCGCAGACCCCCACAACCACCGGCCAGGGTTGTGGGGATGAGGCCCTTGTCCTCATCAACATGGGGACAAGGTGCTTTGGGGGGACCCCAAAGCATCCTCCCAATGTTGATGGCATGTGGCCTGGTATGATTCAGGAGGGGGGGGCGCTCTCTCGTCCCCCCTCTTTTCCTGCGGCCTGCCAGGTTGCATGCTCGGATAAAGGGTCTGGTATGGATTTTTGGGGGGAACACCACGTCATTTTTTTTTATTTGACACGGGGTTCCCCTTAATATCCATACCAGACCTGAAGGGCCTGGTAATTGAATTTGGGGGTAACCCCACACTTTTTTTATTTATTTTTTATCAATGACTTTCAATGACTGTTCTCTGTATTAAGGGGAGCCGAGTGCTTTTAAATTACTTTTTTTCCTGCAGAAATGACACTTTGTGCAGGGACAGTTCTAAGCATGGGAAACATGCGCCCCTTTACAGGCATACTATACACACCCCCCAGGTACGACATTTAAAGGAATATTACACTTTTATTGTTTCACTTTAAGCATTATTAAAATCACTGCTCCCGAAAAAACTGACATTTTTAAAACTTTTTTTTGCATTGATACATGTCCCCTGGGGCAATACCCAGGCCCCCAAACACTTTTTAGGACAATAACTTGCATATAAGCCTTTAAAATTAGCACTTTAGATTTCTCCCATAGACTTTAACAGGGTGTTCCATGGCTTTTTGAATTTGCCACGAACACCCCAAATTGTTTGCTGTTCGGTGAACAGGCGAACAGGCAATGTTCGGGTCGAACATGAGTGCAACTCGAACTCAAAGCTCATCCCTACTGTCCAGTTATGGATACCAGTTCTCAGGAAGGATGTACTGGAAATGGAACAAGTACAAAGAAGGGCAACAAAGCTAATAAAGGGTCTGGAGGATATTAGTTATGAGGAAAGGTTGCGAGCACTGAACTTATTCTCTCTTGAGAAGAGACGCTTGAGAGGGGATATGATTTCAGTTTACAAATACCGTACTGGTGACCCCACAATAGAGATAAAACTTTTCAGCGAAAGGGAGTTTAATAAGACACGTGGCCACTCATTAATTCATTAGAAGAAATTAGGTTTAACCTCAAATTGCGTAGAGGGTTCTCAGGTGGTGGTTTCAGCGAGGAGCATCGATAGTTTCAAAAAATGTAAAACTGACATATAATCACACACATAGGTTGGACTTGATGGACTTGTGTCTCTTTTCAACCTCACCTACTATATAAAACTATATATACTATATTGTAATAATTCAATGAAGATTGTTCTTTTGTTAGTTCACTTTGCTGCAATTGAATCGAAAACAATATAACATTTTCAGATTGAAAAGAGAGTGTTGGGGGGATGGGATTGTTGCGGTGCCAGTCAATTTAATAAACTAGGAGAGATCTGTTTAGGTAAAGGAAGAAATAACAAGGTACAGAACAGAATTTTTTTGAAAAGAAAATCAGACTTAAAATAAAGATTATTTATTTATTGAATACCATAAAAAAAATGGACAAAAAGTACATAGACCATAGTATACAAATTGTGAGTTAAAAATACATGTCTGATCATTCTACTTGGTCGAAACTTTGTTAGCTGGTCAGAAATATCCCAACATGTTTCGCCTTTACAAAGGCTTCTTCAGGGGAGCCAGTATTCAACCCAAGAGAAGACGAAGAAATTGACTAAAAACATGACAAGAGAAATAAGACAAATGTTAAATAGAGTTCATGGTTCAGTGCTGCTAGGCCCCTAGAGTAAACCGTGAATACCAAACTTGAATAAAACGTTTTATTTTTATTTTTATGCTGCAGAAATGCAGCACCAAACTTGCAAGGAACCACCATCATGCTTCCCTGTTGCCTGCAGAAACTCATTATTGTACCGCTCACCAGCCCTTCGGTGAACAAATTGCCTCCTGCTACAGCCAAATATTTCACACCTATTTTTGCATGCATAGTTGAGCCTCTTAGCCTTGTTTCCACGTTAGAGGTGTGGTTTTTGGTCACAATTCTTTCATAAAAACTACTTCTAGCCAGACATCTCCAGACAGTAGATGGGTGTAACCTGGGTCCCACTACTTTCCACCAGTTCTGTGCTGATGGCACTGCTGGACATCTTCCGATGTTGAAGGGAAGCAAATATTATGCATCTTTCATCTGCTGCATTAAAGAGGAGCTGCACCTTTAAAAAAAAATATTAAAAGCCAGCAGCTACTAATATTGCAGCTGCTGACTTTTAATAAATTGACACTTACCTGTCCCAGGGTCCAGCGATGTCTACAGTCCTAAACATTGCCCATTTCTTTGCGCTTCTTCAAAAGAGTTTGAACAGCACATCTTGAAACCACAGTCTGCTTTGAAATCTTGGCCTGTGACAGACATTCAAATGAGGTGAAACAAATGTCAATGTAAAAAAAAGACAAATAATTCCACAGTAGCACACTAATTAATCTACAAATCTCCTAAATATTAGCATTGGGAAATTATCAACATAAAACACCCATACATAATAAAAAGTGTCCATATAGCATATCCAAAAAATATATGCTCCAACAATATTGTGGGGGTCCATGTCCATTGATTTAAAAGTCTACCAAATTTGCTCACCATAAGTTTAAGTGAGGAGGAGGAGGATACATGTTGCCGTGTTGTGTCATGTGACGAAGTCGGAAGCGACGAAACGCGTTGGTGCATGGCTAAACGTCAACGCTGAGACAGTGACTCCATATGTACGAAGGAAGTAAAGAGGATTACAACACTGAGTCACCTGGCATGTTTGGAATTTTAACAAGGTGATTTTGAATATTTTATGATGAAAGTGCATTACTTTTAATAAAGCGATTACCTTAAGATGTTTTTACAGTATTGCAGGCTCAATTTCTATCTCCACATGTGGAAGAGTGTCTTTATTGATCTGGATGGAGATTGGCATGTATAAGCAGCTCTTCAATAACATCTAATAAGGCGAAATAGTTGCCAGACAAGAGAGTGAATGGCAACAGCATCTGGTGAGCTTTATTCTTAAGGGAGTGGAATTGGCGCACATCACTTAGGTGAAGGATTTTGGTGGATCAACGAGATTTTGCTTCACTATCTTTTCATCGGTTTAACCACTTCAGCCCCGGAAGAATTTACACCCTTTCCGACCAGAGCACTTTTTTGTGATTCGGCACTGCGTCGTTTTAACTGACAATTGCGCGGTCATGCAAAGTTGTACCCAAACAAAATTGACGTCCTTTTTTCCCCACAAATAGAGCTTTCTTTTGGTGGTATTTGATCACCTGTGCGTTTTTTTTTTTTGCGTTATAAACAAAAAAAGAGCGACAAATTAAAAAAAAAAGCAATATTTTTTACTTTTTGCTATAATAAATATCCCCCAAAAATATAAAAAAAAAATGTTTTCCCTCAGTTTAGGCCGATATGTATTCTTCTACATATTTTTGAAGAAAAATAGCGTTTATTGATTGGGTTGCGCAAAAGTTATAGTGTCTACAAAATAGGGTATAGTTTCATGGAATTTTTATTATTATTTTTTTTATTAGCAACGGAGATGATCTGCGATTTTTATCATGACTGTGACATTATGGTGGACACATCGGAAACTTTTGACACTATTTTGGGACCATTGTCATTTATACAGCAATCAGTTCTATAAAAATGTACTGATTACTGTGTAAATGACACTGCCAGGGAAGGGGTTAAACACTAGGGGGTGATCAAGGGGTTAAGTGTGTGCTAGGCACTGATTCTAACTGTGGGGGGGGTGGGCTACTACTCACATGACAGGGATCACTGCTCCCAATTACAAGGAGCAGTGATCTCTGTCATGTCACAAGGCAGAATGGGGAAATGCCTTGTTTACATATGCATCTCCCCGTTCTTCTGCTCCGTGACACGATGGCGGGCACCCGGTGGACATCGAGTCTGCGGGACCCACAGTCACGGAGCACGCGGCGAGCGTGTGTCCACAATGCCGCATCTTAAAGGTGACATACCTGTATGTCCATTTGCCCAGCTGTGCCATTGTGCTGGCCGGTATATCATTGTGTGCTGGCCGGCATGTGGTTAACCACTTACCTACAGGGCACTTTCACCCCCTTCCTGCCAAGCCATTTTTCAGCTTTCAGCGCTGTCGCACTTTGAATGACAATTGCGCGGTCACGCTACACTGTAACCATGTGAAATGTTTATAATTTTCTTCACACGAATAGAGCTTTCTCTTTTGGTGGTATTTTTTCACTGCTGGGATTTAAAAAAAAAAAAAAAAAAGACCGAAAATTTTGAAAAGAAAATATTTTTCTTAGTTTCTGTCAGTAAATATTGTAAATAAGTAATTTTTATCCTTCACTGATGTTCGCTGATGAGGCAGCACTGATGGGCACTGATAGGCTGCACTGATGGGCACTGATGAGGTGGCTCTTATGGGCACTGATGAGGCTGCACTTATGGGCAATGATTAGGTGGCCCTGAGGAGGAGGCATTAATACTCTGCACTTATGGGGACTGATATGTGGAACTGATGAGCACTGACAGGCGGCACTGATGGGCACTGATAGGTGGCACTGACGAGCACTTATAGCCGGTACTGATGGGCACTCACAGGTGGCATGGATAGGCAGATATGTGGCACTAATGGGCATTGATGGGCTTTACTGATGGGCTTTACTGATGGGCATTAATGGGCTTTACTGATGGGCATAACTGATAGGCGGCACTTAAAGCCAGCACTGACTGGCATCATTAATGGGCACTGATTTCTGGCTCTGGTGGGCACTGATTGTTGGTAGTGGTGGGCACTGATTGCTGGCACTGGCGGGCACTGGTTGTTGGTATTGGTTGGCACTGATTGCTGGCACTGGTGGGCACTGGTTGCTGGCACTCTAATGTAATCAGGACACTGACCATCAGTGCCCTGAATACATCTCTCATTGTCCCCTGCGAGGAGATGCCGCTGATCGTCTCTCCTCTGTCAGTGTGATTGTCAGTGTCTCTTTTTTACAATGACATTTGTTTCCCCACAATATTTATTTATTGAATATTATGTGGCAGCACAAACAATTGTTTTTCATTAACGCAGTGCGCACCCATATATTTACTGTCACAGACATTGCTGATGCAGTATAACTACCTTGTGTCTTGTTGCTGTGCTCAGTCTTGTCATGATGTACGATCTGTGACATGAAACTGTCTTCCACAACCTCACCTTAGTAGCAGAGTTTGGCTGTTCCCAGAGCCGGCTTAACATAGGGGCTATTGGAGCTGCAGCTCCAGGCCCCTTCCCTTCAGATAGCCCATTTGCCCCAAAAAAAATAAAAAATAAAAAATAAACAAAAAAATCCCATCAACTTCCAACTTCGAGGGTCGTGGATCGGCGACCAGGGGTCACAGAGACCCCAAATTTTGGGGGTAGCTACCTAAAGACCTACCCCACCACTGGCCAAAAGATACGGGGCTCCTTGCACAGCCTGTCAGAAGCTACATACAGAGCGCCCAGTAATACAAGCCAGCACACTCCTCTCCTGTATATACTGCCCACTGTCATACCCTCCACACTCCTCTCCTGTACATACTGCCCACTGTCATACCCTCCACACTCCTCTCCTCTACATACTGCCAACTGTCACACCCTACACACTCTCCTGTACATAGTGACAAATGTTTTTCTCTCCACACTCCTCTTCTGTACATACTGGCCCCATAATACCTTCCACACTCCTCTCCTGTACATACTGCCCCATCATATTCTCCACACTACTCTCCTGTACATACTGCCCACTGGCATACCCTCCACACTCCTCTGCTGTGCATACTGCCCACTGTCATACCCCCTACACTCCTTTCCTGTACATGGTGCCCGCTGTTATATCCTCCACATTCTTCTACCCCACCTGCACGTACGTCCCACTTTTATACCATCCATACTCCTCCCTTATGCCGCTTACACACAAAAACAGTTCTTTAAAATTATATTGACTATCCTCAGTGTTACCAGCTCTAGAATGGGCACACTTTTGTTAGTTCATGTAAAGGAAATCTTCACAGTCCTCATATTTGTTCTGCCCATGATTAGTACTCATTTAATTTTGTGATTACTATTGTGATGTATAGAGGAACATAGGGGATGTCAGCTACTCTAAATATACCACTGGTAAAAAATGTGTCCCTGAAAATATTTTTGAAATGTTGACAACTATGCACTTGGGCACTGCCCAATGGGCACCGGGTCAGTAGGGGGCCCCATGAAAGGCTCCTGGGATCCTATGAATTTAAAGTGGTAGTAAACTTTGCTAACATTACTACTGTCAGGTCACCTGAGACCAGGTGACAGATGCACTTCGTAGGAGTCGGAAGTGCACCGCTAGCTAGTCAACCTTAGGACTGACTGCTGCAAATTGTACCCAGGGAGATTCAGGACACAGGTCTACAGAATCACTAACACAGATCCCAATGGGAGCTGGAGCATAGATTCCCCAGGGCACGGAGTCTAAGAGCCAGCGGGTGTTCGCCAGAGCCTCCAGTGGTGAGGATGGACTTCGCTGCGGTCTGGCTCCAGGTCGCGGCCCCTAGGGTCTCACAGGTCACACTCACAGTAGACTACAGGAGAAGGAAGCAGCAGGCTGGAACAACAAGGATAGTAAGGGGATAAGGCAGAGGTCAGGGCAACTAGCAGACAGGAACAACAGAGTACACGCCAAAGGTTCAGGGTCAAAGGCAGACAGGGATGGTCGGAGACATGCAAAAGGTCAAGGTCACAAGCAGACAGGAATCGTAGAGAACACGCCAAGGTCGGTAACAGAGTCAAACATAGAGCACACGGCAAGCAGGAAACAGGAAGCCAAACACACAATGGTTGATCAGCACCACTGGCTTGCAGTGCACAGGTTAATATAGGCAGGGGCGGACTGACAACTGATGGGGCCCCCGGGCAATAGAAGATCATGGGGCCTCCTGCATCCCAAGCCACACCTGCACAGGGGGACATGGGGGGGAGCACACAGGGAGACACTGGGGGGGGAAGCGGAGCACACAGGGGGACACTGTGGTGGGGAGCACACAGGGGGACACTGTGGTAGGGAGCACACAGGGGGGACACTGTGGTGGGGAGCACACAGGGGGACACTGTGGGGGGAGCACACAAAGGGACACTGTGGGGGGAGGGGAACACACAGGGGGGACAGTGTTGGGGAGAGAATACGGGAGGCAGTGTGGGGGGACAGTGTGGGGGGAGAGCATATAGGGGGGACAGTGTGGGGGGAGAGCATACAGGGGGGACAGTGTGGGGGGATAGTGTGGGGGAGAGTATACAGGGGGACAGTGTGGTGGGGAGCACACAGGGGGACACTGTGGTGGGGAGCACACAGGGGGACACTGTGGGGGGAGCACACAGAGGGACACTGGGGGGAGCACACAGGGGGACACTGTGGGGGGGAGCACACAAAGGGACACTGTGGGGGGGAGGGGAGCACACAGGGGGGACAGTGTGGGGGAGAGAATACGGGAGGCAGTTGCGGGGGACAGTGTGAGGGGAGAGCATATAGGGGGGACAGTGTGGGGGGAGAGCATATAGGGGGGACAGTGTGGGGGGAGAGCATACAGGGGGGACAGTGTGGGGGGATAGTGTGGGGGAGAGTATACAGGGGGACAGTGTGGGGGGAGAGTATACAGGTGGGACAGTGTGGGGGGAGAGTATACAGGGGGACAGTGTGGGGGGACAGTGTAAGGGGAGAGTATACAGGGGGACAGTGTGGGGGGAGAGTATACAGGGGGACAGTGTGGGGGTAGAGTATACAGGGGGGACAGTGTGGGGGGGGAGTATACAGGGGGGACAGTGTGGGGGGAGAATATACAGGGGGGACAGTGTGGGGGGAGAATATACAGGGGGGACAGTGTGGGGGGAGAGTATACAATGGGGAAGGTGTGGGGGGGGGAGTATACAGGGGGGAAGGTGTGGGGGGGAAAAGTATACAGGGGGAAGGTGTGGGGGGGAAGAGTATACAGGGGGATGGTGTGGGGGGAGAGTATACAGGGGGAAGGTGTGGGGGGGAGAGTATACAGGGGGGCAGTGTGAGGGGAGAGTATACAGGGGGACAGTGTGGGGGGAGAATATACAGGGGGGGCAGTGTGGGGGGAGAGTATACAGGGGGGACAGTGTGGGGGGGAGAATATACAGGGGGACAGTGTGGGGGGATAGTGTGGGGGAGAGTATACAGGGGGACAGTGTGGGGGGAGAGTATACAATGGGGAAGGTGTGGGGGGGAGAGTATACAGGGGGGGAGCTGTGGGGGGGGAGAGTATACAGGGGGGAAGGTGTGGGGGGGAGAGTATACAGGGGGAAGGTGTGGGGGGGAGAGTATACAGAGGGATGGTGTGGGGGGAAAGTATACAGGGGGGAAGGTGTGGGGGGAGAGTATACAGGGGGAAGGTGTGGGGGGGAGAGTATACAGGGGGGAAGGTGTGGGGGGGAGAGTATACAGGGGGGAAGGTGTGGGGGGGAGAGTATACAGGGGAATGGTGTGGGGGGGAAAGTATACAGGGGGGCGGTGTGGGGGGGAGTATACAGGGGGGAAGGTGTGGGGGGAGAGTATACAGGGGGGGTGGTAAGGGGGGAGAGTATACAGGGGGGACAGTGTGGGGGGGACAGTGTGGGAGGGAGAGTATACAGGAGGGATAGTGTGGGGGGGAGAATTTTACAGGGGGGACAGTGTGGGGGGGGGAGAGAATACAGGGGGGACAGTGTGGGGAGGGGGGAGAGCCCACTGAAGTGTGGCCCGGGCCCCATTCATCTGTACTACCCCTCCCTCCGATGGCGACCCTCCAGTAAAAAATAATTTCACTCACCCGATGCCTGTAATAATACCGCTAACGGCGCTTGCTGCTCTCCGCCGGCCCCGTGCAAGCCTTGCACTGTATTACCTAGGAGTCTAGGATGGATGAGAGGAGGGTCGGCGCCGAGCAACGCGCCGTTAGCGGTATTATTACAGGCATCGGGTGAGTGAAGCACGTTGCTCCCCGCCGGCCCCTCCTCTCCTCTCGTCCTTCCTAGAATCCTGGGTGATACAGCGCAAGGCTTGCACGGGGCCGGCGGGGAGCAGCGAGCGCCGTTAGCGGTATTATTACAGCTTTAAGGGGCCTCTCGTTAGGCCGGGCACAGGCCCCTAATGGCTCCGGGCCCTCGGGGGGTGACCGAACCACCCTGATAGGGCCTGGGGTGGAGCCATGCTTAGAGGAGAGGTTATAAAAACCACCAGGTGGAAGTGGCTGGCCTCTTAGTCAGAACACATGAGGGGAGGTAAGCAAACAGGAAGATCACTGCATAACCATGACAACTACTTTTTAGAGGCCCTGAGGTAGGTTATGCCATAATGTACAAGTATGCACAGCATATTAGCACATTAGGGTACCTGTCAGACTGAGCCCTCCAGCGATGTGCTGTGATCGATGCGGTGGGTCCCGGGCGCTTCCATCTTCACTCTGTCTTCCTTTCCGGGTCTGTGCCTTCGGTCACTTGCCTTGGCCGGGCTGCGTTGCTGTTACTCATGTGCATCCTCCCTCCCTTACCCCTCTCTCTATTTAATTTAAGCATTTCAGCCCTGAAAGATTTGGCTGCTAAATGACCAGGCCGTTTTTTGTGATTAACAGTTTAACCACTTCCCGACCAGCGCACGACGATGTACGTCGACAGAATGGCCCTGGCAGGCATATGGGCGTACATGTACGTCCAATCTTCAATGCCACCCTGCCATCGGGAGCGCGCCGCCGGCGGCGCGCTCCCGCGCTGGTCGGGACCCCCATGAGTCCGGTCGCGGGACCCGCGGACTCGATCGCCGCGGGCATACCTGCGATCGTCTCACGGGATGGCTGAATGGAGGAAATGCCGTGTAAACGGCATTTCTCCATTCTGCCTAGCAACTAGTGACGCTGATCTTTGCTCCATGTGATTGGAGCAGAGATCAGTGTTCACTAAATGAAAGCCCAACCCCCCCACAGTTAGTAACACACCCCTAGGAACACTTAACCCCTACACTGCCACCCACTGGTTAACCCTTTCACTGCCAGTGTCATTTACACAGGAATCACTGCATTTATATAGCAGTGATTACTGTATAAATGACAATGGTCCCAAAAATGTGTCAAAAATGTCCGATGGGTCCCCCACAATGTCGCAGTCACAATAAAAATCGCTGATCGCCGCCATTACTAGTAAAAAAAAAATAATAAAAAATTATTAATAAAAATGCTATAAAACTATCCCTATTTTGTAAACGCTATAACTTTTGCACACACCAATCAATAATCGCTTATTGTGATTTTTTTTACCAAAAATATGTAGAAGAATGCGTATCGGCCTAAACTGAGGGAAAAAAATGTTTTTTTATATATTTTTGGGGGATATTTATTATAACAAAAAGTAAAAAATAATGTGTTTTTTTCAAAATTGTCGCTCTATTTTTGTTTATAGCGCAAAAAATAAAAACCGCAGGGGTAATCAAATACCACCAAAAGAAAGCTCTATTTGTGGGAAAAAAAAGGCGTCAATTTTGTTTGGGAGCCATGTCGCACGACCGCGCAATTGTCAGTTAAAGCGACGCAGTGCCAAATCGCAAAAAGTGGTCTGGTCTTTGACCAGCAAAATGGTCTGGTCTGAAAGTGGCTAACTGACAATTGCGCAGTCGTGCGATGCTGTACCCCAAAAAAAATTGACATACTTTTTTTTCCAACAAATAGAGCTTTCTTTTGATGGTATTAGATCATCTCCGTGGTTTTTGTATTTTTTTTGCGCTATAAACAAAAAAAGAATTGACAATTTTGAAAAAAACACAATATTTTGTACTTTTTAAATAATCCCAGCCTTTTTTTTTTCTTTTAAAAAAGCTAATTTTTTTCTCAGTTTAGGCCGCAATAAGCGTATATTGATTGGTTTGCGCAAAAGTTATAGCGTCTACAAAATAGGGGATATATTTATGGCATTTTTTTTTTTTTTTTTTTTTACTAGTAATGGCGGCGATCTGCGATCTTTATCGGGACTGCGACATTATGGCGGACACATCGGATGCTTTTGACACATTTTTGGGACCATTGGCATTAATACAGCCATCAATGCTATAAAAAAAATTCCATTGATTACTGTAAAAATGTCACTGGCAGGGAAGGGGTTAACACTAGGGGGCGATTAGGAACTCACGATCTGTCTCTCCGAACAGAACAGGGATGTGTGTGTGTTTACACGCACACGTCCCTGTTCTGCCTCTCAAGGCCGTGATCGTTTGTGGCCAGTGGTTATCGCGATCATCGGCCACGAGCATCAGCACCCTGCCAGTGCCTGCTATCCCGCTTAAAGTAGCCGACGTAGAGCTACAGAGGTTCGTGGGATCGTGCGGACCTGCTGCAGTATAATGGCATCGGCTGGTTGGCAAGCGGTTAATTTGTTATAGCAAAAAAATTGTTTGCATTTTTATTTATATTATAAAAGGCCCCACCAAAATCCTCAACACCAGGCCCATGATGTTCTTAATCCGGCCCTGGCTGTTCCTCACCCAGTTTTAAGCCTCCTATACAGCTGTTTATATTTCAGTTAATGACTTGAATTTCAAACTACATAAGGAATTGACGACCGCTGGCACCTGCTTGGTATAATTGATTAACCTGACTCTAATCCTGACTTTGTGCACGTGTACAAATGTAAAAATTAATGCTGGTTTGAAAACAAAGGGTAATCATACCAAATATTGATTTGATTCAGATTTTTCTTTTGTTCGCTCACTTTGCATTTTGTAAATTGATCAAAATAAACAATTAAAATATATAGTTTTTGAAAGCATTTCAAACTTCTTCTACCATGGAAGTGAAATTGGAACATTTCACCCATCTTTAACCAATTCTGGCCATAGTTTTTTAATAAATCGATTTCGATTTCCTATGATCAAGCTTTTCTTTTTTTTGTTGGTATTTGATCACCTCTGCGGTTTTTATTTTTTGCACTATAAACAAAAAAAAAGACAATGAAAAAAAAACAATATTTTTACTTTTTGCTATAAAACACCTAATAATTTTTTTAAAAAAAATCAAATTTCTTCATAAATTTATTTAAAAAATCCCAATAAACGTAGCTTGATTGGTTTGCGCAAAAGTTATCTCGTCTACAAACTATGGGATATTTATATTTCTTTTTTACCAGTAATGGCGGCGATCATCGACTTATAGCGGGACTGTGCTATCGCGCCAGACAAATCAGACACTAACTGACACTTTTGACACTTTTTGGGAACCAGACAGTGACACCAATACAGTGATCAGTGCTAAAAAAATATGCAGAGATGCCCAATCTGTCATTAGCATTTTGCCCTGTTTAGTGGCGTCTCTAAGGCCCCTTGCACACTGGGGCGGTGTGGCCGTCGGCGGTAAAGTGGCGCTATTTTTAGCGGTGCTTTACTCGTTTTAGCAGTGGTCTGCGGCCACTAGTGGGGTGGTTTTAACCCCCGATAGCGGCCGAAAAAGGGTTAAAACCGCCCGCAAAGCGCCCCTGCAGCCGCGCTTTGCCGGCGGTATAGCCGCACTGTCCCATTGATTTCAATGGGTAGGAGCGGTTTAGGAGCGGTGAATACACTGCGGCCAGCAGGACTTTTTTTATTGTCCTGCTAGCGCACCCTCGGGCTTTCACACTGGAGTGAAAGAGGCCGTTTTTTTCAGGCGCTACACAGGCGCCTGAAAACCGCCCACTGTGAAAGGGGCCTTAATCCCATACTAGACCTCAGTGCAAATTGCCTTCTTTACTTCCTCGCCACTTTAACCCCTTCCTTTCCTGAGACCATCTGTTACATTCTCTTGAACCAAGAGTTCCACTAATGAGGGGTGGCTTGCGTTCACTTACCAACCTGGCAGCCTCCAGCCCATGGGACAAGGTGCAAGATGAGATGAGAGCAAGGAGAGAAGATCTGCTTGTCAGAGCCTATGAGGCTGTAATCTGTCCGAAAGTTCTATTCAAAAATGGCACCATGCGGTTCCGTTACATCACTGGGCATGCGCCTGCCCGTCCGAAAATGGTCGAGCACATACAAGCTTTCCTGAGCTCGGCAGGCTCCAGGGCGGCGCATGCGTAGTTGCACGGTCATCCCACAGCCATATTTATAACGGGCGCCGCTGCCCGTAATGGACATTTATGGACAGCCGGAAAATGGGTTAAAATTTATGGGCTGCCTGTAAATTAATGGGAGGTTGGCAACACTGATGCAGAGGCAGGGTAGGTTCCTGTCTCAGCTGTGCCCCCCTACAGCATGACACCCAAGGTGGGTGCATCTGCTGCCTTTGCCTCGGTCGTGCCCTGAATAACCCTCATGCTTAGGCCACTTTCACACTGAGGCGCTTTACAGGCGTTTTAGCGCTAAAAATAGCGACTGCAGCGTGCCTGTAAAGTGCCTCTCCAGTCACTCCAGTGTGAGAGCCCGAGGGCTTTCACACTGGGGCGGTGTGCTTGCAGAACGCTAGAAAATGTCCTGCAAGCAGCATTTATGGGGCGGTTTAGGAGCGCTGTTTACACCCTGCCCATTGAAATGAATGGGCAGCGTTGCCGAAGTACCTGCAAAGTGCTTTGGCAGGGATGCTACACAGGCAGTGTTCACCCCTTCTTCGGCTGCTATCAGGTGTTGAAAGCACCCCACTAGCGGCCGAAAAGCGCCGCTAAAATGACAGTAAAGCACTGATAAAACAACGGTAAAGCGCCGCTAAAACTAGTGGCGCTCTACCACCGACGCTCTCACCAACCCAGTGTGAAAGCATTCATTGAAATGAATGGGAAGCTGTTTTCAGGAGCTTCTCATGAACTATTTTTAGAGCAAAAGCGCCTGAAAAGTGCCTCAGTGTGAAAGGGGTCTTAAACATTCTGATACCTTAATAAATCAAAAAGTATATCCACAATTCTATTCCCATAACCATTGATTCTCTCTCTATGTACCTTTTAATAATAATAATTTATAACATGGTTATGGTTCTAATATGTACAGGTAGTCCTTACACTATTTTCTCATTGCCCATATCAAAACTTCAAGAGATATTATTAAAGTGATTGTAGGTAAAATAAAAAAACAAAACAAAAAAACAAACAAACATATCATACTTACCTCCACTGTGCAGCTCATTTTGCACAGAGTGGCCCCGAACATCCTCTTCTGGGGTCCCCCGGCTGTTCTCCCCACATCGGATAACTCCCTAGGAGAAGCGCTTCCCCTAGGGGGTTACCTTGCGGGCACGCTCCTGGGTCCAGCATTCGGCATCCATAGAGGCCGAATGCCAGACTCGGCCCCGCCCCACGGCATTTGCGTCATTGGATTTGCATGACAGCGGCAGGAGCCAATGGCTGCGCTGCTATCAATCTATCCAATCAAGAGCCAAGAATCCCGGGCAGAGAGACAAGGCGTCCCCGTGGGTCAAGTTTGAGGGTTCAGGTAAGTAAAATGGGGGGCGGGGGTCAGAAAGGTGTTTTTTTCACCTTAATGCATAGGATGCATTAAAGTGAAAAAACACGAGGGGTTTACAACCCCTTTAAATAATGCAACACTATACTTAATACTAATTATAAGTATTAAAAAAAGTATTTAAAAAAAAAGGGGGGGGGGGGAACAAATGGGCCGGGGATCTGGTCTATCATTATGCATAAATATTGTGTGAATATTGTAGCGGTTCGAAATTCTTCCCATTGTTGCCACATTTCGGAGATTTTTCTTTTTCATTTTCTCTAAGATCATTTCCTCTGAGAATCGCATCTCACTCATTTCATATGCCCATTCTGCTATTGAGGGGTGTGTCGTCCTTCTCTAATTTCTTGCCCCTGTGAGCATATGGCATAAGATATCTCTCTTAATAGATTTCATAGATATGTTGCATGGCAGAATATAATTTTTTTTTTCCAGAATTGTCTGTCTTTTCTTGTTTATAGCACAAAAAATAAAGACCACAGAGGTGATCAAATACCATCAAAAGAAAGCTCTGTTTGTGGGAAAAAAGGGACATAAATTTTATTTGCGTAAAGTGTTGTATGACCACGCAATTGTCAGTTAAAGTGCCGTATCGCAAAAAAATGGCCTGGTCAGGAAGAGGGCTAAACCTTCCTTGAGCTCAAGTGGTTAACTGGCAACTTTCCACTTAACCCATACTTTAAACTAGGGGTAGGCAACTTTAACCACTTGCCACCTGCCCACCATCAAATGGCGGAGGGACAGTGCAGCTCTTGTTCTGGGTGGACATCATCTGATGGCGCACCCGAACCGCCGCTCCCGCACGCCCATGGGGGCACGAAGTGTGGTGATCAGGGCCACGCCATCTTGCTAGGGCACGACACTACCCCTATCTTTGACGCGGCTCTTTAACCATGTGATCGGCTGTGTCCAATCACAGCTGGTCACATGTAAATACAGGAAGTGCAGGTAATCGGCTCTCTGACAGAGTGTGCAGAGAGGAGAGCCCATCAGTAGCATCTCCTCGCTGGGGAGAACAGGGCATGTAATCAGGGCACTGATCATCAGTGCCCTGATTAAAGTAAAGCCCCAGAAGTGCCACAATCAATGCCCATGAGTGCCACCAATCAATGCCCATGAGTGCCCATCAGTGACACAAATCAGTGCCCATTATTGGGGCCAGTCAGTGATGCCTTTAAGCCCTTGTACACACGGTCGGACATTCCGACAACCAAATCCATCGAATTTTGTCTGTCGGATTCGGATTTTGTCCGAAACTGTTGCATACACACGGTCGGACAAAGTTGTTGGAAAATCCGATCGTTCAGAACGTGATGACATTATTTCGTTACGACGGGACTACGTTCAGGCTAGTATCCAATAGCTTTGGTCGTAGGAATTTGATCTGAGCATGCGTGGCACTTTGTCCGATCGGAATTCTCTACACATGATTGGAGTATGTCCGATCGGAGCATTTTGTCGAAAAATTTTACCAACAAGTTGGAAAACTTGGTCCGTCCGATACTCCGACGGAAACAGTCCGATGGAGACCACACACAATCGGAATCTCCGACCGTGTGTACAAGGGCTTAGTGCTCTTCAGTGCTGCCCATCAATTCCCACCAGTGCTGCCCATTAGTGCCCATCAGTGCTGCCTATGCCTTCTGCCTATCAGTGCCGGCTATCAGTGCCCACCAGTGCCGCCTATCAGTGCCCATCAGTGCCACCTATCAGTGCTCATCAGTGCCGTATATCAGTGCCACCTATCAGTGCCCATAAGTGCAGCATAATACTGCCTCCTGATCAATGCCACCTAATCAGTGCCCATAAGTGCCACCTCATCAGTGCCCATCAGTGCAGCCTATCAGTGCCACCTCATCAGCGCACATCAGTGAAGGAGAAAAATTACTTACAGTATTTACAAAATTTACTGACAGAAACTATGAAAATAATTTTATTTTATTTTTACATTTTTTTTCTTTTTTTTTAAGTAAAAATCAAAAAACCCAGCAGTGATTAAATACCACCAAAAGAAAGCTCTGTATGTGTACAGCAAATTTTTAAAAAGTCATATTGTCATATTGGTCATATTGGTACAGTGTTACATTCAAAGAGCGGCGGCGCTGAAAGCTGAAAAATGGTCTGAGCAAGAAAAGGGTGAAAGTGCCTGGTATTGAGGTGGTTAAAGATCTACTTTAACAACACGGGAGAAGTCAAAGATCACTGGGCACAGTGTGGGCTCCTGACACCTGATTTAAACCTCTAATTGTCATACTACCGCGTTGCAATTGCGTGCATTACACGGCAATAATGGGTTTTAACATATCACCTCCTCACCACCTGCCAAGCACACTGGGATTGTTTTTTGGAGAGGAGAAGCAGTGCCTGCTGCACTTGTGAATGAGCTGTTTTCAGAAAGTGCACCAAACCCACAGGATATAATAAAAGTTTATAACTAAACGCAGCAAACCTGCGGGAAAGCTGCAGGTACACTGCACTCCTGATGTGGGTAAACCGCAGTGCATTAGTGTGAAAGCAGCCCCATACTGTTATGCCCAGTGTATTGCTTCACACTGACCTGAAGGTCTCTTCTTTCCTGCTGCTGGCATCCTTCTGGAGATCGTTAGGCGGGATAGGAAATGAGTGCAGTTGGTATCACTCGGCATAGGACAGGAGCGGGCACTACAGAGAAGGCATCAGCTTATTTGGCTCTTGGTCCCTACTACAGCTCCAACTTTACAAGTAGTCCCTCTGCATTGCGCTCTGTTTGATGCTCTGGAATTTTGGGTCGGCAAGCCCAGACAGCGATCTACCAGTCACCTGTCCGTGATCTACAGGTTGTTGGCCCCTTCTTTGAACTCTTAAACCCTAATGTTAATCCTAATGCCGTGTACACACGGTCGGACTTTCCGGCAGAAAAATCAGACGGAATCATTTCATTGGATATTCCGATCATGTGTGGGCTTTACAGGCTTTTTCTTTCGAAAATTCTGACGGACCTAGAAATAGAACATGTTTTAAATCTTTCCGACAGAATCAATTCCTATCGGGAAAACCGTTCGTCTGTATGCTGGTCCGACGGACCAAAAAAGACGCATGGGCAGCTATTGGCTACTGGCTATTGAACTTCCTTTTTCTAGTCAAATTGTACGCGTTGTATGTCACGCGTTCTAGATGATCAGACTTTGGTGTGATCGTGCGTAGGCAAGACCGTTTCAGCGGAACTCCGTCAGAAAAAACGTCAGAGTTTATTCTGATGGAAAAACTGGTCGTGTGTACGCGGCATAACACTTAGCCTGACCCTCTCACCCCTTAACCTTAACACAAGCTTAACAACTAACCACAAGCCCAATCCCCAACACTGCCCTAACCTCATCAATGGCTTAAATAATTAACATGAATCCACAGTTGAATACCCTGAGAGATAGCAGGCCTTGCACTAAAATCAAACAGCACTAATATGCCAATAGGGATGAGCCGAACACCCCCCGGTTCGGTTCGCACCAGAACTTTCGAACGGACCCCAAATTCGTACGAACTTTAGAACCCCATTGAAGTCTATGGGACTCGAACGTTCGAAATTAAAAGTGCTAATTTTAACGGCTAATATGCAAGATACTGTCCTAAAAAGGGTTTGGGGACCTGGCTCCTGCCCCAGGGGACATGGGTCAATGCAAAAAAAAGTTTTAAAAACGTCCGTTTTGGCGGGAGCACTGATTTTAATGACGATTAAAGTGAAAAAAAAAGTGAAATATTCCTTTAAATATGGTGCCTGGGGGGTGTCTGTAGTATGCCTGTGAAGTGCCACGTGTTTCCCGTGTTTAGAACAGTCCCTGCACAAAATGACATTAAACGGAAATAACACCATTTAAAACTGCTTGCGGTTTTAATGTTATATCTGGTTCCTGCAATATGGTTGAAAATCATTGAGAAAAATGGCATGGGTAGCCCTACTTGCCCATTATCAGCCTATTTGGGTCTTGTACGCATATTAAGGGGAACCCTGTACCCATATTAAAAAAAGGAAATGCGTGTGGCCCCCAGGCCCTATATACTCAGAACAGCAGTATACAGGCGGTGCAAACAAGACAGGGACTGTGTAGGTTTGTTGTGTTAAGTTGAATCTGTTTGTAATTTTCAACTGGTACATTTTTAAAGTGTAGCTCCAGTCAAAAAAACTATTTTTAAGCTTTTTGGAAAACATAGGGAAGGGTTATCACCCCTGTATAATTTGTTTTGTCGTCCATCTTTTTTCATCTCACTTGCTGTTGTCTCCTTCCGTTTGCAAGTAGGAGATGTTTGTAAGTTGGATGTTTGAAAGTAGGGGCCTGCCCTATATGCTCTGCAGAAATGGCGGAACAAGGTGTTGGTTTTGCCACAACATTGTAAGCCCTCAAAGTGACTCTTGGTGGGCGCTGGAGCGCCCTGATGTGAACGATTATATCAAGAATTGTAATTACATGCCATTGTTGAACAGTGGTAGAAAAATTGACCTTTGGTGGTTGTGGTGCTGGTGCCACAACACTATAAGTCCTCACCGTTACTCTGGGTGGGCACAGGAAGGGGCCCTCCTGTGAAATATTATATCAAGAATTGTAATTACATGTCCCTGTTAAACAGGGGCAGAAAAATGTGGCCTTAGGCACTGGTGCTGGTGCCACCACACTGCAACCTCTGCCATATACTCTAGTTTTATTGCAGAAATTAGCCCTGCTGCAAAGCATTGCATCAAAAATTGTACGTAAACGTCCCTGTTAAACAGGGACAGAAAAATTGGGCCTTAGGCACTGGTGCCACCACACTGCAACCTCTGCCATATACTCTAGTTTTATTGCAGGAATTAGCCCTGCTGCAAAGCATTGCATCAAAAATTGTAATTAAACGCCCCTGTTAAACAGGGGCAGAAAAATTGGGCCTTAGGCACTGGTGCTGGTGCCACCACACTGCAACCTCTGCCATATACTCTTGTTTTATTACAGGAATTAGCCCTGCTGCAAAGCATTGCATCAAAAATTGTAATTAAACGCCCCTGTTAAACAGGGGCAGAAAAATTGGGCCTTAGGCATCACCCAGAACCAGAAATGTTCTTCCAACATATCAGCGGAGGAGGAAGAGGATAGACAATCAACATAACAGGACAGTCACTCAGCATCAGCACAGGCAGTCTTGAAGGGATGTGATATTGCAAAAAAAGTTATTCTGTTACATCAGCTTCAGGTGCTTGGTAGCTGTGGGTGATCCAAGACTGATTCATCTTGATGAAGGTCAGTCGATCAACTGATTCGGTGGACAGGCGCACCCTGTGATTGGTAACAAAGCCACCAGCAGCACTGAAGGTGCGTTCCGAAAGAACGCTGGATGCAGGACAGGCCAGTAGCTCAATTGCATACTGTGCAAGCTCTGGCCAGTGATCCATCCTCAAGACCCAGTAAGCCAGAGGATTTTCGGTGGGAAAGGTGTCCAAGTCTGACCTTGCCCCTAGGTATTCCTGCACCATGTAAATCAGATGCTGGCGATGGGTGCTGGAACCAATCATACCTTGGGGCTGCGGACTAAAAAATTGTCTGAAAGCATCAGTCAGACGGCCACCTTCTCCACCGCTCCTTCTGACCGATGCCTCAGCAACACGTTGTCCAGGACCAGGAGTTTGTAACCTCCCAGTCTCTGGGAACGCGTTGCACAGACCTTTCTGCAAGGCCTCCCGGAGATGTCTCATCCTCTGCTCCCTCTGCGACGGCAAGATAAGGTCGGCAACCTTACCCTTGTACCGTGGATCAAGGAGAGAGGCCAGCCAGTAATGGTCCCTCTCCTTGATCCGAAGAATACGAGGATCCTTCCGCAGGCTTTGCAGGATCAGGGAGGCCATGCAGCGTAGGTTAGCTGAGGCATTCGGTCCGGAGTCCTCTGGGTCACTAAGGACAACATGATCCGCAGCTACCTCCTCCCAGCCACGTACAAGTCCACGTGTTTCTTGGGACTGTAAATCATCCCCACAAGACTGCTGCTGCTGCTGCTGCTGATGCTGAGTGCCAGCCTCCACCTCCATGCTGACACAATCATCCTCCTCCTCCTCTTCCTCCTCCTCATCCTCTTCCTGTGTGATGGGTGGCACAGCAGGAACAATGTCTGGATAAAGGGGGCCTTGAGAGGCAAGGAAGTCCTCCTCTTCCTGCCTCTGTTCTGCCTCAAGTGCCCTGTCCATTATTCCACGCAGCGTATGCTCCAAGAGGTGGACAAGAGGTACAGTGTCACTGATGCATGCACTGTCACTGCTCACCATCCTTGTGGCCTCCTCAAACAGTGACAGGACAGTGCATGCATCCCTGATCATGCCCCACTGGCGTGGTGAGAAAAAACCGAGCTCCCCTGACCCTGTCCTGGTGCCGTAGTCGCACAGGTACTCATTGATGGCCCTCTGCTGCATGTGCAGCCGCTGCAGCATGGCCAACGTTGAGTTCCACCTGGTGGGCATGTCACATATAAGGCAGTTCTTGGGCAGGTTCAACTCCTTTTGGAGCTCAGCCAGCCGAGCACAGGCATTAAATGATCGGCGGAAATGCACACAGACTTTCCTGGCCTGCTTCAGGACATCCTGTAAGCCGGGGTACCTGCCCAAGAACCGCTGCACCACCAGGTTAAGGACGTGAGCCACAAAGGGCACATGGGTCAGTTGTCCCTGTTGGAGGGTGGAGAGGAGGTTGGTGCCATTGTCGCAAACCACCATTCCTGGCTTAAGCTGGCGTGGCGTCAACCACCTCTTGGCCTGCCCCTGCAGAGCTGACAAAACATCCGCCCCAGTGTGGCTCCTGTCCCCCAAACAAACCAGCGCAAGCAC
Source organism: Lithobates pipiens (assembly GCF_037356315.1). Lineage (NCBI taxonomy): Eukaryota > Metazoa > Chordata > Amphibia > Anura > Ranidae > Lithobates > Lithobates pipiens. Next base: position 563,272,390 of record NW_027507764.1, on the reverse strand, counting down.
GGCATGGCATTGCTTTGCCTGCGTGCTTGCGTAGCCCCTGGAACGCCTACGTAGCACCGCTGGTTCTGAGGACAGAGCACTGGAAGAGGCCATGGAGGAAGAGGAGGGGGTGGAGGAGAGAGGTGTGTCACAACCAATAGTAGCATTTTGGAGGTGTGGTGGCGGAACAACCTCCAACACTACTGCACCTTGTCCTGCATCCTTCCCAGCTGCCAGAAGAGTGACCCAATGGGCCGTGAAAGACAGGTAACGTCCCTGTCCATGCCTGCTGGACCATGAGTCAGCGGTAATATGCACCTTACCGCTGACCGCCCTGTCCAGCGAGGCAAGGGCATTGCCTTCCACATGCCGGTAGAGAGCCGGAATCGCCTTCCGTGAGAAAAAGTGGCGTTTGGGGACCTGCCACTGAGGAACCGCACATTGTACAAACTCACGGAAGGGGGCCGAGTCTACCAACTGAAAAGGCAGCAGTTGAAGTGCTAGCAATTTAGCCAAGCTAGCATTCAACCGCTGGGCATGTGGATGGCTGGGAGTGAACTTCTTTCGCCGGTCCAGCAGCTGGGGCAGGAACATTTGCCTGCTATAATCGGACGTGGGTGTACCGCTAGCAGAGTTCCCGGAAGCACTTGGCTGTGACACACCTAATTCTACACCTTCATTCCTCTCAGAGCAGGTTTCAGAGAGGACTGAAGGTCTAGTGGGGTTGGAGATGCCAGCTGATGAGGAGCAAGGAGAGGTCCGCTTTGTTCTTGGGTGTGGGTCTTTGAGGTACGCTTGCCAACGAGCTGCATGGCAGGTCAACATATGTCTGGTCAAGCATGTGGTGCCCAAGCCGGTGTTTTTTTTGGCCACGTGAGATACGCTTGAGACATATGTTGCAAATAGCAGCGGTGCGATCTGATGCACTCGTCTCAAAAAAGGCCCACACCAAAGAACTTTTAGAATAACGCGCAGAGGCAGCGCTCTGCAGAGGCGGAGCTCTGCGGTGTGATTCAGTCGGTGTGCTGCCCCTAAGCTGGCCCCCGGAGGGCATCCTGCCTCGTTGGACATGTGCCTCCTCCTCCTCCTCCTCTCTCCTTCCAGGCACCCACGTGGAGTCAGTGCCCTCATCATCCCCTCCCACTTCATCGCTGTAGCAAACCTGGCAGTATGCTGCAGCTTGTGGAACATGACTGCCAGATTGCTGTCCTTCTTGAGCATCCCCTCTCTCTGCGCTCACGCTACTGCCTTCCTCTAGCTGAGTGTCATCATCAGAGACCACAAAACACTGGGCATCCTCCTGGAGCATGTACCCAACACTGTGCTCAAAGAGTTCAGGAGACTCCTCAGGAGGACGTGGTGGGTCTAGGGAAGGAGTCACTGATGATGACATTGAGAGGAGGGAAGACGATGCGTTGGCAGCTGCTTTGCTAGTACCCTGAGACTGGGTGAGAGAGGATGAGGAGGATGAAGAGGGCTTGGTCATCCACTCTACCAAATCGTTGGCATGTTGCGGTTCAACATGTCCAGCTGCCGAAAAGAAGGACAAGCGTGTCCCATGGCCACGTGCTGATGACAATGCACCGCGTCCACGACCAGCACTGTTGTCTCTAGACACAGAGCCTGCTTGCCCTCTTTTATCGGCTCGCGCCTGTCTGCCTCTCCTTGCTGGCCTTCCAGACATGGTAATGGCCTGAAGGGAGTTGGGTAAAACAGCAGTGTAATGGAGTCACACAACACCCACTAAGCCCTGCAGATGGCTCTATTAGAGAACAGCAATAAAGGGTAGATACAGGTGTATATTGTGCTGGAGGCACAAAAAACCCACTAACTCCTGCAGATGCCTTTTTTATAGAACACCAGAGATAAAGGGGTATATACAGATGTATACTGTGCTGTGCTGGAGGCACACACAACTTCCAATAACTCCTGCAGATGGCAAGTGGGCTCAAATAGAGAAGAGCTATGTAGGTGGAAATAGCGGTGTGTACTGGGTACAGAGCACGCAGACAGCACGCACAAGCTCCTAACACTACTGACTGCAAGCTCTATTATAAAAGATAGATCACTAGCTATATAGGGGAGGTGAATATAGCGGTGTATACTGCGGTCAGGGCACGCAGACAACAACCACTACACAACAGCAAGATCGAAAATCGGCCGAAAACGATTGGTGTGTACTGTGTTGAAGGTACACAGAACACCCACTAACTGCTTCAGACGCCAACACACTACACTAGGCCGCCGCGCTGGCGGCCTTATATAGTGTGGGGCGTGTACTACACAGCCTGAGCTATGATTGCCCACAGGCATCCTGCCTGTGGCCAATCATGGCTCTCCTCGCTGCTGGCGCTGTGATTGGCCAAGCATGCGGGGTCACAGTGCATGCTTGGCCAATCATGAGCCAGCAATGCACTGGGATGACGCAGTGCATTGTGGGCCGTGAGCGCCACACGAATTTGGCGCGAACGGCCCATAACGTTTGGAATTCGCCGAACGGGCGAACAGCCGATGTTTGAGTCGAACGTATGTTCGACTCGAACACGAAGCTCATCCCTATATGCCAACACTATAATAATTCTGATCCAGCGAAAACATGAGACTTTATCTAATTTGAGAACTTCTGCCTATCCAAGTGCTGTTTTCCCATTTACGGATTTACTTTAACATTCTCCTATGTCTACCATGGGTGTGAAAAAAATCAATACCAATTGCAGAGATGAAGCTGCGATCTCGGGGAGAATGTGTAGGGGAACCCCGCTGTAGGTGTTGCCGTAAATGACTTTTTGGAGAAGAAGATACTTGTAGCAGACAACATTGTGAAATGATTAATGGGAGACAAGCAGAGAGGAGAAATTGAAAAGGTTTCTGCAGAATCCTGGTGAGTTTTGTTCCTTTCAGACTCCGTATCACACAGAAAAACTGCAGAACTACCAAGACACTGAGAAAAAAAAGCTGTAGGGATATCTGTTTCCTACTGTTATAAGACACCAGGAAGCAGGACTGGAGAAAATAAGTAAACAGTAGGCAGCAGTGAAGCAGCTGGGGCTCTTCAGGTAACCATTCAGAAGTCTGGACTGGCTACGGATAGAGATGGTCGGGATACTATTCAGAGATCAGAGCAGGCGGCAGACATGGGTAACTTAAAACAAGGCAGAGATCAGAGTAGGCAGCAGACATGGATAACTAGAAACAAGCCAGAGGTCAGGGCAGGCAGCAGACACAGATAAGTAGGAACCATCCAGAGGTCAGGGCAGGCAGCAGACACAGACAACTAGAAACAAGCCAGGGGTCAGGGCAGACAGTAGACATACATAACTAGAAGCAAGTCAGGGGTCAGGACAGGCAGTAGACATGGATAACTAGGAATAATCCAGAAGTCAGGGCAGGCAGCAGACACAAGCAATTTTAAACAAGCCAGATGGTCAGGGCAGGCACTGGCAGCAGACATGGATAACTAGAAACAAGCCAAAGGTCAAGGCAGGCAGTAGACATGAATAACTAGAAGCAAGTCAGGGGTCAGGACAGGCAGTAGACATGGGTAACTAGGAATAATCCAGAAGTCAGGGCAGGCAGCAGACACAAGTAATTTGAAACAAGCCAGAGGTCAGGGCAGGCACTGGCAGCAGACATGGATAACTAGAAACAAACCAGGGGTCAGGACAGGAAGCAGACATGGATAACTAGGAACAAGCCAGAGGTCAGAGCAAGCAGCAGACATGGATAACTAGAAACAAGTCAGGGGTCAGGACAGGCAGCAGACATGGATAACTAGGAACAAGTTAGAAGTCAGGGCAGGCAGCACACACAAGTCATTTGAAATAAGCCAGTGGTCAGGGCAGGCAGCAGATATGGATTATTAGAAATAAGCTAGAGGTCAGGACAGGCAACATATGTGGATAACTAAAAACAAGCTAGAGGTCAGGGCAGGCAGTAAAAATGGATAATTGGAAACAAGCCAGAGATCATGACGGGCAGCAGACATGGACAACTAGGAACAAGCCAGAGGTTAGGGCAGGCAGCAGACATGGATAACTAGAAACAAGTCAGAAATCAATTCAGGCAGCACACATAGATAACTAGGAATAAATCAGAGGTCAGAGCAGGTAGCAGACATGGAAAACACAGAACAAGCCAGAGGTCGCTACAAGAGAATCAATGGATAAGATGCAGGCTTAATAGCAGAAGGCTCACCAGGGGCTTATCAGCTAGCGAGTTAGGAGTTTAATTAGGCTCAGCAAGAGGAGAAAACCACTCTAATTGGTTGTGGCCTGTCAGGGGAAGGGTGCTGCTCTGTTTGGCTGTGGCCTCTCAGGGGGAAAGCCCTGCTCTGATTGGACATTTCTGCCACACTCCAGGTAAAAGTCCAAAAGGTAGTGGTATAGATGCTGGGTGCAAATTTTTACAGATTATCAAAATGTGGACAAGTCATTAATTGAGCCCAATTGGCCTGTATTTGGCATTCAGCAATTTATCACAAAAACAGGGAACTACAATGTTGTCTATAACATTGAATACCATTGTGAATACCAGCACTGACTGTTGTCTATAACATCCTCTGCCTGAAGATCAGTTTGCTTAGGAATATTATTGAGTTAATTTAACATCCTGCCCAGTCAGCCCTGATGAAGGGGGGTTATGTGGCCCCTGAAATGCATTGGCCTCCCTTTGCCCTGCTTGTTGTAGCCAGTTGAACAACAAAGACTTTAAACTAATAAGTATTTTTCAATTGACGATCCAGTTAAGACTGTGTCACGCTGAGGTAGCGGCGGTACTAAAGCGTGGAAGTTAAAGTGTTAATAAACCTAGTAATATGAAAATAGTTCATCTGCCCCCCTACAGTGCCCACAGCTTATAAATCTTCTTTTTACCTTAAAATATTGCCACTATATACCTTTTTGTATGATCTGTATACCACAATTACATGATAAACTGCAGAGCTTCTCCAGGGCTGAGAGTTCAGGTGGGTGGAGATTTTCCCTGCAGCCTGTATACACGCCAATGTGTTTGATGCAAATATCATGTGACCTGGCTACATCTGATCAACAAGTAACTGTTCTCTCCAGCATAAAAGACACAACTGAACATGTGCAGGTTGGCTATTGCCTGTATGTTAGCTGGATATTGCAGGAAGGGGACGATCTGTGCATACAGGATAAAACAGCCTTTTTACACAATGCAGAGGAATAACCCTTTAGATTCCACAGTGAGTATAACAAGCATGCTTTACTGCATATACAGATTGATTTTACTTTTATGGGTTTAGTAACACTTTAAGAATATGCTATATTGTCAAAAGTATTGGGACACCTGCCTTTACACACACATGAACTTTAATGGCATCCCAGTCTTAGTCCATAAGGTTCAATATTGAGTTGGTCCACCCTTTGTAGCTATAACAGCTTCAACTCTTCTGGGAAGGCCGTCCACAAGGTTTAGGAGTGTGTCTATGGGAATGTTTGATCATTCTTCCAGAAGCACGTTTTTGAGGTCGGGCACTGATGTTGGGCGAGAAAACCTGGCTCGTGGTCTCTGCTCTAATTCATCCCAAAGGTGCTCTATCAGGTTGAGGTCAGGATTCTGTGCAGGCCAGTCAATTTCCCCCACCCAAAACTCACTTATCCATGTCAAAAACATCACTATGCTTTAGTTAAGTGAGCACAGGAGTGTTCGGTGCAGATCACTCACTGTGTTCATTCAGAAAAGGAAAGGGCTGGGAAATTTTATATTTACAGGCCCCTTCCCCCCGCTCTCCATCCGTCAGACAGCAGGGGGAATCGGCATGGGGTGATTAGGGTACGCCCAGGCACACCTGGTACACCTTGTGCGCATGCCTATAATGAGGATCAAGTGCTGCATGACAGAATTATATTTCATACATGATTAAAAAAAAGAGGAAAATAAATTATTTGGGACTTTAAATGAGGTTATAGGAGCCATTCACATCCCCTCCTCCATCCCGATTCAATATTTAAAGAAAAAGAACAAATAGCGGGACTTTATATGAGGCAAACGGGAGCAGAAGCAAAAAATTTGGTAAAAAAATGGTTTTAATAAATTCAAATAGTCATATATTTACATGTTATTGCAAAAAGCTATATATTAGTATTTTCTATTTCATCAAGATATTCATTCCAACAAGGACTTAAAGCGGAGGTCCACCCTAAAATGGACCTTCCGCTCATCGGAATCCTCCCCCCCTCCGGCGCCACAATTGGCACCTTTCAGGGGGGAGGGGGTGCAGTTACCTGGATAATCCAGGTAACTGCACCCACTTCCGGGATAGCTCTCTGCGGAAAGGGGCGTAGATAACGCCCCTTTCCGCAAGTGCCCCGCTGGCTGCTGGGAAACACACAGATCCCAGAGGCAGCGGGGACCGTCCTTATTGCGCAGCGCGACTCGCGCATGCGCAGTAGGGAACCGGGAAATGAAGCCGAAAGGCTCCATTTCCTGATTCCCATACCCAAGATGGCGGCGGCAGCACCCGAGTGACGATCTAGAGATCGGCTTCGGGTGCCGACATCGCGGGCGCGCTGGACAGGTAAGTGTCACTATTTTAAAAGTCAGCAGCTGCAGTATTTGTAGCTGCTGGCTTTTAAAAAAAAAAAACGCGGAGTCCCGGCGGACTCCCGCTTTAATAGCAAATACATGAAGAACTAGATATTTAGAAAACACAAATTATACGTAGGTACATGACACAATTAAAGTGTCACTTAAGGAAAAAAAAGCAAAAACAAGGGGAAAAAGGTCAAAAAGGAACGTCCATGCTTTGTTGAAAACTGTATACACAAAACGGCAGTTGAAGGCTCTACGCGTTTCATGACCTTATAGCCACTCATCAGGAGAAAAATATTGAATTGGGATGGAGGAGGGGATGTGAACGGCCAATATCACCTCATTTAAAGTCCCAAATAATTTCTTTTCCTCTTTTTTAAATGAAGTAATTAGGGATGGAGGCACGAACATTTCATTTATTCCCCTTTATAAAAATGTTTTATTCTGATTCATTTCAGTATGAATTCTGATTGTCTGTGTGTAGAAACAATTAATTGGAGACTATATTCCTTTATTTATTGCTAATATGACTAATTGCATTATATGTGCGCATTGGCGGCATCAGGCGCTGTCTGTCTTGTGGCTGTGCTCGTCCTTGTCATGTCCCGGGGTTGCGACATGCACTGGGGATTCCCTCGCCACCCTGTTCTGACATAGGGCAGGCGGGGTTTCCTCCACTGCCCGTCGACGCCATGCTTCCGGCGCCAGATAAATGGCGTCCTTATTGCGTGCTTGTTCTGGCCGTCGGGGTTACCATCTCCGACCATCGGGGGGCTGGGTTTGGCGCTCGCGGCTGTCTAGCTTGGTTGGTACAGCTGGCAGCTGTGTGGCGCCTCACTTGCCCCCTTGGATTTCGGGTGCATGACGCTGGGGGCAGGTCTGTGGCGACGTTCCCCACATGAACTTCCCCCCTGTGTAAGGTTCCACACCCTGGATTCCCTTCATCACTCCCCCATTGTAACCACACGTTAATTGGCTCCTCTGCCCCTATTCACGCAGCACCAGGTACTCATAATTTTCATCTCTCCTTCTTCATACCTTCTATATTCGATTCCTTTTTTTGTACTTCAGTCTCTCATTCTCTTTCTTTGTTTTACACCTACCTTAACTTTTTATACAATTTTTTACACATACTAACCTGTTTGTTTACTTTTCAGAGGTCCCTTCATCAGGGCCACCCCACCTTCAACACTTAATTTGTGCCCTATCCTACACTTTAACCCACTCGGGTGTTGTTTGTGCTCTTTGGGTGTCGCCCGTGCGTGCTCCCTCAGCCCCGGGTTGTGGCAGTTTTGGGCTGGCCCGACTCTCAGTGTGCTGTACCGCCTCTGCACAGATATACGTGTAAGTCTCTGGGTTAAATGTACATATATGGGGGGGGGGGTTCTTGTTGTACATTTGTCTACTTTTTCCCAGACGATTTAAAATATGGTTGTTTATTCTACTCATAGGTTACCATTAAGGTTTGGCTCCTGACGAGTGGCTATAAGGTCACGAAACGCGTAGAGCCTTCAACTGCCGTTTTGTGTATACAGTTTTCAACAAAGCATGGATGTTCCTTATTGACCTTTTCCCCTTGTTTTTGCTGTTTTACTTAACTACTTCCCACCCGGCCGTATATGTACATATACGGCCAGGTGGGAGATCTCTACTTCTGAGTGTAAGTTCCTGAACGTCTTTCAGAAGTAGGGGGATCCCGCACGTGCCCGCGCAGCGGCGTGATCCCGATGCGCTGGTGTCACACGGACACGTCACATCTCGGATCGGCAGGAGGGCTCTGCCCTCCTGATCACATGATGGCCATGATGGCCATGATCATGTAAACAAACAGCCGGTTGCTAGGCAATCGGCTCTCCTCTCCTCACACGGAAGTCGTTGCTGAGGAGAGGAGAGCGCTGCAGCCGGCTGGTGATCAGTGAGTATGAGCTGTTTTTTACAGCTTTTTACTCACTGATCACCAGTCTAGTGAAAACACACAACACACCACACAGTGTAAACACAATGTCCCCACACATGTCCCCAAAACACACATGTCCCCAATAATAAAAACACATGTCCCCCACATATGTCCCACTAAAATCACATGTCCCAATGATTATCTGCACACATATGTCTGTGACCACCTGCACACATATGTACATGATCATTTGCGTCCATATGTCCGTGATCACACAAACCAATTATTATACACTTAACCCAATTTTTTTTACCAAAGGCATGTAGCAGAATACATTTTGGCTTAAATGTATGACAAAATTCGATTTTATTGGATTTCTTTTAAAATAGAAAGAAGAAAATATTGTTTTTTTTCCAAATTTCTGCTCTTTTTTCGCTTATATCGCAAAAAATAAAAAATGGAGTCGTGAATAAATACCACCAAAATAAATCTCTATTTGTGCAAACAATATGATACAAATTTCATTTGGGTACAGTGTAGCATGACCGCGCAATTGTCATTGAAAGTGCGAGAGCGCTGAAATCTGAAAATTGGGCTGGGAAGGAAGGGGGCGAGAGTGTCCTGTATTGTAGTGGTTAAGTGACACTTTAATTGTTTCACGTACCTACGTATAATTTGTGTTTACTAAATATCTAGTTCTTCATGTATTTGCTATTAAGTCCTTGTTGGAATGTATATCTTGATGGAATAGAAAATACTAATATGCAATAACATGTAAATATATGACTATTTGAATTGATTAAAACCAGTTTTTTACCAAATTTTATGCCTTTTGCTCTTTTTTCATTAAATATTTCATACATGGTTATGGCCAAACTAAAGCCTTGTACACACTGTCGGAGAATCCGTCGGAATGCTTCTTATCGGACCGTGTTGTCGGATAATCCGACTGTGTGTGGTATGCATCGGACTGATTCCGTCCGAATCTCCGTTGGACCCAATTTTCCAACATGTTGGAAATATTTTCCGACCAACTGGTTTGATCGGACATACTCCGATCATGTGTAGAGAGTGCCACGCATGCTCAGATCAAATTCCTACATCAAAGCTATTGGCTACTAGTCCCATCGTAATGAAATTACGTCATCACATTCTGAATGATCGGATTTTTCGACAACTTAGTGCGACCGTGTGTATGCAACAGTTTCGGACAAGATCCGACGGGCAAAATCCGACGGATTTGGTTGGCAGAATGTCCGACCGTGTGTACAGGGGCTAAGACTAAGCTCAAGTCTAGCCAGGCTGACCCAGCATTCCCTTTACCCTATCTCAGTGCTGCTGAGCAGATGCATGTTATCAATGAAAAAAGTGTTTTTTCCTTTTTATTTAAATGCATTACCACGAGTCTTGTAATTATCTGTAAATAGCCAGATAATAAGCCTTTTGTGCTTAAACAAGTCGTTTCAGAATAACTGATGCATTTAAGTGCAAGTGACCATTTATCTTGTGTACATTGTGCTGTCAGTACATCCATTATAAATTACATGCGTTAAGCTGCTTTAATAGGGCCATGTGGAAAGATGTCAGCGGGTCACATGCACAACGAACGTTCGCTGCTCTCATAAAACTGACAGCCGTTTTTGGAGGGCGATCTATCATATTAAGTCCAGTGTGATCTATAGGTATACACTGGGGATATCACTGCCAATCAATATTCTGTAGCTCAGCACTCAGACTTTGTTTCTTCGCTGGCTGGTACAATATTCTCTATCAATAGCATGGCTTAGCAACCAGCACCATTCAGGAGCTTCCAAATCCAAATATTGTTTCCTATATTAAAATATAATTAAAGGCATAACTAGTTCACTCTAGGCCCCTGTACACATGGTCGGAGATTTCCACAACCAAATCCGTCGGATTTTGCCCGTCGGATTTTGTCTGTCGGATCTTGTCCGAAACTGTTGCATACACACGGTCGGACAAAGTTGACGAAAAATCCGATCTTTCAGAACGTGATGACGTAATTTCGTTACAATGGGACTACATTCAGGCTAGTAGCCAATAGCTTTGATGTAGGAATTTGATCTGAGCATGTGTGGCACTTGGTCCGATCAAAATTCTCTACACATGATCGGAGTATGTCCGATCGGCCCAGTTGGTCGGGAAATATTTATGTTGGAAAATTGGGTCCGACGGATATTCCGACAGGATCAGTCCGATGCATACCACACACAGTCGGATTATCCGACGACACGGTCCGATAGGACACATTCCGACGGATTCTCCGACCATGTGTACAAGGGCTTACTCTGGACACCCATAGTCCAAAGGCCAAACTGTAAAGATGAATATAAAACTTAAACTATAATCAAAGGCAAACTTTAATTTGTTTTTAGTTTTGGATAGAGTGGAGAGGGAGTAGAACTCTTGTTATGTATGTAGAACCCTCTAGTGTGCTACTAGTTTAGTGTAGGCAAATTTATTTCACTCATTGTAAAGTGAGTCTGAATCTGGGTCAGGGTTACTGCGAGTTAGGCTGGGTGACTCACAGATGCAGGCCTCTAGTACCTCCCCCTGGATCTAGGGGTGGAGGCCAGGAGGGCTGATCTGCATACTTAAGGGAACTTGGCCAATCCCTAGGCAACGTGTCCTGGCAGGGTTGCTGAGTCAGCCCTTAAATATGGTGCAGCCATGCTGGTGTTGTGTCGAATACTGTCCCCCGTCGGATAGTGTCCACCCTGTACTGCGCTTGTGCAGCATGGAGGACAAGGAGACGCTGAAGGTCTCCAAAGATGAACAGCACCTGCGCACTGAGTCCAGGTTCAATCCCCACCATCCAAGCGGACATAGAGTTAGAATAAAAAAATTGCTGAGCAAAGCGAGGCCGTGCCCGAAGCGTGGTGAGCGAAGCATGGTGAGCGAAGCGAGCCTATGAGGGGCCCTGTTACTAAGTGCTACTGTATGTCCGCTTGCATGGTGGGGCTTGGACCTGGACTCAGGGCAAAAAGTACTAGCAAGTGCGCAGGTGCCATTCATCTTCAGAGACTTTCGGAGTCTCCTTGTCCTCCGTACTGCGCCTGTACAGTACGGGGCGGACACTGTCCGATGGGGGACAGTTTTTGGCAGAACACCGGCAGGGGAGGGGAGTCAAGTGGAAAATTAAGCGCTAAGGAAGGGTTCCCTAGGTCTGGGGGGGGGGGGGCTTTACCTCCAGGCTGGGCTTGGGAAGATCCATTCAGCATCATGGTTTTAACAGGATTCTTGCCTGAAAGCAGTGGGAGAAGGAGCACAGTGTGAGTACATCAGCACACCCAGGGATTTACAAGGGGACATGGGCATCTGCAGGTAGGGTCAAGGGGGGGCAAGTGCCCCCCCCTGGAATCAGGGATTGGATCAGGAGCGATGACCCCATCACCCCTCTATGTCACCCCCTCTGTCTTTTTCACCCCCCTCTCTCTGTCACACTTCTCTCTGTCACCCCCTGTCTCTCTCTGTCACCCCCTCTGACTATCTCTGTAACCCCCTCTGTCTCTTTCTGTCACCCCTCCTCTCTCTGTCACCCCGTCTCTCTCTCTGTCACCCCCCGTCTCTCTCTGTCACCCCCCACATGTATGCAGTTTCTGACAGTCTCTTGTGCCATGTCCGCAGACTCTGGTCATCTCTTGTGCCATGTCTGCAGTCTCTTACAGTCTCTTGTGCCATGTCTGCAGTCTCTTAAGCCATGTATGCAGTCACTGACAGTCTCTTGGGCCATGTCCGCAGTCTCTGACAGTCTCTTGGGCCATGTCTGCAGTCTCTGACCATCACCTGTACTACGTCTGTGGTCTCTGACGGTCATAATGCCATTGTCGAAAAAGGATCATAGAATGGGTGACCTTAAAATGATGCCCCTCCCTGAAAAAAGTTCTGCGGACGTCCATGCAAGGGGACTGCCACATGTAGCAAGCTTTCTAAAGGGCGTTGTGCTTAACCCTTTACCCTAATCCTTGCCCTGGGAGATCCTCAGAGCAGCCAGGATAGTTGGTGGTGCCTGCAAGCAGTGGAGCTGGGAGCAGTTCTACAGAGGTGAGGGAATACTCCCACATGCAGTTTTGCAAATCCGCTATTTGCTTAGCAAAAAGTGCTAAGCCTTTTTTTATTTTCTATTTCGAAATTGCTGCATCTGTAAATTTCAAAAGCCAGTATAAAAGAATAGTAGTGGTAAAAAAAGCACTTGTGGGCTTAACTAATCCTTTTTTATATACTTTTGCTAATAGGTGTCCCTCGTTCCATCCCACAAAGTTGGGAGATATGCAGGTATGATTCTGTAGGTCTGCCAACCTAAATTTCTCATTGACATGAACTTGTAGACCTTATGTTTATGCAGCACTTTGCAGGTCCCTGCAGGCAGCCCGACATACACTCACTTTATTAGGTACACCTTGCTAATACCGATTGGTTGGACCCCCTTTTGCCTTCAGAACACCATTAACATTGGCAACATTGTAAAAAAAATTATAGGGACACTTTTTTTGTCTGTAGGATGAGTCTTTTTATAATTAGGGGCGGGGCATGCATTTGTAGGTGTGACATAGCAAAAGTGTGTCACACCGAAAAATGGGCGTGGTTTACATGAAATGTGGGCGTGGCTTATATGGGCGTGGTTCGAATGGGGGTATGGTTAGAGTCTGAGATGAATGAGAGATGGAGGAAGAAAGGGGAAAAGAGGGAATGGAGGGAGAGAGAAAGAAGGAAAGAAGGAGGGAAGGAGAGAGAAGGAAGGAAAGAGGGATGGAGGGACAGCAGGCCCAGATCCTACACCACAATACAAATGTGTATTCCAGAGTTTAACATATCAGCAGATAAAGATACTCCAAACACCTGATATTAGCGCTTCAATCATCCCAGCACCATGGTTGTCGTGGTGTCAGGATGATTGAAGCACATTATTACTATTATTACATTGTAATATAGAATGAAATCATTCAACTCACCATAATACAGAATCAGTGGGACCCCTGAGCGTGTCCCCTGCCACATAGCCTGCCACCAGATGCCATCAGGTTACCCCCCGCAGAGTCTGTCCTTACATCAGGGGCCCCAGCAGAGTCCATCCTTACATCAGGTGCCCGCAGAGGCCCTCCTTACAGGTCTGTGTCCCCGCAGCGGAGCCCTCCTTTACATATGGTGTCCCCAGCAGTGGAGCCATCCATTAAATTTGGTGTCCCTGGCATTGGAGCACTCCTTTACATCTGGTGTCCCCAGCAGTGGAGAACTCCGATACTTCTGGTATCGCCGGCAGCGGAGCCCTCCTTTACATCTGGTGTCCCCAGCAGCGGATCCCTCCTTTACATCTGGTGTCCCTGGCAGCGGAGCCCTCCTTTACATCTGGTGTCCCTGGCAGCGGAGCTCTCCTTTACATCTGGTGTCTCCCAGCAGCGGAGCCCTCCTTTGCATCTGGTGTCCCCCAGCAGCGAAGCCCTCCTTTGAATCTGGTGTCCCTGGCATTGGAGCCCTCCTTTACATCTGGTGTCCCCCAGCAGCAGAGCCCTCCTTAAAAATCTGTGTCCCCCAGCAACAGAGCTTTCCTTACTTCAGTGTCCCCAGCAGCTGGCAGCAGCGGAGCCCTCCTTACAGAGCAATCTGTGTCATCAAGCAACAGAGCCCTCCTTATTTCAGTGTCCACAGCAGCTGCTTTGCATCTGGTGTCCCTGGCAGTGGAGCCCTCCTTACAGATCTGTGTCCCCCAGCAACAGAGCCCTCCTTACTTCAGTGTCCCCAGCAGCTGGCAGCAGCGGAGCCCTCCTTACAGAGCGATCTGTGTCACCAATCAACAGAGTCCTCCTTACTTCACTGTGCCTGGCAGCAGCAGCGGAGCCCTCCTTACAGTGCGATCTGCGTCCCCCAGTAACAGAGCTCTCCTTACTTCAGTGTCCCTGACCATGAGAAAAAGCAGCCACGTGGGCCTCATTGTTCCAAGTAATCTCTGATGCCAGAGTACGGAATTCAATAGCGTAGTTGGCAACAGTTCTCGTACCCAATTCGATTGACATGAGGCACTTGGTAGCAGAAGCGGAGTGTGCGTGAACATCAAATAACCTTTTAAATGAAGCCACAAACTTAGGGTAGTTCAAGACAACCGTTTTTTGCGTCTCCCATAGAGGGTTTGCCCAGGCCAAGGCTCCTTTAGAAAGCAAAGATATCACAAAACCTACTTTGCTTCTGTCCGTGGGAAACGCCTGGGACAGCATCTCAAAGTATATCTCAACCTGGTTGAGAAATCCTCTGCATTGAACTGGATCGCCCCCAAATCACTGGGGAAGCGGAGCAGAACCAGACATACCTCTTATAGAGGTAACACTCGAGGCGGGTGCCTGCACAGAGACTGGTGCAGCAGTAGGGATGGCCTGCAACATAGGTTGTACCGGGGCGGCCACAATGGGGGATTCCAGGTGAGCTGTGTGACTCATGAGCATTTGTAACACCATGGCAAACTGATCCATGTGGTGATCTAGTTCATTCAATCTGGAAAAAATATTACCAACAAGTGGATTGACTGCATCTTCTGAATTCATGGCCTTCGCCTACTGTCAGAAACCATGAAATCAGACTGAGACAGAGGTACAATTAAATCACACTTGTTTAATAATAAAAGTAAAAAGAACAAACGTAGTCAAAACATAGCCAAATTTCAGTAACTGGAAGAGATAGTCAGCCAAGCCAGAAGTCAGGGATCAAAGTAGTGGAACAGCAAGCAGGATCTGGAGCCAGAAGGGATGTCAGCAAAGCCAGTCTTTAAACAGGAACGCAGGATATAGTCTCTGTTGTGTTGACCAAGGCGAAGGCAGAGACCCTCTGGACTGGATGGCTTAAGTAGGCAGGACTGACGAGCAGGATATGAACAATAGCTGAGTAAATGTGGACAGAGATGGGAGGTGGCAATTAGCTGACAGCCAAGCGGCCAGCTCAGAGAAGGAAGAGCAGTTTGACAGTTTCAAACTTCGCTTTTTTTTCTTTTCTTTTTTTGAGTAATTTTTCCTAATCATTCCGTCATTATTTATTTTCCACAGACACGCATCCTGCATTTACGCCTGAAGAAGTGGACGTTCCACGAAACGCGTTGAGTTTTTGGATGCTACTCTGTTACAATCATGCGTTATACAGTATACTCGGACGCCACATTTTAATGTATTTATACTATGAATGAATTTGTTACAATCTATCCATATGAATATTACATTTCTGCTACTTATCAGCTCTCCAGCATTATATATACTTTTAAATTGTATTTCGCTGCTATCAGATTTGTTTATAATTAGATTAATACATTTGTGACCACGTGTATTGACTTAATATTTTTGATGTCATGTGCTTCATTTAAAGTCCTGGGGGAATGCAAACTTGTATGAATAATCAGACAAGTCCTCTGTCTTCTTGCACTTCCCCTCTCTTTACCTTAAACATGAACACTTAGCCAAGCCAAGCGATTGTGTTTATGAAGGGTTGGCCAGACAGTTCTCAGATTGTATGTCTGTTTTATATCTATAGTTTCCTCTCATGCTCTCCAGTATTCATCTTTGGAAGGTTGGATGGTGTGCACCGCTGCCAGCTGCTCTCTTTAAAGCATAGTAAACAACCCCTAAGATGCAAATTGTAGAATGAGAGCAGAGGCAGGGAGCGAGCGGGCTTGTCTGGAAGATGACATTTACGTGATTCTTTGGCAGATTAGTTCTCTTCCTGTACCTAAAAAAAAAAGGTAGCAAAGATTTTCATCATCTGACATTATTAAATTGTAAGTTCTTCCTCATTACAGACAAAATGTCATGCTTGTCACTTTGTCATTTTTCCAGTTCTTTACGCAGAGAAATCAAAGTATTCCCATTAGTCTGTGAGATTCCTGACACGTCTATGAGATCACAGGTACACTGTCAGTCAATAAACCCGGGCTTACCGCCAGGAGCCATGCCCAGCCAATGATTCCATCAAAAGGCTAAGCTGCAGGCAGGCTAACCCCTTGTTTCATCAACCCGACCTCAGACAACACACAGGATCAATGAATTCACTGCTAATACTATCTAAGAAACAAAACCAGAACAGTCGCTCAGTATAGTTCTAAACCGCTAAAATCTTTAAAATATGTTGTTACTATTTAATATGAATATTTATTATTAAATATTAATACAACATAGTAAATAAATATTAAATATATATTTATAAGAAATAATGAATTAAAATAACAATTGATATTTAATATTAGGAAGAAATAACCAGGGGTGACCTCTACAATAACCCCAGTAGGAAGTGTAATGGACTATCACGGTACCCAATTAAAACAAAAACATAAAAAAAGAGATAGAGAGATAGAGAGAGAGAGAAAGAGAGAGAGAGAGAGATAGATAGAGAGAGAGAGAGAGAGAGAGAGATCTCTCTCTTTCTCTCTCTCTCTCTCTCTCTCTCTCTCTCTCTCTCTCTCTCTCATGCATAGACAGTAAGTTATACAAACATCTGTTTTAAAATAGGGCCCTCCTGTACCTATTGTACTGTAATTGTGTTGTCCCCCCTATACATTGTAAAGCGCTGCATAAACTGTTGGCGCTGTATAAATCGTGTAGAATAATAATAATAATGTCAGTTCAAAAGTATTTTCTAAAATTTGTAAAACCCGCATTTTCATTCCAGTAATACCTGGTGATCCTTGTTCAGGCACTTCTTGAGAGATTTTTCCCAGCTTTTCTCCAGCCAGTGCTGGCGTAGGTGCATGTAGACGTAGGAAGTGGCTGAAAGAAGCTAGGAAAGATCAACAGCCTTGAGATACAATTTATTTTTTATTTTTTATAAAAAACAATTATTGAAAAAAGTTATTTTTACTCAAAATTCACTCCAGCTGTCAGTTGAGTGTGGATTTGGCTACAAATTTGCATGACCGAAGAGTATTTGAATTTTTCAGGTGTGACCAGAATGAGATTTTATGTTATTTATTTTAATAGGGGATCTTGGCCCCCAGCATAAATATTTTTTCCTTTCTACCTTTCTTCGTTTTCTTCCTACTCCCCTTCTTTCCTTTCCTTGCCTTCTTCTTTTTCTCAACCCTCTCTCCCTTTCTTCCTTCCCTTCTTTCCTTTTGCTTTTCTTTCCCACCAATTCTTCCTTCTGTCCTCTTTTCCTTCCTTCCCTCTCTCCCTCCCATCTTTCTTTCCTTCCCCACTTCTCTTCCTTCCTTCCCCTCTTTCCTTTCTCCTTTCTCTGCCTCCAATTCTTCCTTCTTATTTCCTTTCTCCCCTCTCTCCCTTCCTTCCTTCCTTCCTTTCCCTCCTTCCTTCCTTCCTTCCCTCCTTCCTTCCTTCCTTCCTTCCTTCCTTCCTTCCTTCCTTTCTCCTTTTTCTCCCTCCAATTCTTCCTTCCTCCCTTTCCCTCTTTCCTTTCTCCTTTTTCTCCCTCCAATTCTTCCTTCCTCCCCTTCCCTTTTTCCTTTCTCCCCTCTCTCCCTCCCTCCTTTCCTTCACTTCCTTTCTTCCTTCCTTCCTTCCTTTCTTCCTTCCTTCCTTCCCCTCTTTCCTTTCTCCTTTCTCTCCCACCAATTCTTCCTTCCTTCCCTTTTTCCTTTCTTCCCTCCTTCCCTTCCTTTCTTTTCCCCTCCTTGCCCTCTTAACTTTCTGCTTTCTCCCCCCCCCATTCTTCCTCCTTTTTTTCCTTCTTTTCCCCCTCTCCCTCCCTTATTTCCTCCCTTCTCTCCTTTCCACCCCTCCTTCCTTCCTTCTTTCCTTCTTCTACTAAAGGGATTTAATTACTTTCTACATCCCACTGGGGATATTTCCCACAACTCCCACTTTTCCTTCTCTTCTTTCCATTCCCATCCTTCCCTTTTCCCTTTCTTCCATCTATCCCTCTCTACTTTCTTTCCTCCCCTCCCCCTTCTCTTCCTTCCTTCCTTCCTTCTCTTATTTCCTTTCCTCTTTCTCTCCCTACCATTCTTTCTTCCTTCCCCTTTTCCTTTCTTCCCCGTCTTCCTCCCTACTCCCCCCTTCTCTCCCTCCCTTCCGTCCCCTCTTTCCTTTCTCCTTTATCTCCTTCCCCCCTTCCCTCCTTCCTTTTTTCCTTTCTTGCCTCTCTACCTCCCTTCTTTCCTTCCTTCCCCCATTTTCTCTCCCTCCCACCCCTCATTCCTTCCTTCTTTCCTTCCTTCCTTCTACTAAAGTGATTTCATTACCTTATGCCCTCCACTGGGGATATCTCCCACAACTCACACTTTTCTAAAGGCAGGTTTACTGCTGTGCTGTGAATAGACCTGAATAGAAGGAGATTAAGGTGTACATCAAAAAATACAAAATATATGCAGCACCTCTCTGCAGTATGTGTACATTTCCCTGTTGATCTGCCAGAAATTCATTACATTTCTAATTTGCTGTTGTGCTCTGACAACACAGCGTTTTTTGTGAATGAGAGGTGGAGATATGACCATAGTTCTGGGGTCTATGAGACCTGCAGTGCCTACCAGGGGTGGACTGACCATTCGGGCACTCGGGCACTGCCCGAGGGCCCCATGCCACTAAGGGGCCCCATCAGGGTTACCAGCCTCAATAATACCAGGGACAGTATGTAAAAAGTAGTGTTCTTGAAAAATCACAAGATTATAGCTGCCAGTACCAGTACCTTTTCAGTATGTGTGTATACTGTGTTTGTATATTGTGTGATAGTGTGTATACTGTATGTGTGTGTGTGTGTGTATACTGTGTGGCCCCATAATCTATTGCCTGAGGGCCCCCCATAATCTCCTATTGCCCAGGGGCCCCATAATCTTCTCCTATTGCCCGGGGCCCCCTGAGTTGTCAGTCCGCCCCTGGTGCCTACATCCGAGCAACCTAGAAGTAGAGTGGGTGCACGACTAAACATGCAGTTTTGCAGGATGTAGGAGAAAGCTTGTATGACGGGAGGTTGCTTTTGGGGAAAGGGGATGTTTTACTGCTCTATTCTGTAAGGTAATAATGCCTGGCTTTGGGCCTTAATCATGTATTAATAAATCCAGGGCTGCATTAATCTGCATCTCTGCCTGGAGTTCCATGTTCAGCAGAAATAAAAAACAGCCAATAAGACACCAAATATTAATGAAATTTCATTTTTTGGGTGAACTAGTCATATAAAAATTAGCATTCAGTTTCAATCTGTAGCCAGCTATGATTTTCAAAAACTGATGAAAAATTAAAATGCAATTATGGTAAGATTGGAGGCATTCTTTGCTCTGTGAAATCTCATTATAGACCATAGTATCCAACGTTACCATTTCATAGTCAGTTTTTAAAGGGGCTTGTAGGCAGGTGCAGTTTATTTCCTCCACTACAGGTGGCGCTCAACCGCAGCGGCACTGCAGCTAGAGAGGACGTCAGGAGGAACCTGGTTCCTCTATTGTTTCCTGGGTCACTGGGAAAGATACTGTTGCCCCATGTGACTCTGGCAGCCACCTTGGGTCAGGAAGAGCCTGTTTAAGCACTTCCATACTGGGTAATTTTCACCCCCTTCCTGCCTAGGCCAATTTTCAGCTTTCAGTGCTGTCACACCTTGAATGAGAATTGTGCGGTCATGCGACATTGTACCCAATTTCATTTTGATAATTTTTTTTCCCCCACAAATAGAGCTTTCTTTTGGTGGTATTTGATCACCTCTGCGGTTTTTATTTTTTGCGCTATAAAAAAAAAAAGAGCAACAATTTTGAAAAAAAAAACCACAATATTTATTACTATTCGCTATAATAAATATCCCAATTAAAAAAAATAACATAAAATAAAAGATTTTTTTCCTCAGTTTAGGCTGATATGTATTCTTCTACATATTTTTGGTAAAAAAAAATTGCAATAAGCGTATATTGATTGGATTACGCAAAAGTTATAGCGTCTACAAAATAGGGGATAGAATTATGTAATTTCTATTATTATTTTTTTTTTACTAGTAATGGCGGTGATCTGCGATTATTATCGTGACTGCGATATTGCGGCGGATAGATCGGACACTTTTGACACTATTTTGGGACCAGTGACATTTATACAGCGATCAGTGCTATAAATTACATTGATTACTGTATAAATGTGACTAGCAGGGAAGGCACTAACACTAGGGGGTGATCAAAGGGTTAACTGTGTGTCCTAGGGAGTGATTCTAACTGTAGGGGGTGGGGACTCACAAAGGGAGGAGACCGATCAGCATTCCTCTGTGCTGGGAACACACGGATCCATCTCCTCTCACCTGACAGGATCTGGATCTGTGTGTTTACAGATCCACGTCCCTGCTCTGTGATGAGCAATCACAGGTGCCCGGCGGACATTGCGGTTGCTGGGCACGCGCATTGGGTCCCAAGTGATGCGGTGGGCGTGCGCACCATAGGATGCATTAAGGTGAAAAACCCCAAACCTTTACAACCCCTTTAAGGCCCTGGGAATGGCATGCTTTATGTAAGTGGGTAGTACAGGGAAAGGTTCTCTGTTAGGAACAGTACTAGTGATAGGGAAAGATTCCCGACCAGGAAGGAGAGCATAGGGTCACATTTTTTCTGGACCTCTTCCCAACCGGGCATGGAAAGGCCAGGCTGCATTCTGCCTCTCTCTACAGACGCTGCCATTCTGGCTGGAACTCGCTCTGTCTCGTTGCTGTAACAATAGGTGCACCTGATTGGGCAGTTACATGGTTACATAGTAGTTGAGGTTGAAAAAAGACACAAGTCCATCAAGTCCAACCTATGTGTGTGATTATATGTCAGTATTACTTTGTATATCCCTGTATGTTAAGGTGACCAGATGTCCCCGGTTTCAGGGGACAGTCCCCGGATTGAGGACACTGTCCCTGGACCAAGTCTGTCCCCGGTTTTGTCCCCAGATTTGACTTCAACAGGAGCTGGGGCAATTTTCAAAGACAGTGCAGAATTAAAAAAAAAAATCTGAATTACACACCCCCGCTCCTACTAGCTTAGGGGGTGTATTTTTTCCATTATCGTTTTCTGATGATGATGTGCTGGTCGGAGCGGATGGACTATTTCTTCAGTTTCCGGCACATGCCCATTCAGCTCACATGTTCTTCTGCCTTGGCTCAAATCCCAGCCAGCCGTCTGCCTGCTTATCTCCTTGCCTTCCCCGGCAGAGTCCTTTTCCTCCGCTCCCCACCCAGTAGTAGCCGGGGCCCGGAGAGTGAGACCTGAGGGGCTGTGAGGCCGGCGGAGGCGACGGGCAGAGAGAGGCAGCTGAGCTCAGCTGATGATGTCCAGCAGCAGGAATAGAGGGGAAGCAGATCCAATGGTGGGGCTGCCAGTGCCTTCAAGGCTTCAACACAGGTGTGCTTTGGGGGTGTCTGTGAATAGACTACATTGCACTGTCTGTCTCTCTGACATAATGGATGGTATCAGAACTCAAAGGCAGCGGGGGGCACTTATTGGTCAGAAGTTAACAAAATCAGCACCCAGCAGCCATGTTATGTAACACACTGTGACAGAGCCAGCCAGAGCCATGATAGAGCGCCCCCTGCCTGTGAGTTATCATAATGCTGATGATCTTAACCAGTTGCTCATCGCCTGATAGCAGATTTACTGCTATAGGGCAGTCACGCTGGGCAGGATCACTTATATACGTGATCCTGCATTTCTGGGTATCAGAGCCAATCGGCGGATCCGGCGGACTCGCCTAGTGGTCTGCCTATGTAAACAAGGCAGTTCGCCAGTCTGTCAGTGTGGAAGACATTGATCCTGTGTTCCTGCAAAGCAGGTACAGGGATACATGTCTTCCCTTAGTAAAAGCACCTCCCCCAGAGTGATAAAATACTTGTTAGGCACACATTTAACCCATTGATTGCCGTAGATATTATCCCCTTCCCAGCCAGTGTCATTAGTACAGTGATAGTACATATTTTTAGCACTGATCACTGTATTAATGTCACTGGTTTCCACTAAGTGTCAAAAGTGTCACTTAGTGTCTGATTTGTCCACCGCAATATCGTAGTCCCGCTATGAGTCGCTGATTGCTGCCATTACTAGTAAAAAAAAAAAAAAAATGTCCCTGGATTTCATTTTAAAAATCTGGTCACCTTACTGTATGTTGCGGTCATTCAGGTGCTTATCTAATAGTTTCTTGAAACTATCGATGCTCCCCACTGAGACCACCGCCTGTGGAAGGGAATTCCACATGCTTGCCACTCTTACAGTAAAGAACCCTCTACGTAGCTTAAGGTTAAACCTCTTTTCTTCTAATTTTAATGAGTGGCCACGAGTCTTGTTAAACTCCCTTTGGCAAAAAAGTTGTATTCCTATTGTGGGGTCACCGGTACGATAGTTATATATTGAAATCGTATCCCCTCTCAAGCGTCTCTTCTCCAGAGAGAATAAGTTCAGTGCTCGCAACCTTTCCTCATAACTAATATCCTCCAGACCCTTTATTAGCTTTGTTGCCCTTCTTTGTACTCGCTCCATTTCCAGTACATCCTTCCTGAGGACTGGTGCCCAGAACTGGACAGTATACTCCAGGTGCCGCCGGACCAGAGTCTGTAGA
Organism: Lithobates pipiens; assembly: GCF_037356315.1. Lineage (NCBI taxonomy): Eukaryota > Metazoa > Chordata > Amphibia > Anura > Ranidae > Lithobates > Lithobates pipiens. Next base: position 563,249,461 of record NW_027507764.1, on the reverse strand, counting down.
GCGGGAGAATTATTGTTTTATCTCTGGAGTTGATCCCCTTTTTAATACATACCAATATTCTGTTTGCTTTGTTATCAGCAGCTTGGCATTGCATGCCATTAACACTGTGGATAAACACCCGGTGATAAATGCAATCTTATGTGAAAGAGGAACTGTCACATAAATTCCTATTTCAAGGGATTCCTTGTAATAGGAATAAAAGTGATAAAAAAAATATAAATGTAAAAAAAAAAGTGTAAAATAACAATTATAATATATATATATATTTTTTAAAACGCCCCTGTCTCGGTAGCTCGCACTCAGAAGCGAACACACACGCAAGTCGCGCCCGCATATGTAAACACCGTTCAAACCACACATGTGAGGTATCGCAGCGTGCATTAGAGTGTGTGCAACAATTCTAGCACTAGACCTCCTCTGTAACTCTAAACTGGTAACCTGTAAAAAAAATTGAAAGCGTTGCCTATGGAGATTTTTAAGTATCAAAGTTTGGCGCCATTCCATAAGTGTGTGCAATTTTAAAGCGTGACATGTTAGGTATCTTTTTAGTCGGCGTAACATCATCTTTCACATTATACAAAAAAATTGGGCTAACTTTACGGTTTTGTTATTTTTTAATTCATGAAGCCGTTTCTTTTTCCCAAAAAAAAGAGTTTGAAAAATTTTTTTCACCGTGCGAGATAAAAAGTTGCAATGACCGCCATTTTATTCCCAAGGGTGTCTGCTAAAAACACATATAATTTTTGGGGGTTCTGAGTAATTTTCTAGCAAAAAAATTATGCTTTTTACATGTAGGAGAGAAATGCCAGAATAGGCTCGGTATTGAAGTGGTTAATTTAAAAATTATATGACAGTAATACAGTTTTAAAATGGCTGCCTCTATTGGATGAAACTTCCCCCCCGCTGCACAAGTCCATGGCGTTACATTTAGACCCCTTATCCCCCTATCCTCCATGTGGCTGACCCTTTGGTGGGGGACCTACGCATAGGCTATTCGTCCAGGGGGGAGGGGGGGGGGCAAAAGTGAACCTTGCAAATGGCTTTATCAAATATTTATTACTGTGGATGAAACAATTGTATCCTCCCTCTTCTACATTACTCCTAAAGAAAGGATGGAATTCTTCATGAATCGTGTCGGTACAAAGAGGAGACATTGTTCAATTTTGTACATACCCATACCCATCATACCCATTATTCAGCCGTTACTCCTTTATTCAAAATTTTGAAACAGTACTACTGTCATATCATTTTTGAATGATGTAATAAAATGTATGCTTTTATGCAAGTTATAGGAACCATTTGTTAGTTGCTCCTAAAGTCCCACACCTTGCCTGGGGGTTTCTTTTCTTCTTCCAATCTAAGGACAGAGGGATTCCAGGAAGAAAATGCTACATGAATCATTGGCTTTTACTCAATATGGTCATGGCTAGAAATGCTACCGCAGTGTTTTTCAATGTGATTTCTCAACAAAATAAAGCAAGGAGATATGAATGGACGAGGAGTTTTCTCTGAGCATTAAAAATGTGGGCATGTAAACCCTTATCCCCTTCCCACCGAGCGTATGCAGATGTGCGGCCTCGGCATTCAGGGGTTATAGCAGGATGATGCCCGTAGTTGCAGGCATCATCCCGGTACCGTTTTTTAGAACGGGCGATCGGCTTTTCAGGGATAACAACCGATGTGGCTAAAAGCCGCTCGGCTGTTATCCTGGAGGAGAGGGAGGGGACCTCCCGCCACCTCCCACTGCTCTGAATGGGCCTAGGGTCCCACCGGGAGACCCGATCCTCAGTCCGCGGCTAGGGACAGACTGGCATGCAGCCGGAAACGTCTTCGTTCCAGTCTCCTGATTGTAAACACGGAAGCAACGTCACTTCCGGTTTACTCAGCTGCCAATGGCGCCGGTTTAAAAAAAATATACAGTATTCAGAATTGCCAAAAACAGCGATCTGAATACTTTGAAGTGCAAAGGAGGGATTTGGGGTCTTTTAGATCCCCGATCCCTCCATAAAGAGTACCTGTCACCACCTATTAATGTCACAAGGGATGTTTACATTCCTTATGATCAAAAATTATTATTTTGTTTTTAAAACACAATTTAATAATATAAAATAAATAAGAAGCTTGCGCAGCAAAGAAAACGCATACGGAAGTCGTGCCCGCATATGTAAACGGTGTTCAAATCACACATGTGAGGTATCACCACGATCGTCAGAGCGAGAGCAACACTTCTAGCACTAGATCTCCTCTGTAACTCTAACCGGTAACCGTAAAAAAAAATTAAAGCGTCGCCTATGGAGATTTTTAGGAACCATAGTTTGTCACCATTCCACGAGTTTAAAACAGCGCTGCACAAATACTGTGTGACATATAATATTGCAACAATCGCCATTTTATTCTCTAGATTATCTGCTAAAATATATATATATATAATGTTTGGGGGCTCTAAGTAAATTTCTAGTAATAAATACGGATTTTAACTTGTAAACACCAAATGTTAGAAATAGGGATGAGCTCAACTCAAACACCGGCTGTTCGCCTGTTCGGCGAATTCAGAACTTTGTGGGCCGTTCGCAGTGCATTGCTGGCTCATGATTGGCCAAGCATGCACTGTGAACCTGCATGCTTGGCCAATCACAACGCCAGCAGCGAGGAGAGCCACAATTATAGCTCAAGGGGGTTTAGTACACACCCCACACTATATAAGGCCGTCAGCGCAGCGGCCTTGTGTAGTGTGTTGGCGTGCAGGGAAAGTGTCTTTTTGCTTGTGAACCTAGCGCTGTTACAGTGGGTGTTGTGTGCCTCCTGCACAGTATACACCTGAAGCTACCCTGTATTGCTGGTGTTGTTCTGTTTCTGTAAAACAGGCATCTGCAGCATTTACAGTGGGTGTAGTGTGCCTCCTGCACAGTATACACCTGAAGCTACCCCTTATTACTGGTGTTGTTCCGTTTCTATACCACAGGCATCTGGAGCAGTTACAGTCGGTGTTTTGTGCCACCTGCACAGTATACACCTGAAGCTACCCCCAATTGCTGGTGTTGTTCCGTTCTATACCACAGGCATCTGGAGCAGTTACAGTCGGTGTATTGTGCCACCTGCACAGTATACACCTGAAGCTACCCCCAATTGCTGGTGTCGTTCCATTTCTATACCACAGGCATCTGGAACAGTTACAGTCAGTGTATTGTGCCACCCGCACAGTATACACCTGAAGCTACCCCCAATTTCTGGTGTTGTTCCGTTTCTATACCCAGGGGTGGACTGACAACTCATGGGGCCCCCGGGCAATAGGAGAAGATTATGGGGCCCCTGGGCAATAGGAGATTATGGGGCCCCCAGGCAATAGGAGATTATGGGGTCCCCAGGTAATAGATTATGGGGCCACACAATACACACACACACACACATGCAGTATACCACACAGACACACAATATACACACACAGTATACACAAACAGAATACACATACACACACTGAAAAGGTACTGGAGAGGCGGGGCAGTTATAATCTTGGGATTAAAAAAACACTGATTTTTACATACTGTCCCTGGTTTTATTGAGGCTGGCAACTCTGATGGGGCCCCTTAGTGGCATGGGGCCCTCGGGCAGTGCCCGAGTGCCCGAATGGTCAGTCCGCCCCTGGCTACCCCTAATTGCTGGTGTTCTCATCTCCCTGCAGGCCATTAGTATGTCTGGAAGGCCAACAAGGAGAGGCAGACAGTCACAAGCCAATAAAAGAGGGCAAGCAGGCTCTGTGTCTAGAGGCAACAGTGCTGGTCGTGACACTGTGCATCCTCATCAGCACGTGGCCACGGGACACGCTTTTCCTTATCTTCGGCAGCTGGACGTGTTGAGCCGCAACATGCTGAAGACTTGGTAGAGTGGAAGAATAAGCCCTCCTCATCCTCCTCATCCTCTCTCACCCAGGCTCAGGGTACTGGCAAAGCAGCTGCCAACGCGTCCTTTTTCCTCGTCTCAATGGCATCGGTCACTCCTTACCTAGACCCTCCATGTCCTCTTGAGGAGTCCCCCGAACTGTTTGAGCACAGTGTTGGGTACATGCTCCAGGATGATGCCCAGCGTTTTGAAGGCTCTGATGATGATACCCAGCTAGAGGAATGCAGTAGCGTGATCCCAGAGAAAGGGGATGCTCAAGCAATCTGGCAGTCATGTTCCACCAGCTGCAGCATACTGCCAGGTTTGCTCCAGTGATGAAGAGGGAGGGGATGAGGAGGTCACTGACTCCACGTGGGTGCCTGATAGGAGAGAGGAGAAGGAGGTACATCTCCAACGAGGCAAGATGCCCTCCGGGGGCCAGCTTAAGGGCAGCACACACACTGAATCACACTGCAGAGCTCCGCCTATGCATGGGGCTGCCTCTGAGTGTTATTCCAAAAGTTCTTTGGTGTGGGCCTTTTTTGAGACCAGTGCATCAGATTGCACCTCTGCTATTTGCAACATATGTCTCAGGCATATCTCGCGTGGCCAAAACATCAGCCGTTTGGGCACCACATGCTTGACCAGACATATGTTGACCTGCCATGCAGCTCGTTGGCAAGCATACCTTAAAAACCCACACCAAAGAACAAAGCGGACCTCTCCTTGCTCCTCAGCAGCTGGGATCTTCAACCCCACTATACCTTCGGTCCTCTCTGAAACCTGCACTGAGCAGGATGAAGGTGTAGAATTAGGTGTGTCACAGCCAAGTACTTGCGGGCACTCTGCTAGCAGTACACCGACGTCTGATTGTACCAGGCAAATTTCCCTGCCCCAGCTGCTGGACCATTGAAAGAAGTTCACTCCCAGCCATCCACATGCCCAGCGGTTGAATGCTAGCTTGGCTAAATTGCTAGCACTTCAACTGCTGCCTTTTCAGTTGGTAGACTCGGCCCCCTTCCGTGAGTTTGTGCAATGTGCGGTTCCTCAGTGGCAGGTTCCCAAACGCCACTTTTTCTCACGGAAGGTGATTCTGGCTCTCTACCGGCATGTGGAAGACAATCTCCATGCCTCACTGGATAGGGCAGTCAGCGGTAAGGTGCATATTAACTCATGGTCCAGCAGGCATGGACAGGGACGTTACCTATCTTCACAGTGCATTGGGTCACTCTTCTGGCAGCTGGGAAGGATGCAGGACAAGGTGCAGTAGTGTTGGAGGTTGTTCTGCCACCATGCCTCCATGGCCTCTTCCTGTGCTTTATCCTCGGAACCAGCGGTGCTCCATAGGCATTCAAGGGGCTACGCAAGTACGCAGGCAAAAAGATGCCATGCCGTGCTTGCACTGGTGTGTTTGGGGGACAGAAGCCACACTGGGGCAGATATTTTGTCAGCTCTGCAGGGGCAGGCCGAGAGGTGGTTGACGCCATGCCAGCTTAAGCCAGGAATGGTGGTTTGCGACAATGGCACCAACCTCCTCTCCACCCTCCAACAGGGACAACTGACCCATGTGCCCTGTGTGGCTCACGTCCTTAACCTGGTGGTGCAGCGGTTCTTGGGCAGGTACCCGGGCTTACAGGATGTCCTGAGGCAGGCCAGGAAAGTCTGTATGTATTTCCGCCGATCATATAATGCCAGGGCTCGGCTGGCTGAGCTCTAAAAGGAGTTGAACCTGCCCAAGAAACGCCTTATATGTGACATGCCCACCAGGTGGAACTCAACATTGGCCATGCTGCAGCGGCTGCACACACAGCAGAGGGCCATCAATGAGTACCTGTGCGACTATGGCACCAGGACAAGGTCAGGGGAGCTCGTTTTTTTTCACCACGCCAGTGGGGCATGATCAGGGATGCATGCACTGTCCTGTCACCATTTGAGGAGGCCACGAGGATGGTGAGCAGTGACAGTGCATGTATCAGTGACACTGTACCTCTTGTCCACCTGTTGGAGCATACGCTGCATGGAATAATGGGCAGGGCACTTAAGGCAGAACAGAGGCAGGAAGAGGAGGACTTCCTTGCCTCTCAAGGCCCCCTTTATCCAGACAGTGTTCCTGCTGTCCCACCTATAACACAGGAAGAGGACGAGAAGGAGGAGCAGGAGGAGGATTGTGTCAGCATGGAGGTTGGGCCTGGCACTCAGCATCAGCAGGAGCAGTCTTTTAGGGATGATTTACAGTCCCAAGAAACCCGTGGACTTGTACGTGGATGGGAGGAGGTGGCTGCGGATCATGTTGTCCTTAGTGCCCAGAGGACTCTGGACTGAATGCCTCAGCTAACCTACGCTGCATGGCCTCCCTGATCCTGCAAAGCCTGCGGAAGGATCCTCGTATTCTTCAGATCAAGGAGAGGGATCATTACTGGCTGGCAACTCTACTTGATCCGCGGTACAAGGGTAAGGTTGCGGACCTTATCTTGCCGTCGCAGAGGGAGCAGAGGATGAGACATCTCCGGGAGGCCTTGCAGAAAGGTCTGTGCAACACGTTCCCAGAGACTGGGAGGTTACAAACTCCTGGTCCTGGACAACGTGTTGCTGAGGCTTCGGTCAGTCACAGAAGGAGCAGTGGAGAAGGTGACTGTCTGACCGATGCGTTCAGACAATTTTTTAGTCCGCAGCCCCAAGGTATGATCGGTTCCAGCAACCATCACCAGTGTCTGATTTACAAGGTGCAGGAATACCTAGGGGCATGGTCAGACTTGGACACCTTTCCCACCGAAAATCCTCTGGCTTACTGGGTCTTGAGGATGGATCACTGGCCAGAGCTTGCACAGTATGCAATTGAGCTACTGACCTGTCCTGCATCCAGCGTTCTATCGGAACGCACATTCAGTGCTGCTGGAGGCTTTGTAAACGATCACAAGGTGTGCCTGTCCACCGACTCGGTTGATCGACTGACCTTCATAAAGATGAATCAGTCTTGGATCACCACCAGCTACCAAGCACCTGAAGCTGATGCAACTGAATCATTTTTTTTGAAATGTCACATCCCTTCAAGACTGCCTATGCTGATGCTGAATGACTGTCCTGTTATGTTGACTGACTATCCTCTTCCTCCTCAATGATCCTGCAGATAGCTTGGAAGAACATTTTTGGTTCTGGGTGCCGCCACAAGTGGCTAAGGCCCAATTTTCCAGTCCCTGTTTACAGGGGCATGTAATTACAATTTTTGATGCAATGCTTTGCAGCAGGGCTCATTCCTGCACTCCAACTAGAGTATCTGGGAGAGGTTGCAGTGTCGTGTCACCAGCACTAGTGTGTAAGGCCCAATTTTTTAGCCCTTGTTTAACAGGGGCATGTAATTACAATTTTTGATGCAATGCTTTGCAGCAGGGCTCATTCCTGCACTCCAACTAGAGTATCTGGGAGAGATTGCAGTGTCGTGGCACCAGCACCAGTGCCTGAGGCCCAATTTTTCAGCCCCTGTTTACCAGGTGCATGTAATTACAATTCTTGATATAATATTTCACAGCAGGGCCCATTCCTGCGCCCATGGAGAGTAACTGTGAGGAGTTACAGTGTTGTGGCACCACCACCACCACAACCACCAAAGGGACAATTTTTATACCGTTGTTCAACAATGGCGTTTAATTACAATTCTTGATATAATAGTTCACAGCAGGGTGCTCCAGCACCCACCAAGAGTCACTTTGAGGGCTACACCAACACCTTAGGGCCAAATTTCTGCAGAGCATATAGGGCAGGCCCCTACTTTCAAACATCCAACTTCCAAACGTCTCCTACTTGCAAACGGAAGGAGACAACAGGAAGTGAGATGAAAAAATACGGACCGCCAAAAAATTATACAGGGGTGATAACCTTTCACTATGTTTTCCAAAAAGCTTAAAAATAGATTTTTTGATGGGAGCTACACTTTAAAAATGTACTAGTTCAAAATTACAAACAGATTCTACTTAACACAACAAACCTATATAGTGCCTGTCTTGTTTGCACCTCCTGTATACTGCTGTGAGTATATAGGGCCCCACGCCTTTTCTTTTTTTTATTTGGGTACGGGGTTCCCCTTAATATCGGTATAAGACCCAAAGGGGCTGGTAATGGGCAGGGGGGCTACCCATGCCATTTTTCTCAATGATTTTCATCCGTATTGCCGGAACCAGACATTACATTAAAACCGCAAGCAGTTTTAAATGACCTTTTTTTCTGTTAAATGTATTTTTGTGCAGGGACTGTTTTAAACACGGGAAACAGGTAGCACTTCACAGGCATACTATAGACACCCCCCAGGCACAATATTTAAAGGAATATTTCACTTTTTTTTTCACTTTAATCGTCATTAAAATCAATGCTCACGAAAAAAACCTCTGTTTAAAAAAAAAAAATTGCATTGATCCATGTTCCCTGGGGCAGGACCCAGATCCCGGATATTGCATATTAGCCTTTAAAATTAGCACTTTTGATTTTGAACGTTCGAGTCCCATAGACTTTAAAGGGGTTCTAAAGTTCGTATGAATTTTCGATCCGTTTGAAGGTTCTGGTGCGAACCGAACCAGGGGGTGTTCGGCTCATCCCTAGTCAGAAATTATTATTATTATTATTATTATTATTCAGGATTTATATAGCGCCAACAGTTTGCGCAGCGCTTTACAATATGAGGGCAGACAGTACACTTACAATACAAATCAATACAGGAGGGATCAGAGGGCCCTGCTCATTAGAGCTTACAATCTAGAAGGGAGGGATAGACTTAGTCATGAAAGGGTTATATATACCCAGTGAAGTGAATGGTCTCAGATGATACACAGATATGAAAGAAAACCCTCCTACATGTAGCACCCTCTAGTTAGGTAGGTGCTAGAGGTTAGATTTTTCTATAGAGTAGAAAAAAATTAGGCAGGCCTAGCTGGTGGCTAGGCCTGTTTATGCTCGATCTGGGCTGTGAGTGGCGTAGGGCAGGGCTGGGTGACTCACAGGTAGCATCACTGTCACCTTCCTCTTCTTTCTAGAAGTTGCTAGAAAGGGAGGAGTGGAGGAGAGGTGGGGCTGCCTGGGGTATTCTGAGGAGCCTTGCCAATCCCCAACTTGGATTGGCAGAGGGCAGGCCTCCTTAAATACCTGGGGTCAGCCCAGCTGGGGAGGAGTTGTCGGGTGTAAGAGCTGGAGTGAGAGAGTGTGGAGGCTGTTGGGACCCACAGGGAGCTTCCCGGTCTTGGGGGGGGGGGTGACCTTGGGCCTGGGCTTGGTTGCAGCCAGGAGGAGAAGAGATCCTAGAAGAGAGGCACACGAGAGAGCAAAGAGGACAGCGGGAGAGAACACTGCTAAAAGACTCCAGAGAGGACAACTGGTCGCAGCCGAGAGGGCTGATGAGTGAAGCAGAGTCAGGAGGACTGGGGAAGCACGCCTGAGAGAACTGGGAGATTGCAATTTGAGAGATGGGTGCAGAACCAGAAGAGAGGACTGTGGGAAGGGCAGTGGAGAGAGGTCGTTGCAGCCAGGCTGGCTGGCAGGGCCTGAAGAGAGCACTTGGATCAGTAGCTGGGTAGAGGACAGTTAGCCCCTGAACTATTTCTACATCATAGGGACCCGAGGTCCCTGCCCGCAAAAGGCAATTCACTGACCCCTGGCTGAGTTAGTGTCAGGCCCAACCATGTGGTGCTAGCTGATCTGGCAGCAAGTAAGGTGCTGGAGGAGTAAAGGAAATAGGTCTTAAGCAAGAGTTTGTGCTGGAGAGAAGACTGGAGTGTATATACAGGAGTTTACATAGAAGTCCCAAGCAAGTTGCATTAAATCTTTCTGGGCATCCCATATTTTCCTATTTACATCCAAGTTAAATCCCCTCAATAAAAAAAAACAAAGCTGATGGACTGTTCTATGTCTCTGAGTGCCTGAGAGATGAATGCTGGACTGTGCATAGTGACAGGTGAACCACAATATTCAGCAACCCCTACAGGAGCACTGCTACATACATAATGTGTACCTGTTTACCTGCAATCTTCTCTCTCTACAGCCCTTTGAAGTCCAGAATTTATAAAACTTGCCTGAGCTTTCAGAAAACAGGGGACGGAGAGTTGAAATTACACACTGTAGAGCTCAGTGAGGAGAGCTCTGAGAGCTAATTGGAGGGGAGGGACACATCCTCTTTCACACAGCGCCTGGGAACAGAGCTGAGGCTGTCAATCAAAAGCTGTATGCTGGAACTCCCTCCCCTACCACCTTTTTACCTCTTGGTGTTAGGAAAACGTGCCAGAAGTGACTCATGCAAATAGCAGAGGAACAAGGCAGCAGACAGAAATGACACTTTAAGCTCTTAATTAATTAATTAGTACCCACTATAGTGGGATATGCTTTGTTCACATTTCATATCTGAGGTTTACAAGTTACAACTACTTTAAGTAGTGTTTTCGGTTTGTGGTGCTCGGATACAATTAAGTTGCGGTGCGCTAGCAGGACGGTGAAAAAAGTCCTGCTAGCAGCATCTTTGGAGCGGTGAAGGAGTGGTGTATTCACCGCTCCTAAACCGATCCTACCCATTGAAATCAATGGGGCAGCGCGGCTATACCACCGGCAAATCGCCGCTGCAGCTCCGATTTGGGGGCCATTTTAACCCTTTTTCGTCAGCTTGCGGGGTTTAAAACCGCCCTGCCAGTGGCCGAATACCGCCGCTAAAACTACGGTAAAGCAGTGCTAAAATTAGCGCTGCTTTACCGCCGATGCCGCTCCCGCTCCAGTGTGAAAGGGGCCTTATTTATTAATATAAAAAATGGTTTAAATAGTACATTTAACTAACCAAAAGGGACAAAATAAGAGAAGTTTATTGGTAGGGTCTACAGACCCTTTAAATCAAATTTCTTCAATGTCATGTGACCTAGATAATAATGACTTTTCTTTTTCCATTACAGAACAAAGTAAATTCAGAAGACATCACCCTTGCATTTAGTGAACCCATTGTATTGATTTCATGGTACTAATTGTATTAAGCAACACATTAAACAGTAAATTGTTTTGCGTTTACAAATCCAGCATCTGCTTAGAGATTTCTCCAAAGATCAGAGGAAATGATAAAGTCCCAATGGGTGAGCTTATCCTAGTCCTAGCCCTATCAGGTCACATTGCCATTAGTGCAGCGAGACAGCCTAGAGGGACTCATTATCCCCAGGTTAAGTATGTTTAGTTAAAAGCGGATTACTTCTAGGAGACTTTGATTATTCACTGAGTTAATGGAACTCGTTTGCTGTCTAGAATTGATGTCAAATTGTTTTGAGAGATAGGGGAGTCCTGAAATTAGGCTAGTTGAAAAAACTAGAATGAATCATTTTCAAAAAGGTACTCTTATTAAAATAAAGACTAACATACACTTTATTACCAAAAGTATTGGGACACCTGCCTTTACACGCACATGAACTTTATTGCCATCCCAGTTTTAGTCCGTAGGGTTCAATATTGAGTTGGCCCACTCTTTGCAGCTATAACAGCTTCAACTCTTCTGGGAAGGCTGTCCACAAGGTTTAGGAGTGTGTCTATGGGAATGTTTGACCAATCTTCCAGAAGCGCATTTTTGAGGTCATGCACAGATGTTGGACGAGAAGGCCTGGCTCACAGTCTCCATTCTAACTCATTCCAAAGGTGTTCTATCAGGTTGAGGGGTATGATGTGGGGTTGTTTTTCAGGGGTTGGGCTTTCTATCTGGAAAGGGAATGGATGGTGCCAATTGAGAGGGGGAACATGAGTGCTTGGAGAGGTTGCTTGCAGAATTTCTGGCTGAAGATTGCGACCAGGAAGATCCATCAGAATGTGTGGCCAGACGTATTAGTGGGGTGATTAACAGCACCACAAAAGGGAAACTAGGAGAAGTTAAAGAGGAATCGGGTTGGGCCGCAGATTGAGGATGGTGCCCACCAGTGACCCCAGCAGGCAGGTGGAACGAATACACATAGATGACTGTAGCTGGTTCTAGTGTAGTTCAGAACTTGCACTAGGTTATTTAGTGGAAAAAAAACAGAGAAAGTAGCGGAGTCACAGATCAAGCTGGGGTCAGCAACATGTGGGCAGTACAGTGCAAAATCACAAGCTGATTCAAGGTCATGAATGAAGCCAGGGTCAAGCAGTACAGAGCAAGATCAAAATCAGGTCAGCGAGAGCCAGGTCAGTAACTGGAATCATATGCAGAATACAGGTCAGAACACAAAGAACAAGCAAAGGACCAGCATCCCTTAAAGGAGAAGTACAGCCAAAGCTTGTTTGGCTGTACATCTTGTATCACAGGAGTGCAGTTACTGCACTCCTTTGACCTGTTTTCAGCAGACGGCAGGCTGAGGTCTGGTGACGTTACAAAGCCGGTCCAGGCTCGGGCAAGATTGTGACACTCGGGTCGGGATCCGTCCTCATGGCTGGATGGGCACCCGGCTCAGCCTCTCCTGCACCCTTCACAGCCCAGCACTCCATTGAGTAAGACGGGGGCAGAGCAGAGGTTGGTGATTGACGGTCAGTAGCTCTCTGCTCGGGGAACTGTGAGAACCGAGCAATCTGGGGTGTTGGATCACTCAGTGCTGAGTGTTAGAGCCAGCAGTGGACAGATGCAGCATCCACTTAGGTAAGTATAAATCGGCAAAAACCCCAATCCCCATGCTTCTCTTTTAAATAGCCATCTGGCGCCAATAATGATAGTGGATGTGCACCCACATGTCCATGTACACAATGTAAAGCATGTAAATGAATGCACACTTATGCATACTGGACACCTAGCTACAGCTCTATGTGCAGAGCGAGTAAGGAAATGGGTATGTGCCTGTTTCAGAGTCAGCTAGCTAATAGGAATTCCCTGATAGGTGGCCAGAGAAGATGACATTTGCCTGGTGTGGTGCAGTTACCTCCATATAAAGTGGTTACACTAATGTAAGAAGGTACCAATCAGACATCAAACATGCCTATATTACAAGGTCCAGAAGTCTAATAAGACACTTTGGGGAAGATTTACTAAAACTGGAGCACTCAGAATCTGGTGCAGCTGTGCAGGATAGCCAATCCACTTCTAACTTCAGCTTGTTTAGTTAAGCTTTGACAAAAAAAAAAACCTGGAAGCTGATTGGTTTCTATGCAGAGCTGTACCAGATTTTGCATGCTCCGATTTTAGTAAATCTTTAGTAAATCTCCCCCATTATGTCTTCTAATGCTGTGTACACGCGATCGGAATTCTAGTCAGAAAAAGCTCTGATGGTTTTCCCAATGGAATTCCGCTCAAGCTCTCTTGCCTACACACGCTCACACCAAATTCCAATCGTTTAGAACGCGGAGACGTACAACACATACGACGGAACTAGAAAAAGGAAGTTCAATAGCCAGTAGCCAATAGCTTCCGTCTTGTACTTGAATCTGAGCATGTGTGATTTTTGGCGTGTCGGAATTGCATACACACGATTGGAATTTCCGATAGAAAGTTTTTCCGTCTGGAAAATTGAGAACATGCTATCAATTTTTGATAGCATGAAATTCAGACAGCTAAATTCCGATGGAGCGTACACACGGTCACGTTTTCCGATGAAAAGCTCTCATCCGTGTTTTTCTGGCCAGAATTCCGATCGTGTGTACGCGGCATAAGAAAATTCTACATCATAATATCTATATCATATACGGTGTGTAGCAAATTGTAATTTCATTCTGCTAAATAATGTGCTGTTTGTTGAATGTTAAACCATGTCAGATGGAAATACAGATGTATTTATAATAAGCATTAAGGGTGTGTCCACTGGGCATAAAATAAAAATACTCCAACACACCTATTAACACCCCCCTTGGATCCTTTGATTCGTGCAATTAGATTTGGAGCACCTTATCTCTTTGGGAAAAAAAAGCTGTTCCATTTGGCAGCTGCAACTTTTGCTTGAATATACTAAGAATTTTGTCACTTTTTCAGAGGGCCAGTGACTCTTTCAAACATCAGATTGGCCTGCGAATTGCACAGAACGAAAGACCAGATGAACCTTTAGATTCAGTTTACACCTATGCAGGTGCAACAGCGCGCATGTGTGTTTCCACATTTTTGTTACATGGTAGGTGAGGTTGAAAAAAGACACAAGTCCAACCTATGTGTGTGATTATATGTCAGTATTACATTTTATATCCCTGTATGTTTTTGTCGTTCAGGTGCTTATCTAATAGTTTTTTTTAAACTATCAATGCCCCCCCCCCCCCCCTGCTGAGACCACCGCCTGTGGAAAGGAATTTGACGTCCTAGCCGCTCTTACAGTAAATAACCCTCTACATTGTTTATGGTTAAACCTCTTTTCTTCTAATTTTAATGAGTGACCACGTGTCTTGTTAAACTACCTTCCGCAAAAACGTTTTATCCCTATTGTGGGGGTCACCAGTACGGTATTTGTAAATTGAAATCATATCCCCTCTCAAGCATCTCTTCTCCAGAGAGAATAAGTTCAGTGCTCGCAACCTTTCTTCATAACTAATATCCTCCAGACCCTTTATTAGCTTTGTTGCCCTTTTTGTACTCGATCCATTTCCAGTACATCCTTCCTGAGGACTGGTGCCCAGAACTGGAAAGCATACTCCAGGTAAGGCCAGACCAGAGTCTTGTAGAGCAGGAGAATTATCACTTTACCCTTGAGTTAATCCCCTTTTTAATGCATGCCAATATTCTGTTTGCTTTGTTAGCAGCAGCTTTTGATTTAGATTTTTTTGCTCTCCTCTGCTATGTGTCTTTCATGTTCTATCTTAGCCAACCTAATTGCACCTTTACATTTCTTGTTGCATTCTTTATAAAGTCTGAATGCTGATGATGATCCCCCAACCTTGGATTTTTTGAAGGCCTTCTCCTTTGCTTGAATATGCATTTTTACATTGGAGTTAAGCCATCCAGGACATTTGTTTGTTCTTCTAAATTTATTACCCAATGGGATGCACTGGCTAGTGCACTTATTTAATATGCTCTCTTCTCTGTGTTCTTTGTTCTTAAGATTTTATCTCAATTTATGCCTTCTAGCAAGGTTTGTAGTTTAGGGAAGTTGGCCCTTTTGAAATTCAGTATCTTTGTATTCCCCTTATGTTTCCTATTTGTGTGATCTATACCGAAGCCAATCGACCTGTGATCACTGCTTGCTCTGTATTTCCACATCTGCAATCAGGTTTGTATTGTTGGTAATCAGTAGATCTAGTAACGCTTTAATTGTAGTTGGTGTGTCTATCATATGACCCATGATATTGTCCTGCAAAACATTTAGGAACTGGCGAGCCTTAGACGAATGCGTGGTTACCTCCGTCCAGTCTGGATAATTAAAATTCCCCATTATGATGACACTTCCCATCCTTTCTGTTAATCCAAATTGTGATAGGAGGTCCACCTCTGCCTCCTCCCTCAGATTAGGGGCCTATAGCATACTCCCAGTATTATTTTCCCCTTAGCTTCTCTACCCATTAGGATTCCACCTACTCCCTAGCTCCCGTAGTGATGTCATCACTCACATTCACTTTTACATTAGTTTTAATATATAGACATACCCCTCCCCCTTTTTACCCTCTCTATCCCTGCGATAAAGTGAATACCCTTGAATGGATTGCCAACCAATCATGAGAGCTGTTGAACCAGGTCTCTGAAATTCCCACAAAATCTAAATCCTCCTCGTACAACAGTATCTCTAGTTCACCCATCTTGTCTGCCAGGCTCCTGGCATAGGTAAACATGTCACGTAGTTTAGACCGGTCGCATACTCTCCTCTTAGCCCTTGTACACACGGTCGGACATTCCGACAACCAAATCCGTCGGATTTTGTTCAAAAGATTTTGTCCGAAACTGTTGCATACACACAGTCGGACAAAGTTGTCAGAAAATCCGATCGTACTTAACGTGATGAAGTTATTTCGTTAGGACGGGACTACGTTCAGGTTAGTAGCCAATAGCTTTGGTCTAGGAATAGGGATGAGCCGAACACCCCCCCGGTTCGGTTCGCACCAAAACTTTCGAACGGACCCCAAATTCGTACGAACTTTAGAACCCCATTGAAGTCTATGGGATTCGAACGTTCGAAATTAAAAGTGCTCATTTTAACGGCTAATATGCAAGATACTGTCCTAAAAAGGGTTTGGGGACCTGGCTCCTGCCCCAGGGGACATGGGTCAATGCCTAAAATGTTTTTAAAAATGGCCGTTTTGGCGGGAGCACTGATTTTAATGACGATTAAAGTGAAAAAAAAGTGAAATATTCCTTTAAATATGGTGCCTGGGGGGTGTCTGTAGTATGCCTGTGAAGTGCCACGTGTTTCCCGTGCTTAGAACAGTCCCTGCACAAAATGGCATTAAACTGAAATAACACCATTTAAAACTGCTTGCGGTTTTAATGTTTATATCTGGTTCCAGCAATATGGTTGAAAATCATTGAGAAAAATGGCATGGGTAGCCCTCCCTGCCCATTACCAGCCTATTTGGGTCTTGTACGCATATTAAGGGGAACCCCGTACCCATATTAAAAAAAGGAAATGCGTGTGGCCCCCAGGCCCTATATACTCAGAACAGCAGTATACAGGCGGTGCAAACAAGACAGGGACTGTGTAGGTTTGTTGTGTTACGTTGAATCTGTTTGTAATTTTCAACTGGTACATTTTTAAAGTGTAGCTCCAGTCAAAAAATCTATTTTTAAGCTTTTTGGAAAACATAGGGAAGGGTTATCACCCCTGTATAATTTGTTTTGTCGTCCATCTTTTTTCATCTCACTTGCTGTTGTCTCCTTCCCTTTGCAAGTAGGAGATGTTTGTAAGTTGGATGTTTGAAAGTAGGGGCCTGCCCTATATGCTCTGCAGAAATAGCGGAACAAGGTGTTGGTTTTGCCACAACATTGTAAGCCCTCAAAATGACTCCTGGTGGGTGCTGGAGCGCCCTGCTGTGAACGATTATATCAAGAATTGTAATTACATGCCATTGTTGAACAGTGGTAGAAAAATTGACCTTTGGTGGTTGTGGTGCTGGTGCCACAACACTAAGTCCTCACAGTTACTCTGGGTGGGCACAGGAACGGGCCCTCCTGTGAAATATTATATCAAGAATTGTAATTACATGTCCCTGTTAAACAGGGGCAGAAAAATTGGGCCTTAGGCACTGGTGCTGGTGCCACCACACTGCAACCTCTCCCATATACTCTAGTTTTATTGCAGGAATTAGCCCTGCTGCAAAGCATTGCATCAAAAATTGTAATTAAACGCCCCTGTTAAACAGGGGCAGAAAAATTGGGCCTTAGGCACTGGTGCTGGTGCCACGACACTGCAACCTCTCCCATAAACTCTATTTTTATTGCACGAATTAGCCCTGCTGCAAAGCATTGCATCAAAAATTGTAATTAAACGCCCCTGTTAAACAGGGGCAGAAAAATTGGGCTGATGGCATCACCCAGAACCAGAAATGTTCTTCCAACATATCAGCGGAGGAGGAAGAGGATAGACAATCAACATAACAGGACAGTCACTCAGCATCAGCATAGGCAGTCTTGAAGGGATGTGAACAGCAATAAAGGGTAGATACAGGTGTATATTGTGCTGGAGGCACACAACACCCACTAACTCCTGCAGATGCCTTTATTATAGAACACCAGAGATAAAGGGGTATACTGTACTGGAGGCACACAGCACCCACTAAGCCCTGCAGATGGCTCTATTAGAGAACAGCAATAAGAGCTATGTAGATGGATATAGCGGTGTGTACTGGGTACAGAGCACGCAGACAGCACGCACAAGCTCCTAACATTACTGACTGCAAGCTCTATTATAAAAGATAGATCACTAGCTATATAGGTGAGGTGAATATAGCGGTGTATACTGCGGTCAGGGCACGCAGACAACAACCACTACAGAAGAGCAAGATCGAAAATCGGCCGATAACGATCGGTGTATACTGTGTTGAAGGTACACAGAACACCCACTAACTGCTTCAGACGCCAACACACTACACAAGGCCGCCGCGCTGGCGGTCTTATATAGTGTGGGGCGTGTACTACACAGCCTGAGCTATGATTGGCTACAGGCATCCTGCCTGTGGCCAATCATGGCTCTCCTCGCTGCTGGCGCTGTGATTGGCCAAGCATGTGGGGTCACAGTGCATGCTTGGCCAATCATGAGCCAGCAATGCACTGCGATGACGCAGTGCATTGTGGGCCGTGAGCGCCACACGAATTTGGCGCGAACGGCCCATAATGTTCGGAATTTGCCGAACGGGCGAACAGCCGATGTTCGAGTTGAACTTATGTTCGACTCGAACACGAAGCTCATCCCTATCTAGGAATTTGATTGGAGCATGCATGGCACTTTGTCTGATCGGAATTCTCTACACATGATCGGACAAAGTCAGATCGGATCATGTTGTCGGAAAATTTTATAGCCCAGCTGGAAAACTTGGTCCGTCGGATACAGTCCGATGGAGCCCACACACTGTGGGATTATCAGACAACACGGTCCTATCGGACATTGTCCATCGGAATGTCCGACTGTGTGTACAAGGGTTTATTGTGTGTTCCGAGATTGCAACTAGGACTTGTTACTATACTTACCATGGGTTTATCTGCTTTAGTAAACCTACCACTATTGCCCCCAATACTACCCTCTGGAATATGTCCGCGGTGACTATCTCTACCTCTGGATCCTCCCCACACATCACCTAGTTTAAAAATCCCTCTAACTTTTCGGCTATCTTTACTCCCAGCAGATCTGTATCCTCCTAGGTGCAGTCCATCCCTTATATAGTACTGGTCACTGATTGAGAAGTCGGCCCAGTCCTCCAGGAACCCAGACCCCTCCCATGGCTTAAAGTGTTTGTTACCCCAGCATTTCATTTTCCTGATATGTGCCTGCTGTACTATGTACTTGTATGAGAAAGTATCCTGTTCTCTTTCTCGTTCTCTATTGCTTCCGTTACATGAAATCCCTGGTATTACTCCACACTAAGCAGGAGAAATACACTGTGGTCAGTACTGTAGCTTCGCTGGGAACTCAGCATGCTCTCCTCCAATGATCAGTCTTGTCATGACACAGCCCCCCTCCCTGCACAGCTATTTACTGGAAAGCTCAGTATACTGTTGCTTCTCCTCCCCCCAGCTCTTATGCAGCTGAGAACAGAGGGCATGTGTTCACTTATAAAAAAGAGAAAAAATGTATCTATAATGAATTTTTATAACTATACACAAATGTTTTGCCTTTCATTTCACTTTTAAACTGAATGGGTTGTTTTACAAGGATTACAATCACTTTAAGTCTGTTTTATAATATCTTTTCTGTAATTATTTTGTGCACAGTTTTTTTAATTTGCTTTCCAATGATTTTTATTGAAGTTTTCAAAAGAGCAGTTACGTACAAAACAGTACAATAATTCTCTTTGGTTCATCTCAGCATACAATATTATTTACATAAGATAAGGTATTATCAATCAGTAACAAAGTCCATAAGTAACTAATTATGAGGTCAGATAGCCAAGCCATAATTTACATGGATCCGTGACAGGAAATGGACCACTGGAACATGTTTTTCAAATAACAGGTCCTCTGAAAAAAAAACAAAAAAAAAACAATAAGAACAAAACTGGCGTCCCTATCTATATCAACATAAAATGAACATCAACCTATTTAACTCAGTAGGTCTCTTCAAAACCCCACCATTTTATCTGGTGATGAGGTCACACCGGATCAACAATTGCTTAGGAGGTATACCAGCATCTGAAGAGATGGAAAGTGAAAAGAAAAGATAAAAAATAAAAATCTGTTAAAGCAAAGGACTAAAGTATAATGCCACGTACACACGACCAGTTTTTCCATCAAAATAAACTCAGACGGTTTTTCCGACAGAGTTCCACTGAAACGGTTTTGCCTACTCATGATCACACCAAAGTCCGATTGTCTAGATTATCCATAGAATCATACTCCCACCAGCAGCCATCACAACCTCGCTGGTTTTTCGCGTGAAAAAACAGCGAGGTTGTGATCGCGGCTGGCGGGAGTATGCTTCTATGGACCACATGTTCTATGGAAAGAGCCAAGCTTCCGCACTACCTGTGGGAGGCGTCCTCTGAGTTTTCCATTTCTGATGTCAGAGGCCATGCCTGGGTTATAGCCGAATGCTGATTTGGGCTTGGTAAGTGGCTTTCCATATGGTGGTGGCTCTCCTCACTTAATTTGTGGATCACAGAGGTGTTTTACTCTAATATATATACGGACATATGGTTCATCTAGAGACTGTAATAATTTCATTAATTGCGTCTGACACCTACTTTGAATGACATTTACCCTTCGGTCTGCTGTGGACCTTGTTGGATTATTGCTGGCGCAGTTTTTTCTTCCTATATTGTTTATTGTGTTTATCTCACTTAAACTGCAGCCTTTTTTAGTAGTTATTTTAGTTTTTCTAGGGTAGCGCAGTTTTCTTTACTCGATATTCTATTTCTAGGTCCATCAGAATTTTAGAAAAAAGGTCCGATGAGTCCTTAACACAATCGGAATATCCGATGAAAAGATTCTGTTGGACTTTTTCTGACGGAAAGTCCGGTCGTGTGTACATGGCATAAGACGTGCATCCACTATGATTTCTTTTTCACTTTCATTAAAAGATAGTTTACAACAAAATTAATTAACCGAATTTCT
The DNA here is from genome assembly GCF_037356315.1 of Lithobates pipiens. NCBI lineage: Eukaryota > Metazoa > Chordata > Amphibia > Anura > Ranidae > Lithobates > Lithobates pipiens. Next base: position 563,228,955 of record NW_027507764.1, on the reverse strand, counting down.
GAATTCTCTAAATAAAGATTACAGAACTTTATCCCTGTAAGGCCGGGTTCACATTATAGAACACAGTGGCTCACAGCAGGAGTCCGGTGTATCTCCATTCACCGTTTCAGGTCCGATTTCAGCACAAATGTTTGGCTGAATTGTTACTTGAAATGGACCAAAAGATGCACAGGGCTCCTGTGCAATTCGCACTTGAGTTGTGTGAACTGGTTCCATAGAGAGCAGGTCACAATTTTCTGCTATGCGAATTGGATGCGGAGAAACCCGCATATAATTTTGCAATAGTGTGAATCCAGCCTAAAGAGCTACAGTAGTGTAAAACTCTGTTACATTCTTGTATGGGCGTAGGAGCGAGTGTCGCAGACATTTCTTAAAGCTCAGAACTGCAACAGCTGATCCTGTGATCTGTGCGTGTTTCCATTAAAGTATAACTAATGGCAAAACTTTTTTTGTTCGTTTTGGACAGAGTGGAGAAGGATTATTTGCTTGTCAGTTTTTATTGCTGCCTGTGCTTGTCAGAAACCATGAAATCAGGCCGAGACATAAGTACAGTTAAATCACGCTTGTTTAATCACTTCAGCCCTGGACCATTTGGCTGGCCAAAGACCAGAGCGCTTTTTACGATTCGGCACTGCGGTGCTTTAACTGACAATTGCGCGGTCGTGCAACGTGGCTCCCAAACAAAATTAATGTCCTTTTTTTCCCACAAATAGAGCTTTCTTTTGGTGGTATTTAATTACCTCTGCGGCTTTTATTTTTTGCGCTATAAACAAAAAAAGAGCGACAATTTTGAAAAAAAACGCAATATTTTTTACTTTTTTGTTATAATAAATATGCCCAAAAATATATATATAAAAAGGTTGATACGTATTCTTCTACATATTTTTGGTAAAAAAAAATTTAAATACAAACTAGCTTCTATCATTTCTCTATTTATCCTTTGCATGATGTTATGTAAGCCTCCATAGTGCCATAGATTGTTTCCTCTTGCCTGATTTGTGCTGTTTGGACCTGGCCCACCAAGGTTACAGTTGTGACAACTTATTAATACTCTGTATGTTATTACATTAGTTTGTACTTTATTAATTGAACTACTTTCTCAGTTTTTTCCATTTTTTGATAGCCACAATATTCTAAGCTCCTGAAGAAGCGTGATTGCACGCGCAACGTGTTTATGGTTTTGTACAGTAGTGGTACATTTATCAATTGTGGGCTTTTAAAGGAATTGTATATTTTTATATGTCTCTTTAATAAGTATTTTTTGTAAAAAAATTATTTTGTTACTGTGCCTAAAAAGTCCAAAGTCCCCTTCTTCCTAAATTTTTAACCATAATCCTCATGACTTCCTCTCCCTCAGCATTGTTGCTGTGGTTGAGCACCACCTGCAGTGGAGATAACCGACTGCACCTGCCCACAGACCTACAGTACTTATACTACAGTACTTATTTGTAAATTCAAAAATTCAGAATTTCGTAAATTTAAAAAATTCAAAACTTCGTAAATTCAAAAATAAAATTCAAAAATTCTAAAGACTAACTAACTAATAAAAACTAACCAATAAATGAGGTATTGGAATTTCCTTTCAAATTTAGCTGTTAATGAACGTAACGAGTAGGGATTTATCTGAAGTTACGAATTATCCAAAATAGCGATCTAAACGGAACAAATTAATAATTAATGCTAAAAACTTTTTATTATTATTATTGTTATTTATCAATATTAATTCATTACCTTCCATTCGTTTAGATATGGCATTCGTTATTTCGTATAATTTGTAACTTTGGATAATTCATATTTGTTACGTCCACTAACAGCCAAATTTGAAAGGAAATTCCAATACCTATAATTTAATAATTCGTTATTATTTCAGATTTTCGAATCTTTGGGTTTTCGGATTTTCAATTTTTGAATTTCCGAATTTACAAACTTCTGAATTTGCAAATTTAAAAATTTACGAATTTATGAATTTACAAATTTATGAATTGACCAAATTTTATGAATATTCGAATTTATGAATATTCTGAAGAATTCATTAAATGGGTTTTCGTTGATTCAGATGTTTATGGATCAACTAATTTGTCAAAATTCAATATAAAAACAAATTTGAAATGAAACTAATTGCACATATGTGCTGTATGTAAGTTTTAATAAAAAATGCAATTTTTGACTAACTTTCAGTACAATCCCCGTATATCCTTTGTGGCTATTGAGAAATATATAAAAAAAGAAATTTTGTGCCCAGAGTTCAGCATTAACATGAAAGAATGTTTTGGAATGTAAAGGGTCATGTTCCAAAACTTATCAGACTGATTTGAAACTTTGAGTGGATGGAGAAACTTAAAATATAGTTAAGCCTCTGCTGGTCTTCTGACCCCTGACTCCCATTAGGATGAACGGATTGGAAATTAGAAATTAGGATAATCATGGTAATAAGAATTTTTTGAAAAGTTTGTCAAGATAGCAGGCTTTAATCCTATTGAGGGCACATTTTAAATATCACATTTGAGTTTTATTACCGAATTATAAAATCATTATAGGTATTCATTTTAGGTGTGTTCTACAGAATGTAATTTGCACTGTTGTAGTCCAGCTGTAACTTCCTGCCAATTCTGCATATAATTGCTAATTAATCGCTGATCTGCTGCTTGTCAGAACTCAGTAGCTGAGCAGGTGAAACATTTGCATTTGAGAAAGCTGTTTTTGTATGTACAGAAGTACTAGATGTAAATCACAAACTGTGCTAAATTATGTCTTGAAATTAAAATAGAACTAAATGGAAAACTTTTTTTTTTTTTCACATTTTGGATATAGTAAGGGATAGATTTCTGTCAGTTTATTTTTATTTTTTTTGTTGCCATCCAATTTTCAGATTTCCGAATTTCCGAATTTTCTGATTTCCGAATTTCCGAATTTCGGATTTTCTGAGTTTCAGGATACCAAATTTGCAGAATTTGGAAATTCAAAAATTCGAAAAAAAGAAAAAAAATCTGTTTAATTTGAAATAATATCCAACTGTTAAATTATAGGTATTGGAATTTCCTTACAAATTTGGCTGTTAGTGATCACAATGAGTACGAATTCATCCAAAGTTACGAATTATCTGAAATAACGAATGCCGCATCTAAACAAATGGAACGGAACAAATGAATAATAAATAATTAATAATAAAAAAAGGTTTTATTATTATTATTTTTATTTATTATTATTAGATTGGGAGATTTCCCTTTGCTTTTTGTCTCAAAGCCAAAACAGGAAGTGAGAGAAAATCCTGGCAAAGTAAGGCAATCCCTCCAGAAGTAGTGTCTCCATCGGAAAATTTCCCCTCTAATCCTGTTCTGGTGACAACCCAAAATTTGGGATTTTCTTTTACTTTCACAGGACAAATAGGGAGCTTGAATAGAGAGGGCACAGACATCAATAAAATCCTGACTAGTGTTCTAATCTCTTTCCACTATATCCAAAAGAAAAAAAAATGTTTTGCCTTTAGGTATAGAAAGTTATGGAATGTTTTACACACTCAACCCCCCCCCGGACTAGGGTGTAGTATATTGTAAGTATAATTTTATATTTACATACAGTGGCAAAAATAATTCCTTCCTCACTAGGAACCTTTCCCCACTGCTAGTCCTGTACATAACAGACAAGGTACCTACCCACTTGCATCAAGCATGTCAAACCCAGGGGCCAGGATCTTAAATAGACTCTGCCACACTTAAGATGGCCACCAGAGTCACATGTGCCAATCGAATCGCTGCCCCAGTGACTCAGAGAACATAGAGGAACCATAATCCTCATGACTTCCTCTCCCTCAGCAATGCCGCTGTAGTTGAGAGCCACCTGCAGTGGAGATAGCAGACTGCACCTGCCTACAGACCTACAGTACTTTGTTAGACATGTACACTTCCGAAAAAATTGTTCATTTTCGTTTAATTTTTTTTGGGTCATTCGTTATGTTTGTAATTCGTAAATTAGAAAATAAGAAAATTCGTAAGGTCGAAAATTTGGAATGTCGTAAATTCAAAAATTTGTAAATTCAAAACCAAAAAAGAAAATCCAAAAATCTTAAAGAATAACTAACTAACTAATAATAAGTAACCAATAAATTATATTATTTTCTTTCACTTTCACAGGACAAATAGGGAGCTTGAACAGAGAGGGCACAGACATCAACAAAATCCTGACTGGCGTTCTAATCTCTCTCCACTATATCCAAAAGTAAAAAAAAAAAAAAAAATAAAGTTTTGCCTTTTGGTATAGAAAGTTAAAGAATGTTTTACACTCCCCCCCCCCCCCCGGTTTGTAATTTGGACTAGAATGTAGTATATTGTAAGTGTCATTTTATATTTACCTACAGTGGCAAAAATAATTATTTGATCCCCTGCAGATTTTGTAGGTTTATAATGGAGGGTCTATAACTTTTCAACCAAAAATACAAAAAAAAAACATATGGTACAAATGTTATAAACTGAGTTGCAGTTCAGTGAGTAAAATAAGTATTTAATCCCCTACCAACCAACAAGATACAGTGCGTCCGGAAAGTATCTTTTATTTTATCACTTAAAATCAAGAAAATATTTTTTATAAGTTGTAAAAACGTTACTACTAGACATAGTAGTATTCATCACGTGAAGCCATCAGGATGTATTTGAAGTGGTATTCCCCAGTTACTTGCTGTACTTGCTGTTTTGTTTCACCATCAATTGTAAACATATGGATGGTTCCCAGTAGATGGGGGTATCAACGCGTTTCGAAATATAAACGTAAATGATTTCTTCTTCAGAGATTTTTAGCACTTCTATAATATAGAGTGATCACACGTTAACACTAATATTTTAGAAACTTTTGCATAAAGTTCATCCAAGTACATTATATGGACACTTACATTATTTTTTCTTTTGCTAGAGTACTCTCCCAGCTTCGGAAGAACTCCCACATTTCTAATGTGACTCACTATTCGTGCTATACAAGACCGCTGGACTGCATCCAAAGATTATGGCACCAAAATTTTAAAAACGATGGGGTACGTCCAGGTCAGGTAGAAGAGGCCGGTGTGGGCATGCACGGAAACGCTGATGCATTGTACAGCACAGGGACTGAGCCCAAAGGGGTTGCCCCAAGATGCCGAAGGCGCCAGGGGGCCCGTGCGTGCCGAGGAGCTCCGGTGAAGGAAAATGGTGGCAGAGCTGGTAATGGTGATCATCAAGTGAGAAGGAGACATAAGGTGAAGAGATGGAACAAAGCTTGAGCAATGGAAAAACAGAAAAAAAACCAACAATAATATTATTAATAGCATAATAAAAGTACATATACATATTAGAAATCACGGATGCTGTATATTGTACATAAGACACTCAAAGGATATATATATATATATACAGAAACAGAATAGTTACAATATATGCAAAGCATAGAAAGGGAATAAGGTACATCAAAGAAGAGGGTGATGAAACATACAGTTGACACAGATGAATAAATTGGCCGTGTTTATACCCCAGGGAGAAGCCACAGGGGATGATGAAGATAGAAATAACACAAATGGATAAATGGGCACGAACTTTAGCAGTATGATCCCACCTCCCATCATTTTGAGCTAATTCTAATTTCAGTTCATATGTATAAATAAGCATATTAATAAGTGTATATTTAAGGTATGAAAAGAGACACATGACAATAAGCCACGTGAGGCCAGGTGGTGAAGTAGCATCAAAGTCCGAGTTCCATCTTAGCTCCCATTGTAGGAGGAGTTTGATAAGGTCTCCTCCCAGTGAACTTGGATGCACCCTGTCCAACACCAGAACAGACACTTTAGGGAAGCGGCAATTATGAACCTGTGCCACATGCCTCCCTAAGGCTGCTTTCACACTGGGGCGGTATTCAGGCGTTACAGCGCTAAAAATAGCGCCTGTGTAACGCCTGAAAAAAACCGGCCCCTCTAACTCCAGTGTGAAAGCCGGAGGGCTTTCACACTGGAGCGATGCGCTGGAAGGACGGTGAAAAAAGTCCTGCTAGCCGCATCTTTGGAGCGGTGAAGGAGCGGTGCTCCTATACCGCTCCTACCCATTGAAATCAATGGGACACCGCGGCAATACCGCCGGCAAAGCGCCGCTGCAGCGGCGCTTTGCGGGCGGGTTTAACCCCTTTTCGGCCGCTAGCGGGGGTTAAAACCACCCCGCTAGCGCCCGCACACCGCCGCTAAAACGACGGTAAAGCGCCGCAAAAAATAGCGGCGCTTTACCGCCGACGCTGCTCCCGCCCCAGTGTGAAAGCAGCCTTAAGGGAGGTCAGGGTTGCTGGTTTGCATGGCCAGAATGTGACGGTAAATTCTTTGCCATCATTTTTGTATAGTTTTGCCTATGTAGTAGCAGCTGCAGCCGCACTGCAAAAGGTACATAACTGCCATAGTTTGGCAGTTGGCAAAGTGTCTAGGGGTAAAGGTCCAGCCATTTGGTAGTTGTATATTTTTTTAGAGTGTCCACATATCTACAAGATATTCCATATTTTCTAAAAGATGCAATTTAAGGCTTTTAGCCTCATGTTTGTAGTCCTCATCGTTGGAGCAGTTGCGTTTTTCTCACAGATACTGGCTATAAGGGATCGAGTTGACCAGAGGCCTAGAAACTGGAAGAATGTAGGAAAATATGCCCTGGAGTTGGCTTCCTAAACAGTTTACAGGATAGCTCGTTCTTTGTATATTTCAACATCCAGAAAGGTGACTTTAGAGGTCCTCAGAGACATGGTCAATTTTATATTAAACTCTTTATGGTTAAGGACAGCCAAACATTCATGTAGTAGGTCCTCTGGTCCATCCCATAGTACGAAGATGTCATCTTTTTACCTGTGCCACATAAGGTTATGGCACAAGTACATGGAGATATCTTCGCCTTCAAATATGGTCCGCTCCCACTGCCCCAGGTACAAGTTGGTGTAACCAGGGGCACAACAAATGCCCTTGGCCACCCCCTGCACCTGGAGCAAGTGTCAACCGTCAAATGAAAAAACATTGTGCTTGAGTATGTATTCAAGAGAAAGTAGTATAAATGAATTGAAGGATTCTTCATGGTGACTAATTTGGGATAATACTTTGCAAATACATGCAAGTCCCTTGGTGTGTGGTATAGAGCTGTAGAGGGCCTCCACGTCTATGGTGGCCAAAATAGTGCCAGAAAACACGTGGACGCCGTCAATTATTTGTATAGATTTAAAATTGATCATATCGATCAAGCCCCTAAGGTCGCTTTAAAGGGCGTTTAAATTTGCCAGTGCTTGTCGTTCACTAAATGTGCGACATCCCTCAGATCCCGGTTTGTCTTTGTCATACATGCTCTGTAATAAAAGCTTGCATGTATAGAGATGCAAATCTTTTATCAATTTAAGCTTATCCAACATGTGATTTGGGAAAAAAGTGAGTCCCTTGGACAGAACTGAGATTTCGTCTGCTGTAAGGGAATGAGAGGAGAGGTTGATTACATTAAATTGTGGAGAAAGAGAATCGTATGCGTTTAAGATGGTGTTTGAACTGGGGGAGCCGGAGGGTTCCCTTGTTTTTTTTTAGAAAAAATATGGTGGGAATTTTTAGTGTGGAAAAAAGTGAAGGAATGTTGGCTCAAATAGTCGTGGATATTCCTGTATTAGATGCCTCACTTCGTGCTGGTACCGACCCACTTCCAGCGTTACCGGAAGGGGTGTGGGTGGGGTGCTCAGAGGGTCATTTAATTGGGATACTAGTTGGGGGATTCTCGCTATATCTGTATCTTTTAGGTCATCTGGTGTGTCTAGGTTGTTTAGAGGGGAGGCGGGAGACATTAGAGGATATGGATGAAGTATCAGGCATATCAGATTGCCTATAAGATTGCGTAGGGCCACTTTGGGTGTCCCTGTTGTTCGTTTTTGGATGCCACTTATAGGCTCTTCCCTCCTGGAAAGCCTGTTTGTCTCTTAGAAATGTTTTCCTTCTTTGAGAGTATAGATTTATTGAAGAACACCACATGAGTCCTCAATTTTTTATTTAGTTCCAGGAAGGAAGAATGGGTTTGCAGTGGCCTTATTTGTGAATAGATTTTTTTCTATGTTGGTGTCACTTTCAACTAGGCGTTTCTGATATTCATCAATTAAGAGATTCATCATTTTGTTAGAGCACAACTTAAGGTTGCTCTCCCAAGCCATTTTAAAGGTTGAATCAATATTCTCAAAAGAAGGAAAAATCTGTACACGTAATCCCAAAGGATTGAGTTCCTCCCTAATATACTCTTCAAATGTCCTAATGTGCCAATACATTCGTGATTTGATTTCCAGCCATTTGGTAAGGCCAGAAAACAGTTCAAATTCATGGGATTCATTATGGCCATACTCTTTTTGGAGATTTTGTCGCAAAGTCGTCCCAATATTCTGCCAAGCTGAAAAAATCCTACTGATATATAATCTGATAGGTAGACTAAGGGGGGGGGGACTTTGGGGTATCTACTACTCAGAATTAGAAAAAATTCTTATAGAAGGTCCACCTATCAATATATTGCTGGAAACCTGAGCCACATCCCAAAATACAAGAAAAGAAACACAGAAGGGTTGCCCTTGGGATTGTATGGGCAGAGGATAGAAAACCAGATAGGGAAGTACGAAGGGTATATAAAAAGAATATACAAAATATCTACCTCGAGAGCGGTGACGCTGGATGCTGCATATGCCGGGGGATCAATGGCTAGGCAAGCCCTCGGACACCTCAGTGACACAGGTGATCGGAGAGGCTCCTCAGTCCCATGGCGGGCCCTCCGGCTACCTGATGTCCATCTGCCTCAGGCATTGGACTGTTTCCATGCCTGGGGTGTATACTGACTGACCTCCCTGCCTACATAAACAGGCACCTGCATTAGTTGGCTGCTACACAGCCAAAATCACAGGATCTTGTTCCGACATGACTGCACACCAGTGCACAAAGCAAGGTCCATAAAGACATGGATGAGTGAGTTTAGGGTAGGGGAACTTGACTGGCCTGCACAGAGTCCTAGCCTCAACCCCATAGAACGCCTTTGGGATTAATTAGAGTGGAGACTGCGAGCCAGGCCTTCTCATCCAACATCAGTGCCTGACCTCACAAATGCGCTTCTGAAAGAATGGTTAAACATTCCCATAGACACGCTCCTAAACCTTGTGGACAGAAGAGTTGAAGCTGTTACAGCTGTAAAGGGTGGGCCAACTCAATATTGAACCCTACGGACTAACACTGGGATGCCATTAAAGTTTGTGTGTGTGTGTGTGTGTGTATATAAAGGTGTCCCAATACTTCTTTTGGTAATATAGTGTATGTAGATATGTAGAATTGTCTAATGTGTGCAGATTCAGGGCATGTATTTTTAAATCTTCATGATTCATATTCCTGAACCTTGTGATCCTCCACAAATCAGTCAATGTGACATATCACATACTCAGCAGGGCGCGCGCTCTTGGCACAGCCTGTTTTACAATATTGCATGCAAATATGCGGCCTCTCGGAGCCAAGGCCTGCCGAGAAGAACCTTTCCTCTTCTCCATAAAATGGGGAGGGGGTACTCTGTAGTTCACAGAGGTGAATATGGCAGGGCTGATCATTCTGCTTGAGATAACACTGCAAAGTGCCCAGGACAAAGGTAAAGCACTGGATTTTCAGTAGGATTAACAAGTATGTTTTGCACTTATCAAAACAATGTAACAAAATGTTTTCAAGAGTATAATTAAAAGACTTATGCCCCGTACACCCGGTTGGATTTTTTCATTAAAATTTTTTTTAGGGTTTACATACACATTGGAAAATAGGTACGGGGCATAAGACTTTTAATTATACTCTTGAAAACATTTTATTACATTGTTTTGTTCGATGGGAGCCTTTTGTCGGAAATTCTGACCGTGTGTAGGCTCCTTCGGACATTTTCCATTGGAATTTCCATCACACACAATTTGAGATCTGGATCTCAAGTTTTCTGACAACAAAATCCGTTGTCGGAAATGCTGATTGTGTGTAGACAATTGCGACGCACAAAGTTCCACACATGCTCGGAATCAAGCAAAAGAGCCGCACTGGCTATTGAACTTTTTTCTCGGCTCGTCGTACATGTTGTATATCACCACGTTCTTGACGATCACAATTTCTGACCAACTTTGTGTGACCGTGTGTATGCAAGACAAGTTTGAGCCAACATCCGTCCGAAAAAATCCATGGATTTTGTTGTTGGAATGTCCGATCAATGTCCGATCATGTGTACGGAGCATTAGGCTCCATTCACACTTGAACGACTTCAAAGTCACCCAATTTCCAATGCAAATGTAATGCAATTTCCAATCCAATTTGAAATTTGATCCGACTTTACACTAAATCGTATCAAAACTTGCATCAAAGTAGTCACCCTTTCAAAGTCGTTGCATCTTTAAGTTGCACCGATCTGAACGGGGGCGATTAAAAACATTAAAAACAAAAGTCTGGGACTTGTCAGGCGACTTTATATGTCCAAAGTCCCGTGACAAATTGCACATGTGTGAATGGAGCCTAAAAAAGGGTGCAAATAATTTTTAGGGTTTATATACACTTGAAATTAACACTAAAAGCTATCCTTATGCCACGTACACACAACTGGACTTCGACAGGAAAGGTCCGACAGAACGAATCCGTTGGACAATTCGATCGTGTGTGGGCTCTATCGGACCTTTGCTGTTCAAAAATCTGATGGACTTTGAAATAGAACATGTTTCAAATATTTCCGCCAGAACTCCCCTGGACCCAGTTCCTATGGAGAAATCCGCTGGTCTGTATGCTAGTCCGATGGACGAAAACCGATGCTAGGGCAGCTATTGGCTACTGGCTATGAACTTCCTTATTCTAGTCCGGTTGTATGTCATCACGTTCGAATCAGTCTGACTTTGGTGTGATTGTGTGTGGCCAAGTCCATTCATTCGGAAAGTCCATTGGAACTCTGCCGAAAGTCCGTCGGGAAGACCGTCGGACCTAGTCTGCCGGAAAGTCCAGTCGTGTGTACGCAGCATTAGCCTCCAAAAATAATCCATATGCTTCCACTAATTAATGGCCCTGTCATCTATTTTTCATGAAATTGTTTCTTATGCTGTGTACACACAATCGGATTTTGCGTGACCATGTGTATGCAAGGCAAACTTGATATGATGGCTTTTCCGACGGGATTCCGCTCAAGTTTGCCTTGCATACACACGGTCACGCAAAAGTTTGCTGAAATTACAACCGTCAAGAACGCAGGAACGTCCAACACTACGACAAGCTGAGAAAATGAAGCTCAATGCTTCCGAGCATTCGGCGAATTGTTTCTGAGCATGTGTATGAATTTCGCACGTTGGAATTGCCACAGGGGATCGCATTTTCGTATAGGAACTTTTCCCGACCGAAAAATAGAGAACCTGCTCTCAATCTTTTGCTGGCTGGAATTCTGCCAGCAAAAGACTGATGGAGCATACACACGGTCGCATTTTCAAATGAAAAGCTCTCATCGGTCTTTTGCATGCCGAAATTCCGATCACGTGTACGCGGCATTAGGGTCCATACACACTAGGCAGGCGATGGCATCCCAGAACAGATGGAAGAAAAAGGCAGCATAAAGACGCTCCTATGGAGCATATTGCACACGCGTTTAGGCATGCATCCTTTAACCCTAGAAATATTCTTTACACGTTTTTAACTACTTCCAGTTCTGGCCTTTTCTGGCACTTTTGGTTCACATATACTGTAACAATCAGTATTTTTTACTAGAAAATGACTTAGAACCCCCAAGCATTGTATATATATTTTTTTAAAAGCAGAGGCCCTAGAGAATAAATTAAAGGGTTTTACAATTTATTATGTCACACGGTATTTGCGCATCGGTTTTTAAATACAGTGTTCTGGGAAAAAAAATACACATTTTTTAATTGTAATGCAAAAAAAAAAACAATAAATAACCCAATTTTTGCGTAAAATATAAGATGAAGTTACGGCAAGTAAATAGATACCAAACTTGTTATGCTTTAAAAATGTGCATGCCCGTGCAATGGCGATAAATGACGTCAATTTTACTATCCATAGGCGACGCTTTAAAAGCCTTTACAAGTTACCACCTACACAGAGAAGGTCTGGTGCTAGAATTACTGCTCATGATCTGACGTTCGCAGCGATACCTCACATGCGTGGGACAATCGTTGTTTGTGTACAAGTGGGGGCTCGCCCTTGCGTGCAAGCACAGGAGGACAGGGGGGCGCTTTAAAATTTTTTTTCTAAATAGTATTTTATTTTATTTCTTTTTTTAGTTTTACACTGTTGCTTTAATTAATTATTTTTTGATCACTTTTATTGCTTTCACAAGGAATGTAAACATCCCTGTAGGGCTTCAACTAACAATTATTTTCACAATCGATTAGTTGGCCGATTAATTGTTTTGATTAATCGATTAATCGGTTAATCGATTCTTTCATTCAGCAAACGTACAAAGATTTTTCACATGAATATTCTTGTCTGAAAATTGATCTGTGTGGCCAGCATAAGACTCGGTACACACCTATGCAGTTTGCTTTTGATCAAATTTATGCAGTGCTTTTTGCTGTGCATGTGGATTTTTGCGCACATGATTTGGCTGCGATTTGCGTTTGCTTTTTTTTTTTTTTACTTTTTTTTGGCCAATTTGTTGTTGGGATGATTTTAAAAAACACAAATTGCTGCAAAAACGCACTACATGCTTTTCTGCAGCTTCTCCATTGAATTACGGTATATTGAACCAAACAAGCACCGTTTTGCGTTGAAAAAGGTCCTGGACCCGTACCAGCAGCTAAAAAAAAGCATAGATGTGAATGTTAAATGAACTGTAGTGCGTTTCTGCAAAAAGCATAAAAAAACACATGGGTGGGAACCAAATCTTAGCCCTTGTACACACGGTCGGACATTCCGACAACAAAATCCGTCAGATTTTGTCCGAAACTTGTGTTGCATACACACGGTCGGACAAAGTTGTCGGAAAATCCGATCGTACGTAACGGGATGACGTTATTTCATTACAATGGGACTACGTTCAGGCTAGTAGCCAATAGCTTTGGTCTAGGAATTTGATCTAAGCATGCGTGGCACTTTGTCCGATCGGAATTCTCTACACACAATCGGACAAAGTCCGATCGGATCATGTTGTCGGAAAGTTTTATAGCCCAACTCTAAAACTTTGTCCGTCGGATATTCCGATGGAAACAGTCCGATGGAGCCCACACACAGTCGGATTATCCGACAACACGGATGTGTAAGGGGTTAATTTTTTTTTACTGTGCAACAGTGAAAGTAATATTTACAGTAGCGATTATTTGCTCTTTTTGTACTATAAAGGGCTAATTTTAGTTTTTTTAATCCCATTATGTTACTGGCCGATTAATCGATTATGAAAATAGTAATCGATTAATTTCATAATCGATTAGTTGTCGATTCATCGATTAGTTGTTTCGGCCCTACATCCCCGTGACAGCAATGGGCAAGTGACAGAAACTCTTTATGGAGTGATCTGGGGTCTATAAGATCCCAGATCCCTCCTCTGCACTTAAAAGCATCCAACAACACCAAGATGTTTCTGAATGCTTTTCGATTAAAAAAAAATGGCGCCAAACTGGAAGTGATGTCATGTCATTTCTTCTGGGTTACTAATATGAACAGCCAATCAAAGCCAATCCCGGCTTTTCTAGTCATCAAATAGTTGCTCGGGTTTCCCGATGGGATGGGAGAATTTGAGAGAGTTGCGGAAGGCAGTGAGGGGGATACCAGGGGTTGATGCCCGGGCATCATCCCAGTGCAATCACCGAAAGGACAGGGAATGGTTAAAGAGCCGACTCTGCCCTTCTGCCTGGGGGAGGTGCCCCCCCTGTAAAATGATGCCCAAGGAAAACGCCTTGTTTGCCTCGTGGTAGATACACCCCTTCATACAGTGGGATTATGGAGAACGACACCCTCTAAAAGGGAGTCGCAACAGAGCAAAAAAAGGAATTTGGAGATGTGAAGTCGGCTGAGAGCAAGGGACTTTTTGGGCTCATTTGCATTCGTTTTCGGTTTTCGAATACAGATCGCTATTCAGAGAGTACTTGGCAGGTAGTGAAGATGCATTGTATTGCTCCTGACTGCCTGCTTTAACCCCTTCATCCTCACACCAGCACGCCACAGCCATGTGCATTGCATGTGGTTTTGGGGGGTGCGTGCAGAGCAGTCCCATTTACTTGAACGGGTTGCGTTCAGCAGGCGCTATGCTGGGGCATAATTCCTATGGTGGCCGTGAAGCAAAGCAGTGTAGCTTCAGCATGTGTACACCCCCCGGCCACTGCCTTTGCAGCTAAAGGGGGTAGAGTTTGTGGAGCGGTAAAAGCAAGCAGCAATCCGGAGCTTTCCGTTAGGCACTGGTAACTGTGGTTCAGGGCCGGATTAAGAACATCATGGGCCTGGTACTGAGGATTATGGTGGGGCTTTTTATAAAAAAAAAAATAATAATAATTAAAAATGCAAACATTTTTTTGTTATAACAAATTAAATTAAATAGAGAGAGGGAGGAGGAGAGAGAGAGAAAGGGGATGAGAGAGGGGTGAGGGGTAAGGGAGGGAGGATGAACGATAGAGGGGGGATTAGAGAGAGAGAGAGAGAGGATGCGAATGAGCATGTGTGAAAGTTACAGCAACGCAGTCTGGGCCAAGGCAAGTGACCGAAGGCACAGAACCCGGAAGGAAGACAGGGTGAAGATAGAACAAAAGTGTGCCCATTCTAGAGCTGGTAACATTGAGGATATTCAATATCATTTTAAAGAACTGTTTTTGTATGTAAGAGGCATAGGGGAGGAGTATGGATGGTATAAAAGTGGGAAGCATGTGCAGGTGAGGGAGAGGAATGTGGAGGGTATAACAGTGGGCACCATTTACAGGAGAGGAGTGAAGAGAGGGGATACATAGGGACTTTGAATGAAGCAGTTGACAGATTGGGGTCAAGATAAAAAATTGAATTTTATTACATATAAGTAGTACTGATATATATCACATATAAAAGGTTGCATGTGCATGCGCACACAACATAACCTACATAAATGCATGTGTATACAAAACATTCAACATGATATCTGGGTAATAACTTATAGCAGTTACAAATTTCATGAGGTGATTACATATACGAACTGGGAAGCACATGACGACAAGATATAAAGGTAAGTATAAATTAGTATAACCTATAAAAATGTTCATCAGAGTAAAATCCTATTGAAGCAAAATAGCTGCATCCTTGGTGCCTGACGCGTTTCTGTGAATACACTTCTTCAGGGACGGATGCCATAGGGTATCTGAAAATAACAAAGTATGGTGGCATCAGAAGATTAACTAGGTACAACCAGAAAGGACAGTATGTCAATTCTGCGTACTTACGATATATACCAAGCTAAGCTGTAGGGTGGAGACTGGGCCAAAAGAACTGTCCTTCCCCGGAGCTGAGGTGGCAAAAGATCCGGCACAAGACAGGCACACAACGGTGTCCTCCCCAGAGCACAGACCACCACTTCCACAATATGGCCAATAATTGATCAAAATAGTAAATGGATATCTGAAAGGGATGAATATATTCATTGAGATGCACCAGTAATACTAAAAAGTAGGAAGAATAAGCAACTTTGTAATAATAATAATATCACAAAGTATTACCTTGAATGTGCTTAAAACAAGAGCTTTGCCGAGCTATGGCATCTGCACGTGTGTGGAAGCAAGGACTGCACCCGAGAGGATGCCCTATGTGCGTCCTGCCCGTGCTGGCGATCCCCACCACAGTCACGCTGAACCGACAGTACAGATGTACAGGAGAGGAGTGTGGAGGGTATGCCAGTGGGCAGTATGTACAGGAGAGGAGTGTGGAGGGTACGATGGGGACAGTATGTACAGGAAAGGAGTGTGGAAGGTATGATGGGGGCATTATGTACAGGAGAGGAGTGTGGAGGGAAAGATAGTGGGCACTATGTACAGTAGAGGAATGTGGAGGGTATGACAGTGAGCAGTATGTACAAGAGAAGAGTGTGGATGGTATGACAGTGAGCAGTATGTACAGGAGAGAAGTGTGGAGGGTATGACAGTGGGCACTACGTACAGGTGAGAAGTATGGAGGGTATGACAGTAAGCAGTATGTACAGGAGAGGAGTGTGGAGGGTATAACAGCGGGCACTATCTATAGGAGAGGAGTGTGGAGGGTATGACAGCGGGCACTATGTATAGGAGAGGAGTGTGGAGGGTATGACAGTAGGCACTATGTACAGGTGAGGAGGATGAAGGAATCTGGGAAGAAAAAATGTAAAGGTTTGTGGAAGGATGTTTAGGGACTGTGTAGTGGTTAAGCGGGCCATACATGAATTGAAATTAAGCCAATTAAGCAGAGACCAGCTGTAGTTGATCTATGTATGGGCTAGCTGGTTGTGCACAAGTCAATCTATTATCTGACTTGAGTACAACCAGCCTGTAAGGTTTTTCCCAAAACAGTCAGTGCTGCCAGCTCTAGTTAGCAACACTGATGATTGTATTGTGTGGTTAGGGAAGGCTCCCCACTGGCAGAACACAATAACACTGCAGGAGTGATTCCCCCATCCACAGGTTAGCAGATGAGAGGGTGTGTGGGGACAGGCTGGGGAGAGAGGTCTGTCAGCAGGGGGGTGTGAGGTGGTCATGGAGGGATATCAATCAGCGTGTGGGGGGGGGGGGGGGGTAACTGGGAGTGATATCTTCTATGGTCTGTCATCCGTAGGTTGGGAAATGGTCATCTGTGATATAAGTTGAAGGGAGGTGGCTAACATGGGGAGTGACTTGGTTGGTGAGGAGTGTGAAATGGATGGTGTGTTTCAAGTTTCTTTCACATTTGCGGTAATGGTTACTGGCCTCTGAAAAGATATCTGTTGTGTATTGCTTGACTGTGGTATACCAGATAGAATGCTTCCAGAACCCCAACCTTACCTTATCCCCCATTAACTTGAGACCACACTGGTTGGAGTAAGAAAAGGCCATAGCAGCCTACTTTATTATTTTAAAACAAAATAAACAAATAAATTCCAATAGGAACAACTCTGTATGAAAATATGTACTCTCAAGAATATAAAATTATAACAATAACAAACAATATCACAATATAACTTCTGAATAGCAACCACTGCATGGCATTGGTCTGTGCAGGCAATTATCACCAAAAACATCTGAACCCATGACCAACTTGACACTGCGGTCCCTCTCCAAGCGTAATAATGGGCCTCAAGCCGACAAGCAGGCTCAAAGACAAACGCTGTCCGCAGTGCCCCCATAACACTTTCCTTCTAACCTCAGTTATCCGGAAACCACCATCAGGATCCTATCCAGCGATAGTTCCTGAACCATTTTGCCATATCTCCTTCGCCTGCACAGACCAAAAACCCGCCACCGCATGAGGAAGTAAACCCACTTACTGCCGCATGCCCCTCCACACCCGAAGTGCTTGCTCAATACCATCCTGGATCCCCAGAGTCCACAGGTCAAGGGCCACGTCATTCAAGTGAACTCCATCCTTTCTCAGGTATCCCCAAGTCTCAAACTCAAGTTCTAAGTGTCTAATGGCCAACCCCCCATTCCAGACCATGAAGTTACTAACCGCCCTATTCTCCTTCCTCCTGGCTCTATTCACCCCCTCAACTGACCTGGCCACCCGCCACGTGGTGCGGGCCACCATGTCCGACCAAACTATGACCATGTTTGGAAAATCCATGCTGAGACGCCACACGTCAAACTGAATATCACACGTAAGGTCAATCATAGTCTTACTGCCCAAGTCATTACCTCCCGCATGGATCACTAGTACGTCTGGGGGCCTGTCTCTCTGCGCAAAACGATGAACCTCCCCCACCAATCTGCCCCATAACATTCCTGGGAAACCAAACCACTTCATACAGACCTCACTTTTAGCAAAACCTAAACGTCTGCCTCCCCTCCTAGCATCACCCCGTCGTGCCCCCCAGCACACATAGGAATGGCCCATCATCCAGACCAATCCTTTTGCCGTACCTGAAACAGAAGAAGACAGGAAAAACAGCCATGATCACCACCGTACAGTAACAGCATAACATGAAACCAACACATTCCAACCAACCCCTTCCCCTGTCAACCTTCCGCAAACCCCTAAGTCAGCTATCCAGCCCAGGATAACCGTCCCTTCTCACCTTTTTTTTTTTGATAGACCAAAGCTAACCAAACTGAGCACCGATCACCATGAGGTGGCCCACCGCCCCCACTTGCACCCAAACCAACTGCCTGCACCACCCCAGGTGGGAAGCAAGCCCCAGTAGATCCATCCGAACCCATACCAACCAGCCGACCACAGCACTACGAGTCCCGCCAGGGTACCACACAGCCCCTCCCCCTCAAACAGCATCCTGTTTTACAGGCGTATCAAAAGCCAAATCCCACAACCACATAGGGTAGGGAGTCCCAAACCTTTCCGCCCCCGGTAACAACTCCCGGAACCTCTCCCACTTGAACCTGGACAGCGCATCCGCCACCACGTTCTCCACGCCCGGAAGATGCACCGCATGAATGAACACATTCAACTGCAGGCACCGCAACACCAGGTGACGCAGCAACCGAATGACGGGGGGGGAAGAGGCTGTATGACGATTAATGACCTGCACAACCCCCATGTTATCCCCATGGAAACGCACCTTCAGGTCCCTGAATGAGGCGCCCCACAGTTCCACCGCCAGAACCACTGGAAACAACTCCAGCAGCACCAGATTCAACGTGTACCCTGCCGCCACCCATGATTGCGGCCAAGGACCCGCGCTCCATTGTCCCTGAAAAAACGCCCCAAATCCAAAAGCCCCGGCCGCATCGGTGAACAATTCCAGGTCAAAGTTGCTGACCGGCCCTGACATTCACATCGCCCGCCCATTGAACGACTCCAAAAAAGTCTGCCAGACCTTCAAGTCTGCCTTATGCGATTTCACTAATCGCACAAAATGCGTAGGGGACCTGACACCCGCCGTGCTGGCTGCCAACCTGCGGTTGAAAACCCGCCCCATCTGTAAAATCCGGCAGGCAAAATTGAGTTTCCCCAGGACCAATTGCAATCTCCTCAGCTGAACCTTCCGAACCCCCAACAACTCTGTTATCTCCTGCCGCAAGTCCGCCAACTTGTCTTCAGGCAACCGGCACTCCATGGCCTCGGAATCCAAGACAATTCCCAGAATGACCGTACAAGGTCCCTCAGTTTTGTCCGGTGCCAAAGGAATGC
Organism: Lithobates pipiens; assembly: GCF_037356315.1. NCBI lineage: Eukaryota > Metazoa > Chordata > Amphibia > Anura > Ranidae > Lithobates > Lithobates pipiens. Next base: position 563,209,706 of record NW_027507764.1, on the reverse strand, counting down.
CAAATATGGCCGCAATATGCTGCAGCGTCGCCAACAATATCGTGCAAACCTTGGAAGCTGACAGCCCAATGCACAGAAAATCGTCAAGATAGTGAATGATCGAATTCACCCCCGACACATCCCTCACCACCCATTCAATGAACGAGCTAAATTGTTCAAACACCGCACAGGAAATTGAACAGCCCATCGGTAAGCACTGGTCTACATAGAAACCATCCTCCCAATGACACCCCAACAAACGAAAACTATCTGGATGCACCGGCAACAAACGAAAGGCCGATTCCACGTCCGCTTTGGCCAGTAACGCCCCTTTTCCATACCTGCGCACCCAATTCACCGCCGCGTCAAACGACGTGTATGACACGGAGCAAACTTCCTGATCGATCCCATCATTCACCGACCCACCCTTTGGAAATGAAAGGTGGTGAATAAGCCTGAACTTGAGGGGCTCCTTTTTGGGCACCACACCCAATGGAGAGACCACCAAGTCGTCCAAAGGAGGCACAGGGAAAGGGCCACACATCCTACCCAACGCAACCTCCTTCCGCAGTTTTTCCGAAACCACTTCCGGATGTTGTAGGGCCGACTTCAAATTGGGTGCCAACGGGGGAATCACCGCCAACGTGCAAGGAATCCTAAATCCATCCGTGAATCCATCCTCTAGAAGCTTTGCTGCACTCCTGTCCGGATACCTACCGAGAAACGGCCGCATCCTTGCCACCATCACCGGAGTCCTCCCTCTTGTTGCTAACATCCCCCGGTCGGCCCTTCCCTTGCTTAAAGCATCTGGAGGCAGGATGAGCTCCGCCGCAGCCCGAACACTCGTGCTTGAACCGGCAACCACTGCCAAACTTACAGGTACCAGAGTTGTACTGCCAACACACCCCTTTTTTATTTCCGGCCGGTTGTCCTGGGGCCGAAGGTCCACCGCCCCCCCCCTGAAAAAACTGCCCCGGGGCCCTCGCCGTCGTCATCAAACGCAAACACAAGCTGATGTCCTTGTGGTCCCATCGCAGGTCCGGCCGCACCGCTCTCCGCTGTCTGAACTGTTCGTCAGAGCGCAACCACGCAGTTCCGCCGTACACCCGGTAAGCCTCCCCAATCGAATCCTAGTAACAAAACAACGCCGAACAATGTTCGGAGTGTTTCTCCCCTATGACACTGGCCATAATGGCAAATGCCTGTAACCAATTCGCAAATGTCCTAGGAATCAATCGATACCTCCGTTTTTCTTCATCCTCCTTCTTGGAATCGTCAGGCTTCACCCTATCCAAGTTGAACTTCTCCAGCGGCAACAACGAGAAGATCTCCACATACTCACCCTTCCACAGCTTTTCCCGGACCTCCTGCTTTAAATGAGCCCCTAATGGTCCCTCGTAACAAACGTAGACCTCACACCTTGCCGCGTCTGCCAGCCTAGTAATGTCCTGCCTCACACTTTTTTCACCAGACGCCGCCACCTGTTCGCCCACCGGAACCACACTCTTGTCACTCCCCACAGCGTCCACAACCGGCCCCTCAACCACAGGTCCCAGAACAGGCCGAGCTGCAGCTATGCTCGCCCCCGCCATACCGCCCCCCGGGGGGCACCCATGCCGCCCCCGGCCCCACTGGTGCCGTAACCCCCGCTCAAACTGACACACCAGTTCTCTCAAACCCACCAAAAAACCTTGCAAGCCCTGAGAAACCCCTGCCCCCCTGTTCCCGGACCCTGGCTATGCCCCCCCCCCCCCACAGTCCCCCTGCTCTAAATTACCTGACGTACACAATCCTGGTAAAGTAGCAGGTGACTTACCGGGCTGCACAGGAGACGCCCCATCAGCCGATCGCCCCTTCACTCCAGATACCCTCCCGACGACTGGAAGGGCCGCATCGTCCACCTCATCCGATTCCTCCATGGCTCCCAGCTCTCGGTCCACCTCCTCCGATGATGAGGACCCGCCAGACTGCTCTCCTCTGGCTGCCGCTGTGTTTTCTGCCATCCGCGCCCGTCTGCGCTCCGCGTGACCGGCCTCCGACTTCCACTTGGCCTTGCCCCGACTGGCGTACGCCCCCACAGTCCCGCAGTCTCCATCCATGTTCGCTGTGTCCCTGGGCAGCCTCCGTCCCAGACTGCGGCAATCCCCTGCCGTGGCTGTGGCTGGCCCGGGGATAGCAGACATCCTATGCCCCCTCCCGTCCCCCCCACTGCTCAGCTCCGCTCCGGGGGCGGGGCCAGCGCTCCGAAATGACTCTCCACCGTGCTCCCCTGCTGTCACCACCGCAGGCCCGGGAACCACCGCTCTCCCTCTTTTGATGGCTGCTCTCTGCTCCTTACCTGGGGGGTGGCCTGCGCTAAGAAGGGGCTCCAAAGAACAGTCCCCTGCCGTCACGTAAGCAGGCCTGGGGACATCAGCTCTCCCCCTCGTGACTCCTGCTCGCTGCTCCATTCTGGGGGCGGGGCCATCGCTCCCTGAAGCTGCTCTCCTGGCCGTTCTGTGCTCCATCCCCATCCCTCTGAGCCTCCCCCGCGTGGCAGATCCGGGCTGTGTAGAGCCCTGTCCCGGGAGACCCAAGCTGCCTGTGGCCAATCTTGTAACCGGGGGTGCCGCCGATCGTACCGCCAAGCCGCCGTCCCCCGCCCGCTGTTCCCCCCCCTGTCTCTTGGGCGAAAACCGCTCCGGCGGCCGGGATCGCCCCGCCCGTGTGCTCACCCTGCTCCCACCAGCAGTCATAGGCTCCGGCCGTGTTACCAAACCCCCCAGGGAATCCAAAAGCCAGTCCTCACCCCAGACCGCCGCCTGCTCCCTCAGCTGCATCAGAAGCCTCTCCACAGTCTCCATGCTGGAACTTTTTCCTCCGTCTTCTGTTAACTCCCAGCATGCCCCAGGGGACTATATTGACTTTTCTAACCCCGCCCCCTCGGCACCCTAGTCCTTCCCTTAATTCTTTCATCTGCTCTACTGTTAACCCCGTCATGTCCGCCCTGCACTTATCGCCTTTTGGCTGTCAGCTCCGGGCTCTCTTTTCAACGAGTGGTATAGCAGCAGCTGACAGGCGTTCATAGGGTGCTACTGCCGCTTCCTTGTTTTTTTTTTCATTGCTGAATGTCAGTTTTACATTGTTGGACTATGCTGCTACTACGAGCGAGTTTGAGAGACAGTGCTGCCTATCAAACTCTGCAGGCTCCAAGCTGTCGATTGAGCTCAGTGCCTCTGACAAGAAGTGAGGAGAGGCACTGTGAGCTCATCCTCTCAGTCTGTTGCAAACAAAGTGTGCCGGCTTGTATTTAAACTGGCTGCTTTGCATGTAGCTTCTGACAGGCTGCGCATGGAGCCCTGTATCTTTTGACCAGTAGTGGGGTAGACCTTCAGCTAGATACCACCTAAATTTGGTCTCTATGTGACCCATGGTTGCCAAGCCACGACCCTGGAAGTCAATCGTTTTTTTTTTTTTGGGGATTTTTTTTTAAAAATGGGCCCCTATGTTAATCCGGCCCTGACTGTATTGGAAGCATGCAGCACGTGCGCTCTCGGCACAGCTAAATTGACAGCAATTCATACAAATATGCGGCCTCTCAGTGCCAAGGAGTTAAAGTAACATACCCAGCTTGCTGTCTGCTGGTCGGTCTGGCACTTAACCCATCTAGGTGGCGGGCAGCGGCTCCCGTGTCCTCTCCTCCACCACGGCTGCCTCCTCCCCTCCTCCTAGGTGTCCAATAGGATCACCTGTCCTTTTAGCCAATCGGGTGATGGGTCTCGAGACCTGCTTCCTGATTGGCCGGGAGGAGGATCTGTGTTACAATAGCGAATTCATTGTAACACACCTGGGTGGGCTCGGTTTGCATTCTCTGCACCCAGAGCCCACCCTATTTTGAAGCCTATTAGAGCCTCTGGCCTCGGGGGGGGTGGGGGGGGCAGGACTTTTGCGATACAGCCAGGTCGGCCAGTCCTGCCCCCGGTTGTATCGCAAAAAATGGCCTGGTCATGAAGGTGGGTAAATATTCTAGAGGGAAAGTAGTTTAGAAGTCTATTTATAAAAGTTTTTACAAAAGATTCACACAACTTTCACAGAGGATTCCCCCGTTTTTTTGACTTGTTTCAACTGTTCTCAAAAATATGTGGGAAAAAAAAAAAAAAATCAACATATTCAAAAATACATTAATCCCATGTAAGAGTTGTAAGAATCTTGTGTGAAAACAGTGGCGGCTGGTGCCCAAAATATTTGGGGGGGGGGGGCAAACAAACTGAAAAGTTTGGCAAAAAAAAATTCAATTGCAGCCTCTGTGCCATCAATCGCAGTCACTGTGCCATCAATTGCAGTCACTGTGCCATCATTCGCAGTCACTGTGCCATCAAACGCAGCCACTGTGCCCATCAAACACAGCCACTGTGCCATCAAACGCAGCCACTGTCCTATCAAACGCAGCCACTGTGCCCATCAATTGCAGCCACTGTGCCCATTAATTGCAGCCACTGTGCCCATCAAATGCAGCCACTGTGCCCATCAGTTGCCACCACTGTGTCCCATAAAATCCCGACACTGTGCCATCAATCTCAGCCACTGTGCCCATCAATTGCTACCACTGCGCCATCAAACGCAGCCACTGTGCCCCTCAATTGCCGTCACTGCGCCATCAAACGCAGCCACTGTGCCATCAAATGCAGCCACTGTGCCCATCAATTGCCATCACTGTGCCATCAATTGCAGCGACTGTGCCCATCAATCGCCACCACTGCGCCATCAAACGCAGCCACTGCGCCATCAAACGCAGCCACTGCGCCATCAAATGCAGCCACTGTGCCATCAAACACAGCCACTGTGCCCATCAATTGCTGCCACTGCAACATCAAACGCAACCACTGTGCCCCATAAAACACAGCCACTGGGCCCCATCAAATGCAGCCACTGTGCCATATGAATGGCTGCCAGTGTGCCCCCTGCCAGGCCCGCCATCTGCACTTACTTGTCTTGTGGGACAGCTTCTCAATGTCTTCTATCATCCTCTCTTCCCGTCCTCTGCTATGATTGGATGCCTGGCGTCCAATCTCAGTGCCTGTCATTTCAGCCAATCAGGTGACGGGTAATAGATCTGAGCCCCTGAATGGAGGAAAGGCGGTTTAGTGTTATAAAAGCGAATATTCATTTGCTTTTCTAACACAGCTGAGTTTTTGGCGCTCGCAGGTCATCTTTTTTTGACACCTGTTAGAGCCTATGACTCTAATCATGTGCTTTAAAACCACCCTCCGCCAAAGGGGCCCGTGCCTGTATAGGGGTTGGCAGCGGCGGCCATAGATAGATTCATGCAATGCATGAATCTATCTATTGGTGGTAGAGGGGGGTGGCAGGAGTGAGGGGGCGGCGCCCGTGCGCCCTTAATGCATGGGCTGCCACTCTGTGAAAACATTTATAAACAGATGTCTCAGGTGTAACCCGACCATTAGGATAGTACTTGATGAATTAAAAAATATAATTTTCTTGAATCCATTCCAAACCCTGGCGATATTTCTTCCTCTGACCGCTGCTAATGTTGCCGGAATGAATGTATTGCATTAATCAGCCATGACGAATGGTAGAGCACTTTGTGAAATAATGTTCTGTGTCAATCCACGGAGGACGACTGAATGACCCAAACGTCCCACCCAATGTTCCTCCGCCGCTCCTCGCCACCTGATACATTGAACCCACGTCATCTCCTTTATGCTTTTTTTTCTTCCTAATTTGCAATAAAAGAAAGACTTCCACTATAAAAAATGTAAAAGCTAATGAGAAAAATGATTAATTTCCAGCCGTCACCGTCAGCTAATTATTCATCTGTGAGTTTGGAGCTGGCGAGGCTGTGATTTGGAATTTAAAGCAATTTGCACAATGTGTGTCCCCAGGCTTCCATAACGCCGGTAATGCCGTTTGAACTGCTCCGGTGCATATCAATAACCTGCTAGGTACATAATGAACTGTTCCATAGATTTTTAGTGATGTGCTTCAAAAAAACAAAATGACATATAATAAAACAATTAACATTGTCAGGACTGAAGTGTCTTTACCAAGAACAGATATGTATGTAGCACTGACCCCCAAAGGAGCTGCTGGTTTAAATTGGGCCTGCACTCTACCAAGAAACCCCACTAACTTGACTCAATCCCCTTGGCACAGCTGTGGTGCAATGTACTATAGTACAATATAAGGAAATACAAAATACCTGTATTCTACCCTCAGGATCCACTGGCTCCACCTGCTGGGGAAAAACTACACCACACAACTGGATACTTAACCAGAAATATCTTTTACTGCAAAATATTTAGACAGGTGATTACAGAAATTGTGCTGTCATCCCAACATAGGACGACAGCACAATATATTTCAATATAAAAACAATATAAAATGTATATTTTTATATATATATATATATATATATATATATATATATATATATATATATATATAGACCTGGTAGCTCCCCTCTATTTTAAAGGCTATACGTGAGATCTCACTTAAAGTACTTTATCCCGGGTCTTCTTTATTCGCTAGCTAAAGTCACTTCTTTGTTATTTGTAATCCAAAGTCTGTGGCGGGTTAAGCTGAAGTGCTCCTGGTGTAACTCTAATAACTTATTTACAATGCTTGAGGCACCAAGGTAAATAGGCCTCAAGCCTGCTTAGTGTCAGTTGCTCTGCTACTCCTCTGTGGAACCACGGATTCCAGTGAGGCCTGTATGTGAATCTAACTGCATGCAAAAGTTAACAAACGGTGGGTCGTAACCCGCTTACCAACTGGATCGGAGTTCTGCATGATCACTTTGGTCCGGTGACTGTGGCTTGCCTCTAGTCAGCTGGGCCAGACGCTCTGTATCGCTCCGCTGAATGAATCAGGTTCTCCGATTCTCCTCTGAGTGTCTCTGGACCTTCTCAATCCAGTCCTCATCTTTCAGGCTCCATCAGGTCACTTCACTAACGAACAGGCTGGCGTTTTGCGATGGCTGCAGGCCGCTGTCTCCGGGAAGCCTCCCCACAGATCCGCACAGGCAGGCAACGTGATCCCAAGAGACCTAAAATGGCCGCTCGGGTCCCTTTTATCCCTTACCCAGCATGCACTGTGTAAGAGATTGTTCATGGGTAGATCACACAGACTCCTGGGTAACAAGGTCAACCTTCTCAATCTCACTTCCTGTACAAGTCTTTAGGTTGTTCTGAGGTAATAATATACAAGTGCGTTAACCAATATTGGTCACTAGATGGCTCTGGTAAGGAACCACAGTAATGTCCAGTAACCTTACATTAAAGTATACATAACCACATTAATAGGCAAGGACGTCAGCGCTACATGTAAAATAAAAAGAAGTAGGGACAATTGCTGAGGCTGTCTTCCTACGACCAAAAGAGGGGGAGAAAATAGGCTATCTCGGTACTAACAACAATGATACACTTTGAATAAAGTTATCATTTATTACATATAAAATATACATATATTTTTACAAAAATTTGAAATCAAACCATAAAAACTAAAAAAGTTAACAAACGGTGGGTCGTAACCCACTCACCAACTGGATCGGAGTTCTGTGTGATCACTTTGGTCCGGTGACTGTGGCTTGCCTCTAGTCAGCTGGGCCAGATGCTCTGTATCACTCCGCTGAATGAATCAGGTTCTCCGATTCTCCTCTGAGTGTCTCTGGACCTTCTCAATCCAGTCCTCGTCTTTCAGGCTCCATCAGGTCACTTCACAAACAAACAGGCTGGCGTTTCGCAATGGCTGCAGGCCGCTGTCTCCGGGAAGCCTCCCCACAGATTCGCACAGGCAGGCAACGTGATCCCAAGAGACCTAAAATGGCCGCTTGGGTCCCTTTTATCCCTTACCTAGCATGCACTGTGTAAGAGATTGTTCATGGGTAGATCACACAGACTCCTGGGTAACAAGGTCAACCTTCTCAATCTCACTTCCTGTACAAATCTTTAGGTTGTTCTGAGGTAATAATATACAAGTGCGTTAACCATATTTGGTCACTAGATAGCTCTGGTACGGAACCACAGTAATGTCCATTAACCTTACATTAAAGTATACATAACCACATTAATAGGCAAGGACGTCAGCGCTACATGTAAAATAAAAAGAAGTAGGGACAATTGCTGAGGCTGTCTTCCTACGACCAAAAGAGGGGGAGAAAATAGGCTATCTCGGTACTAACAACAATGATACACTTTGAATAAAGTTATCATTTATTACATATAAAATATACATATATTTTTACAAAAATTTGAAAGCAAAACATAAAAACAAGAAAAGAAAGTCAATACAGTATACATATACTTGTAGACTTCCAGAATGTCTGGTTATCAAAACTTTCACACAGATTGTATGATCCTCTACTAGTTTTGCAATCAAAGGACCGCTTCGTCAGGACGATAAATCTATAATATAAATATTATATTTGGAGAAAAATTGCAAAAAATAACAATAGAATAGAGAAAGATACAATTATATTAGAATCATATCAAAACCAGTTATACAGTATATGAAATGCAGCAAAAAACCTGGGTACATTTGCTTACCCATGAGTCCCAGGCCAGGAGCAAGCTTCAGTCACCAAAAAGTCCCCCCCCCCCCGGTGGACATGGGGGGTTTACGTACATATGTCTAGGCGGAGAATGTTAATGTATATGTACAAATAAGTTGCGATAATAACCAACCTGCTGGAGATACATCACAACAGCAGATTGGTTATTATCATCACAACTTATTTGTACTTATACATTTACATACGTAGACATATTATCTGCGTAAATCCCCCATGTCCGGGACTTTTTGGTGACTGAAGCTTGCTATTCTATTCTTTTATTTTCTGTTATGTTCTTTTCTATTCTATTCTTTTTTTTTCTATTCTATTCCTTTATTTTCTATTCTATTATATTCCCTTTGCAAAATGGAAACCTATTCAAATTCTAAAACTTTTTGAATTCGAAAACCATTTGAAAACGTTTTGAATCAATCCGAATTCGAAAATTAAAATAAATTTGAATACGAATAAACAAAATGAATTCCGAAAACGAATTAAACGAATTTAACTACACGGATTTATGTAAATAACTAATCGAAACGAAACAAAACAAAACAAACTTTTTCGTTCTGCACATGTCTAATGGGGCCTGCAGAATACCAAGTTATGACTGCCCAAATCATGATTGTGCCACTATTATGCTTTACTGTTGGCAAAAGACAGTTCTGGTTGTAAGCTTGGGACGGTGTTCACCACACACAAACACGTCTGGTGGTTGGGAACAGTGTAAAGCTCGATTCATTGGACCATATTACAGTCTTCCACCGATCGATAGTCCACGATTTATGGGTTTTGCACCACTCTCTCCTCTTCTGAGCATTAATATCGGTCACTACTGGTTTGACAATTGCAGCTCGCCCGTTAATGTTTTGCTTATGCAGTTCGAAAAAATGTGGGATGGTAGTGGTAGGAGTTTCAAGCCCCCCCCATTGATTGATTTCAATGGGGGGGGGGGGTTATGATAGGTCAGAAAGGTCAGCTGATTGGGAATGCTCTGGGAGGTCTTCTGGGATAGGTCATTTAAGATCACTTGACCCCCCGGAACATTTTAGGAATTCCTAGGACCTCTATTTAAAGCGGAGGTCCACCTTAAAAAAAAAAATCCATAAAAATGCTCCTAAAAATGAAGTAATGAAATAAAAAGAAAGTGAAAAAATTTTTTTTTTTACTTACCAGAAATGGTTGTTGCTAGGCAGATTGTCCTAATCTGCTACTTCCTACTCCGCGGTGATCTTCATTCTTCTCCTCCTCGCGTTGTCTTCTAGGGAATGGGGCGCACTGTGTTCTGGGAACTGTGTGTGTCCCAGACTACAGCCGGGCTAAATCACAAAGCGCCGCACAACTCGCTGATGCACAGTAGGAAATGGACAGTGAAGCTGCAAGGCTCCACTGCCTGTTTCTCTTAGTACGAATGGCGGCGCCGAGAACCCGATCCGATGGACGAATCGGCCTCGGGCGGCTGACACCAGGGGCACCCTGGACAGGTAAGTGTGCTTATTAACCACTTGCTTACTGGGCACTTAAACACCCTTCCAGCCCAGACCAATTTTCAGCTTTTGGTGCTCTCACACTTTGAATAACAATTATTCAGTCATGCAACACTGTACCCAAATTAATTTTGTGTCCTTTTTTTCCCACAAATAGAGCTTTCTTTTGGTGGTATTTGATCACCTCTGGGGTTTTTATTTTTTGCGCTATAAATGAAAAAAGACCGAAAATTTTGAAAAAAAACGCATTTTTCTTTGTTTCTGTGATAAAATTTTGCAAATTATAATTTTTTTTTCATAAATTTTGGCCACAATTTATACTGCTACATATCTTTGGTAAAAATAACCCAAATTAGTGGATATTATTTGGTCTTTGTGAAAGTTAGAGAGTTTACAAGCTGTGGTGCGAATCATAAAAAATTGATCACATCTGATGTACTGGTGGCCTATCTAATTTCTTGCGACCAGAACAAGTCAGGAAAGTACAAATACCCCCCAAATGACCCCTTTTTTGAAAGTAGACATTCCCATGTATTTACTAAGATTCATGGTGAGGTTTTTGATGTTGTCATCTTTTTCCCACAATTCTTTGCAAAATGAAGATTTTTTTTTTTTTCCTCACAAAATTTTCAATGTAATAGGTTATTTCTCTCACATGGCATGTGTATACCACAAATGACACCCCAAAATACGTTCTGCTACTCCTTCTGAGTATTACGATACCAAATGTGTGAGACTTTTACACAGCTTGGCCACATACAGAGGCCCAATATTGAAATAGCACCATCAGGCGTTATAGGAGCATAAATTACACATCTTATTTCTCAACCACCTATTACAGTTTTGAAGGCCCTGGAGCACCAGGACAATGGAAATGCCCACAAAGTGACCCCATTTTGGAAAGCTAACACCCCAACGTATAATCTATGAGGCATAATGAGTCGTTTGAATGGTTGATTTTTTTCCCAGAAGTTTTGGGAAAATGTGGAAAAAAAATGAAAACGCATTTTTTTACGCAAAGTTGTCCATTTATAAGATATTTCCAACACATAGCATGTACATAGCAAAAATGACACCCCAAAATACGTTCTACTACTCCTCCTGAGTATAACGATACCAAATGTGTGAGACTTTTACACAGCCTGGCCACATACAGAGGCCCAATATTGAAATAGCACCATCAGGCGTTCTAGGAGCATAAATTACACATTTCATTTCTCAACCACCTATTACACTTTTGAAGGCCCTGGAGCACCAGGACAATGGAAATGCCCACAAAGTGACCCCATTTTGGAAATCTAACACCCCAACGTATAATCTAAGAGGCATAATGAGTCGTTTGAATGGTTCATTTTTTTTTTCCCAGAAGTTTTGGGAAAATGTGGAAAAAAAATGAAAACGCAGTTTTTTTACGCAAAGTTGTCCATTTATAAGATATTTCCAATACATAGCATGTACATAGCAAAAATGACACCCCAAAATACGTTCTACTACTCCTCCTGAGTATAACGATACCAAATGTGTGTGACTTTTACACAACCTGGCCACATACAGAGGCTCAATATTGAAATAGCACCATCAGGCGTTCTAGGAGCATAAATTACACATCTTATTTCTCAACCACCTATTAAAGTTTTGAAGGCCCTGGAGCACCAGGACAATGGAAATGCCCACAAAGTGACCCCATTTTGGAAAGCTAACACCCCAACGTATAATCTATGAGGCATATTGAGTCGTTTGAATGGTTCATTTTTTTTCCAGAAGTTTTGGGAAAATGTGGAAAAAAAATGAAAACGCATTTTTTTTACGCAAAGTTGTCCATTTATAAGATATTTCCAACACATAGCATTTACATAGCAAAAATGACACCCCAAAATACGTTCTACTACTCCTCCTGCGTATAACGATACCAAATGTGTGAGACTTTTACACAGCTTGGCCACATACAGAGGCCCAACATGCAAGGAACACCATCAGGTGTTCCAGGGACAGATAGCATGCACATACCAAGAATTACACCCCAAAATACATTCTGCCGAGAAAAGAGTAAACCAAAGGTTACCTGTGGTTTTAGCAGCGCAGTTGTCCACAGGATGATAGCACTGGTCCAGGCAGCAGACAGGGACTTGGTCAGCAAAAGTGAACACAATTTTCAAGGCAACAGGCAGGTATACTGTCCATAGTCAATATTGGCAGCAGGCAGGGATACTGTCCATATACAGTCCAAGGTCAGTGCAGGCAGAGATCATCAGCATTGCCAAAATATTGGTCCTGGTAGTAGGCAGGAACATGGTCCATCCATGTGGTGTGGTCAGTTCATGTGACAGGCAGAGGCATGATGGTATAGGTCCTACAGGCAGCAGGCAGAAGTAGGGCCTTGTTCAGGACAGAATGGGGATAGGGGTAGATGCTTCTCCCACCCAAATCTCTTTGAAGCCTCCGAGTCTCCAGACCCTAATCTAGGAATGAGAAAACAAAGGAAATTGTCTTCTTCATCCAAAAAAACTATTCTGGAGCCCCTCACATATGTGAGACCCCTGTTATGAATCCCACTAGTCCACTGAGAGGGTACAAGATCAGTCCAAGAGGCAGGCAAAAGGCATGGTCAAACAGTCCAGGGTCAGTTCCAGATCAGGCAGAGGTATGTACAGAATCAGTAGGCAGAAGCATGGTCGAATAACAGTCCAGGGTCAGTTCCAGATCAGGCAGAGGCATAAACAGAATCAGTAGGCAGAAGCGTGGTCGAATAACAAGCCAGGGTCAGTTCCAGATCAGGCAGAGGTATGTACAAAATCAGTAGGCAGAAGCATGGTCGAATAACAAGCCAGGGTCAGTTACAGAGCAAGCAGAGGCATAAGGGGTTTGAAGGTAAATGGCAGGAAGTGAGGGTTAGGGTTACCATACTTCATTAATAATTCACTGAAGTATGGTAACGGCGGAAACAGTCACCTATGCAGAGGCCTGGTTGGGAAGGGTATTGGGCACAATGATAAGTGGTGTCTCTTCTCACTCCTCGTTTGCTGCACACCCAACATTTTTTCTGATGTCTTCGGCCTGTTGGTCTGGGAGGGATTTTGTCAGGAAAGTGGCGTTCAGAGACTAATTACATCGGATCGAATGTTTTGTGGTGGGCCGTTGGGGTATATAAGGGCAGTGGTGATTTCCTCCTGGTAGCCAAGGAAGGGTATGGGTCTTTCTGTGGACTTACAATAAATTACATACGTGTTGTATATGGCCAAATTAAAGAAATAAATTGAAATTTTTTTATACCACTTGTATGTTCTTCTCGTGGCAAGATAGGGTTCGAGCATCTGGTCGTTCAAGTCGACACCCCCCATGAACATGTTGTACTCATGGATACAAGTGGGTTTTTGTATTGGGCCATCCCTCCTGGTGATCTCAACAACAGTGTTGTTGTGGATCGAAGAAAGCATGTAGACATCCCTTCTGTCCCTCCACTTCACAGCCAAAATTTCCTCGTTCCGTAAACTCGCCGCTTCGCCATTTCTTAGCCTTTTGTTGACGAGGCTTTGAGGAAAGCCCTTCCGGTTCGTTCTTACGGTGCCACATGCTGGAGTTTGCATTCTATGGAGGTTGCGGAACAGGGGTAAACTGGTATAAAAATTGTCCACATACAGATGGTAGCCTTTCTCAAGGAGTGGGTTTATGAGTTCCCAAACAACTTTTCCACTCGATCCGATGTATTCGGGGCAATTAGGGGGATGTAGCTGGCTGTCCTTCCCTTTGTATACCATGAAGGAATATGTATACCCTGTGGCTCGGTCACACAACTTATACATCTTCACTCCATAGCGGGCCCTTTTGAAGGGAATAAATTGATTTAGCCCCAGCCTGCCAGAAAATTTTATCAGGGACTCATCCACACATATGTGTTGGTCTGGGGTAAACAACTGGGGGAAAATCTGAGAAAAATAATTTATTAGTGGCCGAATTTTGTAAAGTTTATCAAAATTTGGGTCATTCCGGGGAAGGCACTGGGTATTGTCATTAAAGTGTAGGAATCTCATTATCATTAGATATCTGGTCCGGGGCATTATTGAGGAAAAGATGGACATTGTGATAGATGGGGCGGGATGACCAATATGCACGTATTTCATTTTTATTGTTTAGTCCCATACAAAATGTGAGGCCCAAAAAAATTTTAAACTCCTCCACTGTTAGGGCTCTCCACTCGTAGGGACGGGCATAAGAGGATGTTGGGTTGCTTTCAATAAATTGTTGGGCATATAGGTTGGACTGGACCACAATGGATTCAAGCAAGTCCTCTGTAAAAATTAGGTGGAAAAAGTCCATCAGGGAAAAATTTTGTGTGTCCACCTGGACTCCTGGGTTGGCAGTGAAAGGGGGAACGTTGGCTTCTCCTGAGTTAGGAGGAAGCCACAAGGGGTTCTGGAGGGAATAGGGAAGGCTGGCATGGGACCTAACCCTTTGGGGCAGAGTTGACACCCCACTGGTACGTGGCCTTTGCCGAGGTACTGTGGTGCCGGTGGATGGCACTGGGTTGCCGGTGGATGGCTCTGCGGTGCTGGTGGATGGTACCGCCTCCTCACCAGTGCGCCTTCGTCTGACGGGCGGACTATCATCTTCCTCCTCTGAGGCTGTCATGGTACCGCTGCTGAGGACAGGCTCGTAGTCCACATCAGAGTCACAATCTGAATATGAGGAGGAATCCGAAGCGGAAACCTCCCCGTTTCTCTCGTCGGCTGCAAGGATATCATATGCCTCCTCAGCTGAATACAATCTTTGTGACATATTTTATTGATCACTGACAGGCGACGCTGATGTGGCAGGTGACACTGACAGCACTGATCACAGGTGACACTGACGTGGCAGGTGGCACTGACGACACGTGGCACTGACAACACGTGGCACTGGAGGCAGATGGCACTGGAGGCAGATGGGACTGACAGATGTGGCTGACAGATGTGGCTGGCAGATGTGGCTGACAGATGTGGCTGACAGATGTGGCTGACAGATGTGGCTGGCAGATGTGGCTGGCAGATGGCACTGGGACTGGCACTGGCAGATGGCACTGGCTATTTGCTCTGGCTAATTGCTCTGGCAAATGGGGCTGGCAGATGGCACTGCGGCTGGCAGATGGCACTGGCACTGGCAGGTGGCACTGGCAGGTGGCACTGGCAGGTGGCACTGGCACTGGCGGCACGGGCGCTGACGGCACTGGCGCTGACAGCACTGGGGCTGACGGCACTGGGGCTGACGGATGGCACTGGCGCTGGCAGGTGGCACTGGCGCTTCCAGGTGGCACTGGCAGGTGGCACTGGCGCTGGCAGGTGGCACTGGCTCTGGCGGCACTGGCACTGGTGGCACTGGGGCTGACGGCACTGGGGCTGACGGCAATGGGGCTGACGGCACTGGCAGGTGGCACTGGCGCTGGCAGGTGGCACTGGCGCTGGCACTGGCACTGGCGGCACTGGCGGCACTGGGGCTGACGGCACTGGCGGCACTGGGGCTGACGGCATTGGGGCTGACGGCACTGGGGCTGGCAGGTGGCACTGGCGCTGGCAGGTGGCACTGGCAGGTAGCACATGGCAGGTGGCACTGGCAGGTGGCAGGTGGCACTGGCGCTGGCAGGTGGCACTGGCAGCACTGGCACTACTGGCAGATGGCACTGGGCTGACAGGTGGCACTGGGCTGACAGATGGCACTGGGCTGACAGATGGCACTGGCACTGGGGCTGACAGATGGCACTGGGGCTGACAGATGTTAGTCACAGTAATGAATTCACAGTGTAACACTCACAGATCCTCTCTCTCCTCACACGCTGTCTCTGTGTGAGGAGAGAGAGACACGGCAATGGGAGATGATCTCATTTGTTTACATTTGAGATCATCTCCTATTGGCAGCTGCGATCGTGCTGTGAACGGCCGCTTTGATTGGCCGTTCACGGCGATCTGTATTCGCCTGTCTCCGGGAGACACGGCGGATACAAAACTTCCGCGATGCGCGCCCCCGGCGGCACGCATTGCGGAAGTAAACAAAATGACGTCCAGGGACGACCGCCCGGACAAACCTGCCTGCTCTACGGCCGTCATTCGGGAGGAGGTTAAAAGTCAGCAGCTATAGTGTTTGTAGTTGCTGACTTTAAAAAAAAACTATTTTTCAGCTGGGCCCCCGCTTTAAGACCCCTTTCACACTGGAGTATTTTGCAGGTGCTATAGCGTTAAAAACAGCGCCCTGCTAAACGCCCTAAAAGAGCTGCACCCGAGGGCTTTTACACTGGAGTGGTGCGCTAGCAGGGCATCAGGAAAAGTCCTGCCAGCAGCTTCTTTGGAGCAGTGAATTCGCCGCTGCTCCACATTGAAATCAATGGGGCAGTGCTGCGATACCACCAGCAAAACACCGTTCCGGCGGCATTTTGCGGGCTGATTTAACCCCATTTTCGGCCACTAGTGGGGGGTTAAAACCACCCGCTAGCGGCCAAACAGCGCCGCTAAAATGATGGTAAAACAGGGCTAAAAATGGCACCGCTGACGCCCGGGGTGGCTCCATGTAAGCAGGAAGCCAGAGGGCTATTTGAAGAGTGCACCACTGATTTGGCTGATTTGTTCACTTTTAAAGTATTTATTGATTAAAAGAGTTATGGTGAATTGTTATTTGGTTATAGTTGTGAAAAACAATAAACAAGGCAATGACCATTATTAATCCACTGAAACATGTCATCACATTCACACCTGCAAATCATGTGGTGTATATTTTTTGTCAAACCCCTGTATGTGTTCTAGTGCATTTTGTATGTGTTTTGCTGTGTTCCAGATGTGTTCCATACAGAGAAAAGGCAACGTGTTCTACTTTTGTTGACTGCACTGGAATGCACCACATGGGTGAGTATACAGAGCTATAAAAAAAAGGAAAAGTCAGGCAATGTTTATCAACAACATTGCTCAGCCACAAATACAGAAAGATACAATGCAACATTGTTTCATTTTGTATCTTTCTGTGTATTAATCTACAGATCAAAGGGATGAACGACGATCTGCAGATGAAGTCAGTTATAGCAACCTGCCAAGTAAACTTTTTTTTTTATTGTTTTATTTATTTTTTAATTAATGTTCCTCTGTTGAACCTCTTATTGTAAGGGGAGAACAGGTGTGAGAGCTGAAGTGGTTAAACACTATTCATGTGTTTTTGATGCAAAATAAACGCACTGTACTTTGTCTGGTGTGAACCAGCCCTAAGGGCTGGTGGCCACCATGAGTACTGCAGAAACGTGCTGTGCTTTCCTGTGTGACTCACATGCGATCCAGGTGCAGTACAATTTCAGCCTATTCATATTGTTAATTGAACGTGCGCACTTTGAAGCGCAAATAACGATAATAAATACCCGCGTATGTAAACTGCAATTGGTGCTAGGGTATAACGTAAAATTTGTAACAGAACACTGCGCTATTCTTATCAAAAAGTAAATAAAAAAACCACAAAGAAGAGCTGCTAACACATCACCGGGGTATCAAGTGTAAAGTAAACAATATTGTAAAAAAGTGTAGCGCTTCTCATAACATCAATCGATAGATCTCATAAATCTTACATATAGATGTAAGATTACACTGTAAAATAGTGCTCAAAATATATAAATTTTTGACATAAATTATATATATAAGTGACTCAAAGAATGTCCAAGTAATTAAAGTGAAAGAAAAAATGACGTCTTATACGACGAAACGTGTCGGTACTCTGCTGCAACCTTGTTTTATCTTGTTAAGCGCACAAACCACTTTACACATGTGAGTTTTGTACTTTTATTTTTTATCTATTTCTATAAAAACTGAATTACGCTATGTTTGGTCCCTGCTTCTCTTTCTTATGTTCCTAAACCGTTTTTGGATATATCTGGTTGGAGTTAAAATACCTTGTAACCCATGAAGAGATCATCCATACTTGGGGTCCCCCTGGTTAACTGCTGCTGTGAGGACTTGCATATAGTTGCAAAAGCTTGTATGATCCCCCAAATGTAAATTTGTGAGGATCCAACATCTCCGGTAAGTCTCCAATTCGCTTGGTGATGGGAACTGTACACGACTAATATATGAATCTTTGAAAGGAGGTGCAATTTATTTCACGTTTGTGGATCATACCAAGACATCACACACTAAAGACTTTGTGTTTTGGGACTTTGTCCTTCCATTGGTGCTAGGGTAACTGTGGTTTTCTCATTGATAATACAATTGGTTAATTTCATCTCATTAGTAGGTGTTCACAGTTCATTAACCCCTTTGATGCTTATCTCATTCCTATCACTTCTAATATATCTTTGAATTGTTTTTTTTTCTTTTTTTACCCAAATCTTTCAATACATTACAAAGAACAGAGAAGTGTTTCTAAACCCAATAAATAAATATTTTCAGATCTTGATCTCTAAAGGTGACCATACACTGCAATCAGTTAGATCTTAAATAAATTAGATTTACTGCAAGAGCCTGTTTGATTTACTATAATTTGAATTAATTGTTCAAGTGCATCTTTCTATTACCGATTTTGCCAAAATATCGAGTTGTACAGAGATTGGCCAGAGATTTGCAAATAAGGATCATCTCTCCCTCAGAAAACAGGGGCATGGTGGTGGGAAGAAATTAACAGCAGTACAAGCAACTTCCTGGAGGGACGTGATGTCATTCCTATGTGAGGCCACCGCTTTCAGGAACCAGATATGCGCCACGGGTTCGTACCTCCACGCACACAGCAGTTGGGCATCTCGCATACATGGTGGTCGTGCATTTGGCGCATCTAGCTGCAGGAACCCAATTTTTAGGGAAATGAATAGTAAAGCAGATGCAGATTTCCAGGACTGGACTAACAAATGTTTCTAGGGAAAGGCAACTGGTGTTTTCTATTAACCACTTGAGCTCCGGACCAATTTGCAGCCAAAAGACCAGGCCCCTCTTTGCGATTCGGCACTGCGTCGCTTCAACTGACAATTGCGCGGTCGTGCGATGTGGCTCCCAAACAAAATTGGCGTCTTTTTTTCCCCACAAATAGAGCTTCTTTTGGTGGTATTTGATCACCTCTGTGGTTTTTATTTTTTGCGCTATAAACAAAAATAGAAAGTCAATTTTGGAAAAAATGCAATATTTTTTACTTTTTGCTATAATAAATATCCCCAAAAAATATATAACATTTTTTTTTCTTCAGTTTTGGCCGATATGTATTCTTCTACATATTTTTGGTAAAAAAATCGCAATTAGCAATTATTGATTGGTTTGCGCAAAAGTTATAGCCTTTACAAAATAGGGGATCATTTTATAGCATTTTTAGTATTTTTTTTTTTTACTAGTAATGGCAGCGATCAGCGATTTTTATTGTGACTGCGACATCATGGCGGACACATTGGACATTTTTGACACATTTTTGGGACCATTGTCATTTATACAGCAATCGGTGCTATTTAAATGCACTGATTCCTGTTTAAATGACACTGGCAGTGAAGTAGTTAACGACTAGGGGGCAGTGTAGGGGTTATGTATGATGTGATGTATTTTTTTATTGTAGGGGGCGTGGCCTGGCTTGTGACATCACTGATCTCCTTCCCTATAAAAGGGAAGATATGATCGTGAAAGCCACACTAGGAAGCACGGGGAGAGGTTTGTTCACACAGACCTCTCCTCGTTCTTCAGCTCTGTGACCTGATCGCGGAACACCAGCGGCAATCGGGTCCGCTGGTCCCGTGGCCACGGTCACGGAGCTCAGGACCGGGTCGGAAGCGCGCCGGCGAACTTCTGACCCAAGGCTGGGCACTTAACCACTACAATACAGGGCACTTTCACCCCCTTCTTTCCCAGCCCAATTTTCAGCTTTCATCGCTCTAGCGCTTTCAATGACAATTGCGCGGTCATGCTACACTGTACCCAAATGAAATTGTTATCATTTTGTTCGCACAAATAGAGCTTTATTTTGGTGTTATTTATTCACCACTCTGTTTTTTATTTTTTGTGATATAAGCGCAAAAAAAGCGGAAATTTGGAAAAAAAACAATATTTTCTTTTTTCTATTCGAAAATAAATCCAATAAAATCAAATTTTGTCATAAATTTAAGCCAAAATGTATTCTGCTACATGTTTTTGGTAAAAAAAATTCCGTTAAGTGTATAATAATTGGTTTGTGTGATCAGGGACATATGTACGCAAATGATCATGTACATATGTGTGCAGATAATCATTGGGACATGTGATTTTAGTGGGACATATGTGGGGGACATGTTTTTATTATTAGGGACATGTGTTTTTATTATTTGGGGACATGTATGTGTTGGGGACATGTGTGTTTTGGGGACATATGTGGGGACTGTGTTTGTACTGTGTGGTGTGTTGTGTGTTGACACTAGAGTGATGATCAGTGAGTAAAAAGCTGTAAAAAACAGCTCATACTCACTGATCATCAGCCTGCTGCAGCGTTCTGCTCTCCTCCCCTCAGCGATGACTTCCGTGTGAGGAGAGGAGAGCCGATTGCCTAGCAACCGACTGTTTGTTTACATCACATGACGGCCGTGATTGGACACGGCCGTCATGTGATCATGTGCCGTTCTGAGATGTGCCGTGTCCGGGTGACAGGAGCACATCAGCGAGCGCGCGATCCTGCTACTTCTGAAGGACGTTCCTGAACGTCCTATCAGGAGTAGACGGCTCCCACCCGGCCGTATATATGCATTGGCCGGGTGGGAAGTGGTTAAAGAATCATGTACCGATACATGATTGTGCCCAGCCATGCCATTCTGCTGACGTATATCGGAGTGACGCGGTCCTTAAGTGGTTAAACAAGGTCTAAATGGGCCATTGACATGCATCACAGTTGAACTTAGGAATGTGTCTTTGCAAAGTTAAACTAAATGAAATCCTTTCTTATTTTTGCTTGGGGATAGAGTATAGAGGGATTAGACGTTTTGTCAGTTTATGGGGATGTCTGCACCCCTGATAGAGTAAAGACAACTCCCAAATTTTGTCACTTTCGCTTTCAAATTTATTCACTTCCTGTCACATAGCCAAACAGGAAGTGAGGATAAAAACCTACCAATGTCTTTCCTTGGGGATATACAGGTCAATCTAAATAGTTTCCCCATTAGGATTTTGCTCCGTACACCTCAAATTAGTAGGTATCTTGGACTTTGGGGTTTATTTACTAAAGGCAAATCCACTTTGCACTACAGGTTAGACATGTGCATTTCGTTTCGTTCCGAATTGAAATTCGGATAAATTTTCATTATTCGGACATTCGGATGTATCCGAATTACCGAATTACAATGCTAACGAATTCAAACGAAATTCGAATCAAATTCGAAAAATTACATTTTGCGACCCGACTTTGGGGCCATGTATCTCGGGGCCACTTATAGCTAGGAACCCCAAATTTGGTATGCAAACACAGCAGAACTAGCACTATGCAAGTATGAGAAGTTGATGTGACAGATGTATATAAGTAACTAACCATCTTCCAACATTTCTAATTCAAATAGAAAAGATAAAAAAAAAAATATATATATATATATAATTTAATAGAATAAAATAGAAAACATACAACCATCTTCTGAAATTCAAATTTCAAATAGAATAAATTTGAATTTCGAATAGTATCAATTCCAAATTTTTAATTAATTAATTTTAAATTTGGATAGAAAAGTTTATAATAAAATAGAAAATAGACTAGAAAAATGATAGAACAGAACAGAATAGAATATATTATATTTTATTCTGTTCTGTTCTATTGTTTTTCTAGTCTATTCTTTTATATTCTATTAAAATCTTTTCTATTAAAATCAAAATCATTATATACTGAATTCGAATTTCGGAAGATGGTTTTATATATATATATATATTTCCGACATTTGAATTTCGTATAAAATGAATTAGAATTTGAATAGAAAAGATTAGAATAGAAATAGAGAATAGAGTAGAACAATAGAATAGAATATAGATACTATCTATTTCATTTTAATTTTTTTTTCAAATTACCATTTGTTTTAATAAGATCTCCTGCAGACTATTAGCATCTATTTCATTTTTTTCATACTATTTGAAAATTCTAATTTATTCTATTCAAATTGAGTTTCAGAAGATGGTTGTATATTCTTTCTATTTTATTCTTTTAAATTATTTTTTTTCTATTCTATTCTAATCTTTTCGATTTGAATTAGAAATTTTGGAAGATGGTTAGTTACTTATGCCGCGTACACACGGGCGGACTGTATGGCCTACTTAGTCCATCATACAATCCGACCGACAGTCCGTCATACTTTCGAATGAACGGACTTGACCACACACGGATGCACAAACAGTCCGTCGAAAGCTTGCGCGATGACGTGTACAGCACGTACGACGGGACTAGAAATAGGAAGTCCAATACACAGCAATGCAACCTTCCGCCGTGTAAATCCTTTCTGAGCATGCGCCATTCTTAGTCCGTCTAACTAGCCTACTGACGACCGCACTGTCCGCTGAAACCAAAGTATGACGGACAGAATTTCGAAAAATCCGAAATACTTAGTACGCCAGACTGCACACTGAAAAAGCCCACTGAAGCCCACACACGAGCGGACTGTCCGCTGAAATTTGTTTCGACGGACTAAGTAGGCCATACAGTCCGCCCGTGTGTACGCGGCATTATACTTACTTATATACATCTGTCACATCAACTTTTCATACTTGCAGTGTACCAGTGCAAAAAAAAACACACACATCTTATTTCATTTATATTTATGGTATCAATGAAGTTGTCAACATGCCTGATTGAAGAAGTCACAGATGTCGATCGCAAGGCAAGTGCATATGCTGTATGTCATTGTCCACTTGCCAAAAGTTGTGTATTGTATTTGTCCACTTGCCACGTCACCTGCCACAAGTTGTGTATTGTCCACTTGTGACGAAACCTGCCACGAGTGCCACGTGACCGGCCATGAGTGCCACGTGACCTGACACGAGTGCCACGTGACCTGACACGAGTGCCATGTGGCCTGACACGAGTGCCACTTGACCTGACACGAGTGCCACGTGACCGGCCATGAGTGCCACGTGATTTGACACGCGTGCCACGTGACTTGACACGAGTGCCATGTGACTGGCCGCGAGTGCCATGTGACCAAGTTGTGGATTGTCCACTTGCCACGTCACCTGCCACCAAGCGACCCCAGATATGGGCAATATGAAAGTACTTTTCTGCAGCAGACCCGAATTTGGGGCCACATACCTCTGGGTCACTTATAGCTAGAAACACCAAATTTGGTATGCAAACACAATAGAACTAGCACTATAACATATCCAAATTTGGGGTTTCTAGCACCAAGTGACCCCGAGATACGTGGCCCTAAAGTCGGGTCGCAATATATTTTCGAATCCAGGTTGAAATAGTTTTGAATGCGGTTGAAATAATTTCGAATCATGTTGAAATCATTTCGAATTCGGTAGAAATATTTTTCGAATTTGGTTAAAATATTTTCGAATGTGACCGATTTTTAGAATTCGGCAGAAAACTAAACTAAATACGAAAACGAATTTAACGAATATAACTAAACGAAATTAATTAATTAATGAATTAAAACGAAACTAAACTAAACAAATTTTTTCATTTTGCACATGTCTACTACAGGTGCACTTGGAAGTGCAGTTGCTGGAGATCTGAGGAGGACATGCAAGGAAAATTAAAAAACAGTATCTCGGCTTCTACATGATTGGATGATAAAATCACCAGTCCTTCCCCTCAGATTTACAGCGAGTACACTTGTATTGCAGAGTGGATTTGCCTTTATATTCCTTTATTAAACCCCAAAATACCTAATAATTAGTGATGTACACGACAAAGTGCTAGAGTGCAATTTGCTTAATGGGGACACTAGTTATATTGACCCGTGTGTCACCAAGGAAAGACATTGGTAGGGTTTTAAAAGGACTGCGCCCACAAACAGACAGTCTCTTAAGGTAAGGTGACCAGATTTTTACAATTAAATCCGGGGACATATTTTTTATTTTTTTTATTGGCAAATGGTAAACAATTTTATACGCATATTTTCCTCAAATTATATATGCAGTCAGAAGTGTAGTGTGGGTTGTCAGCGTCTGGGACAAGGCAAGAAATGTGCACCCCCGTCAGACTTTTAGCACTCCCTGAGTCCCTTCCACTAGTACAGTAGTACTGGCCAACTTGATTCCTACACTGACCTACCTGCCCACTGAACTAACCTACCTGGTTTCCTACCCTGACCACTACACTGACCTACCTTATCCCTACACTGGCCTACCTTATCCTTACATTGACCTACCTGATTCCTACACTGACCACTACACTAACCTACCTGATTCCTACACTATCCTCTACACTAACTTACCTGATTCCTACACTGACCTACCCGATTCCTATACTGACTACACTGACCTACCTGAGTTCTATACTGACCGCTACACTGACCTACCTGATTCCTGCACTACTCGCACCCCCCCCCCCCTACATGAACAGTTGAGATTGGTTGATTTTACTCACCTCTCCATGGCCTCCATGATAATCTATCAGAGCAGGGCTCTCCCCAGCACCAGGTACTGTTCCCAACACCCAGCTGCTCCTCAGTATCCCCTGCCAAGAGCTTCTCCAATAGCGGCCGTATGCTCTGCACTGCCCCTCCCATCCGCTGTTCTCACACACACATGGGCCGCCCTCACCAGATGGATCATGGGGGACAGGCTAGACTACAGGAGTCCCTGGGCAGGGGGGGGCAACAAGGCACAATTTGGGGGGCACAGTAATGATTGTGCGCACCTCCAAGTGTTTCCCCCAGGGCGAGTAACAGATGCCCCCCCTCCATCCACTGCAATCCGGGGACAGACTGGCTCCGGGGACAGTGTCCTCAATCTGGGGACTGTCCCCGGAAACCAGGGATGTCTGGTCACCCTATCTTAAGGATATAAACATTTATTAGTTGCAGCATCTTGAGGACGATTTTGAAAAATAATGCAGCACAGACAATTAAATCAAAGTGAAGCTAACAACCTACAAACGACACACATTGACAACATCACAAATATTTCAGGGCAAAATACCCCCCCCCCCCCCAAAATAAATAAAAGAAACAAAAGTAAAAAAACTTGCTCTAAAACACATCTGCTGTGTAAAGACATAACAAACAAAATACAAAGAGAAAACCTCTCTCTCTCACTTGTTAATTTTGTGAGTTCCCCACTTGGCTGGCTTAACTTCTAGTTATTGGCCTTATAATGGGTATGGTAAGCTAGCAAGTTGTGGGGGGGGGGGGGCGCCTGTAAAGTGGTGCATCTGTAGGTAGCATGTATCTAAAATGGTGATTCGAAGATGTACGGCTTTAGCGAAAACTTACAAATCTACATTGCAGCTGCAAGATTTTAGCACAAAGCAAAAAATAGCATGCCCCCCCAATACATACAAGGCCATTTGGGTCTGTTAAGGCTTAAAATGAGAACCCCCACGTGAAAAATATGTGAAAAATACCACCCCAAACTAAAAAAATATTGTGCCCCTCCCACACACTAACAAACCCCTAGCCAAACATGCAGCAAGCCAGCCCATGAAAGGGGTGGATGATTGGGGGCAGGAGGGGCTCGGGCACCCCAAAAGTCAACCACCTTGTTCTCATATTCAGGGGGACAAGGGCCTCTTACACACAACCCTAGGCTGGGGTTGTGGGAGCCTTCAGACAGGGGGCTTTGCAGAATGTGGAAATCCCTTTTAAACTAATGGGTACAAGGTGCTTTGTGGTTGGTATTGGGCTGAGCCAAACATGCCCCAAAGGCAGCCAGCTATGTTGAGTGGATGTGGCCTTGTATGGTTCAGAAGGGGGTTGGGCAATCACTCTTCTAGCCCCTTTCCTAACTGGCCTTGTTGTATGCTCTGAAAAAGGAAGTGGTTTGGATTGGTGAGGGCAGCTCACAGCCTTTTGAGAATAGAGTGGAGTGTGGAGTTCCCCTTTAAAAGAAAAAGTTAGCCCATGGAAATCCAAGAGGTTAGAGGAGGGAGACAAGAGAATTGGAGAATGGAGTGTGGAATTCCCCTTTAGAAGATCTGCGGACGGCGGCGGCGATGAAGGAGAAAGCCAGGCTCCTTCACTAGTAAAAGACCTAGCAGTAAAAGAGCATAAGATAGCGGAGGAGCCCGGCGAGAAGACCCCCCAAGACGGAAGAAGACCCCCGGAGCTGTCTAAGCCCCCTACCCGCAGACCCCGACAACCAACAGCCAGGGTTGTCAGGAAGAGGCCCTTGTCCTCATCAACATGGGGACAAGGTGCTTCCCCAAAGCACCCCCCTATGTTGAGGGCACACAGCCTGGTACGGTCCAGGAGGGTGGGGCGCTCGCTCATTCCCACCCTCTTTCCTGACCGGCCAGGCTGCATGCTCGGATTAGGGTCTGCTATGGACTGTGTGGGGGGACACCCACGCTATTTTTTCAGCGTAGGGGTTCCCCTTTAAATCCATCCCAGGCGACGGGGCTCGTGAGGTGTCAATCTCACCGATGGAGGTGGCGGCATTCACTTCCTTCGCTAGTCCCATCTACCTGGTCCTTGGCGGTAGATGTAATTGAGGTAACGACGCCCAAGTAATGGGAACGGCGTTACCATGAGGGGAAGAGTAATCAGTTAGATTACTCGTTACCCTATAAAGTAACTGCGTTAAGTAACTGAGTTACTAACATCACTGGCCTGGACACTGATTGGCATATCCCTGGTGATCCAAGGTGGCATAACTGGTGGGCATCCTTTGTGGGCATCCCTGTTGGTCCTGGGCAGCATCCGTGGGGGGCTGCACTGATAAACAATCAGCACAGACCCCCCCACCTGTCAGGAGCCCTACCGATCGGCTCCCCTCTACTTGCGTCTGTCATGTGTGAGTGAGGAAAAGACGATAAATGGCTCTTCCTGTTTACATTGTGATCAGCAGTGATTGGACATGGCAGATCATGTGGTAAAGAGCCTTCCGTCAGAGGCTCTTTACCAAGACTGGTGTTGCGGTGTGTCAGACTGCCCTAGGGCACAGGATCATGACTTATCCTGCTGGACATTATATGATGCCCAGTCAGGATAACTGAACCACCACCCCGGCCGTCATTTTGCTATAGGCCAGGCGGGAAGTGGTATTAAAAAAAAGGAACTACCAAAAAATAGAGATGTGCACTACCGAAAAAAATTCATTTACTTTAGTTTCGTTTCATTCGTTTTTTTTTTCGTTTTTTAGAATCAGTCGTTATGATCGGCATTCGTTATTTCGGATTATTTGTAACTTCGGATGCATTCGTAATCATTACGTTCCATTGGTTTACATGCGGCACTCGTTACTTCGGATAATTAATTTGTCATTTCAGATACATTCGTATTCGTTAAATTCACTTATGCCGCACACGCACACGATCGGATTTTCCCACAACAAATGTTGGATGTGAGCTTGTTGGCAGAAAGTTCGACCGTGTGTATGCTCCATCGAAAAGTTTTCTGCCAACAAATGTTGCCTAGCAGGTTCTCAAATTTTCCACCAACCAAACTTTGTTGTCGGATTTTCCGATCGTGTGTACACAAGTCCGTCGCACAAAAGTTCACGCATGCTTGGAATCAAGTACGAGCCGGAAGCATGCGGTCTTGTAAAACTAGCCTTTTTAATGGAGATATCACATACGTCTTGTACGTCACCACGTTCGTAATTGTTGGCCAACAATTGTGTAAACCGAGTGTATGAAAGACAAATTGGAGCCAACAACCTTCGAACAAAAATCCACAGTTTTGTTGTCTGGAAAGTCGGATCGTGCGAACGGGGCATAACTTTAGCCAAATTTGAAAGGAAATTCCAATACCTATAATTTAATAGTTTATAATAATAAATAAATAATCATAATAAAAAACTATAAAAATAGTTAATAATTTAATTATAATAGAAAATACGGAAAACTAAATGATCCAAATAGAATGGATTCGTTAAACTTGCAGGTTGAAACGTTTTTCGTTCTTTTGGATTTTCGTTCTTTCAGGTTTTCGTTATTTCAGAAAATTTGTTTTCGTATCCATTCGTCAAAAGAGTCTTTCGTTCATTCGGATGCTTCCGAATGGATGAATACGCCGAATTTTGTCCAAAAACGAATTCGCAATGAAACTTATTGCACATGTCTACTAAAAAAAGGTGTGGGGTCACCCTTAAAATTCCAACCAGACTCTTATGCAGTTTGGGTGGCTGGGAAAGGAAAGGAAGGGCAGCAATCATACGCACCCTCCTTGTACCAGTCCTGGCCATGTGCCTTTCAGCATGGGGGGGCAACTTGGAGGGGGGCTGTGACGCTGTGCTGTACATTACTGTGGGAGGGATCAAGCAGGCTCCACCCTCTACAGGCTTCCTGCAGAGAACTACAGGAGGGGGCGGAGACAAGAACAGTTGCCCTGCACAAGGGGAGAGAGAGAGAGAGCAGAGCTGTGGGAGGGATCAAGCAGGCTCCACCCTCTACAGGCTGCCCGCAGAGAACTACAGGAGGGGGCGGAGACAAGAACAGTTTCCCTGCACAAGGGGAGAGAGAGCAGAGCTGTGGGAGGGGCCCTGTAACTCCACCCACTATAGGCTGCCTACAAAGAACTACAGGAGAGGGGCGGAGACAAGACCGGTCACCCTGCACAAGGAGAGAGAGCAGAAGAGAGCGGTCTTTATTACAGGAAGGAAAAGTCTCACACTGGATTACTGCACAGATCTGGATGAAGCACACTGAGATTCAAGGAAGAATACACATGATGGAATGACTTAGACAATATTTGCTGACCCCAGGAACTCAGCTTTAAATATTTAGTGAGTTACTGATCCAGAATATGTGTGGGGGGGGGGGGGGGGGGGTGGAGGGGGTTGGGAGTTCCAACTTCAATGGCAACATAATTATTTTGAGACGTTTTCTGATTAGGTGGTGAACAATGAATGAGGATGAACAATGCATGAGGATAAGTGATGAATTAAGATGAACAATGAGAATGAGCGATGCTTGAGCATGAACAAGCAATGAGGACGATCAATGCATGAGGATGAACAAGGCATGATTATGAATAATAAATGAGGGTGAACAATGAGCAAGTATGAACAATGCTTGAGGATGAACAGTGAATGAGCATGAATGATGCATGAGAATTAACAATGAATGAAGAGGATGAGCCATGCTTGAGCATTAACAATGAAAGAGGATGGACAATGAACAAGTATGAGCGATGCTTGAGGATGAGCGATGCATGAGGATAAGTGAAGAATTATGATTGACAATGAGGATGAACGATGCTTGAGCATGCACAAGGAATGAGGATGAACGATGTATGAGAATGAATAATGAATGAAGATTACCAATGAACAAGTATGAGCGATGCTTGAGGATGAACAATGCATGAGGATGAATAATAAATAAGGATGAACAATGCATGAGAATGAATGATGAATGAGGATAAGTGTTGAATTAGGATGAACAATGAGCGATGCTTGAGCGTGAACAAGCAATGAGGATGATCAATGCATGAGGATGAACAATGCACGAGGATGAATAATAAATGAGGATGAACAATGAGCAAGTATGAACGATGCTTGAGGATGAACAATGAATGAGAATCAATGATGCATGAGAATGTACAATGAATGAGGAGAATGAGCCATGCTTGAGCATTAACAATGAAAGAGGATGGACAAAGAACAAGTATGAGAGATGCTTGAGGATGAACAATGCATGAGGATAAACGATGAATGAGGATAAGCAAAGAATTAGGATTGAACGATGCTTGGGCACGAACAAGGAATGAAAGTGAATGATGCATGAGAATGAATAATGAATGAGGATTACCAATGAACAAGTATGAGCGATGCTTGAGGATGAACAATGCATGAGGATGAACGATGAATGAGGATAAGCAAGGGATTAGGATTGAACGATGCTTGGGCACAAACAAGGAATGAAAGTGAATGATGCATGAGAATGAATAATGAATGAGGATTACCAATGAACAAGTATGAGCGATGCTTGAGGATGGACAATAAATGAGAATTAATTATGAATGAGGATAAGCAATGAATTTGAATGAACAATGAGAATGAGCGATGCTTGAGCATGAACAAGCAATGAGGATGAACAATGCATGAGGATGAATAATAAATGAGGATGAACAATGCATGAGTATGAATAATAAATGAGGATGAACAATGAGCAAGTATGAACAATGCTTGAGGATGAACAATGCATGAGGATGAATGATGGATGAGGATAAGCGAAGAATTAGGATTTACAATGAGGATAAATGATGCTTGAGCACTAACAAGGAATGAGGATGAACAATGCATGAGACTGAATAATGAATGAGGATGAACAATGCATGAGGATGAATAATAAATGAGGATGAACAATGCATGAGAATGAATAATGAATGAGGATGAACAATGCATGAGAATGAATGATGAATGAGGATAAGCGATTAATTCAAATGAACTATGAGAATGAGTGATGCTTGAGCATGAACAAGCAATGAGGACGATCAATGCATGAGGATGAACAATGTATGAGTATGAATAATAAATGAGGATGAACAATGAGCAAGTATGAACAATGCTTGAGGATGAACAATGCATGAGAATGAATGATGAATGAGGATAAGCAAAGAATTAGGATTTACAATGAGGATGAACGATGTTTGAACATGAACAAGCAATGAGGATGAACAATGCATGAGTATGAATAATAAATGAGGACGAACAAAGCATGAGTATGAATAATAAATGAGGATGAACAATGCATGAGGATGAACAATGAGCAAGGATAAACAATGCATGAGGATGAATGATGGATAAGGATAAGCGAAGAATTAGGATTTACAATGAGGATGAACGATGCTTGAGCACAAACAAGGAATGAGGATGAACAATGCATGAGAATGAATAATAAATGAGGATGAATAATAAATGAGGATTACCAATGAACAAGAATGAGCAATGATTGAGGATGAACAATGAACAAGTATATGAGCGATGCACGAACAATGAATGAGGATGAGTGATGCCTAAGGACGCACGATGAATGAGCATGAACTATGCACGAGTATGAATAATGAATTAGGATTACCAATGACCAGGTATGAGCGATGCTTGAGGATGAACAATGCATGAGGATGAATGAGGATAAGCGAAGAATTCAAATTTACAATGAGGATGAACGATGCTTGAGTGTGAACAAGCAATGAGGACGAACAATGCATGAGGATGAATAATAAATGAGGATGAATAATGAATGAGGATTACCAATGAACAAGTATGAGCAATGCTTGGGGATGAACAATGAACAAGTATATGAGCGATGCACAAACAATGAATGAGGATGAGTGATGCATAAGGACGCATGATGAATGAGGATGAACTATGCACGAGAATGAATAATGAATTAGGATTACCAATGACCAGGTATGAGTGATGTTTTAGGATGAACAATGAATGAGGATGAACAATGAACAAGTTAATGAGCGATGCATGAACAATGAATGAGGATGAGTGATGCATAAGGACGAAGAATGAATGAGGATGAACTATGCATGAGAGTTGCACCTGTGAAAACAAGCCATTGCTATGTACATGCAGCCGCTGCATCCCGATTGGCTTGCATGGGATCGCTATCACGGAGATGCAGAAGCTCATCATGCACACACACGCTCCTCTCTTTCGTCTGTGTGCTGAAAATGTTTCCAAAGCAGAAGCTGTGAATTGGGCTCATTGGGCAGCTTAGGAGAAATCTGCCTTTTCCTTCATTTTGAGGCTGCACATTTGCCACCCTGCAGGTAGTTATTATGTTATTTCTCTTTGTGTTCTCTGTTTTTGTCTTTTTTTTGTGTATTTGATTAACATTGTTTTACATTTTTTTATTTTACTTACAAAAAAATTTATGAAAAATAAAAGAACGAGGGTCGGTTTTTGTTCATTCCTTTCCTCGTTCCTATGTTATGGGGATCGCGGTTTACATGCTGCCAAGCTGATATTTCAGGGCAGGGATACTTTTGTGACTTGCCTGTATCTCCCCTGACCAGCAGATGGCGATGTTTGCTCTTCTATATACACTCTGTATTATTGTGCTGTTTTCTTGTTATATATTTACTCCCCCTCCATGTTGTTCAGTCCCCTTCAAGAATTTGTTTCTGGAAGCTAAATGCCTCTGCTGCCTACAGCTCCAACCTGAACATATTTTCATATACTAGGGCCGGTTACCCCAGCCGCACGTCTTAGGTTGAAATTCTAATGCATTCTCACACTAATAAAATGCGTCTGCGCCACCTTTGAAGAGATTTCTTGTAACTTCCTGTGCTGACAATCTCCCCATTAGATATACTGTACAAGGTGCAGGAAAAACCTGACAAAGGTTCAACCCTTCCCTGCTTTATCCAAATGAAAGAAAAGGTTTGGATAGAGTTAAAGAAGAATTCCAGGTATGGCTATTTTTGCATAGTTACATTGATCTGGCTTGGACCAATATCAGTCTACAGTATCTCACAAAAGTGAGTACACCCCTCACATTTTTGTAAATATTTTATTATATCTTTTCATGTGACAACACTGAAGAAATGACACTTTGTTACAATGTAAAGTAGTGAGTGTACAGCTTGTATAACAGTGTAAATTTGCTGTCCCCTCCAAAATAACTCAACACACAGCCATTAATGTCTAAACTGCTGGCAACAAAAGTGAGTACACCCCTAAGTGAAAATGTCCAAATTGGGCCCAAAGTGTCAATATTTTGTGTGACCACCATTATTTTCCAGCACTACCTTAAGTCTCTTGTGCATGGAGTTCACCAGAGCTTCACAGGTTGTCACTGGAGTCCTCTTCCGCTCCTCCATGACGACATCACAGATCTGGTGGATGTTAGAGATCTTGCGCTCCTCCACCTTCCGTTTGAGGATGCCCCACAGATGCTCAGTAGGATTTAGGTCTGGAGACATGCTTGGCCAGTCCATCACCTTTACCCTCAGCTTCTTTAGCAAGACAGTGGTCATCTGTTTGGGGTCGTTATCATGTTGGAATACTGCCCTGCGGCCCAGTTTCTGAAGGGAGGGGATCATGCTCTGCTTCAGTATGTCACAGTACATGTTGGCATTCATGGTTCCCTGAATGATCTGTAGCTCTCCAGTGCCGGCAGCACTCATGCAGCCCCAGATCATGACATTCCCACCACTATGCTTGACTGTAGGCAAGACACACTTGTCTTTGTACTCCTCACCTGGTCGCCACCACACACGCTTGTCACCATCTGAACCAAATAAGTTTATCTTGGTCTCATGAGACCACAGGACATGGTTCCAGTAATCCATGTCCTTAGTCTGCTTGTCTTCAGCAAACTGTTTGTGGGCTTTCTTGTGCATCATCTTTAGAAGAGGCTTCCTTCTGGGACGACAGCCATGCAGACCAATATGATATAGTGTGCGGTGTATGGTCTGAGCACTGACAGGCTGAACCCTCACCCCATTCAACCCATGCACAAATGCTGGCAGCACTCATACATCTATTTCCCAAAGACAACCTCTGGATAGGACGCTGAGCACGTGCACTCACCTTCTTTGGTCGACCATGGCGATGCCTGTTCTGAGTGGAACCTGTCCTGTTAAACCGCTGTATGGTCTTGGCCACCGTGCTGCAGCTCAGTTTCAGGGTCTTGGCAAACTTCTTATAGCCTAGGCCAGTGAAGGTGAACCTTGGCACCCCAGATGTTTTTTGAACTACATTTCCCATGATGCTCAACTACACTGCAGAGTGCATAAGCATCATGGTAAATATAGTTCCAAAACATCTGGGGTGCCAAGGTTCGCCATCACTGGCCTAGGCCATCTTTATGTAGAGCAACAATTCTTTTTTTCAGATCCTCAGAGAGTTCTTTGCCATGAGGTGCCATGTTGAACACCAGATTTATACCACCTGCTCCCCATTCACACCTAAGACCTTGTAACACTTACGAGCCACATGACGCATTAGTGAGGAAGGGAAGGAAAATGGCTAATTGGGCCCAATTTGGACATTTTCACCTAGGGTTGTACTCACTTTTGTTGCCAGCGGGTTTAGACATTGATTTAAATTAATGAATTAAATGGTTTAACCATTGAATTAATGGCTGTGTGTTGAGTTATTTTGAGGGGACAACAAATTTACACTGTTATACAAGCTGTACACTCACTACTTTACATTGTAGCAAAGTGTCAATTCTTCAGTGTTGTCACATGAAAAAGGTATAATAAAATATTTACAAAAATGTAAAGGGTGTACTCACTCTTTTGAGATACTGTATATGTGCTATACCTGTGGGATCCCCGTGGAAGCTGGAAATTACTGTATTAGACACCGCTACACCACTAGCTTCTGGGTCCTGTGCTGAGTGGCTGCCCTGCTGCATTATGAACATAGAAGTTTACCATTCGGAACTGTTGCTTTTTAGACATTACTTTGGATTTTTGCATTGACCTGTGAGCTGGAGGTAACTAAACTGGAAGGGTTTATGTTTTTCCAACCATTTTTAGTAAGATTACTGCCCCCTACAGGTCATACTGTATAAAAAGGACTCACTACATGTTCTGAGTGAGAGCTGTTATAACTACTGCCAAAATGCAGCTTATTACTCTGCTGGAGTGATCACCCCTTGGAGGGTGATGGGAGCCCAGTCGGGGTTCTCATGGGGTCTAGACCTGGTGACCCTAATGGACTTGCAAATGCCAAATAATGGACCTACTGCCTGAATGGACTTTTGCTTGCAAGGATTGCCTGATTGACTCTGTCTTTTAAATAAGGTACACACACTTTATGGTGCACTAGAGAGCTTTGTATAGAAACGTTGTGGAGGAAGATGTATTTGGAACTGTTACTGTTATTTGAAAACTATTTCAGTACATGATCTTTATTTGTTCTCCTTCTTTGCCTGGTCTGAAGTCTCTTAAAAGGGATGTATTTACTGTACAGCATATCAAAATAACAGGGCTTACAGCAAAAGAGGACTGAGTTAGAGGAGATGCAGTACATGGGTCTACTGTACAGAGTGCTATCCAGAGGAAGTTAATGTGGCATTATCAATGACTACAGTGTCTGTGTCAGATGCAAAGCAGCCAATCAGTCAGG
Source organism: Lithobates pipiens (assembly GCF_037356315.1). NCBI lineage: Eukaryota > Metazoa > Chordata > Amphibia > Anura > Ranidae > Lithobates > Lithobates pipiens. The sequence continues at coordinate 563,174,586 of NW_027507764.1, read as the reverse complement.
AGATGGGTGACATGGCGAAGGCTATGGTTAGTCTGGTGGTAGTGAGGGGGGAGGTTAAGCGTTGGCACCTCCACTAGCAGCTGGTTCCCCACTCTTAAGGTCTGAACCTGCAGCACAGAGTGCCTAGGAACTCAGCCACAGGGAAACAAGAGATGTAGAGGGGCCCCATGAGAAGAGAGCAAGAATGGAAAATGGTGAGAGAGTGTTTCCTGTATGACATAGCAAGTGTGGGATTAGTCACTGGGAGAGAGGTGACAGGTATTGCTGGATTGGTGGAGACTGATACAGCCTCGGCGTTGCCGGTCCCTAAATTCGGCACACCATGGAAGTGGTGTTCTCTAACAAAGAGTGTATCTGATGTGTTCAAGTATCATCAGTGTAAAGAAGTCTGTCACGGATTATAAATAGGTAGCTGGGAGAGTTGCTGCTTGATTCTAAGCCTAGAGCTTTGCCTTAATGTTTATTTCACACGACCCCGAACTCCTGCCTAGTATTTAGGTATTAGCGGGCGCAGTGTCTGGGTGTCCCCACTAGGGTAGCTAAAAAATTTCTGACAACATGATCCGATCGGACTTTGTCCGATCGTTTGTAGAGAATTCCGATCGGAAAAAGTGCCACGCATGCTCAGACCAAATTCCTAGACCAAAGCTATTGGCTACTAGCCTGAACGTAGTCCCGTCGTAACTAAATTACGTCATCGCGTTACGAACGATCGGATTTTCCGTCAACTTTGTCTGACTGTGTGTATGCAACACCAGTTTCGGACAAAATCCGACGGGTTTTGTTGTCGGAATGTCCGACTGTGTGTACAAGGGCTTAGGGGTAGAAGCCAAAAATGAATAAATTCTTAAGCCCCGTACACACGAGAGGACTTAGTTCTGATGGACTTTTCGACTGAGAGGACTTGGCCACACACAATCACACTAAACTCCGACGGATTCGAACGTGATGACGGTACGACTCGACTCGAATAAGGAAGTTCATAGCCAGTAGCCAATAGCTGCCCTAGCGTCGGTTTTAGTCCGTCGGAATAGCACACACACGAGCAAATTTTTCGAAGGGACCGGGTCCGGCGGAGTTCCATCGGAAAAATTTGAAGCATGTTCCATATTCTAAAGTCCGTCAGACTTTGGCGAATCAAAAGTCCGTTGCAGCCCACACACGATCGAATAGTCTGACGGAATCAATCCGTCGGACTTTGGATGTTGAAAAGTCAGCTCGTGTGTACGCGGCATTAGATGACCCTCATTAGGGCATGCATGATAATCATAATTTTTTTTTATCAAGGGGTACGTGCTTTAATATAGCCATTAAACATGCTTTAGCGTATGCAGAACACATCCATTATCCTTATTGTGGCACCTCCAATATGATGAACCATACAGACAGATAATTGATTTTCTTCTGTGATATAATTGTTTTAGTTGAGCTGGTAGTTGGAGTGCAGTCACTTTCCTTGGACCCTGGAGACAATTAGGAGGTTGGAGCTGCTAAATATTGATCCACAATCAGCGAGCTTGTGTCCCGCTTCCATTTTCTTTCCTTCCGCTGGGTCACATGTTTGCTGCACTGTAGGTTATTTTTTAACTTGTTATTGATTAATTGGCCTTTACGATAATGGTCCCATGGGGAATGTGTGTTTTTGTCATCCTCTCTCTGTGGATAAATTATTATCAACTTTATATTAGCCTAGTGCTGTATAATAAAGCACATACATTGTATGCTACAGCTTGCTCCTAGTACTGTATAGGTACAATGGTAATAGGTATAGGCAAAATTATTTGGACTCATTTAGAGTAAGGGTGTCGTTGTGACCACCAATGTAAGAGACATTCTTTCTGCTGTTCCTGATTAACTAATTTTAGCAGGGGTTCCCTGAGACCTAAAATAGTTTCAAGGGTTCCTCTAGAGCACATGTGTCATACACAAGGCCCACGGGCCGAATCCAGCCCACCAGGCCATTTCATGTGGCCCTGGCACCTTTCCTGCTGCTTCTGCACCCCCCTTTGTCTCCCATCCCCCACCTTTTCTCAGTGGTTGCCAAAAGAGAGGAGAACAGAACTCCTCTACAGATCCTGAACCTCTCTGTGCAGCTCCTGGTCTCAGCATTCAGCAGACTCTAGCAGCTGACTCCAGCCGTCCTTTAGTTCTACTCCAGACCCTGAACTTTTGGCTTGCTAGCTCTGTAAAAATTTAATACAGAAGCAATTATTTAATATAATTTAAAGTAAATATATTTATGTAGCAAGGGCTCCGACCCCTAGAGGCCTAATGGTGACCTCCAGAGTAAGGGAGAGCAGACATCCTTCTTGGTTGAGTGGGTTACAAGGCATGGTGGGTGTAATACAGGCTGAAGTGATGGGAGCCAGGCACTTTTTGAATGCAAAGAGATTTATTGTCTCTTGAACAAGAACTGTGGGAGAGAGGGTTAGGGCCAGTACACCCTTAAGTAGATGCAATGACAATTGGCAGACTCTGAGACTTCTATAGGTAGACAGCTATACAGTGGAAGGTCTCCAGTTGGACACCACTTCTGTAATGGTAGGACCGCTGTCTCCTATGGCAACAGATCTTGTATCAGTCGCTAACGGTAATTGTACTTAATTATTGGTAACACAGAATAGTTTTCCTTGTACGCTACAGTTGATCACTGTAGGTCTTCACTCACTGAGCCTCCAGTCTCTCACTAGACTCTCGGACCCAATCTCCACTGGATCCCCTGAGCTCTTCCACTTCAATTACTCAATATCTTCCTCAAGCATCATCCCCTCTTCCCTGCTGGGTCCCTGGCTTGGCACTCACAGATACTCTTCAAGCGTCACCCCTGCTGACCTGCTAGGTCCCCGGCTTGGCACTCACTAATGCTTCTCAAGTGTCACCTTTGCTGTTCCGCTGGGTCCCTGGTTGTGCACTAACTGAAGTTTTCCCACTTCTTCACTGTCCCTGGCTGGTGAGAAGACTGCACTGGTACTGACTCCAGTTTACTCACAATGGTCTCCGGTAACAACGTGGATGATTCCTTTGTGGTGACAGCTTTCCCTCTACCTCCGACCTCAACTGGTTCCCCATCCGGCTGAACTGTTACGCTTGGTTGGACTCCAATCCTGCAGTCTCAACCCTGCACTGCTTCTCCTGCTTCTGGATAGGCCCTTATACAGCCTAGCAGCCAGATGTCCCCTGGATAGGCCTAGCAGCTCGGGGCAGCATAACACACGTCCACCCAGACAGCCGTCCAGGTGGCACATAACCCAGATCACCTGGCTACATCCCAAATAAATAGACTCTCCCAGCAGGCCAAGGGAATAAAGAAACCCCTGAAAATTGGCAAAAACACCCAATCCATTCATAACTTGACCTTGCTAAGTATTTGTCTTTCTAATGTCACCACCTTAATGCCACCTAGCGACAGAAGAGAGAAGGTACAGCAAGCCCAGGACTAGTGAGAAATCAGTGGATCTACTAACAATTAACCAGGGCAGCTACTCACTGGCAAGCTAAATTTATTTAGCAATCCTGCCTAAGCACCAAGGTGCTACATCTACATAGTAATACAGATATAATCGGCCACTTGAGGGTAACCATAATGCTGATGCAGCCCATGATGAAATTAAGTTTGACACCCCTGCTTTAGAGTAAAAAGGTTGAGAAAGGCTGCTATAGACAACTTGTGGTAACAGTCTGGAGAAGACCCTTTTTTGCTCCTGCATGACTGTGTGCGCCAGTGCACAAAGGCAGCTCCATATAGACATGGTTTAAAGGGTTTGCGGTGGAGAACCCAAGTGGTTTGCACAGAGCCCTAAACTCAACCCTACTGAACACATTTGTGATAATGTTGAATGCCAATTAATAGCTTTTTGCACATCTGACCATAACACCTTCCTATATGGCTAAAAGATACCCCTCCAAATTATTATGTTCGGGTATTTCTAGAGAAGGGTACTATTAGCCTCACAGCATACAAAGACATTTTAGACAATGATGTGCTTCCAAACCTTGTGGCAATATTTTGGGGAAGGCCTTTTTATGACTGTGCCCCTGTACACAAAACCAGCTCCACATGGTTTGATGATTGTAGATTTGTAGATATCTGATCATGAGCGTAGCATAAGGGGTTGCAGGGGTCACAATCACAACCCCACCCCTAGCTCCAGGGGGCTCCTGTATCCTCCCTGTCATATTATTATATCCTCCACAAAGTCCAGCACTGATCTGCCCTAGGGCCTCACAGCCATGGTCCAGTACTGGGCTTCCGCTTTGCCTTCCACAATCCACACCCCTCCGTTCTCATTGGCTGGGGAGAAACTATGAGCCATTTTCTGAATGGAGAGGAGCACAGGGTGAGAGTAGCCAAGGATAGGAAAGTGTCTGTGCTGTGTGCTGGCAACATGGAATGGTAGCCGAGCTGAGTGAGGCGAAAGGAGGAGAATGCTGCCCTGTAGCCACGATGGGACCAATGTCATTGGTGAGGTAAGACATCCCCTAACACCTGCCAACACTGACAGAGAACCTTCAGAAATTGCTAAAACAAATCTCTTAACACCTCCTGAGGGGCTCTAGGCTCCAGATTTTGTGTCACATGGCTTTGCCTCCCCCAGATCTAAGTTGAACCCCCCCCAAGCCCCCTGACCTCCCCCTCCGCCCTGGATGCTATGCCTGGCTGCTGAGCTCCTTTCCCATTACAGCACTCTATAATGCTCCTCTTCCACAGGGCTGAAATCACATTCCTTTACAACACAGCCAGTCAGCTACAACCTGAACTTCTGCTGCCAAGTGCCTCATATCCATCAAACAGCGTATGAGAACTTTTGCCGACTACGCCATTCCGTACTCTGGCAGCAGAGGTTGCGTGGAACAATGAGACCCTCGTGGCTACTTTTCTCATGGTCTCTCGGATACCATCAAGGATGAGATAGCAGCCCGAGATATACCCACTGAGCTGGAGAAGTTGATCACGTTTACCATTCTCATTGACTCCAGACTCAGAGAAAGACTCTCTTTTAAGCCACCCGTGCCTCCCTCACCTCCCATGCCTCCTGGTACCAAGTCGGTCAGTTAAGGTGAACCCTTGCACTTGGGTTTCCCACGTCTCTGCGGATGAGAGAGCCTTTAAAAGGAGGGAGAGATTGTGCCTTTATTGTGGCAAAGCAGGTCACTTTTTGAAGTCTTGTCCTAGCCCGTCCAGGGAATGCCCAAACCTTGAGGTCCTGTCATGGACAGACCTTAGGTGGTGTTGTTTCATTCCCAGTTATCCAGAAGGATAAGCCCCTGGTTTCAGTCACCCTTTCTTTGGCACAAGTCTGCCTGCGCCTTCCTACCATGTTGGGGACAGGGTCTGGCTGTCATCTCGCAACCTCCAACTTCGTGTTCCCTCACCGAAGCTCGCACCTCGGTTTTTTGGGCCTTTCCATATTCTTCACAGGATTAACCCAGTTGCTTACACATGAGACCTTACTTCTAATATGCGTATTTCGAATGTATTGCATGTCTCCTTATTAAAACCTTTGGTCTGCAACCGCTTTACCACCTCAGTGCCACGTCCTCACCCTGTACAGGTTGAGAACCTTGAGGAGTATGAAGTACAATCCGTTGGTGACTCCCGTAGGTTCCGTGGGCGCATACAGTACCTGGTGCATTGGAAAGGGTACAGTCCGGAGGAACGGTCTTGGGTCTCATCCATGGATGTACATGCCCCTGTCCTCCTCTGTGATTTCCATAGATGTTTTCAACTCAAGCCTGGTGGTTCTCCAAGGGGGAGGGGTCATTGAGGAGGGGGAACTGTGAGGGCCGGGCTCAGCCCTTCCTTCTCTGAGCTGGCCGCTCAGCTGTCGGCTAATTGCCAGCTCCTATCTCTCCATAGTTTCTCTCCACTCAGCTGTTGATAATATCCTGCTCGTCAGTCTTGCCTACTTAAGCCGTCCATTCCAGAGGAGCTCTGCCTTCGCCTTGGTCACATCACAGAAACTATCTACTGCGATCCTGTTCAAGACTTGCTTTGCTGACATCTCTTCTGGCTCCAGATCCTTCTTGCTCTTCCACTACATTGATCCCTGACTTCTGGCTTGGCTGACCATCCGTTCCGGTTACTGAATACCAAAAACCAAACACAAATATTCACTTGCATTTAGGTGTTGAAATAAAAATAAAAACCAGGGGTAGCTTCTGCTTTAAATGTTAATGTAACCTATGTACCTTACAAAAAGTATGTGAATGAAAAGCTGCACTTACCCTCTCTACATGCAAAATGTTTTGTGCAAAATAGCAATATCTTAAAGGGCCTTGTGCCTCCTGATGACGGCAGCATGAAGAAACGCGTAGGGGTGGGGACTTCCGGTGATGTCCAGCATGATTGCACGCTGGCACTAGGGAAAAAGTTTTATACTGCTCCAGGTAGAAATCCCATGATTACACCTTCCCTGCATGCAAAGTAAAGGGTGCTGGCTTTAGTCTGTGGAAGCAAAGCTGGACAGCCACACACCGATGCATACACCTTTTATTGAAGTGAATTAAAGTCCATACAGCAAACAGAAGTACAGTAACAGTGACAGCTGACATGTTTCACACACTTCCTGGTGCGTAGTCATAGCTGAAAGATCACATACACTAATCATCATTATATACAGTATCTCACAAAAGTGAGTACACCCTTCACATTTTTGTAAATATTTTATTCTATCTTTTCATGTGACAACACTGAAGAAATGACACTTTGCTACAATGTAAAGTAGTGAGTGTACAGCTTGTATAACAGTGTAAATTTGCTGTCCCCTCAAAATAACTCAACACACAGCCATTGATGTCTAAACCGCTGGCAACAAAAGTAAATACACTTCTAGGGACTTAGGAGCTAAATTGAGGAAAAGGACCTCCAAGGTAGTATTCTCAGGAATCCTACTGGTACATTGAGCCACACCAGAAAGGCAGAGGGAGGTTAGGGAAGTAAACAAGTGGCTGAAGAGCTGGTGTAGTAAGGAGGGGTTTGGGTTCCTGGAGGACTGGGCTGACTTCTCAGTTGATAACCAGTACTATAGAAGAGACAGATTGCACCTAAATGAGGAGGGTGCAGATTAGCTGGGAATGTTAGAGGGGTTTTTAAACTAGACGATGGGGGGGAGGGTTCAGAGGTAGAGATAATCAGCGCAGAACATATTCCACAGGGTAGTATTGGGGGCATTAGTGGTAGGTTGACCAAAGCACATACACCCAAGGTAAGTATAGTAGCAAGTCTTAGTTGCAATCTCGGAACACCCAATAAGAGGATAATATGCGACCAGTCTCAACTACATGGCATGTTCACCAATTCCAGGAGCCTGGTGGACAAGATGGGTGAACTAGAGATACTATTGTACAAAGAGGATTTGGATTTTGTGGGAATTTCAGAGACCTGGTTCAACAGTTCTCATGATTGGCTGGCAAACATTCAAGGGTATACCCTTTATCGCAAGGATAGAGAGGGTAAAAAAGTCAGAGGGGTATGCCTATATATCAAGATTAATGTACAAGTGAATGTGAGAGATGACATCACTAAGGGAGTTAGGGAGGAGGTGGAATCCATATGGGTAGAGCTTCAAAGGGATGAAGCTAAGGGGAAAATAATACTGGGAGTATGCTATAGGCCCCCTAACCTGAGGGAGGAAGGGGAGACAGATCTCCTATCACAATTTGGATTAGCAGCAAGGATGGGAAGTGCTATCATAATGGGGGATTTTAATTATCCAGACATAGACTGGGTGGAGGGAACCGCACATTCATCTAAGGCTCGCCAGTTCCTAAATGTCTTGCAGGACAATTTTATGGGTCGTTACTGGATCTACTGATTACCATGATCATGGATGTGGAAATATGGGGCAATTTAGGGAACAGCGATCAAAGGTCAATTGGATTCCATATAATGCCACGTACACACGACCGGACTTTTCGATGGAATAGGTCAGACGGTCTTCCCAACGGACTTTCGGCAGAGGTCCGACGGACTTTCAGAATGAACGGACTTGCCCACACATGGACTAAAGTCTTCAGGTACGACGGGACTAGAAAGGGAAGTCAATCTAGCAGCTTTCATCAGCGAGATTGACACCTTGCGAGCCTCGTTGCCTGGTATGGATTTTAAGGGGAACCCCCTACACTGAAAAAAAACATGGGGGTCCCCACAAAGTCCATACCAGACCCTTATTCGAGCACGCAGCCCCGCCTGTCAGGAAAAGGTGTGGTGATGAGCGAGCGCCCCCCCCCTCCTGAACCGTACCAGGCCACATGCCCTCAACATAGAGGGGTGGGTGCTTTGGGGGAAGGAGGGCACCCTGCGGCCCCCCACCCCAAAGCACTTTGTCCCCATGTTGATGAGGACAAGGGCCTCTTCCCAACAACCCTGGCCATTGGTTGTCGGGGTCTGCGGGCGGGGGGCTTATCAGAATCCGGGAGTCCCCTTTAATAAGGGGCCCCCAGTTCCTGGCCCCCCACCCTATGTGAATAAGTATGGGGTACATCCTGGGGGAAAAAGTGTCAATAAAAAAACATACTACACAGGTTTTTAAAGTAGTTTATTAGGCAGCTCTGGGGGTCTTCTTCTGATTTCGGGGGTCTCTTCTGGCTTCTCCGTGCTTTCCGGTTCTTCTCCCGCTCTCTGGCCTCTTCTCCTGCTCTCCTTCCTTTATCTAGCTGGCAACTTACCTCCTCATAGAAGGTTAGTAGATTGGTTTGGCAAGAACGATTCTTTATGAATCCATGCTGATTACTGCTAATGATTCCGTTCTCATTACTAAAATCTTGTATATAGTTCCTTCTCATCCCCTCCAAGAGTTTACATACTATTGATGTTAGACTAACTGGTCTGTAATTCACAGGGATGTATTTTGGGCCCTTTTTAAATATTGGTGCTACTTTGGCTTTTCTCCAATCAGCTGGTACCATTCCAGTCAGTAGACTGTCAGTAAAAATTAGGAACAATGGTCTGGCAATTACTTCAGTTCTTCTGCCGGGCTCCTCCGCTATCTTCTGCTCTTTTGCCGCTCTTTTGCAAGCGGTGGCCCGGCTTTCTCCTTCGTCGTCGCCGTCCTCTTCTTCTTCTTCTTCCTTCTTCTGTTCTTCCAATGTTGAACTTCCAGTGACCAGTATGAGAGAGTGAGAGCATTAAGATCAAATTTAACACACCTGCTCCCCATTCACACCTGAGATCTTGTAACACTAACGAATCAAATGACACCAGGGCGGGAAAATGGCTAATTGGGACATTTTCACTTAGGGGTGTACTCACTTTTGTTGCCAGCGGTTTAGACAGTAATGGCTGTGTGTTAAGTTATTTTGAGGGGACAGCAAATTTACATTGTTATACAAGCTGTACACTCACTACTTTAAATTGTAGCAAAGTGCCATTTCTTCAGTGTTGTCACATGAAAAGATAGAATAAAATATTTACAAAGATGTGAGGGGTGTACTCACTTTTGTGAGATACTGTATATATATATATACATATATATATATATATATATATATATATATATATATATATATATATATATATATATATATATATGCAAAAGACCAAATGATCAGTTGTAAATTAACAATTAAAACCTTCTACTCGTGATCAAGTGTGATCCATAGAACACTTGTAAAAAAGTTTAAAACAAGTAAATATAATATAATTTTCCTGCCTGTTTATTAATGCTAGCAGCATAAGGATTAAAAATAGTTCATGTTGATTGAGAGAGTTTAGTTCCACTTTAAAATAACATTGTCTCAAGACCATTATAGTTTTCCTTTAAAGGTGGAGTAACCCTTGCTACGGTTCCATAAATCAACTCCATCCACTTCTGGATTTTCCTAATCTTGTTTAGCGCTTGATTGATTGGCTGACTCTGTATCCAGAGATAACTTTGGTGTCAATAAACTCTCCTAAATGTACCTCATCCCTCTTTATTATAATCGTATTTCTATGATTTGATTATAGATTTCTCACACATATCCTTAATAGGCCTGTTTTTAAGTAATAACAATGCCCAGTCAATGAGCCGTGCCTTGGACTACGTCTTCCAGGAACAATACTTGATCTTTTGTTTAATGAAATTATTTGTATGCAATTTCTTATTCTTCACTAGCCTGTGCTTCTGCACGATGTCAGTTAAATGGGCCATTTGGTGGCTTTATTTATATTTTCTTTATTTATTGTGGTCACAACCAAAACATAAAATGAAAGGGTAATTTATGTTCGTATAGTTATCCTATGCATGTCAAACCTGTGCGAGCGTTTGCATTTACATGTATGTGCGGGGATGCTTTTACATTCGTTTTTTCTACTGCATTGAAATGGCATGCAATGCCAAGCTGCTGCTAGCAAAGCAAACAGAATATTGGCATTAAAAAGGGGATCAACTCCAGAGATAAAATGATAATTCTCCCGCTCTACAAGACTCTGGTCCGGCCGTACCTATAGTATGCTGTCCAGTTCTGGGCACCAGTCCTCGGGAAGGATGTACTGGAAATGGAGCGAGTACAAAGAAGGGCAACAAAGCTAATAAAGGGTCTGGAGGATATTAGTTATGAGGAAAGGTTGCGATCACTAAACTTATTCTCTCTGGAGAAGAGACGCTTGAGAGGGGATATGATTTCAATATACAAATACCGTACTGGTGACCCCACAATAGCGATTAAACTTTTTTGCGGAAGGCAGTTTAACAAGACTCGTGGCCACTCATTAAAATTAGAAGAGGTTTTACCTTAAACTACGTACTGCGTTCTTTACTGTTAAGCCTTGTACACACAGTCGGACTTTCCAACGGAAAACGTGCGATCGGATTGTGTTGTCGGAAAATCTGATCATGTGTTGGCTCCATCAGACTTTTTGCGTCGGAATTTCCTGACACACAAAGTTTGAGAGCAAGATCTAAAATTTTCCGACAGCAAAATCCGTAGACAATTCCGACAGACAAAGTGCCACGCATGCTCAGAATAAATTAAGAGACCACAGCTATTGGCTACTGGCCCGTTTATAGTCCCGACCTACGTGTTTTGTATGTCACCTCGTTAAGAACGATCGGATTTTCCAACAACTTTGTCCGACCGTGTGTATGCAAGACAAGTTTGGCACAAAATCTGTTCGAAAAAATCAGATGGATTTTGTTGTCGGATGTGGAATTCCCTTCCACAGGCGGTGGTCTCAGCGGGGAGCAGCGATAGTTTCAAAAAACGATTAGATAAGCACCTGAATGACCACAACATACAGGGATATACAATGTAATACTGACATATAATCACACACATAGGTTGGACTTGATGGACTGTCTTTTTTCAACCTCACCTACTATGTAACTATTTTTATTTATTTTATCTAAATTAATTTTTTAAATTGTCACACAAATAGAGCTTTCTTTTGGTAGTATTTGATCACCTCTGCGGTTTTTATTTTTTATACTATAAACAAGAAAAGAGCGACAATTTTGAAAAAACAAAACAACATTTTTTTACTTTCTGCTATAAAACACATGCAATAATAAAAAAAAAAAATTCTTCCTCTAAAATGTTTTCTGCTACATATTTAAGGTAAAAATAAAATCACAATAAGTGTATATTGATTGGTGGTGCGCGCAAGAGTTACAGCGTCTACAAACTAGGGGATATATTTATGGAATTTTTATTTATTTATTTTTACTAGTAATGGCAGCAATCAGCGACTTATAGCAGAACTGCAATATTGCGGTGTACACTTACTGACACTTTTTGGCAACCAATGGCATTAATACATTGATCAGTGCTAAAAAATACACACAGTCACTGTACTAATGGCCTGGGAGGGGGTTAATATTAGGGGTGATCAAAGTTTTAAATGTGTGCCTAGCCTGTGTTTTCTTACTGTGGGGGAGGTGCTTTTACTAGGGGAAGGAAGGCATTGATCCTTTGCTTTGCAGAGACACAGGATCATTGCCTTCCCTACTGACAGAACAGTGATCTGCCTTGTTTACAAAGGCAGTTTGCAGTTCGGGCTCTTTGCCAGAGACGTGCAGTCAGGGGAGGCAGGTGAGGCTCTGAACAAGAAAAAAAAACAAAATAAAAAAACAATCGACTTCAAGGGTTGTAGCTCGGCGACCTGGGGTCAGAGAGACCCCAAATTTTTGGGGGTTGGTAGCTGAAGTCCTACCCTACCACTGGTCAAAATCGGGGCTCCTAGGACCTATGGTTCCAGAGATACGAGGCTCCTTGCGCAGCCTGTCAGAAGCTACATACAGAGCAGCTTCCCCGCCAGATGAACTTTCGCATTGTATGGAAGATTGCTGGGGAATTTAATGCTTTGGATTTACTTCAGACCCCTTTCACACCGAGGGCGTTTTGCAGGCGCTATAGCGTTAGAAATAGCGATTGCAATCCGCCCTCAAACTGCTGCACAATTGTCTCCAGTGTGAAAGCCCCGAGGGCTTTCACACTGGAGCGGTGCGCTGGCAGGACGTCAGGAAAAGTCCTGCCAGCAGCTTCTTTGGAGCGGTGAAGGAGCGGTATGTTTACCGCTCCTCCACCGCTGCTCCCTATTGAAATCAATGGGGCAGCGCTGTATTACTGCCGGCAAAACGCCGCTATTGCGGTATATTGCGGGCGGTTTTAACCCTTTCTCGGCTGCTAGCGGGGGTAAAAGTGCCCTGCTAGTGGCCGAAATGCACCGCAAATGCGACGGTAAAACGCAGCTAAAAATAGCGGCGTTTTATCGCCGATGCTATAGGCTCGGCGGTGTGGAAGGGGTCTTAGAGCAGAACTAAACTGTATCTAAACTAAAAATGCAATTTAATCAATTCTCAAAATTCAAAGCAAACTCCCCCATTCACCCACGTCCCTATGCTTTATTTTGTTAATAAATCAATGAAAAGCACCCCTTTAGCATTTTTTAGCTACAGCCATCTTAAGTAAGGGCAGATGACCTTCTCCCCTCCTCCAGATGAAAAAACAAATAATGCCGCGGAGACTCCTGGAATGTATTACATGGTTTTTGGCCTAGGCTAGAAAGGAAGAAACTGAAGAAATGTAGAAAAAAAAAAAGTATAAAACAAGTATATATATTATACCTTCCTATATATTTACTAATGGCATCGACATAAGGATTAAAAATAGTTCATGTTGATTGAGAGAGCTTAGTTCCGTTTTAAAAAGGTAGGTAGCAGCAACTCCAAAGATCTGAGCTCATCCTATTAAAAAGTATTTTTTCGGTATACTATGTGAACAATTTCCTTCAGCTCTTCAGCGTTGGCCTGGCTAAAGAATGAAACGAAAAGAAAAACTTCAATAAAATGCTTAGAGGCGGAAGGGTTGGCTGATCCAGAAATGTAATCAGGGTGGAAAGGCGAACATATAAGCTGTCATCGAGCCTAGGCCAATGATCAATTACATCGATGGGGTCTTTGTGAAAATTCTAGGAATGCTTTGTGCATCCGGAATATTTCATTCACCAAACAAAGGCCAGGCTACTACTACCCATGTCCGGAATCCACAGTACATGATGAATTCTCTTAATAGAGCACTGCTTGTTGATGTTTGCATTGTACGCTGGTAATAAGAAGCAGGAAACATAGGAGTGCATGATCAAAGATTCCTGTTTACTTGGTTGGTGTTAGAGGGAACTAATTGAGGTGAGAAGGTCCCCGCTATCCACTTACGTCAATTGTACAAACAGTTGTAGGAGTCATTGATCATTTACGACCCCCTGTCTCATTGCAGCAAAGGATTGTGGGGTCGGATCTGGAAGAGATGGCTGGAAAGGTTTTAGTGCTGTAACTTTCAATCTATTCTCTTTGCTATCTATCTAGCTATCTATCTATCTATCTATCTATCTATCTATCTATCTATCTATCTATCTATCTATCTATCTATCTATCTATCTATCTATCTATCTATCTATCTATCTATCTATCTATCTATCTATCTATCTTCTTGAGGCTCCAACAGAATGGCTGGAGAGTGAAAAAAAAAAACTCTTAATAAGCTAAAGATCATTACAACATCTCTGTTCTGTTCCAAATGCAGCTTTATGCATGGACATGCCTCCTTAGCCCTTGTACACACGGTCGGACATTCCGATGGACAATGTTCGATCAGACCGTGTTGTCGGATAATCCAGCAGTGTGTGGGCTCCATCGGTCGGTTTCCGTTGGAGTATCCGGCGGACCATGTTTTCCAGCTGGGCTATAAAATTTTCCGACAACATGATCCAATCGGACATACTCCGATCATGTGTAGAGAATTCCGATCGGACAAAGTGCCACGCATGCTCAGATCAAATTCCTAGACCAAAGCTATTGGCTACTAGCCTGAACGTAGTCCCGTCCTAACGAAATAACGTCATCACGTTCTGAACGATCGGATTTTCTGACAACTTTGTCCGACTGTGTGTATGCAACAGTTTCGGACAAAATCCGTCGGACAAAATCCGACGGATTTGGTTGTCGGAATGTCCGACCGTGTGTACAAGGGCTTAGACTTAGTCAATCCAGACAGTATGATCATCTGTTGACTTGGCACCATCAACAGACAGGTTAACTCTTTAATAGGACACAGAGAGAGAATCCAATTCAATTTTACTTCAGCTAATTGCACAATGCAGAGGATGTTTTTCAGCCTCTTAAAGAGGAGCTCCAGTCTGGGAAAAAATAAAAATAAAAGTCAGCAGCTACAAATTTTGGAAGCAGCAGGGTGAAGGAGGATCGGGGCCTCGTAGATCACCATTGTGATCTTACCTGGCAGGTAGAGGTGTAGCTTGACGCTTGTGGGCCCCGATGCAATAGTTGACGTGGGCCCCCCCCCCCACTACCACCACCACTTCCACCGTTGCGTGCAGATACACCCACGCCAAGAAACTCAATGTGGCTTAAGACTTTTGAGTTCCCAGAGTTCCTCCTCACATCAGAGGACAGAGATCACCACTGGAGAATCAGAGGACAGGGATCACCGCTGGAGAATCAGAGGACAGGGATCACCGCTGGAGAATCAGAGGACAGGGATCACCGCTGGAGAATCAGAGGACAGGGATCACCGCTGGAGAATCAGAGGACAGAGATCACCACTGGAGAATCAGAGGACAGGGATCACCGCTGGAGAATCAGAGGACAGGGATCACCGCTGGAGAATCAGAGGACAGGGATCACCGCTGGAGAATCAGAGGACAGGGATCACCGCTGGAGAATCAGAGGACAGGGATCACCGCTGGAGAATCAGAGGACAGGGATCACCACTGGAGAATCAGAGGACAGGGATCACCGCTGGAGAATCAGAGGGCAGGGATCACCGCTGGAGAATCAGAGGGCAGGGATTACCGCTGGAGAATCAGAGGGCAGGGAACCCTGGTAGGTCACTTGGCAGAGCTCCTTTCATATCCCAGCACTGTATACAGCTACCCCCACACACACACACACTACACAGGGCTGGAATCCCATTCCTTTACACACAGTCTGTCAGTCTTCACAGGGTGTATCTGTTTTTTATGTTGCCCTTCTGACCTGTGAAATTCTCTGGTCTGAATGACAATGTAGTTGCAGTAGGCAGATACACCCTATGCAGATTGTGGCTAACTGGCTGTGTTGTAAAGGAATGTGATTTCAGCCCCGCGGAGGAGGAGCCGTATAGAGTGCTGTAATGGGAAAGGAGCTCAGCAGCTGGGCATAGCATCCAGGGCGGAGGGGGTGGTTAGGGGGCTTTGGTTGGGGGGGTGCAACTTAGATCTGGGGGGGCAAAGCCATGTGACACAAAATCGAGAGCCAGTAGCCCCTCAGGAGGTGTTAAGGGATTTGTTTTAGCAGTCTCTGAAGGTTCTCTGTCAGTGTTGGCAGGTGTTGGGGGAAGGTCACCTCCCGGAGGTGTGTGTCTTTTCCCCAGTTGTCAGGAAAGTGGGGTAAGCGGACATCCCCGGGCAGGGGGGTAGAGAGAATCCCAGCTGGTGACTAGGAGACACTGAGCGGTATCTTACCTCACAAGTGACATCGGTCACATTGTGGCTACAGGATGGCATTCTCCTCCTATTGCCTCACTGAGCTTGGTTACCATTACATGTTGCCAGCAAACAGCACAGACACTTCCCCATCCTGGGCTGCTCTCACCCCGTGCTCCTCTCCATTCAGTAAATGGCTCACAGCTTCTTCCCAGCCAATGAGAATAGAGGGGTTTGGTCTGTTGAAGGCAAAGTGGAAGCTCAGTACTGGAGTGTGGCTGTGAGGCCCTAGGGCAGATCAGAGGTGGATCTTGTGGAGAATATGATAATATGACAGGGAGGCTGCAGGGCCCCCTGGAGCTAGGAGCGGGGTTGCGATTGTGACCCCTGCAATCCCTAAAGCCCCGTACACACGAGCGGACTTTTCAACATCCAAAGTCCGACGGAATGATTCCGTCAGACTATTCGATCGTGTGTGGGCTGCAACGGACTTTTGATTCACAAAAGTCTGACGGACTTTAGAAAATGGAACATGCTTCAAATTTTTCTGACGGAACTCCGCCGGACCCAGTTCCTCCGAAAAATTTGCTCGTGTGTATGCTATTCCGACGGACTAAAACCGACGCTAGGGCAGCTATTGGCTACTGGCTATGAACTTCCTTATTCGAGTCCAGTCGTACGTCATCACGTTCGAATCCGTCGGAGTTTGGTGTGATTGTGTGTGGCCAAGTCCGCTCAGTCGAAAAGTCCGTCAGAACTCTGTCGGAACTCCGGCAGAACTCCGGCAGAACTCCTTCGGATGTCTGTCGGACATAAGTCCTCTCGTGTGTACGGGGCTTTATGCTATGCCCATGGGAGCGGGTACCTGTCCAAAACAGGTTCCCGCTCCCCCTCAAAAAGTACCAAATGTAGCAGTGGATGTGGGGAGAGTGTGAACAAGTGGAGCTTCCCCTTTTGGTAAGTGTAAGAAGACAATTATTTTCCTAAGTCCTTTCTCTGTGAACTACTAATGCTGACTAAGGGAACATGGAAGAAGTAGAGAGGGCCTAGCTAGGACTAAACCAACTAGGTACTAAACAGCAAGGTGGGACAGAGGGAAAAACCAAAATCACATTAGTAAAAAGTTGCAGTGACCAGAAACCTCCACAAGATGTCAGCAAACTACAAAAAACTGATAACCTAATGCAGTTCAATACAAAATATACAATTAGTTGAAAGTGAGGCAGAACAATCTCAGTTTTAGGAGAGTAAAAAAAAAGATGTTCTGGCCATGCCACACACTAATGTTAATTTTGGGAGATAGTATCATGGTATTTTGGTGGCTGTGGTTAATAAAACTAAAATCATAAGTGGATAGAAGGTTAGACAGCAATCTCTTTAACTACACTCAGCTACAAATCCAAGTAGATAAAACCGGCAAATTGTTCTTTACCTTTCCATTTCATCTTACTAACACCCATGAGTTTCTAAAAAGAAAAGAACGTTTTCCTGCAACCACAGCAAAAGTATTCAGGTGGTAGACTGGTTTTTACATAGTTTGAATCCTGTTCTTATAACTGGCCATCAAGTACTCTGCAAGGCATGAAACGCGTAGGAAGGGCCAAGACACTGATGTCACCACGCATGCCGACATCGTACTCACAAGCTCGGTGATTCGTCTGGAGTTGATAGGGCTACAAAATTGAGCTATTTACACCAGTGTCCGGTAGACACTTTAGAATGTAAGTGAGTGGATACATACTTTTTAAATAAAAGCCTATTTTTAAATGACCTTTCAATATGGAAGCTTCCTTTTTTTCTATCCTCCTACTATGTATGATGGTGGACTTTTTCGAGAGTGATTACGGATAGGAGCCATTTCTGGAGTGGAATTACCAACTGAAAAGTAGACCTTTTGATGGTGGAATGCACAGTAGCTGGTTTATAATTTGACCAGCATTTATGTCTGGTAAGTGGATCTAGTAATAATGGTGGGGGATTAAACTGGGTGTGTGATGCACTTTGGCAAATAAATTTCTTTTGAGGAGTTCAATCACCTTTGAAATATGCAGTATATGGCTGTTTGGTACTTTTCTTTTGTATGAAATACACAGACTCTTTTTTTTTCTTTTTCTTTTCTTTATTTTTTATTTTTTGCACAAATATTTTGGCACCTTTATATGAACAATGTGTATTGTACAGTTCATTGTATTAGCACTTTGTATTAGCACTTTGATGTATATGATTTTTTACACAGTATATTTAATTAGACATTTGATTGTATAAGTTATTGCGCTAGCATTTTATCATATATGATTTTTTTCTTTGTTATTTTTTTGCGCAGCATATTAAATTATACATTTGCATAATTGTATGAGTTGTTAGGAATAGCACATAAGGTGCTGCTCACCTACCGATACCATATGATAGACTTTGTAGTCAAATTGGAGGCATCTCATCAGGTTTGCTATTGGGATTTTCACCTTTGCTGCTCTATGTTTGTGACTTCAACACCAAAGATGCAGAATCTCCCACCTAGCACTCATTTCAAAAGATTTTATCAAGTGCCCTGGAATGGTCCAGCTCAGTATCTGCAGCAGCCATTTTCAAATAGGGTTCCATGGCACCCTAGGGTTCTTCTAGAGCAGCGTTTCTCAACCTTTTCAACATGGAGAGACCCTTGAAATATTTCTCCACGGTCTCAGGGAACCCCTGCTAAAAATTAGAAATCTACAACTCATGATACATTAGTGTGTTGGTCAGTGGGAAGAACGGTTCTTACACTTGTGTTCATTGGGAAGAATTACCTCCTTACAGAGAGCTAAAAAGATCAATGGTGTCAGTGGGAACTTATCTGAGAGGCAGAAAATGCCCAATGCTGAAGGAACCCCTAGCAACCTCTGGAGGAACCCTGGTTAAGAATCACTGTTCTAGAGGTTGCTAGGAACTTAAACTTTTGCCTTGTCTGCTATTATATTGTAGATCAGCTTTTCTTCAACTTTTTACCCCAATGGAACCTTTAAAATAATGTTAATATCTCAGGGAACCCATGTTAAAAATGTATTTATTGGGGGTCAGTGTGAAGCAGGCCCCTAAACAGTGGTGGTCAAAATATACCACCCTTATAGACAGCCCAAAAGATCTTTTGCTATTGGCTTTTCCAAGTGGCATTGCACCCAGAACCATAGAGGCACCATCAAATAGAAAGTCAATCATCTGCAGGTGAAGGAACCCCTAGCAACCTCTGGAGGAACCCTAGGGTTCCACGGAACCCTGGTTGAGAATCACTGCTCTAGAGGTTGCTAGGGGTTCCTTGACCTGCAGATGATTGACTTTCTATTTGATGGTGCCTCCATGGTTCTGGGTGCAATGCCACTTGGAAAAGCCAATAGCAAAACATCTTTTAGGCTGTCTATAAGGGTGGTATATTTTGACATTTTGATATTAACCACTTAACAACCGCCCTATAGCCGAATGACGGCTACAGGGCGGTTTCTTAACTCTGGGAGGCCGTCATATGACGTCCTCCCAGAATTCCGCTCTCTCGCGCCCCCTGGGGCGCGCACTCGAGAGCATCCGTGACCGCCGGGTCCACAGGACCCGGCGCATCACGGATCACGGTAAATGGCCGCTCATAGCGGCCGTTTACCACGTGATCGCTCTGTCAAATGACGGAGTGATCACTTGTAAACATTATGACGCCGTTATGACGCCGGTTCCTCC
The DNA here is from genome assembly GCF_037356315.1 of Lithobates pipiens. Lineage (NCBI taxonomy): Eukaryota > Metazoa > Chordata > Amphibia > Anura > Ranidae > Lithobates > Lithobates pipiens. Next base: position 563,154,989 of record NW_027507764.1, on the reverse strand, counting down.
CTCCCCCTCTCTGTACCGATCGGAACAGCGGTGGGGGAAGAGATCGTGTCAGCAGCGATGTGGGCTGCATCTGCAGTGCCCACATCGCTGCTCACCGAAAATTAACCCCTGAATTCCCTGCCAATACTCTGCAATACCCTGCCATTACTCTGCATTACTCTGCAATACCCTGCATTACTCTGCATTACTCTGCAATACTCTGCAATACTCTGCATTACTCTGCAATACCCTGCAATACCCTGCATTACTCTGCATTACCCTGCAATACCCTGCAATACCCTGCAATACTCTGCAATACCCTGCAACACTCTGCAATACCCTGCAACGCTCTGCAACACCCGCCAATACCCTGCAACACTCTGCAATGCTCTGCAACACTCTGCAATGCTCTGCAACACCCGCCAATACCGTGCAACACTCTGCAATGCTCTGCAACACTCTGCAATGCTCTGCAACACCCACCAATACCCTGCAACACTCTGCAATGCTCTGCAACACCCGCCAATACCGTGCAACACTATGCAATGCTCTGCAACACCCTCCAATATCCTGCAATGCTCTGCAACACCATACTCTGAGATACCCAGCCATACTCTGAGATACCCAGCCATACCCAGCCATAGTCGGTGATACCCTGCAATACCCAGCCATAGACACCCCCCCCCCCCCCTCCCGCCGCCCTCCGGTGCTTCTACCGACTCGCCAATACGATCAAATCCAGAATCTTTTTTTTTTTTTTTTTTTCAGGCTTCCCAGCTTAGAGGTGAGATGCGGGGTCTTATTGACCCCATATCTCACTGTAAAGAGGACCTGTCATGCCATATTCCTATTACAAGGGATGTTTACATTCCTTGTAATAGGAATATAAGTGATCAAAAAATTTATTTTTGGGGAAAAAAATGTCAAACTAAAATAAATAAAGTAAAATGAACAATACATTTTTTTTTTTTTTTTTAAAGCGCCCCTGTCCCCATGTGCTCGCATGCAGAAGCAAATGCATACGTAAGTCCCGCCCACATATGAAAACGGTGTTTAAACCACACATGGGAGGTATCGCTGCGAACGTTAGAGCGAGAGCAATAATTCTAGCCCTAGACCTCCTCTGTAACTCAAAACATTTGAGTAGCGACGTTTGGCGCCATTCCACGAGCCTGTGCAATTTTGAAGAGTGACATGTTAGGTATCTATTTACTCGGTGTAACTTCATCTTTCACATTGTGCAAAAATTGGGCTAACTTTACTGTGTTTTTTTTTTTTTTAGCACAAAACTGTTTTTTTTCCAAAAAAAAGCATTCGAAAAATTGCTGCGCAAATACCGCGCGAGATAAAAAGTTGCAACGACCATCATTGTATTCTCCAGGGTGTTTGCTAAAAAACCTATATAATGTTTTGGGATTCTATGTAATTTTCTAGCAAATAAATGATGATTTTTACATGTAGGAGAGAAATGTCAGAATTGTCCTGGGTGCTCCAGAACGCCTGATGGCGCTCCCTGCATGTTGGGCCTCTGTATGTGGCCACACTGTGTAAAAGTCTCACACATGTGGTTGGGGTGTAATTTGCGGTATGCATATGCTGTGTGAGAAATGAACTGATAATATGACAATTTTGTGAAAAAAAAAAAAAGTAAAAAAAATCTTGATTTTGCAAAGAATTGTGGGAAAAAATGACAACTTCAAAAAACTCATCATGCCTCTTACTAAATACCTTGGAATGTCTTCTTTCCAAAAAGGGGTCATTTGGGGGGTATTTGTACTTTTCTGGCATGTTAGGGTCTCAAGAATTGAAATAGGCCGTCAGTACTTCAGGTGTGATACATTTTCAGATATTGGCACCATAGCTTGTGAACTTTCACAAAGACCAAATAATATCCACCAATTTGTACTTATTTTTACCAAAGATATGTAGTAGTATAAATTTTGGCCAAAATTTATGAAGAAAAAATTACTAATCTGCTAAATTTTATAACAGAAACAAAGAAAAATTCATTTTTTTACATAATTTTCTGTATTTTTTCTTTTATAGCACAAAAAATAAAAAACCCAGCGGTGATTAAAGACCACCAAAAGAAAGCTCCATTTGTGTGAAAAAAAGGACAAAAATTTCATATACCGTATATACTCGAGTATAGGCCGACCCGAATATAAGCCGAGGCCCCCAATTTACCCCAAAAAAACTGGGAAACTTATTGACTCGTGTATAAGCCGAGGGTGAGACAAGCCTGTCCATCCCTGTGTGTCCGTCCATCCCTGTGTGTGTGCCCATCCATCCCTGTGTGTGTGTGTCCGTCCATCCCTGTGTGTGTGTGTCCATCCATCCATACCTGTGTGTGTGTGTCCATCCATCCATCCCTGTGTGTGTGTCCATCCATCCATCCCTGTGTGTGTGTCCATCCATCCATCCCTGTGTGTGTGTCCATCCATCCATCCCTGTGTGTGTGTCCATCCATCCATCCCTGTGTGTGTGTCCATCCATCCCTGTGTGTGTGTGTCCATCCATCCCTGTGTGTGTGTCCATCCATCCCTGTGTGTGTGTCCGTGCAGCCTTGTGTGTCCAGCCTACCTGTGTCCCGAGCCTCCGTCCCGTGCCTCCGTCATCCCGTGCCTCCTCCGTCCCGTGCCTCCTCCGTCCCGTGCCTCCTCCGTCCCGTCCCGAGCCTCCGTCCTTCTGCCATGCTTCGTCGGTGCCTCGGCGGCCATTCCTCTGTTCAAAAGCCGCGCCTCCGTCTGTGATAGGCGGAACACTCAATTTCCCAGCAGTCTGTGTTCCGCCTATCACGGACATCCTCTCATCCTCGTCCGTAGTATGAGGATGAGCGGATGTCCGTGATAGGCGGACCGCTGACTGCTGGGAAATTGAGTGTTCCGCCTATCACAGACGGAGGCGCGGCTTTTGAATACTAGAATGTCCGCCGTCTGTCTGCTCGACACGCTGATTGGGCAGGCAGATGGCGATGACTCGAGTATAAGCCGAGGGGGGCACTTTCAGCCTCAAAAAAGAGGCTGAAAATCTCGGCTTATACTCGAGTATATACGGTAGGTCCAGTGTTGCATGACTGAGTAATTGTCATTCAAAATGTGAGAGCACCGAAAGCTGAAAATTGGTCTGGTTATTAAGGGTGTTTAAGTGCCCAGTGGTCAAGTGGTAAACATTATTTTAAAGGTTCCTTTGGGGTAAAAAGTTGAAGAAAACCTGATCTGCAGTATAATAGCAGACAAGGCAAAAGTTTAAGTTTCTCGTAATGTATATAGTTGACCTAGAAGTGACTTTTCAGAACTGTTTAAATTAACATTTTTTTAAGAAGGAATTTCTCCAATGCTTCCGCCTAAGCAGGAACTCTCTTAAGCTATAAATAAATGCACTAGTGTAAATGAAGACATAACATGCTAATGCTACCCTGGAGGGTTCCACACACGTTACAATTTGCATTTACTGCAGCAAGATGGGAGTTCATTAATATTGTACAGTATAGAGGCTAAAAATACTTTAATTGCCTCCGGAGATCGAAGCCTGTGTAATAATATTACACTTTCATGTATCATGTGGATAAGATTGAAATTATTAGTCAGGCAAGGTGCTAATTTATAAAATAATTACCTTCCCTCTTGGATTTTGTTGGGACAATGTCTTTAAGGGTGAATGGTAATCTAATTTGGTTTATGTGCTGGGTTTCATTTGGTAAGAATTTTCGATAATTTTTATTAACCACTTCAGTTCCGGACCAATAAACACCTTAAGGACCAGAGGTCTTTTTGCAATTTTGCACTGCGCTGCTTTAACTGGTAATTGCGCGGTCATGCAATATTGCACCCAAACGAAATTTGCGTCCTTTTCTTCCCACAAATAGAGCTTTCTTTTGATGGTATTTGATTGCCTCTGCGATTTTTTTTTTTTGCGATATAAATGAAAAAAGAGCGAAAATTTTGAAAAAAAAAGATATTTTCTTCTTTTTGTTATAAGAAAAATCGAATAAACTAAATTTTAGTCATACATTGAGGGCAAAATTTATTCAGCCACATGTCTTTAGTAAAAAAAATGTCAATAAGCGTATATTTTTTGGTTTGCGCAAAAGTTATAGCGTCTACAAACTAGAGTACATTTTCTGGAATTTACACAGCTTTTAATTTATGACTGCCGATCTCATTTCTTGAGGTGCTAAAATGGCAGGGCAGTACAAATCCCCCCCAAATGACCCCATTTTGGAAAGTAGACACCCCAAGGAAATTGCTGATGGGTATGTTGAGCCCATTGAATATTTATTTTTTTTGTCCTAAGGGATTGAATAATGACAAAAAAAAAAAAAAAAATTTTTTTTTACAAAAAGTTGTCACTAAATGATATATTGCTCACACATGCCATGGTTATATGTGAAATGACACCCCAAAATACATTCTGCTGCTTCTCCCGAGTACGGGGATACCACATGTGTGGGACTTTTTGGGAGTCTAGTCGCGCACAGCACCCCGAAAACCAATCACCACCTTCAGGATTTCTAAGGGTGCAAATTTTTGATTTAACTCCTCACTACCTATCACAGTTTCGAAGGCCATAAAATGCCAAAATAGCACAAAACCCCCCCAAATGACCCCATTTTGGAAAGTAGACACCCCAAGCTATTTACTGAGAGGCATGTTGAGTCCATGGAATATTTTATATTTTGCCAAAAGTTGCGGGAATATTACAAACTTTTTTTTTTTGCACAAAGTTGTCACTAAATGATATATTGCTCACACATGCTATGGGCAGAAGTCAAATTACACCCCAAAATAAATTCTGCTGCTTCTCCCGAGTACGGGGATACCACATGTGGGGGACTTTTTGGGAGCCTAGTTAACTAGCTACCTAGCGACACTAGCGACACTGATGCAGCGTTCAGAAAAATTATCGCTTAGTGACACTGGCAAAAGGGGGTGAAAGGGTTAACTAGCGGAAATCAGGGGGTTAAAACCATTATTGGGTAGTATATCGGGGTACCTAGCGCTATAAAAACCTGGCGGTGAACCTAAAAAAATAACTAGCTACCTAGCGACTGTAGCGACACTAATGCAGCGATCAGAAAAACGATCGCTTAGTGACACTGGCAAAAGGGGGTGAAAGGGTTAACTAGCGGCAATCAGGGGGTTAAAAACATTATTGGGTAGTATATCGGGGTACCTAGCGATATAAAAACCTGGCGGTGAACCTAAAAAAATAACTAGCTACCTAGCGACACATGCAGCGATCAGAAAAATGATCGCTTAGTGACACTGGCAAAAGGGGGTGAAAGGGTTAACTAGCGGCAATCAGGGGGTTAAAAACATTATTGGGTAGTATATCGGGGTACCTAGCGCTATAAAAACCTGGCGGTGAACCTAAAAAAATAACTAGCTACCTAGCGACTGTAGCGACACTAATGCAGCGATCAGAAAAACGATCTCTTAGTGACACTGGCAAAAGGGGGTGAAAGGGTTAACTAGCGGCAATCAGGGGGTTAAAAACATTATTGGGTAGTATATCGGGGTACCTAGCGATATAAAAACCTGGCGGTGAACCTAAAAAAATAACTAGCTACCTAGCGACACTAGCGACACATGCAGCGATCAGAAAAATGATCGCTTAGTGACACTGGCAAAAGGGGGTGAAAGGGTTAACTCTAGGGGCAATCAGGGGGTTAAATCTTTATTGGGGGGTGATAGGGGGCTACCCTGGACCTAACACTAACTGTCCTGACAGTTTTTACTGTCACAACTGACACTGAATGCATTGATCAGTAAAGAAATGATCAATGCAATCAGTGACACTGTGACTGGGGGGGGAGGGGGGGCGGGGGGGGATCGGGGGGCGATCGGGGGGGGGATCGGGGGGGGTTTGTGTGCCTGTGTGTACCTACATGTCAGTGTAGTGTTCGTGCAGACTTACTTTTACTCTTCTCCTCGTAGTCCGGTCAAAAAGACCGCCCCGAGGAGAATGACATCACTTCCTCCTTCCTGTGTAAACAATACACAGGGGAGGAAGCTTCTCATTGGCCAGGAGCGATCCAGAGGGGGTGGCCGAAAACGAACGGCCATCCCCTCATCACGGAGCGCTCCTGCACCGAATCGGACCGCCGTAACCAGCGGGAGGGGGTCCGATGGGACCCCCCACCCGCTGGAAGGCAATCACGTAGATGTACGTGATTCTGCCTGCCTGTGCCATTGTGCTGACGTACAATGGCAATACGGCGGTCCTGAAGTGGTTAAAGTGGTACTCCAGGCAAAACTTTGCCTCAAATGGTTTTGGATGGACTGGAGAAGAATTAGATCAGCATTTTTCAAACTTTTACCCCCAGAGGAACCCTTGAAATTATTTTCAGGTCTCAGGGAGCCCCTGCAAGGATAAGTCTAGGAATATGCCCCTCACATTGGTTGTCAATGGGAAGAATGCCTCTCTTACAGTGATGGTCAGAATACCACCATTATAGTCCGCTAAAGAGATCATTGGTATCCTCCTGCTGGATCTGGAACTATGTTGGCACCATCTGAAGGGGATAGGGATGGTCCCATGTTTCGAGACGAATGTAAGTTCAACTTGAACATTGGATGTTCGCCCGTTCGGCAAATTCCGAACATTATGGGGCATTCGCAAACTTGTGCACTGTAGAACGCCCCATAATGCACTGCAAGATCACAGTGCATTGATTTCTGTTGATTGGCCAAAGCATGCACCTGACCTGCATGCTTTGGTCAATCACAGCGCGCTCTATTATGAGAGCCATGATTGGCCAAAGGCAGGGTGCCTTTAGCCAATCATAGCTCAGGGGGCTAAATCCACGCCCCACACGCCCTCCACACTCTACACGCCCCACACTATATAAGGCTGCTTACACGGTGGCCATATTTAGTGTAATGATTGAGAGAACATTAGCTAGCGGCAGGTTAGTTAGTGGTGTGCAGGCAGTTTAGTATACACCCCTCGCATTTTTTTTTAAATATCTTTTCATGTGACAACACTGAAAAAATTAGTACACCCCAAGTGAAAATGTCCAAATTGGGTCCAATTAGCCATTTTCCCTCCCGGGGTCCATGTGACTTATTAGTGTTACAAGGTCTCAGGTGTGAATGGGGAGCAGGTGTGTTAAATTTGGTGTTATCGCTCTCACTCTCTCATACTGATCACTGGAAGTTTAACATGGCACCTCAAAGAAGGTCTAGGCCAGGGATATGCAATTAGCGGACCTCCAGCTGTTTCAAAACTACAAGTCCCATCATGCCTCTGCCCCTGGCTGTCATGCTTGTGGCTGTCAGAGTCTTGCTATGCCTCATGGGACTTGTAGTTCTGCAACAGCTGGAGGTCTGTTAATTGCATATCCCTCTTCTAGGCTATAAGAAGATTGGCAGGACCCTGAAACTGAGCTGCATCACGGTGGCCAAGACCATACAGCAGTTTAACAGGACAGGTTCCACTCAGAACAGGCCTCGCCATGGTCGACCAAAGAAATTGAGTGCACGTGCTCACCATCATATCTAAAGGTTGTCTTTGGGAAAAAGATGTGTGATGGCTGCCAGCATTGTTGCAGAGGTTGAAGGGGTGCAGGGTTCAGCCTGTCAGTGCTCAGACCATACGCTGCACACTGCATCAAATTGGTCTGACTGTCATCCCAGAAGGAAGCCTCTTCTAAAGATGATGCACAAAAAAGCCTGCAAACTGTTTGCTGAAGACAAGCAGACTAAGGACATGGATTACTGGAACCATGTCCTGTGCTTTGATGAGACCAAGATAAACTTATTTGGTTCAGATGGTGTCAAGCGTGTGTGGTGGCAACCAAGTGAGGAGTACAAAGACAAGTGTGTCTTGCCTACAGTTAAGCATGGTGGTTGGAGTGTCAAGGTCTGGGGCTGCATAAGTGCTGCCGTCACTGGGAAGCTACAGTTCATTGAGGGAACCATGAATGCCAACATGTACTGTGACATACTGAAGCAGAGCATGATCTCCTCCCTTCAGAGACTGGGCCGCAGGGCAGTATTCCAACATGATAATGACCCCAAACACACCTCCAAGATGACCACTGCCTTGCTAAAGAAGCTGAGGGTAAAGGTGATGGACTGGCCAAGCATGTCTCCAGACCTAAACCCTATTGAGCATCTGTGGGGTATCCTCAAACGGAAGGAGGAGAAAGGCAAGGTCTCTAACAATCCGCAATGCCATCATGGAGGAGTGGAAGAGGACTCCAGTGGCAATCTGCGAAGCTCTGGCGAACTCCATGCCCAAGAGGACAAAGGCAGTACTGGAAAATAATGGTGGCCACACAAAATATTGACACTTTGGGCCCAATTTGGAAATTTTCACTTAGGGGTGTACTCACTTTTGTTGCCAGCGGTTTAGGCTGCGTGTTGAGTAATTTTGAGGGTACAGCAAAGTTACACTGTTATACAAGCTCACTACTTTACATTGTGGCAAAGTGTCATTACTTCAGTGTTGTCACATGAAAAGATATAATAAAATATATACAAAAATGTGAGGGGTGTACTCACTTTTGTGAGATACTGTATATATATTCATTGTAGACTTTATATACAGTGCAGGCAGTCAGTGTACAATATATAATACAGTATATTGAAGTGGTTAAGGGAAACCCTATGACAGAATTAAGAAAACAAATGTCATGGGCCATTCCATACAAGGCCCTTTGGGTCTGGCATAGATTTTAAGGGGAACTCCACACTAAAATTTAAAAAACAAAACAGCGTGGGGTAACCCCCAAAATCCATACCAAGCCCTTTGAGTCTGGCATAAATTTTAAGGGGAACTCCACTCCAATTTAAAAAAAAAATATGGCGTGGGGTCCCCCCCAAAATCCATACCAGACCCTTATCCGAGCAAGCAGCCTGGCAGGCCAGGAAAGGGGGGGGGGCGAGCGAGCGCCACCCCCCCCCCCTGAACCATACCAGACTGCTTGCCCTCAACATGGGGAGGGTGCTTTGGGGACAAGGGCTTTATGGATTGAACAGAGCTCCGTGAGATGTTCAAAGCTTGGGATATTTTTTTATAACCTAACCCTGCTTTAAACTTCTCCACAACTTTATCCCTGACCTGTCTGGTGTGTTTCTTGGCCTTCGTGATACTGTTTGTTCACTAAGGTTCTCCAAAAAATCTCTGAGGGCTTCACAGAACAGTTGTATTTACTATTTAGTTGATTTCTGAGTGCAAATGATTCTACTAAATTTTAGTTAGGGGTATCAGAGTAAAGGGGGCTGAATACAAATGCAGGCCATACTTTTCAGATATTTATTTGTAAAATATTTTGAAAAACATTTATAATTTTCCTTCCACTTCACAATTATGTGCCACTTTGTGTTGGTCTATCACTTACAATCCCAATAAAATACAGTTAAGTTTTTGGTTGTAACATGATAATATGTGAAAAATACAAGGGGTATGAATACTTTTTCAAGGCACTGAAACTTGTAATAAAAACATCTTTGCCATTCTGAAGCTTCCCTCCAACCACTTAGCATATTACAGTACTACCTTGGATTATGAGCATAATCCATTCCAGAAGCATGCTTGTAATCCAAAGCACTCGTATATCAAAGAGAGTTTCCCATAGGAATCAATGGAAACTCAGATAATTTGTTCCAGTGTCACTGCTAGTGTATACAGTACTGCATGTGGTCGGGGGGGGGGGGGGGGGGTGGCACTGGAGACACTCAGAAACACTCGAAGACGCTCGGAGACTGTTGGATAACAACATGGTCTAATGTCATATTTCTGTAGTTTCTCTGTCAATGTTAGTGCATTTATGGATAACAGTGTCTTGGTATTATCCAGAGTTTGAATTGGTTCTGTCATAAATCCGTTACATATCTGTTCTTATTCCCAAAGATTAGCCAGGCTGATACTTGAAAATGGTTTCTTCCTGGTTGATACCAGGTCTGGAATGTAGCAAGTTGCACATTAAAGCTTGGTAGCATATCAGAATTGATATCTGTTTAGCTTGGCTCCGGAACGTCGATTTCTGACAATACATTGCAAGTAATCTTCAAAGAGAGCCATGGCAGCCAGAATGATTGAATGTCCTGTTGTAGAAGATCAAAGGGCCAGCTAAGATTGGAGATTGACCAAGGGTATACATCTATCTATCTATCTATCTATCTATCTTATATATCTATATTGTCTATCTATCTATCTTATATATCTATATTGTCTATCTATCTACCTATCTATCTATCTATCTATCTTTATTGTCTATCTATCTATCTTATCTATCTATATTGTCTATCTATCTACCTATCTATCTATCTATCTATCTATCTATCTATCTATCTATCTATCTATCTATCTATCTATCTATCTATCTAACTATCTATCTATCTATCTAACTATCTATCTTATCTTATCTATCTGTCTTGTCTATCTATCTATAGTATCTATCTATCGATCTATCTAACTATCTATATCTATCTATCTATCTATCTATCTATCTAACTATCTATATCTATCTATCTATCTATCTATCTATCTATCTATCTATCTATCTATCTATCTATCTATCTATCTATCCATCTATCTATCTTCGGGTCTATCTTACAAGCTATCTTTTTTTTGGATGAGTATAGAGGAGTTTTCTGACTCTTGTCATTCAGCCTGTCAATCAGCCCATGTATAATTGTAATGGGTTTTGATGTGATGCACTCAGAAGTCCCCCCGTCCTCCTCCCAGCACACCGAGTTCTATAAAAATAACTTTTGGCTGTTTATCCATTGAAAGTAACAAGTCCTGACACACCACAAAGTTCAGGCCTTCTCTGGACTAATGAGGAATCCTCCTCATTCTAGATGGATGGCTCTCATTCTGCCATGTGGACAGGACCAGTGAATGAAGGACTATTGCACACCTGTGACTCTGCTTGATGCATTGGCCGGGTCACTGATGTATTCCGCTGGTGTGTAGAGTTGTATGATGCACGGCGGCGGCGCTGTGTACAATGGACATTCTTGTCAAACTGCTATTTAACCAGAACGTGTTATTTCCCAACACACTCTCTAGTCATACAAATTCAATCATTTCCCTTTGGGATTAATAAAGTATTCTGAATCTAAATCTGAAAACCTGATTAAAAAGTATAAACTGCATTTGCTTTAATTTAATCCAACCTATCAAATTATATTGGTGCCTGCATAAATTGCTATGTAAGCAGACATTACCCCCCACCTATGCTGATGAGCCTCAAAGCACAGGGTGCTCTAATAATTTGCTGACTCCTTATATCCCCCTTACAGAGAAATTGAACTGGAAGCTGTGCTCAAAAAAGGCAGTTAGAAGGCAAAGGACTAGTCACCGGTCTAGCCTATGGTCACTCTGCGGCTGATCTTTCCCTATTACTCCCCTACCATGCCTTGTTCTACATTGCGAGGAATCGGTCATGTTGGTAGAGGCAGGGCTTTCCTTCCTCAAGTCAGAACCTCCAGCAAGGGTGTGGTTAGAAAATAATCAGAGACCAGTTGTAAAAAACAGAACTTGTATTATGTAGAATCCAATAATTCACAACAAACCGGGTGGGAAGGCACCTGAGCGGTAACACTCACATAATTTAACAGCAGTGTGTAGTGGAGCAGGTCTAATGCCTCGTACAAACGATCAAACTTTCCACCAACAATACCGTGGAATTTTGTCCAAAGGGCATTGGCCTAAACTTATCTTGCATAAACACGGTCGCACAAATGTTGGCCAACAATTAGGAACGTAGTGCTGTACTAGACATACTACATGGTTTCTCAGCTCTTTAGCACCACCCTTTGGGCTCTTTCTGCTAATTTCGTGTTAGTAGAAGTTTGGCGAGTGTTGATTCATGCTTTTCATTTCGCGTTTTTCATTTCGCACTTTTATTTTCGCGCTTTTCATTTCGCACTTTTCAGTTTGTTTCTGAACGGCCGTTCATCAACCAGCCGTGTTGCGGAATCAGAGAAGATAACGTGTTATTTATTATTGGCCTTGGAGTTATTGCTTTGACGTTATTTTTTTGGTTGAATAATAATGATTTGATTTGGTATATTTTCCATATTTTTGGATGCATAGGATGCACCTTTTGGTTCAGTTCTATTGGCAGATAGCATGTCTAATTTCATGTGTTTTCTTTTTTTTAATGCACAATAAAAAAAATTGTGTAGAATAATACTTGGCTATGTGTTTTAGGCTGGGTTCACACTGCTGTGGCTACGAGAACCGGATGTGATTCGCACCGCACTGCAGTACAAATCACATCCGATCTCTGTGTGATGCGAGTTCAGCCATACAGATAGTATGGCTGAATTCGCATCGCACCCGCCGCAAACTCGCACGGGACCCTTTTTTTGGTCCGCAGCAGAATCGGATCGCATGGGTGTTCACACCATGCGATCCGATTCCTGTCCGAGTTTGCAGATTGCACTGCGATATGCGAACTGATCTGCGGTTGTCATTAACATTTCACTGACACTCCCAGCAGTTCGCATAGGGCAGTGTGAACTTCCGCCGGGAGGCATGCAATGCGGGAACCCGCCGCGGATTCGTGGCGTTCCCGCATCGCTGCAATGTGAACCCAGCCTCAATTCAAATGACAGTTTGGGAGTAGGCAGTTACATTTAAAAAAAATACAATGTAAAATTGACAAGAGACACCAACATAGTTGTATCTTTGATCTTAAAAACTACAGGATAATGGTGTTGTGGTAACTTGCCAAAATAAAGAAAAAAAAACCCATAATATTATTCTTGATGTCACTAGAAAAAAAAAAGCCTTTGAAAATGTGTTTGCAATAACTCCATCAGTATCACCAGCAAAGCAGCTTCATTATTGTCCCATTAAAGAAGAAGAGAATCGTCCTTGCTTCCGAGCATGCGTGTTTGTACTTTGGACTTTTGTCCGATGGACTTGTGTACGCACGGTCGGAAAATCCAACAGCGTACATTTGTTGGTGGAAAATTTGAAAACCTGCTAGCCAACATTTGTTGGCGGAAAGTCAGACAACAATTGTCCGATGGAGTGTACACACGGTCGGATTTTCCACCAACAGCCTGACATCGAACATTTCCCGTCAGAAAATCCGATCGTGTGTGAGGCTTAACGATAAGTTTCTCTTATTTGATCTTCTATCTGCTAAAATAGTGACGGTATACAAAAAAACTGCCTTAAATACACCCAAAAAACATCTTACACCCTCCAAAAAAATCTTATTTTGCTTCACCAAAATTTTTACAAAATGTACTTTTTTTTGTAGTTTTGCATATAAGAAAAATTTATTGGAGCAAATAGGAAAATTATAAAATGATAGAGTTTTAATGTGGTTTTAGATTTTTCAAGAATTTTAATGGCGTACGGGTTTTTTTTATTTTTTTTTATTGTGTTTGTATACTTTTATTTGTATACTTTTTTTACTTTTATTTTGTGTTTTTATTGTTGTTTGATGATGTTAATATATGTTTCATATATTAATAAAAATAGGTCAAATATTTTGTTGCTATTTGGACTATCTATCCAATTTCTGAGGTTTTTGGCAAAGCTATTGCATCACCAATTTTCCTTTACCAGAATTGTGGCAAAATTTGCTGTTGTAAAAAAAAAAAAACAAAAAAAAAAAACATTGGACAAACTGACACACTTTTACATATTGGGAGACTTCAAACAAAACTAACCAAGTTTATCTGTATTGCTGCAAGATGCCTCATACTAACTACAAAGCAATTTGTGAATGTATCCCAATGTTCCTATCAGTGTTTTCTTTGCTAGCACATGAACACTGCAGCACAACTGATTGACTCCTTGTGCTGCTTCTCCTTTCCCTAGTCTGAGCTTTGCTGTACAGGTATTGCATGAGGCTGATACCAGGTTAAATGCAGACACCTATGCCGCTGGAATTTAAAAAGCACATTTAATGGTGTATTGATTGATTCACAGAGGTGCATTAATTTGTGTCTTTAACCACTTGCTGACCGCTGCACACCGATATACGTCGGCACAATGGCAGCGGTGGGCAAATGGGTGTATCTGTATGTTCCGTTTAATTGACAGGGCTATTGGGCGCGCGTGCCCACTGCGTACAGCGTGATCCCGGCAATCGTGCCACGAAGCCGCAGAACGGGGAGATGCCTATCTAAACAAGACATTTCCCCGTTCTGCCTAGTGACATGACAGACATCACTGCTCCCTGTCATTGGGAGCGGTGATTGCTATCATGTCAGTGGTAGCCCACCCCCCACAGTTAGAATCATTCCCTAGGACACAGTTAACCCCTTGATCTCCTCCTAATGTTTCACCCCTTCCCTGCCAGTGTCATTTACATAGTAATCAGTGCACTTTTATAGCTCTGATCGCTGTATAAATGACAATGGTCCCAAAATAGTGTCAAAAGTGACCAATGTGTCCGCCGTAATGACGCAGTCACGATAAAAATCGCAGATCGACACCATTACTAATAAAAATAATAATAATAATAATAAAAATGCCAAAAAACTATGCCCTATTTTGTAGACGCTATAACTTTTGCGCAAGCCAATCAATATATACGCTTATTGTAAAAATATATAGAAGAATACATATCAGCCTAAACTGGGGAAAAGATTTGTTTTTTTATATATTTTTGGGGGATGGTTATTATAGCAAAAAGTAAAAAAAAATAATGCTTTTTTTTCACAATTGTTGTTTATAGCGCAAAAAATAAAAACTACAGAGGTGATCAAATAGCACCAAAAGAAAGCTCTATTTATGGGAAAAAAGGTTATCGATTTTGTTTGGTTGTAACATTGCACAGCCGCGTAGTTGTCAGTTAAAGCGACGCAGTGCCGAATTGCAAAAAATGCTCTGGTCAGGAAGGGGGTAAAATCTTCCGGGGCTGAAGCAGTTAATATTTGCCTGGAGTTCAGCTTTAATGGTCCTTGATAAAATTTGCCCTCCCAACCTTTGATCTCATGACCACAACCTCCTCTGAGACATTATTTCAACTAGTTTGTCAATTTGCTGAAATCATAAATATTATCTTTCCTAGATTGTAACATAATAACTGTAATTCTTCTATTGCTGCTGTTGGTTGAGTATATATTTTTTCTTTATTTTATTCAATACATTTAGTTTATTCTTGTATGTTATTCTATCCTGTATGTTTTTTTTTTCTTTTCTTAAAAAAATCAATAAAAAAATGTCAAAAAGAGACACTTGGAAACCTCTGGCTAAATAATTTCACTGCTATGACCTGTGTATTTTTCAGCGTGTCGTTTTTCTTTGTTGCCCTGATGTTACTTTGTAAATAATCAATGTGGAATCTCAAGCACTGTATATGATTGTAGCAGCAATGACCCAGGTCATTTAAAATCTTGATATCATTGTATCGATTATAATCCTGACTAGAAGCATGCTAGTGAAGAGCAAAAATAACCAAAAACATGCTAGTCTTAAGAGCTCCTTATTTCCTCCATTCCCAAAGTCTTTTTGTTCTCCCTCCTTTCCAATTCTTCTCTCTTTCATTCCTTATTTTTTTATTTTTTATTGTTTCCTCACTCCTTCCTTTTTTGCCCCTTTTCTTCCCTTCCATCAATACTTTGTATCTTCACCTTCCATCCCCCCTTCTTTTTTGCTCCTTCTCTCCACCTTAAATTCCTCTTCTTTGCTCCTTCCAGACATCCTCTCTCCCTGTTTTCATTTTGTGCCTTTCATTCGCCTGCCTTCCTTTCATCTTTGCTCCTTCTTTTCACCCTCTTTCCATCCTTACTCCCTCTATTCACCCTCTCTACCACCTTTTTTCTTTGATCCTTCTATCCAACCTCCCCCTTTTCATCTTTTCTCCCTCTATTCTCTCTCTTTACCTACTTTTTCTTTGCTCTTTTAAATACAATGCCTCCCTCCTTCCACCTTTGCTCCTTCTATCCACTCTTTTTTATTCTATCCTTGGTCCCTCTATTCACCATCTCTATCTCCTTCTTTCTTTGCTCACTCTATCCACCTTCCTTCCATCTTTGCTGCCACTATCCACCCTCTCTACCTCCTTCCATCTTTGCTCCTTCTATCCACCCTCTCTACCTCCTTCTTTCTTTTATCCTTCTATCTGCCCTCTCCCTCCTTCTTTCTTTTCTCCTTCTATCTGCCCTCTCCCTCCTTCTTTCTTTTATCCTTCTATCTGCCCTCTCCCTCCTTCTTTCTTGTATCCTATCTGCCCTCTCCCTCCTTCTTTCTTTTATCCTTCTATCTGCCCTCTCCCTCCTTCTTTCTTTTCTCCTTCTATCTGCCCTCTCCCTCCTTCAGAGTTTGCTGCCTATATCCACCCTTTCTACCTCCTTCTTTCTTTGCTCTTTCTATCCACCCTCTTTCTCTCTTTCTTTCTTTTCTCCTATCTACCCTCTCTCCCTCCTTCTGTCTTTTCTGCCTCTATCCACCCTCTCTACCGCCTTCTTTATATTCTCCTTCTATCTACCTTCTCTCCCTCTCTTATTTATTTTATCCTATCTACCCTCTCTCCTTCCTTCCATTTTTGCTCCCTCCAACCACCCTCTCTACCTCCTCCTTTCTTTTCTAGACATGTGCATTCGTTTTCGTCTGAATGCATTTTCGTCCGAATTTCAGGTATTTTCATTTTCGTTTTGACAAATGATAACGAAAGCACAGAATCCGAAAAACAAAAGATTCGACATAAATAAATGCTTTATTTTCATTTTCATTGTTACAACAGTTCGATATAGAATAGGAGATTCAACGTGACTCTCACAATAACAATCTGTGTCTATAGAACCTGTGGTCGAATGTGCCTAACCTTACCTCTATTAGTTCAAGATTATATAGAGAAAATATTCGTCAGAGAGAAAATATTCAACATAGAGAGAAAAGATTTGACAGAGAGAAAAGATTCTAAAGTGCTAATTTTAAAGGCTAATATGCAAGTTACTGTCCTAAAAAGTATTTGGGGACCCAGGTCCTGCCCCAGGGGACATGTATCAATGCAAAAAAAGTTTTAAAAACTGAAGTTTTTTCAGGAGCAGTGATTTTAATAATGATTAAAGTGAAGCAATAAAAGTGTAATATTCCTTTAAATTTCGTACCTGGGGGGTGTCTATAGTATGCCTGTGAAGGGGCGCATGTTTCCCGTGCTTAGAACGGTCCCTGCACAAAGTGTCATTTCTGCAGGAAAAAAAGTATTTTAAAATCACTCGCGGCTATAATGAATTGTCGGCTCTCTCATCCCCCCTCTTTTCCTGTGGCCTGCCAGGTTGCGTGCTCGGATAAAGGGTCTGGTATGGATTTTTAGGGGGACCCCCACGTCAATTTTTTTTGAAAATTTGATGCGAGGTTCCCCTTAATATCAGGTCTGGTATGGATATTAAGGGGGAACCCCACGTCAATTTTTTTTTTAAATTTGACGCAGGGTTAACCTTAATATCCATACCAGACCTGAAGGGCCTGGTAATTGAATTTGGGGGAACCCCACGCTTCTTTTTTTTTTTTTTTATCAATGACTTTCAATGAGTGTTCTCTGTATTACGGGAGCCGACAATTCATTATAGCCACGAGTGATTTTAAATGACTTTTTTTTCCTGCAGAAATGACACTTTGTGCAGGGATAGTTCTAAGCACAGGAAACATGCGCACCTTCACAGGCATTAATCATTATTAAAATCACTGCTCCCGAAAAAACAGCCGTTTTTAAAACTTTTTTTTGCATTGATACATGTCCCCTGGGGCAGGACCCAGGTCCCCAAACACTTTTTAGGACAGTAACTTGCATATAAGCCTTTAAAATTAGCACTTTAGATTTTGAATGTTGGAGTCCCATAGACTTTAATAGGGTTCTAAAGTTCACACGAAGTATGCTATATAGAGTTTAGCAGCTCAGTCGAATCTTCTTTATACATTCGACAGACACCATGAGCCTTCAAAGACAGATTCAGTCAGGGCCAGATTAAGAACATCATGGGCCTGGTGCTGAGGATTTTGGTGGGGCCTTTTATAAACATTAAATAAATAAAAATGCTAACTATTTTTTGTTATAACAAATTAAATTAAAGAGAGAGAGGGAGGATGAGAGAGAAAGAGAGAAAGGGGATGAAAATTGTGTGAGGGGTAAGGGAGGGATGATGAGAGAGAAAGGGGGGGGTGGGAGAGAGAGGATGCACATGAGCATGTGTGGGAATGGCATCAACGCAGCCTGGCCAAGGAAAGTGACCGAAGGCACAGAACCCAGAAGGAAGACCGGGTGAAGATGGAAGTGCCCGGGCCCCGCCGGATTGATCACAGCACAGCACTGGAGGGCTCAGTCTGACAATTTAAGTGTACCTTAATGTGCTAATATGCTGTGCATACTTGTACATTATGGCATAACCTACCCCAGGGCCTCTAAAAAGTAGTACTGTTAGAAAAGTTTACTACCGCTTTACTATCACGAGCCTCTCATGGGGCCCCCTACTGACCCTGTGGCCCTTGGGCAGTGCCTAAGTGCATAGTTGTCAACATTTCAAAAATATTTTCAGAGACACTTCTTTTACAAGTGCTATATTTAGAGTAGCTGACATCCCCCGTGTTCCTTTATACATCACAATAGTAATTACAAAATGAAATAAGTACTAATAATGGGGCAGAACAAATATGAGGACTGTGAGATTTCCTTTAGTTGAACTGACAAAAGTGCCCCCTCTAGAGCTGGTAACATTAAGGATATTCAGTATAATGTTAAAGAACAGTTTTTGTGGGTAAGAGGCATAGGGGAGGAGTATGGATGGTATAAAAGTGTGAAGTATGTGCAGGTGATGGAGAGGAATGTGGAGGGTCTAACAGTGGGCACTATGTACATGAGAGGAGTGCAGAGGGTATGACAGAAGGCACTATGTACAGGAGAGGAGTGTGAAGGGTATGACAGTGGGCAGTATGCACAGCAGAGGAGTGTAGAGGGTATGACATTGGGCACTATGTATAAGAGAAGAGTGTGGAGGGTATGACAGTGAGCAATATGTACAGGAGTGTGGAGGATATGACAGTGGGCACTATGTGCAGGAGAGAAGTGTGGAGAGTAGGACAGTAAGCAGTAATTACAGGAGAGGAGTGTGGAGGGAGGGTATGACGGAGGGCACTATGTATAGGAGAGGAGTATGGAGGGTATGACAGTGAGTAGTATGTACAGAAGAGGAGTGTGGAGGGTATGACAGTGGGCACTATGTATAGGAGAGAAGTGTGGAGGGTATGACAGTGGGCACTATGTATAGGAGAAGAGTATGGAGGGTATGACATTGAGTAATATGTACAGGAGAGGAGTGTGGAGGGTATGACAGTGGGCACTATGTATAGGAGAGGAGTGTTGAGGGTATGACAATGAGTAGTATTTACAGGAGAGGAGTGTGGAGGGTATGACGGTGGGCACTATGTATAGGAGAGGAGTGTGGAGGGTACGACAGTGGGCACTATGTACAGGAGAAAAGTGTATGACAGCCGGCACTATGTACAGGAGAGGAGTGTGGAGGGTATGACAGTGAGCAGTATGTACAGGAGAGAAGTGTGGAGAGTATGACAGTGGGCACTATATATAGGAGAGAAGTGTGGAGAGTATGACACTGGGCACTATGTATAAGAGAGAAGTGTGGAGGGTATGACAGTGGGCACTATGTATAGGAGAGGAGGATGAAGTAATCTGGGAAGGAAAAATGTAAAGGTTTGTGGAAGGATGTTTAGGGACTGCGTAGTGGTTAAGCGGGCCATACATGGATTGAAATTACACTAATTAAGCAGAGACCAGCCATAGTCGATCTATGTATGGGCTAGCTGGTTTTACACAAGTCAACCTATTAACCGACTTGAGTACAACCAGCCTGTCAGGTTTTCCCCAAAACAATCAGTGCTGCCAGCTATAGTTAGCAACACTAATCATTGTATTCACTGGCAGAACGCAATAACACTGCGGGAGTGATTGCCCAATACACAGGGCAGCAGGTGAGAGGGTGTGTGGGGACAGGCTGGGGAGAGATACTAGTCAGTCCCTGGGTAGGCACTGGTTAGTATCAGAGCCAGATACACACAGGTTACATACGCCACGATCGTTAGAGCGAGAGCAATAATTCTAGCACTAGACCTCCTCTGTAACTCTAAACATGTAACCTGTAAAAAAATGTAAAGCATCGCTTAGTACACAACAAAAAATCGTTCTAACTTTAGTGTTTTTTTTTATGCATGAAACAGTTTCTTTCCAAAAAAAACGTTAAAAAAATTGCTGCGCAAATATCGAGTAACATAAAAAGTTGCAAAGATCACCATTTTATTCCATAGGGTCTTTGCTAAAACAATATATAATGCTTGAGGATTCTGAGTCATTTTCTAGCATAAAAAAATGATGATTTTTACACGTAGGAGAGAAGTCTCAGAATGGGCCTGGGTGGCAAGGGGTTAATTATCATAAGTAATATACAAATAATTATTATAATCACTGTGAGGTCATCCTCTCAGTCTGCTGCAGAGAGTTCCAGCTTGTATTTATACTGCCGCTCTGTATGTAGCTTCTGACAGGCTTTGCAAGCAGCCCCGTATCTCCGGAACCATAGAAGATAGCAGCCCCATATTTTAACCAGTGCTTGGTCTTTAGCTACATACCCCCCAAATGTGGGGTCTCTGTGACTCCTGATCGCCAAGCTACAATCTTTGAAGTCGATCTTTTTTTTTTTTTTTTTTGGGCAAATGGGCCTATCTTGAGAAAGGGGCCTGGAGCTGCAGCTCCAATAGCCCCTATGTTAATCCGGCCCTGCCTTCAGTCTTTGCTACCTCTGTCCACCCTCTCTCCCTTCTTATTTCTTTTCTCCCTCTATCTACCCTCTTTCTTTCCTTCCATTTTTGCTCCCTCCATCCACCCTCTACCTCCTTCTTTCTTTGCTCTTTCTATCCAACCTCGCTCCTTCCACCTATTCTCCTTCTATCCACCCTCTCTACTTCCTTCTTTCTTTTCTCTTTCTATCTACCCTCCCTCCCTCCTTCTATCTTTTCTCCTATCTACCCTCTCACCCGTCTTCCATTTTTGCTCCCTCCATCCACCCTCTCTACCTCCTTCTATCTTTGCTCATTTTATCCACCCTCCCTCCTTCTACCCTTGCTCCCTCTATCCACCCTCTCTACCTCCTTCTACCCTTGCTCCCTCTATCCACCCTCTCTACCTCCTTCTACCCTTGCTCCCTCTATCCACCCTCTCTACCTCCTTCTACCCTTGCTCCCTCTATCCACCCTCTCTACCTCCTTCTACCCTTGCTCCCTCTATCCACCCTCTCTACCTCCTTCTACCCTTGCTCCCTCTATCCACCCTCTCTACCTCCTTCTACCCTTGCTCCCTCTATCCACCCTCTCTACCTCCTTCTACCCTTGCTCCCTCTATCCACCCTCTCTACCTACTTCTTTCTTTGCTCCCTCTAATTTTTCCCACCCTCCCTCCACCTTTGCTCCTTTTATACACCCTCCCTCCTTCATTTCATCTTTGCTCCTTCTCTACCTCATTTTTACTTTGCTCCTTCCCCTTTTGTCTTTCCTCCAACCCTCCACGTTCAAAATCTTCTTTCTTACACCTTCCCTCTATCCTTCTTCTTGTCCTTGCTTCCTTATTTTCAGTCTCTGCCTTGCCTCTTAGTAGCAAAGTGTACAGGCAGCCCTAGTCCTGAACCCTGTAGCAGTCTCTCATTCAGCAGTATGTGGTGTGGCGTGCAGGTGTTTGGAGGAGCAGTCCTGAGCCCTTGTACTCGGACACCCAGCTGCTTGTGGATCTCTGGAACTCCTGAGCCCTTGTACTCGGACACCCAGCTGCTTGTAGATCTCTGGAACTCCTGAGCCCTTGTACTCGGACACCCAGCTGCTTGTAGATCTCTGGAACTCCTGAGCCCTTGTACTCGGACACCCAGCTGCTTGTAGATCTCTGGAACTCCTGAGCCCTTGTACTCGGACACCCAGCTGCTTGTAGATCTCTGGAACTCCTGAGCCCTTGTACTCGGACACCCAGCTGCTTGTGGATCTCTGGAACTCCTGAGCCCTTGTACTCGGGCACCCAGCTTCTTGTGGATCTCTGGAACTCCTGAGCCCTCTCCCTGAGCCCACCACTGCTTGCTCTTGCCCCTGGTCCTGACAACTCACTGGGACATTGCCCTATACTGTGTCCAGGAACATTTTCCCATACCCCATGTGGGTCCCTGCTCTTCTCGTTGGTGGGCAGAGCTAAAAACCCACCAGCCAACCAGAGTCCATACAGCCAACCATAGTCCTCCTCTGCTCCTGTTGCTATGAGCAGGCCCTCTTCAGTTGCGGAAGCAGCCAATCAGGTGCCCAGTCAAACCTCATAGTTACATTTATACCGCGTACACATGATCAGAATACACATGATCAGAATAACCAGCTCTGATGGTTTTCCCGTCGGAATTCCGTCGGAATTCCACTCAAACTGTCTTGCATACACACGGCCACACCAAATTCCAACCACCAAGAACGTGGTGATGTACAACACGTATAACGGTACTAGAAAAAGGAAGTTCTATACCTAGTAGCCAATAGCTTCCATCTCTTAGTTGAATCTGAGCATGCGTGAGTTTTTGCGCATCAGAATTGCATACACACGATCGGAATTTCCGATAGTTTTTCCATCGGGAAAATTGAGAACATGCTATCAAATTTTTGCTGGCGGAAATTCGGCCAGCTAAATTCCAATGGCGCAAACACACAGTGGCATTTTCCAATGAAAAGCTCTCATCTGCCTTTTGCTGGCCGAAATTCTGAACGTGTGTACGTGGCATTAGGAAATACCTAGCCATATGGACTTTGTCCCACGTGATAAAATAGTGGAAAAAAATAAACTAATGATACTTCTTTTTTATTTTTATTTTTTTATTTTTTTTGAATCAAGATACTTCTTTAAGATATTTGTATTCATTGAGTCCATTAAACATGCCTTTGGTTTTCTCGGTCATTCTCATCAAATACCCCGAATAACATAGCTGAATGACTATGACCTCCAGATGAACTCACTGAGAGTTTATTTGGCTGACAAAATCTGATTTTATTTTTATGTAGCCTTCAGATTCACTTCAAGACTTATTTATATCATTGTAACATAAAAATAGTATTGGCACGTTCCACGCTGCCTCTAGTAGTGATTTTTTTTATTTTTTATTTTTTTTTTAGTACAAAAGAAAATATCAATGTAAAGAAAAGCTGTAAATGGGATAATGTTTGTTGGCAGAAACAAAACTACATTAATTACAGGTAGGGGGGGTCACCATTATTTAAAGAGACCAAATTCCAAAAATAATATCGCTCAAAACGCAGTTCCTGCAAAAGAACCATTGAGCATAGAGAGGGACCAGAAGAGCTGACAATTTCTCTTTAACCACTTCAGCCCCGGAAGAATTTACCCCCTTCCTGACAAGAGCACTTCTTGCGAATCGCCACTGCGTCGATTTAACTGACAATTGTGCGGTCGTGCGACGTGGCTCCCAAATAAAATTAACGTCCTTTTTTCCCCACAAATAGAGCTTTCTTTTGGTGGTATTTGATCACCTCTGCGGTTTTTATTTTTTGCGCTATAAACAAAAAAATAATAGTGACGATTTTGAAAAAAAAAAACGCAATATTTTTTACTTTTTGCTATAATAAATATCCCCCAAAAATATCTAAACAAACATTTTTTTCCTCAGTTTAGGTCGATATATATTCTTCCACATATTTTTGGTAAAAAAAAAATCGCAATAAGCGTTTATTGATTGGTTTGCGCAAAAGTTATAGCGTCTACAAAATAGTGGATAGTTTTATGGCATTTTTATAGATCTTTTTTTTTTTTTTACTAGTAATGGCGGCAATCAGTTATTTTTATCATGACTGTGACATTATGGCGGACACATTGACACATTTTTGGGACCATTGGCATTAATACAGCGATCAATGTTAAAAAAATTGGCAGTGATGGGGTTAACCACTAGGTGGCGCTGTAGGTGTTACGTGTGTCCTAGGGAGTGATTCTAACTGTCTACAAAATAGTGGATAGTTTTATGGCATTTTTATAGATCATTTTTTTTTTTTTTACTAGTAATGGCTTCTAACTGTGGGGGGGAGGGACTCTGTGAGACACACGTCACTGATCACCGATCTCGATTGCAGGGAGAGCTGATCAGTGACAGTGTCATTAGGCAGAATGGAGAGATGCTTTTTTACATTAGAAACAATTTAGCAACCGGGGTAACTGGCGCTACCTATTTAGCACGAACAGATGTTAATTCTCAATACTGAGGAAGATGTATTTTTAAATAAAAAGTCAAAAAAATCAAAAAAATGCCAGCAAGTCCAGTAAAACCGGCCTATTTCACACCTAATAATTTTCATATATCAATTACAACTAAATAAAGATAATTACTCCTTACAGAAGATAATAAATCCTTTGGAACCCACTCATTTCAGTTCAAACCAATAAAGAACACAGAAAACAGCTTCTGCCAAAATCGTATGCAGTCGCACAGATTACCTAATGCGACTCAGACATACCCGTGATAAGTGTAATTGTTAATAACCTTATTTTGAAGACTCAATATAATCCCAAAAAAACCTTACATATAACCTATAGAACAAAAAACTAAATAACAAAAGATGGTGCTTAGTGCGACTTCACCTTAAAGTCGCATCAGTGTTAAACGTGTAATTATACCAACATACTATAAGATAATATTTGTGAAATACAACTCAATTAATATATGTGAAAATGAGTCTGAAATTACAAATTCTATTAAAGGAATCTATATATATAAAAAAGTGCATCAAAAAGTGCAAATGGAAAAACAAAAAAGTATGTAAAGAAACACCCAATTAATAACACAGCTCGTACCCAAAATCACAAGGCCTAAACAATGTGTATGTACTAAAAAATCACCTGTGAAAAAAACATATATATATATATATATATATATCTAAATAAAAATATATAATATATAATAATAACCATAAAAAAAGAGAAAATAATAAAAAATACAAAAATAGAAATAAAAATAACACTAAAAGTGAAGGTATAGTGTCCAATTATCCAAAAAATCTTCAGTGGTGCAAATCCAATAAAAAATGTTCATAAAGTGACTTTAGTGCTTCTTGTGCAATCTTCAAGGTGACTTCTGTGCTCCCCCACAAGGTACATTATCATCTGCCTGTTCTTCCTCACCGTGAGACGATTGCGGGTATCGCCCGTTTTAACAAATTGTTCTGAATATTCGTAAATTTGAATATTCGTAAATTCAGAATATGCAAATTTACGAATTTCCAGATTTCAAATTTACGAATTTATGAAATTTGAAAATTCGAAAACTTCAAAAATCCGAAACCTGGAAATTTTTGCATTTACAAATTTACGAATTTTAAAAATGACGGATATTGGATTTTTGCATTTTCTAATTTTAAAATTTATGAATTTTCTAATTTTTGAATTTCCGTATTCATGAATTTCAGATTTCAGAATTTTCGAATTTACGGATTTTGGATTTTCAAATTTACAAATTTATGAACTTTGAATTTGCGAATTTATGAATTTCGAATTTACGAATTTCGATTATAACAAATGACCCGAAAAACTAAAACTAACATTTTTTTTGGCAGTGGACGACTAATTGTTATGGTACTTTCAGAATCCCTGCCAGAATCTACAGAACTCCTACTTTCAGAATCCCTGCCAGGACTTCCCAATGGTATCCTAATGCCGCGTACACACGACTGGACTTTCCGGCAGACTAGGTCCGACGGAATCAGTCCATCGGACAATCCGATCGTGTGTGGGCTAATCTGATCATTTTTCACATAAAAATTCAGGTGGACCTAGATTATAGATAACATGTCCCTTTGGGAAAAACTTTTGTCTGTATGCTGGTCGGAAGGACCAAATACGACGCAAGGGAAGCTGTTGGATACTGGCTATTGAACTTCCTTTTTTGATCCCATCTTACGTCGTAAGAAGCTCCATCGGGACTCGGGACTGTCGGACCTAGTTTGCCGGAAAATCCGGTCACGTGTGCACAGGATTAGAATCTCTGCCAGGATCTCCAGATTTCCTACTCTCAGAATCCCCACCAGGACTATCCAATGGTTCTATCAGAATCTCTGCCGGGATCTCCAGTGATGAATGTTCAGTGCAGCCTTTCTCAATCTTCAAATGGACAAACTGACTAAAGCTCTCTACTTCCTACAAAATCACAAAAAGGCATAAATGGAATTTAGAAAAATACTAAACCCCCACAGCTGTATACAATATCAGATGATTTATGGTTAACTTGTCTCCTGAAATTAGTCTTTGACCACTTCAGCCACGGACGGCGCACCTCCCTAACCGGCGGTTGTGCAATGCTGTACCCAAATATAATTTAAATCCTTTTTTCCCCACAAATGTTTTCTTTTGGTGGTATTTGATCACCTCTGCGTTTTAAATTTTTTGTGATATAAACAATTTTGACAAAAAAAAAAATAAATAAAAAAAAAAAATATTTTTTACTTTCTGCTATAAAACATATCCAATAAAAAAAATATAAAAAAATCGAATTTCTTCGGTCAATTTAGGTCAATATGTTTTCTGCTACATATTTTTGGTAAAAAAATAATAAGTGTATTATGATTGGTTTGCACAAAAGTTATAGCATCTACAAATGATGGGATATTTTTATGGAATTTTTATTTGTTTAATTTTTACTAGTAATGTCGGCGATCAGCGATTTTCAGCGGGACTGCGACATTGCGGCGGACAAATTGGACATCTGACTGATACTTTTTGGGGACCAGTGGCATTAATAAAGTGATCAGTGCTAAAAAAAAAATATAAGCACTGTCACTGTACTAATGACACTGGCAGAGAAGGGGTTAGCATCAGGGGCGATCAAAGGGTTAAGTGTTTGCCTAGGGAGTGCTTTCAAACTGTGAGGGGATTGCTTTGACTGGAAGAAAGAGATCCGTGTTTTTGATTTTTGCTTAGCAGAAACATAAGATCTCAATTTTCCCCTCTGGCCGACTGGCGATCTCCCTTGTTTACATAGGCAGACCGTTGTTCTGCCTCTCCTCAGAACAGTTGGCAGGTCCCGGCGGACCCGCTGATTGGCAATCACAGGGGGAGCAGGTCGCCGGCCCGGACCCCATGCACAAAATCCCATTCAGGTACGTGGTTTCATGCAGGTGGGCCGCCCTGCCGCATTATATCTGCGTCGGGTGGTATTAAAGTGGTTAAACTTGAATGCAGGCAGATAGTTAAGTGAAAGCTGACCAGTTGCACTTGGGTTCCTAAGACATTAAAACTATTTCAGGTGTTCCTCAGGGGTAGAAAAGATTGAGAAAGTCTACACTAAACTTTTATAACACAGAATGCCACCATTCTAGCACACCCTGCTGGAGCGAACCCAAACAGCAAGTGACTGAGACACAGAGCCAGGACAAGGGGTGGGCATGATTGTGGGCAGCTGCCCTGGGCACTGTGGTATCATGTGAGGTGAGGAAGGGCACCACAAAGAGGTTAGGGGGGGGAGATTAGTGTTGGGAGGGGGGATTTTGGGGATGGCGGGGGATAAAAATTGTTCTAGGAAGGGAAATTTGGGGAGGTGTGGTGATTTGAGGGGATTTGTGTTGGGAGGGGTAATTTGCGGGGGGGGGGGGGGGGTTGTGCTACAAAACATAATATGGTGGGACGGTGTGTGTGCTAGGAGGGTTTTTTTTTTTTTGGGAGAGGATTTGTGCTAGAGGGATGATTGGGGGTATTTGTGCTAGGAGAGGCATTTTTTTTGGGGGGGGGGGGGGGTATTGTGATAGGAATGGTGATTGGGGAGAATTTGTGCTGGGAGTAGGCATTTGGAGGGGGGGGGGTGAGGTGTGGTGATTTGAGGGGATTTATGTTGGGATGTTGGGAGGGGGGATTTGGGGGGGTTGTGCTACAAAACATAATATGGCGGGGGGGGGGGATGTGTGCTAGGAGGGGATTTCTTTTTTGAGGGTAGAGTTGTGCTAGAGGGATGATTGGGGGTATTAATGATAGGAAAGGAAATGTTTGGGGGGGAACAGTGATTGGGGAGAATTTGTGCAGGGAGGAGGCATTCGGAGTAGGGGGGGGGGCGAGGTGTGATGATTCGAGGAGATCTGTGTTGGGAGGGGGGATTTGGGGGGTTTGTGCTACAAAACATAATATAGTGAGAGGGCATTTGTGCTAGGAGGTGATTTATTTTTTTTGGGGGAGGGGGGAGTTGTGCTAGAGGGATGATTGGGGGTATTTGTGCTAGGAGAGGAAATGGGGGGGGGGGGGGAATTGTGATAGGAATGGTGATTCAGGAGAATTTGGAGTGGGGGGGGGGGTGAGGTGTGGTGATTTGATGGGATCTGTGTTGGGAGGGGGGATTTGGTGGGAGGGTTTGTGCTACAAAACAGGTGGGTGGGGGATGTGTGCTAGGAGGGGATTTCTTTTTGGGCGGGATGTGCTAGAGGGATGATTGGGGGTATTAATGCTAGGAGAGGAAATCTTGAGGGGGAATTGTGATAGGAACGGTGATTGGGGAGAATTTGTGCCGGAAGGAGGCATTTGAAGTGGGGGGGGGGGTGAGGTGTGGTGATTTGAGGGGATCTGTGTTGGGAGGGAGGATTTGGGGGGGGTGTGCTACAAAACATAATATGGTGGGGGGGGGGGATGTGTGCTAGGACGGGATTTCTTTTTTGGGGGGGGGGTTGTGCTAGTGGGATGATTGGGGGTATTTGTGCTGGGAGAGGAAGTTTTTTTTGGGGGGGGGGGATTGTGATAGGAACGGTGATTGGGGAGAATTTGTACTAGGAGGAGGGATTTGGCGTGGGGGGGGGGGGGGGTGAGGATTTGTCTTCAGAGTGAAAATTAGAGATGTAAAGGAATTGTATTAACAGGGGGGACTTATTTTTTTGTGGGGGGTGGTGGATTTGTACTGGGGGCATATGGGGAATAAGAGAATCTGAAGTGGGAGGGTTGGGTGGGGCAAAGATGTGTGCTGGGAAGGGGATTTCGCAAGGGTGGTGGATTTGTATTGGGAGGAGGAGGAATTTATGCTTAGCATGCAGAATAGCGCTCAATTATTATTATTTTTTGGGGGGGATGGGGGGGGGGGATATTTTCTCGCACTTTATGTTCATACATCTTGCAAAGGGGGGGGGGGGGCACCACAATTTGGCATGTTTGGGCACTAGATTACCTTACCCGGGCACTTCATGCTTAGGCAGGCGCATACGGACAAACTGAATAAAGCTCTCTCTACTTCACAAAAAGCCATAGGGGTTTAGAAATTAGAATTAAAAAAAAAATACTAAACCCCTACAGCCGTATTCATTATCAGATCATTGACAGTTTATTTGTCTCCTGCAATTAAACTTTAATGCCGGCAGATAGTTAATAAGTGAAAGCTGACCACCGGTTGCTCTTGCGCTTTGCTCATCCTCAATGCTCTTTGTGCTGCCTTATGAAATAGACCGATTTATATTTCAATAACTCTGCGTTAACCCCCAGAAATACATTTATAATAATATTAATAGATCGCTGTTTATAGGCTAGATAAAGAGATGTGCTTGACAGGTTTGGCGACAAGGGTAATCTAAATTTGATTGGCGGCGCCGAGTCGGTTGACATTTTAATAAAGTGCAGAACATTTTTTAATTATTTGTGGGGGATATGTCAGTTTGATGTTCTATTATATGATGAAAAATGCAGAAAAAATATATATATATGTATTTGTCAAAGGTATATTTTTGATAGGCATTTGTATTTTAACAAAGGGTGTACGTGATTTTTTTTTATGAATCTTGTACGCGTTTCTTTTTGTTATTGGTTGTATGTTGGAGCTTTCCTATGGAAATCTAGAGAACTTTTGCTTTTGGAAAACGTAAAAAGCTTGTGATCTCCTCTTCCAATGCCGCGTCCGATTGTGGGGTGGGAGCTCTTTGTTGGAAATTCCGACCATGTGTAGGCTCCATTTTCCATCGGAATTTCCGACACACGAAAATTTGAGATCCGGATCTCAAATTTTCCGACGGCAAAATCCGTTGTCGGAAATTCCGACCGTGTTTACGCAATTCCGACGCACAAAGTTCCACGCATGCTCGGGATCAAGCAGAAGAGCCGCACTGGCTATTGAGCTTCAATTTTCTCGGCTCGTCGTACGTCAACGCGTTCTTGGCGTTCGGAATTTCCGACGACATTGTGTGACCGTGTGCATGCCAGACAAGTTTGAGCCAACCTCTGTCGGATTAAAATCCTGTGGATTTTGTTGTCGGAATGTGTGATCGCGTGTACGCAGCATTAGGCAGTAAATTGGTGAACTCATATTGATAATATTTCGTCTCTTAAAGCACTGTGTATAATAAACCTTCGCCATACGTTTATTTTTATTTTTTCATTTGTTGCCTCTCAGTGCCGATACACACATATGCGCTGCGTCAGCACCTACAAATACAGCAGCTGCTGACTTTTAAAATATGGACACTTACCTGTCCAGGGCTCCCGCGATGTCGGCACCCAAAGCCGATCTATCCCTCGGTTCTTGGGTGCTGCCGCCGCCATCTTCGGTAAGGGAATCAGGGAGTGAAGCGTTACGGCGACTCGCACTGCGCGTTCCCACTGGTCTCTGCTGTGTTCTGGGACCCGTGTGTCTCCCAGAAGACAGCAGGTTGGCAGGAAGTGGCATAGATACCTGCAGGTGGCGCCGGTATCTATGCCCGGAAGTGGGAGCAAAATATCTGTATTAGACAGGTATCTGCTCCCCCCTACCCCCTGAAAAGTGCCAAATGTGACACCGTGAGGGGGGGGGGGGGAGGATTCCAAAGAGCAGAAGTTCCATTTTTGTGTGGAACTCCACTTTAAGAGCAAAGGAGGGGTTTGGGGTCTTTTAAACCCCAGATCATAAAGAGTACCTGTCACTGCCTATTACTGTTGCCCACCAAAGAAAATGCATACGTAAGTCACGCTTGCAAATGTAAACGGTGTTCAAATCACACATTTGAGGTATCGCTGCGATCATCAGATCGAGAGCAATAAGACTAGCAAAAGACCTCCTCTGTAACTCTAAACTGGTAACCGTTACAAAAATTCTAAAACGTCACCTATGGAAATGTTTAAGTACCGTAGATTGTTGCCATTCCACGAGTGTGAACAATTTTAACCGCTAGCCGACCAGCCGCCGCAGTTGAACTCCGGCAGCATGGCTCGGCTGTGCAAATCTCTGTTATGCTACGTCGGTAACATAAACAGCCACTAGGGGGGCGCTTGCACGCCGCCGCTTGCTTCCCAAGCCGATGCGAGTGCCCAGCGGTCTCGATCACTGCTGGGCTCCCATGATTGCTCGGGCACACAGAGAACCGGGATCTGTGTGTGTAAACACACAGCTTCCGGTTCTCTGAGGAGTGGACTGACAGATCGTCTATACAAACAGAGTATGAACAGCGATCTGTTAGTTTCCCTATACAGTCCCCATCCCCCTTCAGTTAGAACACTTCCTAAGACACACATTAACCCCTTCACTGCCCCCTAGTGTTAACCTCTTCACTGCCAGTGACATTTTTACAGTAATCAATGCAATTTTAATCACACTGATTGCTGTATAAATGACAGTGGTCCCAAAAATGTGTCAAAATTGTCCGACCTGTCTGCCATAATGTCTCGGTCATGATAAAAATTGCTGATCGCCGCAATTTTTTAGTAAGCAGATTTTTTAGTAAAAAAAAAATGATTAATAAAAATGCCATAAAACGAATCTCTATTTTGTAGACGCTATAACTTTTGCGCAAACCAATCAGTAAACGCTTATTGCGATTTTTTTTTTACCAAAAATATGTAGGAGAATACATATCGGCCTAACCTGAGGAAAAAAAATGTTTTTTTATATGTAGCACTCACCCCCGAAGGAGCTGCTGATTTTATTGGGCTTACTGTTACCTTCTTGACCTCGTGTACGTCTAGGGGTTCCCCGAGGTTGATGGGCCAAAGAATTGTAAAAACTGACACTGGATCCGTTTTAGGGATTTTTATTTGCAAAAAAAGGGAATAAACAAAACACAGTTTCTCGATAAGGGTTAGAGGGTTTCAGGTGTAAAGTTCAGGTACTTTTGGAACTTATTCAAAGTAAGTAGTCTCTCACTATAACAATCCAGAGAATAGCCACTCACAACTGGATCCTCACCACTATCGGATAGACCTCCTCTCACTAGGCCTAGCAGCCGATAGAGTGTTCAGATAAAGCAAAGTCTCTGCCACAGACTTGTTGTAGAACACTTGTAGTAACTGAAGTATGTAGACCAATTTAGAGAGCCCTCATACGGTACCAGTATCTTGCAGCCGGTCCGGCGATACCGTATGAGTGTAGATTCACTTGGGGTCTTTCAACTAAGCCTCCAGGCTCTTTCCAAGAAGCCAGCCTGCAGTGTGGCCTTCTCCCGAAGAGTCCTCCCCTGGATGCTTCTCCAGTTGCTGGGCCTCTCCACAGATGAGACTGCACTGGACCACCTCCAAATCCTCCCTCCAGACTCGGAATTGGATGTATCCGCATCCCAGGCCATGGGAGCCATGGGGGCTGGTCAGGAGGACCAGGACCAAACAGACAGAAAAATCTTCTGGCCCGGAACCCTGAAGCACGTGATCGCAGTACCTTAAATACCCTCTCCCAGAATGCACAGCAGAATGATACACCCACTGGGTTGGTCCTGAGAAGGAATGGTACTCAATGCACCCAGCTGAACTGCATTCTCACACCTGCCAGTGATGACAGCGCCACCTATGGCCAAGCAGAACACAGTGCAATCCAGCTAAACTGGTACTGAAACCATAATTTGGTATAATTAAACCCAAAACCAAACTGCGGTTCTAGGAACGTTAAATAGAGAAAGACACATAGCGCGTGCTCGTCAGGAGCCGGCGCTACATATATATTTTTGGGGGATATTTATTATAGCAAAAAGTAAAACATAATGCGTTTTTTTCAAAATTGTCGTTCTTTTCTTGTTTATAGTGCAAAACAATAAAACCACAGAGGTGATCAAATACCACCAAAAGAAAGCTCTATTTGTGGGAAAAAAAGGACGTCAATTTTGTTTGGGAGCCACGTCGCACGACCGCGCAATTGTCAGTTAAAACGGTGCAGTGCCGAATCGCAAAAAGTGGTCTGGTCTTTGGCCAGCCAATTGGTCCGGGGCTTAAGCGGTTAAACCGTAACATGTTAGATATCCTATTTAATTTGTTCATAAACGACCTGGAGGATGGGGTAAACAGTTCAATCTCTGTATTTGCGGATGATACTGAGCTAAGCAGGGCAATAACTTCTCCGCAGGATATGGAAACCTTGCAAAAAGATCTGAACAATTAATGGGGTGGGCAACTACATGACAAATGAGGTTTAATGTAGGAAAATGTAAAATAATGCATTTGGGTGGCAAAAATATGAATGCAATCTATAGACTGGGGGGAGAACCTCTGGGGGAATCTGGGATGGAAAAGGACCTGGGGGTCCTAGTAGATGATAGGCTCAGCAATGGCATACAATGCCAAGCTGCTGCTAACAAAGCAAACATAATATTGGCATTAAAAAGGGATCAACTCCAGAGATAAAACGATAATTCTCTACAAGACTCTGATCCGGCCTCATCTGGAGTATGCTGTCCAGTTCTGGGCGCCAGTCCTCAGGAAGGATGTACTGGCAATGGAGTGAGTACAAAGAAGGGCAACATAGCTGATAAAGGGTCTGGAGGATATTAGATATGAGGAAAGGTTGCGAGCACTGAACTTATTCTCTCTGGAGAAGAGACGCTTGAGAAGGGATAGGATTTCAATTTACAAATACCTTACTGGTGACCCCACAATAGGGATAAAACTTTTTTGTTGAAGGAAGTTTAATAAGACACGCGGCCACTCATTGCAATTAGAAGAAAATAGGCTTAACCTTAAACCGCGTAGAGGGTTCTTTGTTGTAAGAGTGGCAAGGATGTGGAATTCCCTTCCACAGGCGGTGGTCTCAGCGGGGAGCATCGATAATTTAAAAAAATTATTAGTTAAGCACCTGAACCGTGTTATTTATTATTGGCCTTGGAGTTATTGCTTTGACCCAAGTCCAGTCCAGGAACAGGAGGAGGAGGATTTCTTGGACCAAAAATTGGTTGCTTCATTAATCGCGACCAATTATGTCATATGCCTTGGCTGCGGGAGCTCCAGGAGAATAATCTGGATGATTTTCGTAATTATCCCCGGATGACGGACCCCTGCTTTCACCAACTCTTGGCATTGCTGACCCCCTAGGTTCTCAATTTTTCATACAGAAAAAGTTCTGTTTGGAAATTCCAATCGTCCGTAGAAATTTCGACGCACAAAATTCCTACACATGCTCGGAAACAATTTGACACATGCTCGAAAGCATTGAACTTCATTTTCTCGGCTCGTCGTAGTGTTGTACGTCACCGTGTTCTTGACGGCTGAAAGTTCAGAGAACTTTTGTGTGACCGTGTGTATGCAAGGCAAGCTTGAGCAGAATTCCGGTGGAAAAACCATCCAAGATTTTTCAGACGAAAACTCAGATTGTGCGTTCGCACCATAAAGCTAAAATGGCTATTTAGCCAAAAGACTATGACTAAATCTTAATTGAAATTTGACATCAAATATAACACTGGTTATATATCGCAACAGATGGGATCTACTGGCGGAATCAACAGGTAAAAAAAAATATATATATTATATATATATATATATATATATATATAAAGTATATACATAAATCTTTCCAACTTACTGACCAGTAGGTAAATATATTGTATACAAAGAAACCAGATAATTTCCTCATGTAGCCTCTGTTCATATTTTTTCATAGGCAAAAAAGTCTGCTAACGATATAACTATTGTATCTTTTTTAACAATTTTAATGATCACTTTTTGCTTGCAGGATTTTGTTAATATTTTCTATTCTATTTCTATTTTCCTTTCCTTTTTTCTTTTTTTTCTTTTGCATTCTCAGCAAAGTTATTTTTTATTCCTTTTTATAAATAACCTAAACTCCAAGTTTTAATTGCCACACACAGCTTTACTGGAGAAGAGACAGTAACATTTCACCTCCTGGCATTCCATAGTTTCCATGACGCCCGAATGTTCAAAAATAGACGACATCTCATCTCAAAACCTTTCCTTCCTGTGTTTTCACTACCTACAGTGCCTTGCAAAAGTATTCACCCCTCCTTGGCATTTTTCG
Organism: Lithobates pipiens; assembly: GCF_037356315.1. Lineage (NCBI taxonomy): Eukaryota > Metazoa > Chordata > Amphibia > Anura > Ranidae > Lithobates > Lithobates pipiens. The sequence continues at coordinate 563,119,839 of NW_027507764.1, read as the reverse complement.
TGTTTTGTTGCCTCACAACCTGGAATTAACATGAGGATTTGCATCATTTAATTTACAGAACATGCCCACAACTTTGAAGATTTTTTTATGGTGAAGCAAACAACAAATAGGAAAAATAAAGGAAAAAGGTCAATGTGCATAACTATTCACCCCCTAAAGGCTTTGTAGAGCTACCTTTTGCGGCCATCACAGCTCCAAGTCACTTTGGATAAGTCTCTATGAGTCTTGCCACATCTTACCACTGGGATTATTGCCCATTCCTCCTTGCAAAACTGCTCCAGCTCCTTCAAGTTGGATGGTTTGCGCTTGTGAACAGCGCTGGACAGGTAAGTGTCACTATTTTAAAAGTCAGCAGCTGCAGTATTTGTAGCTGCTGGCTTTTAAAAAAATAAAAAACGCGGAGTCCCGGCGGACTCCCGCTTTAAGTCTGACCACAGATTTTCTATTGGATTGAGGTCTGGGCTTTGACTAGGCCATTCCAACACATTTACATGTTTCCCCTTTAACCAATCAAGTGTTGCTTTATATTGTGTTTGGGGTCATTGTCCTGCTGGAAGGTGAACCTCCATTCTAGCCTCAAATCACACACAGAGTGGTACAGGTTTTGCTCAAGAATATCCCTAGTGGCATGCGTTGCTCAGGTGTGATTTTGGCCCATTCTTACACACATTCTTCAAATCTTGAAGGTTCTGTGGGCCACTTCTATGAACTCTGATCTTTAGTTCTTTCCATAGATTTTCTATTGGATTCATGTCAGGTGATTGGCCATTCTAGCAGATGTATTTTCTTTCTTTAAAACAATTGAGAGTTTCCTTGGCTTTGTGTTTGGGATCATTGTCTTGCTGAAATGTCCGCCCTCGTTTTATCTTCATCATCCTGGTAGATGGCAGCAGATTTTTTATCATGAATTTCTTGGTACATTGTTCCATTCATCCCTCCTTCAATGACATGAAGTTTACCAGTACAAAAACAGCCCCACAACATGATGTTCCCACCTTCAAACTTCACTGTTGGTATGGAGGGTGATTTTGGGGTGATGTGCCATTTGACCTCAAAACATGGTGTGTATTATGGCATCCAAAGAGTTCAATTTTGGTCTCATCTGAGCAGACTATATTCTCCCAGTATTTTACAGGCATGTCTAAATGTTCTGCAATAAACTTTAAACGAGCTTCAACATGCTTTTTCTTCAGCAATGGAGTCTTGCGTGGTGAGCGTGCATACAGGCCATGGCGGTTGAGTGCATTACTTATTGTTTTGTTTTGTTTTAAACAATTGTACCTGCTAATTCCAGGTGATTCTGATGCCGCGTACACACAAGTGAATTGTCCGGCGTACTTAGTCCGGCAAACAATCCGGCGGATAGTCCGGCGGACTTTCTACCGAATGGACTTGGCCACACACGGAGACACAGAAAGTCCGGCGTTTGCTAGCGTGATGACCTACAGCACGTACGACGGGACTATAAAAAGGAAGTTCAATAGCCAGTAGCCAGTAGCTTCCTTTTTCGTACTTGCTTCTGAGCATGCGTCATTCTAAAGGCCCGTACAAACGGTCGGACTTTTTGACAACAAACATGCAAATTAGCTGTTTTGGAGCAACATCCGACCGTGTGTACGCTCCATCGGACAAACTTTTTCTGTTTTCACCTGACTTTTGTTGGCTGTGCAAACGGACAAACTTTTTGACAACATAAGTCCGATGGAGCAAAGTCCGATCGTGTGTACGCAAAAGCATCAGACTTTTGTACAAACACGCATGCTCAGAACCAATGCAAAAGATCAGACTACAATACAGAAGTTGACCAAAGGTGGCGCTGGAGTCATTGAACGTCCTCTTTTGAAGTGTCGTCAGTACGTTGTGACGTCACTACGTTCGTGTTTGTTGTCAAAAAGTCAGATCGTGTGTATGCAATACAAACTTGTGGACCACGCCCTTTGTACAAAAGCACCACGGGAAAGTTTGTACAAAGTCCGATCGTGTGTATGAGGCTTTAGTCCGCCAGACTAGCATACTCACGAACGTATTGTCCGCTGAAACCCAAGTCCGGCGGAAAGATTGGAGTGCAAAACTACTTTCTAAGTCCGCCGGACTTTATGCTGGAAAAGTCCGCTGAAGCCCACACACGATCGAATTGTCCGCTGAAATGCGTTTCGGCGGACTAAGTACGCCGGACAATTCGCTTGTGTGTATGTGACATTAGGCTCTCCACAAGTGGTCCTTGGCTCTAGGACAACTCTTTTGATAATTATTTTCTTGTCAAATTAGTTTTTATGAATTTTAACAATTTGCATACATAAGTACATATGGTGACAGCAAAATAAAAGATCACTATTATAGTGGTGTAGTGGCTAGAACTCTCACCTAGCAGTTCAAATCCCAACCACAACACTACCTTCCTGGAGTTTGCATGTTCTCCCTGTGCCTGCGAGGGGTTTTCTCCAGGTACTCCGGTTTCCTCCCACAATCCAAAGATATGCTGGTAGGTTAATTGGCTTCTGTCCAGAATTGGCCCTAGTATATGGATGTGAGTTGGGGACCTTGGATTGTGGCTCCTTAAGGGTAGGGACCAACACGAGTGTGCAATGTATGTGTGGAGTTCTGCATAAATTGACAGTGCTATATGGGTACCTTAACCTCCCTGGCGGTACGATTATTTCAGATTTTAGGTGCAGAAAGCGGTACAATGATTTTGCATGAAAATTTGGCGTTTTATATTGTAGGCCTGTAATTCTTAGGAATAACTCACTTAAATCTGTCCAAACCAGAGTCTAGCAGACATCCCGGGTATGATAAAGTTTGAAAAATGAAATCATAAATTATAATATAATAAATAACTATAAATAATTATACCAAATAATAATATAACAATAATAAAAAATATTCAATAATGTAATCAAATCAAAAACACTGAAATTTGCTCAGTTGCAGAATTGTTACTGTCATTGCTTTTTTTTCAATATTTGATGACGGATCTCCCCACAAATCGCTATCGCTCAATTCTGCGAGTGATTACAATTTATTCTCGCTGTTTTCTAGCTGGTCTAAAACCATTTTTGATGTAAAGGGACAGTTTTGGTTGCTATGGACAATCTCCAGTTTCCAGGCATAAAGAACAGTTTTTATCATATACAGTGGTGTGAAAAAGTATTTGCCCCCTTCCTCATTTCCTGTTCCTTTGCATGTTTGTCACACTTAAGTGTTTCGAAACATCAAACCAATTTAAACAATAGTCAAGGACAACACAAGTAAACACAAAATGCAATTTGTAAATGAAGGTGTTTATTATTAAAGGTGAAAAAAAATCCAAACCATCATGGCCCTGTGTGAAAAAGTGATTGCCCCCATTGTTAAAACATACTATAACTGTGGTTGTCCACACCTGAGTTCAATTTCTCTAGCCACACCCAGGCCTGATTATTGCCACACCTGTTCACAATCAAGGCATCACTTAAATAGGAGCTGCTTGACACAGTAAGGTCCACCAGAAGATCCATAAAAGCTACACATCATGCCGAGACCCAAAGAAATTCAGGAACAATTGAGAAAGAAAGTAATTGAGATCTATCAGTCTGGAAAGGGTTATAAAGCCATTTCCAAAGCTTTGGGAATCCAGCGAACCACAGTGAGAGCCATTATCCACAAATGGCGAAGACATGGAACAGTGGTGAACCTTCCCAGGAGTGGCCGGCCGCCCAAAATTACCCCAAGAGCTCAGCGACTACTCATCTAAGAGGTCACAAAAGACCCCACAACAACGTCCAAGGAACTGCAGGCCTCACTTGCCTCAGTTAAGGTCAGCGTTCATGCCTCCACCATCAGGAAAAGACTGGGCAAAAATGGCCTGCATGGCAGAGTTCCAAGGAGAAAACCACTGCTGAGCAAAAAGAACATCAAAGCTCGTCTCAATTTCTCCACAACACATCTTGATGATCCCCAAGACTTTTGGGACAACATTCTGTGGACCGATGAGACAAAAGTGGAACTCTTTGGAAGGTGTGTGTCCAAGTATATCTGGCGTAGAAGGAACACTGCATTTCATAAAAAGAACATTATACCAACAGTAAAATATGGTGGTGGTAGTGTGATGGTCTGGGGCTGTTTTGCTGCTTCAGGACCTGGAAGACTTGCCGTGATAAAAGGAACTATGAATTCTGCTGTCTACCAAGAGATCCTGAAGGAGAATGTCCGACCATCTGTTCGTGTACTCAAGCTGAAACGAACTTGGGTTCTGCAGCAGGACAACGATCCTAAACACACCAGCAAGTCCACCACCGAATGGCTGAAGAAAAACAAAATGAAGACTTTGGAGTGGCCTAGCCAAAGTCCTGACCTGAATCCTATTGAGATGTTGTGGTATGACCTTAAAAAGGCTGTTCATGCTCGAAAACCCTCTAATGTAACTGAATTAGGACAATTCTGCAAAGATGAGTGGGCCAAAATTCCTCCAGGACGCTGTAAAAGCCTCATTGCACGTTATCGCAAACGCTTGGTTGCAGTTGTTGCTGCTAAGGGTGGCCCAACCAGTTATTAGGTTTAGGGGGCAATCACTTTTTCACACAGGGCCATGATGGTTTGGATTTTTTTTCACCTTTAATAATAAACACCTTCATTTACAAATTGCATTTTGTGTTTACTTGTGTTGTCCTTGACTATTGTTTAAATTGGTTTGATGTTCCGAAACACTTAAGTGTGACAAACATGCAAAGGAACAGGAAATGAGGAAGGGGGCAAACACTTTTTCACACCAATGTAAAACTGCATGCAGGACACTGGGCAGAACACTAGGGACAAAGGGGATGTGAAATAATTACATACAGCAGAGTAATCTGTAAGATTACATTATACTGTATGTAATGTATGTGTTTTACTTTTTGAATTTGGCGCTGTTCTCCGCCCCCGTGCGTCCCAACGCTCGCAGGAAATGGAGATCGGCTCTGTGATAGATCGAGCGGAGGACGAGCCGCTTGTACAGCGGGGGGACATCGCTGGATCCAGGGGACAAGGTAAGTAAACCTCTCCCTGCATTCAGCGATGCGGTCCCGAGTCTGGCTTGGGGGTTACCGCTTTTGGTACAAAATCTCCACCCTGAGCTAGACTCAGGAATACCGCCAGGGGGGTTAAAATGGATGTAAACCCAATGTCATCCTTTCTAAACTACTGCCATAGGGGTTATCCATAAGGATATACATGCCTCCGGAATGTATCCCTACCTGTCAAATGTCTCCCCTCTGTCTGCTATGAGACCCGAAAAACTGCAGATTCTGTGGGTGGGTCTGTTGTCTGGAGCTCGGTGGGTGGAGTCGTGATGTCAGTAGACTCCCCTTATCAATATGCATAATCCTGGAAGAGCAGCAGAAGAAAGGAGTGGGAGGGAATTAAAAAATAATGAATGTCTCTTAGGCTAGTGCACAAGATATGTAAATCACCTGTCACTCACAGCAAGGGGGAGGATTTGACAAAGTTTTTCTCTGTTTGTCAAGATTTATCTCACTGAATAATAAAAGAGGATTGCTCAGAGCTGGATTAACTCTTTGATGCAAGAATGGGCTCAAATGATAGGAAATCGTATACTCTACATTATGACATCAAAAAAATAAAAATAAAATTCATGTTTACATCCACTTTAAATAAATAATAATAATAGATGAGCATCTTAATGAGACACAAGGGACAGGGACGATTGTAGACACGCACCCTCACTCAGGATGGACTGGTGTCTTTATTCAACTACGTAATAATATTGAGTTGTAGTTCCAACATAAACTAAAAGTAGTTCAACTAAAACAATTTTAGCATAGATCTAACTACTCAAAAGATTACATCATACATTGTATAAGGCAGGACAAAACCAACTTAGACCAGGTTAAGATGACCTCAGATAAAAACAAAGGTCTTAATTATTATCAAGAGTATGGTTTTTAAATTATAAAAAAATAAATAATTTATTATAGAATCTAAAAGCTTATACTACATTATGAAACTATGTATAATTGGTACAACTGATAATTCTTTTCATCCTCTGTCAGAAATCTTGTGAGGAGCACCTGGTTGTGGCCGGTTTATGGTGAAATTATGTTCTTTCCACTTTCATATTATGGCCCCAACAGTGCTTACTGGAACATTCAGAAGTTTAGAAATCCTTCTGTATCCAATGCCATCCGTATGTTTTGCAACAATAAGGTTGCAAAGGTCTTGAGAGAGCTCTTTGCTTTTACCCATCATGAGATGTCTCTTGCGTGACACCTTGGTAATGAGACACCTTTTTGTAGGCCATCCGTTGAGACTGAACCAACTGATTTTAATTTGCTAGGGGCAGGAATGTTTTCTAATTAGTCATAGATTTCAGCTGGTGTCTTGGCTTTCCATGACTTTTTGCACCTCTCTTTCTATGTATATATACGTGATCCTGCATTTCAGGGTAGGGGGCATGACTGCGTGCCACTGGCGGCTCGCTTCCAGTGTGATTATATGCAGTGGGAGTCAATCAGTGGGTATTGTGGACTCGATGTCTGCCGACACTCACTGATCATTTGTTACAGAGGTAAAACTGCAGCTTGCCTATGTAAACAAGGCAGATTTCCGTTCTGACAGGAGGGAAGGCTTGGATCCTGTGTCTCTGCAAAGCATGGAAATGGATCCATGTCTTCCCCTAGTAAAAGCACCTCACACACTGTAATAAAACACTGGCTAGGCACGCACTTAAAGTGGAGGGCCACCGTAAAATAAAAATGTAATTTTTTTTTTAACTTACCTGAAACCGCTGTTGCTAGGCAGTCTTCCTAATCTGCCTCTTCCTATGCCGCGGCGCTTCCTCCTCTTCAGTGAGTGGCCCCGTTGCCTTCTGGGACCTCTGTGTGTCCCAGAAAACAATGGGGCCATTCACAAAGCGCCGCGCGACTTGCACACGTGCAGTAGGAAATGGGCAGTGAAGCCGCAAGGTGCCACTGCCTGTTTCCCTTCATTAAGATGGAGACTCTGGCAGTCGATCTGATGGACAAATCGGCCTCGGGGGGACGACATTGCGGGCTCTCTGGACAGGTAAGTGTCCTTATTAAAAGTCAGCAGCTACAGTGTTTGTAGCTGCTGACTTAAAGCCGCTCATCAGAAGCATAAACCATGGAAAATATCAGGTGGCATATTGAACCTACATCTGCGCAGCGGCAGTGCAGCATCGAAAGTGGCCAATAAAATCGCAAGGTCTCATCTCCAGGCACTGCGGTCGCCAAAAGGGCGATAGTAACCAGCACAGACAATTCGTGGACCATGTGTGTGTGTGAATGGGCAACCCTATAAATTACAGATGAAAAGGAATAAATCGATGTGAGTGGAAGTGATCCAGGATGTGTAGAGTGAGAGATGTGCCTGCAGCTACTTAGGCACCTTCGTTGGGTCAGTTCACAGGCACATCTCTCACTCCACTGTCGCTGCTCAGATGCAGATGTAGGTTCGATATGCAACATGATATTTTCCATGGTTTATGCTTCTGATGAGCGGCTATAAGGCCGCGAAACACGTCAAGCCTTACATTTTACTACCATTCTACCATGGACCAATTTATATTCTCTACGGTTTTACTCATGTCTATAGTCATTCAGTATATGAATTATGCCTATTCCTTTTTATTTTTCATTTATTTTTATTTTTTTTCTCCCCTATTCTCATTTTTTTGTTATATTTAGTTTTGTTTTTAATTTACCTATGTTTGTAAAAATGTATACATTTTCTGTTCTATAACTGTTTTAATGATTGCAGACTACTATGTAACGTATGTTGTAAATGATCAAATGCTTTTGGAGGTTATATACCCATTTAGTTGTATGTTAGATTATACAACATGGATGAACAACATTTCCCAGTCACTTGACTTCCTTTTGTGCTGCTGTGTGCTGCATATAAAGTCCCATCACTTGCTCTCAATTTTAATAAATGATAGGAATGGAGGCAGTTGCCCCTTTGGTTCCTGCCCCATTTAAAGTCACAAAATGTCTTTTCTTCTTATTATACACCCTCAAGATGACCACTGCCTTGCTAAAGAAGCTGAGGGTAAAGGTGATGGACTGACCAAGCATGTCTCCAGACCTGAACCCTACTGAGCATCTGTGGGGCATCCTCAAACGTAAGGTGGAGGAGCGCAAGATCTCTAACATCCACCAGCTCCGTGATGTCGTCATGGAGGAGTGGAAGAGGACTCCAGTGGCAACCTGTGTAGCTCTGGTGACCTCCATGCCCAAGAGGGTTAAGGCAGTGCTGGAAAATAATGGTGGGCACAAAAAATATTGGCACTTTGGGCCCAATCTGGACATTTTCACTTAGGGGTGTACTCACTTTTGTTGCCAGTGGTTTAGACATGAATTGCTGTGTGTTTGAGGGGTGTACTCACTTTTGTGAGATACTATATATATATATATATATATATATATATATATATATATATATATATATATACACACGATCAGAAATTCAGCCAGCAAAAGACCGACGAGAGCAATTGGTCGGAAAATGCAATCGTGTGTATACTCCATCAGACTTTTGCTGGCCAAATTTCGGCCAGCAAAAGATTGAGAGCATGTTCTCAATTTTTCAGTTGGAAAAAGTTCCTATCCGAAAATGCATTCATGTGTATGCAATTCCGACGCGCAAAAACTCACGCATGCTCAGATTCAACTACGAGATGGCAGCTATTGGCTACTGGCTATTGAACTTCCTTTTTCTAGTCCCGTCGTATGTGCTGTACGTCACTGCGTTCTTGACGGTCGGAATTTGGTGTGACCGTGTGTATGCAAGACAGCTTGAGAGAAATCCTGTTGGAATTCCATCTGGAATACCATCAGATCTTTTGGCGACCAAAATTCCATTCGTGTGTATGCGGCATTATTCTCTGTACAGATTTTTTTATTTTATTTTTTTGGTTCTTTTGAGAACCTAACTAAAAGCATTATTTTTTACAGGTCTGAGCGGTGATAACAATGAAAATAAAGACAAGGGGGTTTGTCTGATCGAGGAGTCAGTCTCCATTCTTCCCAGGAGCTGCGCAAGATTCTGTTTCATCTTTGGTTCAAAAGAGTGGAGGTCCAGCAAAGGTTGAGCTTGATGGAATGGTGTTTTTTTAACCTCATTATTTTTAGTCTTTGTGTCATTTGGCACTACAGAATACTGTGTGGTCATGCTTTAAAAACACATTGACTACTTTTTTTTGTGCAGTCTGTTAAATAATATAGAAACTTGTAACGTCTTCTATTATTTGCAATATTGTAGTCCTAAACCTGCAGCGGAAGCAAAGGCCAGATTTATTTCCCTTCACGCTATATACAGAAGAGCAGGTGAACAGTGGTTGAGCACATGATTGTGGTATCCCCTAATACCGAAACACCACTTTTAAGAATCAACACATTGGTTAATGAACTGAAAAATTTGTTTGTATTTTTTTTTTTCTATATTTCTATAGAAATATATATATTTATGTATTTATATATAAATATATTTATATATATTTAGAATATATATTTCTATTTTTCTATTTTCTACAGAAAATCTCCTTATTTACAAACAATGACAAACATAAAGTATAACGCCACTACTGAACCCCCTTTTTGTGTCTCTCTACAGCCTCTTGACTGTGACCCCCTACTTATACATAACTTGCTTTGGCTTCATGGTTGCAATCACTTTGGTTTTATATAACTTCTTTCAGGGATGGTTCACATATGTGCGGGGGCCGGTCTCCCTGCATGTGTTTTCAAAGGAGTCCGGCAGGGGCGGACTGACAACTCATGGGGCCCCCGGGCAATTGGAGATTATGGGGCCCCCAGGCAATCAGAGATTATGGGGCCACACTGTAGACATAAACACACACACAATATACAATCACACAGTATACACAGACATGTTTCTATTGGCTGAGAAGGTACTGGAGAGGTGGGGCAGCTATAATCTCAGGATTTTTAGACCAAAAGGATGTCGGTAAGGGACATTTCAGAGATGTAAAAAAAAAAAACACAAATTTTTACATACTGTCCCTGGTTTTACTGAGGCTGGCAACCCTGATGGGGCCCCCTAGTGGCATGGGGCCCTCGGGCAGTGCCCGAGTGGCCCAATGGTCAGTCCGCCCCTGAAGTCCGGTGTGGTTTTGTTTACCGGTTCAGATGCGATTCAGGTGCAAATTTTTACTTGAACTGGACTGAAAAATGCCCAGGACTCTTTTTAACCCCTTGACTTCCAGAAGATTCACCCCCCTGCATGTCCGGGCCATTTTTAACTGACAATTGTGCAGTCATGCAACGCTGTACACAAATAAAACGTATGCCGCTTTTTTTCCCTACAAATAGAGCTTTCTTTTGGCGGTTTTTGATCACCTCTGCGTTTGCACTATAAACAAAAAAAGACCAACAATTTTGAAAAAATGTTTTTTGCACTAATATTTTGTAGCTATCCTTATTTGCGCCATTTGCACTTATATTTTGGGTCTATTGTATACCTTTTAAGCTTACACGCAATATGTAATGTTTATGGACACTTCTATTTTTTACTTTTTTTTTTTTGATGTGATATTCTTACATTGTTTTTTTTCTAAAACCACACTTCTTTGACTATAGGAGTTGATAGCTATTCATTATAACCTCTCATTTGGTATTATAATTTTAGTACCTTTCTGGTACTTTTGCACAGCTTTTATTCCTCTCTACCGGGTATACTGTATACTTTTGTGTGATTACCTTCAGCAACATATTAAGTTTCTAGTACAGCGCACCACTACTTTTACCTATCTGCTGTGTATAATCACAGCACAACTGGGTTGCGCACCCCCACCCAGAAGTGCTGGATCACGTAGTGATCTGGCACAGCAGAGCCGCATTGGTGCCGTATATGTAAGTTTTACAGTTGGCAGACGGTTAAAAATGCACCGCGGCCAAATTGCAGATATGTGAACCGGCTCCCTAGAGAAGGCTGTCGGTTTGCATGTCATGCGAATTGGATACGATTCAAAAACGGGCCTCAATTGTAACTTTCTTACCAAACATAATTGCTGTATTTTTATATGAATGGATTCTTGGGTACCTCAATAAAATCTGATGATGCATACTTTTCCTTTCCTTGTCCTCTTCCTCCTTTCCCATTCCCCTGTTTTTATTACTCTGGCTTTGCCCAAACGATAAATGCTTTCTAAGTAACCCGGTCACCCACTATTCTATTCAAATTGGGACAAGGTTAAATATACGGAAGGCCTCTTCTCCCCATACCTACCTCTTTTATATATCCCTAGGAACCAGGCAGTTTTAAATTCTAAATACATTTGGGAAAAACCCATTCCTATACCCTGGTCACAAATCCTTCCCTACCCTGAAACAGACACTTCACTTGCCGAACTCTGAAATCTTTAAGTACCTACAAGTCAGGCATATTTTATCATATACGGTGGACTTGCTCAATAGCTCAGAAGCTATGGTCACAGGTCTACCAACTCTTTCACGTCCGTGATCACTAGTGCAGCACTCCCGAACCTTATACCTGAGTACCAATGTGTGCCTGTAAGAAAACAAAAAAATTGTAAAAGCATAGTTGTCTAAAACTGTTTACGTGAGGTCAAAACCACACTATATTGAACTCTGCTTCATGAAAAGCTAAAAGCTCCAAGGCACCATGACCAAATAAAAAAAAAATCTGGGAAGCTTGGGTCTTGCATTTTCTACCACATGACTATGACTGATACCTTCTTGACTGATATGAAGATCATACCACTACTGCCTAAACATGGCTATTCTGTATCTCCCAGTCACTCCTTCCCCTGCCCATCTACACTCCATCTACTTTTGCCCCATCCTCTTTCTTCCCCTCCATTCATTTACTTTATTACTTTCATCTTCATCCTAAAAATTGCAATAATACAATGCACAATGCTTTTCCAAATATATGTATTATGCTTCTTGGTGCCTTATCCGCTGTACACTTGCACTTTTGACCAAGCATGATAGTTCAAGCAACTTCTTTAATTTCAAAAATATCCTTTAATAAAAATGATTGAACCAAAAAAATTACAACGAAAAAATGATATCCTTGTAGAACAAACTGTGACTGTAAGGTACTGCACACGCAGTATCACTGCTAGCATTTATTATGGCTCATTACATCAGTCATCTTGTTAAAAAGCAGCAGATGTGATGGAAAAGGTTCCCTGCCTATGCATTGAAAGGTTGCTTGAGCATAAAAAATCATCTCACAATTTATGGACACTGTCTATGCAAAACCGTAGTCAACTTATCTGGATAATTGCTCTAATAATGTACTTGATGCGGGGAAGCATCACTTCTAGGCACAAGGCATTGCAGCTCTGATGTATTGTAGCACCACAGACTAAATTGGCTACACACTATGCCATTCCAATGTAGCGTGTCACCTCATCTCCATCTTTTAGACCATGTTACATATTCCGCTCATATTTAGGATGTAACATGTACAATCCCAATTCCATAAAAAGTTGGGTCACTGTGTAAAATAGACTTAAAAAAAACCCCACATTTTGTTCACAATAGAAATAGAAAACAGATCAAATGTTCCATTTTAAGAAAAAATTAAGTTCCTCTTGAAGTTGTTAGCAGCAACATGTCTCAAAAAATTTGGGACAGGTCAACAAAATCCTGGCAAAGTGGTACTAAAAGGAAAGAGCTGGAAGAATACTTTTGAAACTAATTAGGTTAATTAGCAATAGGTCAGTAACATGGTTGGGTATAAAAAGAGTATCTTAGAAAGTCAGAGTGTCTCAGAAGTAAAGATAAGCAGAGGTTCACTAATCTGTAAAAAGCTGCGTCTATAAATTGTTGAACAACTTCAGAATAATGTTCCTCGTACACATTTCCATATCCAGTGGTATTGCCCCATAGTAAAATCCTTCTGGTCAGAGGTCTTCAAGATCTTATCAAAACGTTTTGTGACTGTCTGTAAAGGGAGTTTGTAAGCTCTGTATATAATTGTATTCTATTTTGTATTTATTGCATACTGCACTTATTGTGCACACGGCAATAATGATGTTTTCATTACATGTTTGCATTCTTTCGAGTCCTGATTAGAATTAGCCTGCCTATGTTACGCCCCTTGTTACCATAAAAGTACATTGTAATATTAAAGTAATACCTATGTAATCATGTGTATAAAAAACTTCAATTGCGGCATAATAAAACAGAACAGTTATTTGGAAAGATGTGGAGTGTACATTTTGTGTCTGTTCCCTACTCACGTAGTTATTATTAATTTGAAACCACTAATCAATATTAGGATAGGAGTTGCCTATCTTTAAAATTTCCAAAACACTGCCGAACCCAACTGTGGCTCTCCTGAATAACAAACCTGTGGTTCTGGCCCATTGCCAATTTAAACTTTTACTTCACATTACTACGGCGACAAAACAGACTATTGCCATGGCCTGGAAGACCCCTTCCCTGAGTGTACCCCAAAAACATAATTTCCCAAGCAATGATCCATGCCAAACTAGAAGTTGTCCTATTAGATAAGGTTCCTAAACTCTGGAACCCCTGGGTAACATATTTCTTGCCCCCTGGATTTGAAGAAACCTTACTGCTTCCATGACTTCCCCAAACGAACCTCCTCCACCCTGATCTTGGGTCTGTCCTCCCTCCCCTCACCTTCCCTAGGGGATCACTTACCGTATATACTCGAGTATAGGCCGACCCGAATATAAGCCGAGGCCCCCAATTTACCCCCAAAAAAACTGGCAAACTTATTGACTCGTGTATAAGCCGAGGGTGAGACATGCCTGTCCATCCCTGTGTGTGTCCGTCCATCCCTGTGTGTCCGTCCATCCCTGTGTGTCCGTCCATCCCTGTGTGTCCGTCCATCCATCCCTGTGTGTGTGTGTGTCCATCCATCCATCCATCCCTGTGTGTGTGTGTCTCCATCCATCCATCCCTGTGTGTGTGTGTCTCCATCCATCCATCCATCCCTGTGTGTGTGTGTCTCCATCCATCCATCCATCCCTGTGTGTGTGTGTATCCATCCATCCCTGTGTGTGTGTGTGTCTCCATCCATCCATCCGTGTGTGTGTGTGTGTGTGTGTGTGTGTGTGTGTGTGTGTGTGTGTGTGTGTGTGTCCAGCCTACCTGTGTCCCGAGCCTTTGTCCCGAGCCTCCGTCCCGTGCCTTGCCTCCTTGCCTCCGTCCCGTGCCGTGCCTTGCCTCCGTCCCGTGTCGTGCCTTGCCTTGCCTCCGTCCCGTCCCGTCCCGTGCCGTGCCTTGCCTTGCCTCCGTCCCGTGCCCTCTTCGTCGGCGCCTCGGCGGCCATTGTAAAATTCAAAAGCCGCGCCTCCGCCTTCGCCTGTGATAGGCGGAACACTGAATTTCCCAGCAGCCTGTGTTCCGCCTATCACGGACATCGTATCATCCTCGTCCGTAGTACGAGGATGATACGATGTCCGTGATAGGCGGAACACAGGCTGCTGGGAAATTCAGTGTTCCGCCTATCACAGGCGAAGGCGGAGCCGGAGGCGCGGCTTTTGAATTATAGAATGGCCGCTGTCTGTCTGCTCGACACGCTGATCGAGCGGGCAGACAGCGATGACTCGAGTATAAGCCGAGGGGGGCACTTTCAGCCTCAAAAAAGAGGCTGAAAATCTCGGCTTATACTCGAGTATATACGGTACTCACTCTTCCCTCCCATCCTTTTTCCCCTTTCCCCTTCTTTTGCCTTCTCCAGTTCTTTCTACATACTGTACTTCTCTTTCTGTCCCTTCCCATCTCTTCAGTTTCTTCTCTCTCTTCCTCTCCCCCTACAGCCTTACTACTCCCACCTTGGGCCTCTAGTCAGGTCCCTTTAGCACTCTCCCACAGATTATCCCAGATTGCAGTCTCCCAGTTCTCTTAGGCCTTTTGGTTCTCCTTCCCTCCCTCTTTTGGCAGAGCCAAATCGCTCCCCCTATATTGGTCATGGCAGGAGGGTGCCCTATCTGATACACTCCTCCTTAGCATGCCCTCCCTCTTTCTACCCTTTCTGTTGTTATGTTGCACATGTTAAATTCTCAACCTACTTTGGTGCATTTTCCTGGAGGACTTCCCTCCATCACTAGTTATTACTTATTATCTTTTTTGTGTTTTATGCTTTCACATGGTCGTTTACACGATCCAATTTGTTATGTCAACCTACTGTGACCATTTTTACTGTACTATTACCAATACAATCCTACTGAACTTTTCTCTTTCAATAAAATATTTGAACAGAATAATGTTCCTCAATGTAAATTGCAAAGATTTTGAATATATAATCTACAGTGCATAATATCATCAAAACGAGAATCTGGAGAAAGCCTTCTGGCCGAGGAGGCCATGGTTCACAACGCTCATACAGATGAACACAGAGAATCCACTGCCTCTTCCAGTCACACCAGATTTACTCTTCCAGGAAAATTTGAAAACCTGCTAGCCAACATTTGTCCGTGGAAAGTCCGACAACAATTGTCTGATGGAGCATACACACTGTCGGACTTACCGACAGCAGCCTGTCATCGAACATTTCCCATTGGAAAGTCCGATCATGTGTACGAGTCTTTAGAGTAAAGCTTCAGTATTGATAGACAGAAAAAAGTCCATCATGTACAATTTTGTTGGTGCTAAATATTCATGTGCTGAAAATTTGTTTTATGATTTTCAGAGGGCCAAAAAACAACATTGCCATGACCATAATCTTAGCTGTCTGGAAAGTGACAGGGGTCGAAACAAGCTAAAACACTGCCAGGGGTGCTAACATCTGTCACATTTTATTCCCATTATGTATATGTTCCTTAAAAAAGCTGTTGCTGCAGCTGCTCCAGCACCCCTGGCAGTGTTATAGTATGTCCCAAATCACTGTTCCTGCATGGCTTGGTCTGCATATAAAATGTGTAAAGAAATGTAAAGCTATAAGAGATACAAAAAGAAAATCATATACATAATGCTAGCGATGAGTCCAACACACCTGGGTTTGCTTCTCGGAGGTCATATTAAAGGTTTGGATGCTGCTCTTTGGTTATATTTAACTCTGATATCTAAAAGTCGCTACAAGAAAACACTCTTCGTTTATTTAATCGATGTGACCAGGGTCTGTATACCTCAAATGTAGAAGTGCACTGAGCCCCCCTTGATGGGACAATGGTCCTCTGTGAGTGATGAAATCCAACAGATGGAGGAACTTAAGCACAGCTCCCAACTGTCCCTGATTTTGAGGGACTGTCCCTGATTGGAAACAATGTCCCTCTATCCCCCATTCCTCCACATGTATCCCTATTTTGGTCTGATCTATATAGATGTATATAAAATTCACTTTTTATTTATCAAAAAATGTTTTCCAAAACGAAACCTTTCTGATTTCTAAATTGCTGCATTTGTAAATTCCAAAAGCCAATATAAAGGAATAGTAGTGGTAAAAAAAACACTTGTTGGTTTATCCAATCTTGTTTTTTGTACAATTCTCCTTTAAGGGGGCATTGCCAGGGGTGTGTCCTATGCCTGCATACTTTTGCTGATAGGTGTCCTTCATTCCCATCTCAAAAAGTTTGGATACAAAGAATTACCGCTCTAAGGTAATGACTTCTCCCAAAACAGCTGTCTCCACAATCCCACAGGGTGCTGGCTCTGTTTGCAACAGGAACTGAAGTAGAAAAGATGTAGCTGGATTGCCGCACTCCGAATTATTCAACTTTATTTCAAAAATGTAATTAAAATCATAGCATCTAGGCTGGTAAACAGACTAACTGCACAGCCGCTGACATGTTTCACACCAAACACGGTGCTTAGTCATAGCTCATGACTAAGCACCGTGTTCGGTGTGAAACATGTCAGCGGCTGTGCAGTTAGTCTGTTTACCAGCCTAGATGCTATGATTTTAATTACATTTTTGAAATAAAGTTGAATAATTCGTAGTGCGGCTATCCAGCTACATCTTTTCTACTTCAAAAAGTTTGGAGGTATGCTTATGACAGCTATGAAAAGAAAAGATGGGCGGCATTGGAAAACATGGTTCTATTGGAATGCTTTCCAATTCTTCCAGAACTACTGCTTCTACCTTTCTCAGTGACCTCACAATTCACATTGAACGGTAGTCTGGTGGGTTTTTTCTTCAATCTTCTAATCTTGTACGAGGAAGGGGAAGAGTAACCATATTTATTCTCATACTCTCCCTTTCTCTTCTCCCATACCCTCTCTATTTTCCTCTACCCTTTTCCCTCCCTTCTCTCTAATGCAGATAATATATTTTTTTTCCTTTTCTCTTCTGCCAGGGCCAAGATATGAACTCACAACCTCCTTGCCAAGCCATCTGAGATGCTGGACAGGATCCTGTCTGAACCTTGGGTACTCCTGGCTTGTTTATGGATGGATTTTTGAAGTTCTTTTACACGTGGTGCTAATGCGCACATAACATTGCACAATATATTGCACTTGGTGTTTATTTACCCACTTCCTTCCCTGTCCATAGTCAAATGACATCCGCAGGAGGGGTCTCCCATTCTGGGCGGGCATCATATGATGTCCTCGGCTTACGGGCCGTCTATGGGGGCTGATGTGCGCCCGTCACGTCACTTGGGAGCTGATGCGTGTGGAGCCAGGACATGGATCTATGTGTGTAAACACAAAGATCCACGTCCTGTCAGGGGAGAGGAGACCGATTGTGTGTTCCCAGTACAGAGGAACACCGATTGGCCTCCTCCCCTTGTGAGTCCCCTCCCGCTACAGTTAGAATCACTCCCTAGGTAACACAGTTAACCCCTTGATCGCCCCTAGTGCTAACCCCTTCCCTGCCAGTGACATTTATACAGTAATCAGTGCATTTTTATAGCACTGATCACTGTATAAATGTGAATGGTCCCAAAATATTGTCAAAAGTGTCTGATATGTCCACCGCAATGACACAGATTGCCGCCATTACTAGTAAAAAAAAAAAATGCCATAAATCTATACCCTATTTTGTAGACGCTATCTTTTTGCACAAACCAATCAATATACGCTTATTGCAGTTTTTTTTACCAAAAATATGTAGAAGAATACATATTGGCCTAAACTGAGGGAAAAATATATATATATATATATTTTTGTTTTAAATTGGGATATTTATTATAGCAAAAAGTAAAAAATATTGTGTTATTTTTCAAACTTGTCACTCTTCTTTTGTTTATAGATATATAAATAAAAAACGCAGAGGTGATCAAATACCACCAAAAGAAAGCTCTATTGGTGGGGAAAAAAAACATGATAACATTTTCATTTGGGTACAGTGTTGTATGACCGCGCAATTGTCATTCAGAGTGCGACAGCGCTGAAAACTGAAAATTGGCCTGAGCAGTAGGGGGTTGAAAATGTCTGGTATTGAAATGGTTAAACACATTATTTTTTTTTATATTTGGTGCTAAACAATTAGCATTTATTGATGGTGTAACATTTGACATCTGTAATGCGTGTTCAGAGTGTATTTGCAGCACAACAATTTTTAGTACGGTATATTGTTTGTAATATTTGTATTTTTATATTTCTGAGTGCAGCTGCAAAATTTGGATTTATTTTAGCACTTAGTGCAGCTTTTTTTCACTAGAATCTTGCCTTGTTTCTTGTGAACCTTGAACTCCTTGCTCCTACCGTGAACTTCCTGATTTAAGCCGTGCCTCTGCATTTCCTGTTTGCCAGATTATTGTGCTCTCTCCAATGATATCTTGCTCTTTTGCATACCTGCAGCTGTCCTTATCTTATCACGTGGTCAAGTATATTATTTTTATTCAATCAAGTCACACTATCTGTTGGATTTTTTTTTTTATATTTCTATGGACATTTATTTATGATTTATGGACTCACATATGAATTCATTTTTATAAATTTTTTATTGCACATTTACATGTTAATATAGATTTAGTTTGAATGCCACTTTATTTTGGTTTTGGATTGTCACCATTTTTGCATGTTTCACTTGTGCGATTATTTAATCATTATTTATTGAACAAGCGCTGCACTTTATTTTTTTTCATTGATCTATTATGGACATAGTCATATTTGGTCTATTATGGTTATGACCATATTTGATCAGTGATGTCACCACCACCTCCCCCCTTTACTTACATGGCCAGGGATTTCCAAGTACATTTTTGAGTAAATGAATGGGCATTATTATAGCTATTTTTGGGTCCCCTCCTTCAACTACTGCCCAAGTGCAACTAATTATTTTCTGTGTATAAGACAAATAGAAACATAGATAGATAGGAACTGTAAAGAATAACCTTTGCAATAACCTGTTAGATAATTGCAGTCTAAATGGTACTGAAAGCAACTCCAGGTTTACATGGTGAAGGTCAGCGTAGGCGTGCACACAGGGTTTGCCAGGTGTCCCTACACACCCTAATCACTCCATGCACACAGTGCTTTCTTTCAGCCATAACATCCTGGCAGGGCCATCTTTAACCACCTCAATACAGTGCAGTTACACCCCCTTCCTGACCAGACCAATTTTCAGCTTTCAGCGCTCTCACAGTTTGAATGACAATTACTCAGTCATCCAACACTGTATCCATATGAAACTTGCATCCTTTTTTTCACACAAATAGAGCTTTCTTTTAGTGGTATTTAATCACTAGTGGGTTTTTTATTTTTTGTGCTATAAATAAAATAAAACGTAAATTTTGTGAAAAAAATGCCTTTTTCTTCGTTTCTGTCATAAATTTTTGCTAATTAGTAATTTTTCTTTATACATTTTGGCCAAAATTTATACTGCTACATATCTTTGGTAAAAATAACCCACATTAGTATATATTATTTGGTCTTTGTGAAAGTTATAGAGTCTACAATCTATGGTGCCAATCACTGAAAATTGATCACTTCTGATCAGGCCTTCAGTACATCAGGTGTACCTAATTTCTTGAGACTCTAACTAGTCAGGAAAGTACAAATACCCCCCAAATGACCCCTTTTTACAAAGTAGACATCCCAAGGTATTAAGTAAGTAGCATGGTGAGTTTTTTTAAGTTGTCATTTTTTCCCACAATTCTTTGCAAAATGAAGATTTTTTATTTTTTTTTACTAAATTGTCATATTATCAGGTTATTTCTCACACACAGCATATGCATACAACAAATTACACCCCAAAATACATTCTGCTACTCTTTCTGAGTACGGTGATACCACATGTGTGAGACTTTTACACAGCCTGGCCACATACAGAGCACCAACATTGATGTAGTACCTTCAGACGTTCTACGAGCAAAAATGACGCATCTCATTTCTCAACCACCTATTACACTTTTGAAGTCCCTGGAGTACCAGGACAATGGAATTTCCCATAAAATGACCCCAATTTGGAAAGCAAACACCCGAATGTATAATCTGTGAGGCATAATGAGTCTTTTGAATGGTTAATTTTTTTCCAGAAGTTTTTGGAATATGTGGAAAAAAATTAAAACGCATTTTTTTTTACACAAAATTGTCAATTTATAAGATATTTCTAACACATAGCATGTATATAGCAAAAATTACACCCCAAAATACATTCTGCTACTCTTCCCGAGTACGGCGATACCACGCGTGTGAGACTTTTACACAGCCTGGCCACATACAGAGCACTAACATTGATGTAGTACCTTCAGACGTTCTACGAGCAAAAATTACGCATCTCATTTCTCAACCACCTATTACACTTTTGAAGGCCCTGGAGTACCAGCACAATGGAATTTCCCATAAAATTACCCCATTTTGGAAAGCAAACACCCCAACGTATAATCTGTGAGGCATAATGAGTCTTTTGAACGGTTCATTTTTTTCCAGAAGTTTTTGGAATATGTGGAAAAAAATTAAAACGCATTTTTTTTTACACAAAATTGTCAATTTATAAGATATTTCTAACACATAACATGTATATAGCAAAAATTACACCCCAAAATACATTCTGCTACTCCTCCCGAGTATGGCGATACCACATGTGTAGGACTTTTACACAGCCTGGCCACATAGAGAGGCCGAACATTGAAGTAGTACGTTCAGGCGTTCTAGGAGCATAAATCACACATCTCATTTCATTCCTACCCATCACACTTTTGAAGGTCCTGGAGCACCAGGACAGTAAAATTACCCACAAAATAACCCCATTTCGGAAAGTAAACACCCCAACGTATATTCTATGAGACATGGGCTACAAATAGGTACTCGGGTACTCTGATGGGCTGGAGATAGGTACTCGGGTACTCTGATGGCCTGGTGACAGGTACTCGGGTACTCTGATGGCCTGGTGACAGGTACTCGGGTACTCTGATGGCCTGGTGACAGGTACTCGGGTACTCTGATGGCCTGGTGACAGGTACTCGGGTACTCTGATGGCCTGGTGACAGGTACTCGGGTACTCCGATGGCCTGGTGACAAGTACTCGGGTACTCCGATGGCCTGGTGACAGGTACTCGGGTACTCTGATGGCCTGGTGACAGGTACTCGGTTACTCTGATGGCCTGGTGACAGGTACTCGGGTACTCCGATGGCCTGGTGACAGGTACTCGGGTACTCTGATGACCTGGTGACAGGTACTCGGGTACTCTGATGGCCTGATGACAAGTACTCAGGTACTCTGATGGCCTGGTGACAAGTACTCAGGTACGCTGATGGCCTGGTGACAGGTACTCTGATGGTTTGGTGACTGGTATTTGGGTACTCTGAAGGGCGGTGACAGGTACTCATATGGACTGTGACAGGTACTCGGGTACTCAGATGAACTGTGACAGGTACTCGGGTACTCAGATGAACTGTGACAGGTACTCAGGTACTCAGATGGACTGTGACAGGTACTCGGGTACTCAGATGGACTGGAACAGGTACTCGGGTACTCTGATGGCCTGGTGACAGGTACTCGGGTACTCTGATGGCCTGGTGACAGGTACTCTGGTACTCTGATGGCCTGGTGACAGGTACTCGGGTACTCTGATGGCCTGGGGACAGGTACTCGGGTACTCTGATGGCCTGGTGACAGGTACTCGGGTACTCTGATGGCCTGGTGACAGGTACTCAGGTACTCTGATGGCCTGGTGACAGGTACTCAGGTACTCTGATGGCCTGGTGACAGGTACTCAGGTACTCTGATGGCCTGGTGACAGGTACTCTGATGGTTTGGTGACTGGTATTTGGGTACTCTGAAGGGCGGTGACAGGTACTCATATGGACTGTGACAGGTACTCGGGTACTCAGATGAACTGTGACAGGTACTCGGGTACTCAGATGGACTGTGACAGGTACTCAGATGGGCTGTGACAGGTACTCGGTACTCTAATGGACTGTGACAGGTACTCGGTACTCTAATGGACTGTGACAGGTACTCGGTACTGTAATGGACTGTGACAGGTACTCGGTACTCTAATGGACTGTGACAGGTACTCGGGTACCCTGATGGACTGTGGCAGGTACTCGGGTACCCTGATGGGCCGTGACAGGTACTCGGGTACCCTGATGGGCCATGACAGGTACTCGGGTACCCTGATGTGCCGTGACAGGTACTCGGGTACTCTGATGTGCCGTGACAGGTACTCAGGTACTCTGATGGGCCGGGACAGGTACTCGGGTACTCTGATGGGCCGGGACAGGTACTCGGGTACTCTGATGGGCTGTGACAGGTACTCAAATACTCTGATGGACTGTGACAGGTACTCTGATGGACTGTGATTGACAGGTACTATGAGGGGTGGTGACAGGTCCTCTTTATTGGGGGGGGGGCAATCAGTATGTTTGGTGTACACTGTATGCGGTAACGAGATGTTACCGCAATCTCCTCCTCACACACGATCGGTATGTGAGGGGGAGAACCCGGTAACATCCCGTTACCGCGGTTTGTTTACATTTAAGTGATCGGCTGTGAAAGGATCACAGCCGATCACGTGGGTAAACAGCCGGCCAATGGCTGTTTACCAGCGTCAGTGACGAGCAGTGTTCCCGGGGAACACGCCGCCACCGACGTGCACGCGCAGCGTGCTCGCGATCGCGCGCATGCGCCGTGCACGTTCGGGGTGTGACCATCTGTGATCGGCCGTGACTTCATCACAGCCGATCACGTGGTAAACAGCCATAACGAATGGCTGTTCACCCCCTTCGGTGGCGAGCGGTGTCTCCGTGACACGCCGCCACCGAAGAAACAGGGATGCGCGCGCACGATCGCGCGCATCCCTGTTTAAACGGGAGGCCGTCATATGACGGCCTCCCACCACAATAGGTGCGCCGCCTGGCCGTCATTTGACGGCCGGCGGTCAGCTACTAGTTAATATTGATTGGACCCCGGGCAAAAAAATTTTTGGGGGCCCCCTCCCATGCAATTTCACTCTCCACTTGCTCTGAGACCTAAAATAAATAGAAGCTGGACTTAAAATCAGTTTACTGTATCAGGTCAGGCAGCAATTGTGATTGGTTGCCAGAGGTTACAGCATATCATTACTGCTTACTGACTGGTTGCTAGAAGTTACAGCACACATTACGGCTCACTGATTAGTTGCTAGAGGTTACAGCAAATGATTTCTGCTTGTTAATTAGTTGCTAGAGACTGTACAGTAATACTGCTCACTGATTGCTAGAGGTTACAGCACATTATCTCCTCACTGCAGGGGAGCATGATATACATATTTACATAATTTATATATACCTTTATTTACATATCAATGCAGATGGCCACAGCTGTTTGCTTAGTAATGCTGCTGATATTTACATATGAATGCCAGTTATTTACATGTAAACACAGGGTCTGCAGGTGAGTCATCTGTACACAACAACAGGGCTAAAACTTCAAGGGACAAGGAAATTGAAACCAGGATAGTTGGCAAGTATGAGGCAGCTGCTTTGGGCCCCACAACAATAACAGGGCCCAGGGCAGCTTCCCCTTTTGCCCTTCCTTAAAGACGGCCCTGCATCCTGGTATGGAGTACCGCCACCGACATTGCTAGTCCCTTGTTACTGTGTGTACTTGTTACTGTCACTTGCCCGCACAGAAGCCCAGCCTCTGTGTGGGCAAGAGACAGGCTCGTCTTCTGGTGGTATGCATTCTGTGCTATCCCTATGAGAGAAGAGGAGGGAGGGGACAGGGAATGTGCACAAATCCAAATCAGCAGCAGCCCCTCTCTCTTATCTCCGGTATTCTTTAGATGGGGTATAGAGTATTTGGGAGGAAAATGGCTGGCTCTATACTGGAAGCAAATGGGCAGGTTTGAGGGGAGAGCTCTGTACTGTATCCTGTACACAGCGCACTTCTTAACTCTGCATCCTGTACATGGCGCACAGCTTAAAGAGGAAGTAAACCCTGATGAGTTTACTTCCTCTTTCATTCCCTGCAAAGGCAAAGCATAATGGACTACTATGCATTGCAGGAGCCAGCGAAGTCACCACTGTCCCCTGTAGTCCGGCGCATCCATCTTCTTGGTGGGTCTCGCAGCTCCGTCGCTGTCATTCGGCGAAGCCGCGATGACGTCACTCCCGCGCATGCACACGGGAGCCGAGAAGCGCGGCATCGCGTGGCATCTTCGCCATCGACGATGCCACGCTCAGTGCGCCTGCGCGCCGCTGTCTACGGCGCATGCGCCGTACACAGCAGTGCCTGTCTTCGGGCAAATATCTCCTAAACCTTGTAGGTTTAGGAGATATTTCTTGGACCTACAGGTAAGCCTTAATCTAGGCTTACCTGTAGGTCAAAGTGGTTTGAAAGGGTTTACAACCACTTTAAACTTATCAGGGTTTACTTCCTCTTTAACTCTGTGCTGTGTGTGTGTGTGTGTGTGTGTGTGTGTGTGTGTGTGTGTGTGTGTGTGTGTGTGTATATATATATATATATATATATATACACATACACATACATACACACACACACACAGCATCTCACAAAAGTGAGTACACCTCTCACATGTTTGGAAATATTTTATTCTCTTTTCATGTGACAACACTGAAGAAATGACACTTTGCTACAATGTAAAGTAGTGAGTGTACAGCTTGTATAACAGTGTAAATTTGCTGTTCCCTCAAAATAACTCAACATACAGCCATTAATGTCTAAACCACTGGCAACAAAAGTGAGTACACCCCTAAGTGAAAATGCCCAAATTGGGCCCAATTAGCCATTTTCTCTCCCCGATATCAGCTAACTCGTAAGTATTACAAGGTCTCAGGTGTGAATGGGGAGCAGGTGTGTTAAATTTGGTGTTATCACGAGTGGCTACTCTCTGGGTGGAAATAGAGACTTTGCTAGACCTGCAGTTCAAGGTGCCTGAGTTCTTTACCCGTGCCCTCTGTTCCCTAAGAGACTGTGTTATTGAAAGTTGTTGCTGCACACAGACTTCATCTGTGTCAGTGTTCAAGTAGTTGGGTATCAACCCTGGTAACCCCTAGATATGGAAGAGCAGGCCAAGAGAAGGTAACTGGCAAGCCCAATAAGTCAAGGCCGCCTTGTAACGGGTTATGGCCGCTACATATATATAATATATATATAACATATATAAAATTATACAATTAGACATATTGAAATTGACATTCGGACTCATTTTTTGTTATAAGGAAATTCAGATGTACCTGAATTTCCGATTTACAATAGTAGCAATTTTAGCAATTTAATTTAACAAATTAGAATTTGAATAGTTTTCAAACAAAATTTGAATAGTTTGAGAATTGAATTTTGAATAGTCTGAGAATGAAATTCAAATTTGAATAGTTTTAGAATCAAATTCGAATTTCTGAAGAGAATAAAATAGAATAGAAAATAAAGGAATACAATAGAAAAGAGTAGAATAGAATATAGGAAAACAGAACAGAATACAAAATAAAAGAATAAAAAAAAATTTGGGTAAAAAGGGATATATTAGAAAATAACAGAATAGAGTAAAACAGAACAAAATACGAGTAGAAAATAAAAGAACAGAATAAATTAGAATAGAAAATAATGGAATAGAATACAAACTTGAATAGAATAGAATATAACTATCTTCTGAAATTTGAATTTAAAATAGAATTACTGTATTTATCGGCATATAACACGCACCCCAATTTAAGAGGGAAGTTTGAAGCAAAAAAATGGTCAGTGAGCATCAATGCAGCCTGATTAGTGCCCATCTGCCCCCCACAATGCAGTCTGATCTGTGCCCATCTGCAGCTTCAATGCAGCCTGGTCTGTGCCCATCTGCAGCCTGATCTGTGTCCATCTGCAGCCTCTATGTAGCCTAATCTGTGCCCATCTTCAGCTTCAGTGCAGCCTGATCTGTGCCCATCTGCATTCTGATCTGTGCCCATCTCCCCCATCAATGCAGCTCACCATCTCTCCTCGCAGGAAATCACAGAGCCGAGTTTCCTACTCAGTCGGCAGTCACATACACAGTCCCGCCTCCACCATCGGCATTGGACCAGCTCCTGTGATAGACAAAACACTGGTCCAATGCCGGTGGCAGAGGCGGGAGTGTGTGTGTGACGATTGTGACATGCAAGCCGAGTGAGAGCCGAGCAGAAAGCCAAGTGGAGAGGAGATGACGGTGATTTCCGGCAGCACTCCCCCTCTCCAAGGCACGCTGTTGGCATATAACACTCACCCGCGATTTCCCCCCTATTTTCAAGGGAAAAAAGTGTGTGTTAAACACCGATAAATACGGTAATTAAAATTCCAATATAATAGAAAAGAATAGAATAGAAAATAAAAGAATATAACCATTTCCCATCCCAAAATTCAAACAGAATAGAAAACAATAGACTAAAATAGAAAAGAATAGAAAATAAAAGAATAGAATAGAAAAAAAAACAATAAAATAGAATGGAATAAAAAGAATATAACTATCTTCCAAAATTTGAATTTCGAATAAATAAATTTGATTTAGAATGAAATTCGATTTGAATGCAATTAGACTAGAATTCGAAAAATTTGAATCGATTCAAATTTGAATTAAAAAAACGGATTCCGAAAACAAATTAAATGAATTTAACACAGTTAACTAAACAAATTTATGTGAATAATG
Organism: Lithobates pipiens; assembly: GCF_037356315.1. NCBI lineage: Eukaryota > Metazoa > Chordata > Amphibia > Anura > Ranidae > Lithobates > Lithobates pipiens. Next base: position 563,092,883 of record NW_027507764.1, on the reverse strand, counting down.
AATTGAAATGAAACGAAACAAAACTTTTTTTTTATTCTGCACATGTCCAACATATATGCACACCTTACACCTCACTGTCGCATGTTTGCTCTGCTGCTCAAAATCACATTATATTACGTGATCTCACAAGGCTTGTATAGCATGCCCGCCGCAAGCTCCATGAGTCTAACCGCGGGTCCCATGGACTTGATGTCCGCGGGTTACCCGCGATTGTTTCACAGAGAGTAGGGATGAGCTTCGTGTTCGAGTCGAACGTACGTTCGACTCGAACATTGGCTGTTCGTGCGTTCGGCGAATTCCGAACGTTTTGGCCGTTTGCGTCAAAATTCGAGTGACGCGCGCGCGGACCACAATGCACTGCGTTGGCGCAGTGCATTGCTGCCCGATGATTGGCCAAGCATGCACTGTGACCCCGCATGCTTGGCCAATCGCAGCACCGGCAGCGAGGAGAGCCATGATTGGCCACAGGCATCCTGCCTGTGGCCAATCATAGCTCAGGGTGTGTAGTGCACGCCCCACACTATATAAGGCCGCCTTTAAGGCGGCCTCCTGTAGTGTGTTACTTTGCATCTGAAGCAGTGGGTGTTCTGTGTACCTTCAACACAGTACACACCAATCGTTTTTGGCTGATTTCCTATCTTGCTGCTGTGTAGTGGTTGTTGTCTGTGCCCTGACTGCAGTATACACCACTATATTCACCTCACCTATATAGCTAGTGATCTAGCTTTAACCACTTAACAACTGCCCATTGCCGATTAACGGCTTCAGGGCGGTTGTTTAACTCAGAGAGGCCGTTAATTAACGGCCTCCCAGAATTCTGCTCTCGCGTGCCCCGAGGTGTGCGCACTCGAGAGCGTCCACAGGACCCGGCGCATCACGGTAAACGGCCGCTCATAGCGGCGGTTTACCACGTGATTGCTCCGTCAAATGACGGAGTGATCACTTGGAAACAAACCGGCGTCATGTTATGACGCCTGTTCCTCCCTCCCCTTTCTGTACCGATCGGTACAGCGGAGGGGAAAGAGATCGGTGTCAGCAGCGATGTGGGCTGCAGCTGCAGTGCCCACATCGCTGCTCACCAAATTTAACCCCTCAATTCCCTGCCAATACTCTGCAATACCAGTGCATACTCTGCAGTACCCTGCCATTACTCTGCAGTACCCCGCCATTACTCTGCAGTGCAGTACCCTGCCATTACTCTGCAGTACCCTGCCATTACTCTGCAGTACCCCGCCATTACTCTGCAGTAACCCCCATTACTCTGCAGTACCCCCCAATACTCTGCAGTACCCGCCATTACTCTGCAGTACCCCCCAATACTCTGCAGTACCCGCCATTACTCTGCAGTACCCCCAATACTCTGCAGTACCCTGCTATTACTCTGTAGTACCCCGCCAATACCCCGCCAATACTCTGTAATGCCCTGCCATAAATTGCCATACCCAGCCATACTCAGAGATACCCAGCCATACTCGGTGCTACCCTGAAATACCCAGCCATAGACGCCCCTCACCGCCCTCCGGTGCTTCTACCAACTCGCCAGTACGATCAAAGCCAGAATCTTTTTTTTATTTTTTATTTCAGGCTTCCCAGCCTAGAGGTGAGATGTGGGGTCATATTGACCCCCCAGATTTCACTGTGAAGAGGACCTGTCACCCCATATTCCTATTACAAGGGATGTTTACATTCCTTGTAATAGGAATAAAAGTGATCAAAAATATATTTTTGGGGAAAAAAATGTCAAACTAAAATAAATAAAGTAAAATGAACAATAAAAAAATAAAATAAAAATTAAAGCGCCCATGTCCCCATGTGCTCGCATGTGCCACACATGTGAGGTATCGCCGAGAATGTTAGAGCGAGAGCAATAATTCTAGTCCTAGACCTCCTCTGCAACTCAAAACATGTAACCAGTAAAAAAATATTTAAAGCGTCGCCTATGGGGATTTTTTAAGTACGTGCTGTCTGCGTGCTCTGTACCCAGTACATACCGCTATAATATAGGGCAGGCCCCTACTTTCAAACATCCAACTTACAAACATCTCCTACTTGCAAACGCAAGGAGACAGCAGCAAGTGAGATGAAAAAAGATGGACGACAAAACAAATTATACAGGGGTGATAACCCTTCCCTATGTTTTCCAAAAAGCTTAAAGATATTTTTTTTGACTGGAGCTACACTTTAAAAATGTACCAGTTGAAAATGACAAACAGATTCAACTTAACACAACAAACCTACACAGTCCCTGACTTGTTTGCACCGCCTGTATACTACTGTTCTGAGTATATAGGGCCTGGGGGCCACACGCATTTCCTTTTTTTAATATGGGTACGGGGTTCCCCTTAATATGCGTACAAGACCCATATAGGCTGGTAATGGGCAGGGAGGGCTACCCATGCCATTTTTCTGAATGATTTTCAACCATATTGCAGGAACCAGATATAACATTAAAACCGCAAGCAGTTTTAAATGGTGTTATTTCCGTTTAATGTCATTTTGTGCAGGGACTGTTCTAAACACGGGAAACACGTGGCACTTCACAGGCATACTATAGACACCCCCCAGGCACCATATTTAAAGGAATATTTCACTTTTTTTTTTTAAATCAGTGCTCCCGCCAAAACGGCCGTTTTTAAAACTTTTTTTTTGCAGTGACCCATGTCCCCTGAGGCAGGAGGCAGGTCCCCAAACCCTTTTTAGGACAGTATCTTGCATATTAGCCGTTAAAATTAGCACTTTCCAATTCGAACGTTCGAGTCCCATAGACTTCAATGGGGTTCTAACGTTCGTACCGAACGCGGGGGTCGTTCGCAAGTTCTGGTGCGAACCGAACCGGGGGGTGTTCGGCTCATCCCTAACGGAGAGGAAGAACGGGGAAATGCTAATGTAAACAAGCATCTCCCCATTCTGCCTAGTGACACTGTCACTGATCACAGCTCGGGAGCGGTGATCAGTGTTGTGTTACAGCTAGCCCAATCCCCCTACAGTTAGAATCACTCCCTAGGACACACTTAACCCCTGCTGCACCCCCTACTGGTTAACCCCTTCACTGCCCGTCACATTTTTACAGTAATCAATGCCATTTAATAGCATCGATCTCTGTATTAATGCCAATGGTCCCAAAAATGTGTCAAAATTTTCCGATGTGTCCGCCATAAAGTGGCAGTCATGATAAAAATCACAGATTGCTGCCATTACTAGTAAAAAAAAATATATTAATAAAAATGCCATAAAACAATCCCCTATTTTGTAGACGCTGTAACTTTTGTGCAAACCAATCAATATACGATTATTGCGATCTTTTAAAAAAAAAATATATAGAAGAATACGTATCGGCCTAAACTGTGGAAAAAAATATTTTATACAATTTTTGGGGGGATATTTATTATAGCAAAAAGTAAAAAATATTGCGTTTTTTCCAAATTGTTGCTCTTTTTTTGTTTATAGCGTAAAACATAAAAACCACAGAGGTGATCAAATACCACCAAAGGAAAGCTCTATTTGTGGGAAAAAAAGGATGCCAATTTTGTTTGGGAGCCACATTGCACGACTGCTCAATTGTCAGTTAAAGCGACGCAGTGCCGAATTGCAAAAAGTGCTCTGCCAAAAAAAAGTGCCAGCCAAATCCTCCAAGGCTGAAGCGGTTAAAGTGGTGTTGCCACCAAAAAATAAAACAGTGTTTAAAAATCTTAAAAAAAATAAAAATAATTGGAAATTTTTTTTTTTTACTCACCTCTAAATACCTGTTGCTAGGGTGTCCCTCGTAGTCTGCCTTCTTCCTTGCCTGGGCTGGTGACATCAATTCCCCTCGCGCCGCACAGTCATCTGGGACCTGTCATGTGTCCCAGATGACTGTGCGGCGTATCACGATGCCCTGCGCCGCTCGCGCATGCGCAGTGAATGCCCGGCTGTGAAGCCACAGCCGGGTGCCCACAGTACGAATGACGGCGCCACGAGCGGAGCGGGGAACGAGGGGGGGGGGGGGGCTTCGTTCCCTCGCACCGCTGGACCCTGGGACAGGTAAGTGTCCGATTATTAAAAGTCAGCAGCTGCAGTATTTGTAGCTGCTGACTTTTAATTTTTTTTTTGAGGGGCACCCCACTTTAATGCAGTAGGGTGGGAGCAGCACTTCAACAGTTGAAGTTTCCGAAGGTTTAACAGCCCTGGTATACATTACCTCCGGAGCATACAGATTGTTTATTATGACACTTTAAATTTTATTTTGCATTTGTTAATTTTTGGAGAATTGTTTTTTAATATATTGCAAACTAACTATTGTTTCTATGACAACAATATTCCTCCTGTGCATCGTTAATGGTCTGAGACGACTTTCTCTCATCTACTGACACAAATACAATTTCAGAAGGGCACTTATTTTTAGATATATCACTAGCTAACATTATTACGCCAGTTATAGTGCCAGGTCTTTCTTTTTTTTTTTGGAAGATGTGACACTTTTTCCCCCAAGCAGAGAAACTAGAAAATTTATAATAAAAAAGTTTTAACATTTTACTTGGTGCCATAATTAACTCCAGACACGCTCCCTACAGTTATCAATGATAAGATGGCATAGACTCAGCATTTGTCTAATGTCCTTGCATGGCAGTAAGTTAAGGAATATTACCCACTGGGTATGAGTTGCTTTAAATTATTCACAAGTACAAAAGGTGATAAATATTATTTGGAAATGTGTTGCTTTTACTGCCTTGATTGACAAAATTAAATGTATTAGTAATCTTGAGTTAGGACTTTAAGAAAATTAGCAGCTCCAATGCCAACGTATTTTATATTCCAGTCTGTCTGAGCAGTACCTTGCGGTTCGCAAACTTTTGGCCGCGTTTGCGGTTCGCGTTTGCGAAAAACGTCCCGTCTGAAGTTTCGTTCCATCACTACTCATCAATACCCAGGATCAGGCAAGGACTGCGGCCATGTGAAAGTCTAACATTAACCACTTGCTTACTGGGCACTTAAACCCCCCTCCTGCCCAGACCAATTTTCAGCTTTCAGCGCTGATGCACTTTGAATGACAATTGCGCGGGCATACAACACTGTACACAAATGAAATTTTTATAATTTTTTTCCCACAAATAGAGCTTTCTTTTGGTGGTATTTAATTACAGCTGGGAGTTTTATTTTTTGCTAAACAAACAAAAAAATATAAAAAAATCATGTTTCATAGTTTGTTATAAAATTTTGCAAACAGGTAATTTTTCTCCTTCATTGAAATGCGCTGATGAGGCGGCGCTGGTGGGCTCTGATAGACTGTACTGGTGGGCACTGATAGGCTTTACTGATAGGCACAGTTAAGGCGGCACTAATAGGCACAGATAAGGTGGCACCGATAGGAACAGATAAGGCAGTACTGATGGGCACAGATAAGGCGGCACTGATGGGCAAAGATGGGCACAGATAAGATGGCACTGATGGGTGGCACGGATGGGTGGCACGGATGGGCACTGATAGGTACCACTGATAGATGGGACTGATGGGCACTGATAGGTGGCACTGATAGGTGGCTCTGATAGGTGGCACTGCTGGGCACTGATGGGCGTCACTGATGGGCACTGGTAGATGACACTGATGGGCACGGATATGTGGCACTGAGGTGTAGCACTGTTGTTGAGGCAGATTGTGGGGACTGATAGGTGGCACTGTGGGCACTGATAGGTGGCACTGTGGGCACTGATGGGTGGCACTATGGGCACTGGTGGGTGGCACTTTTATCCAATCTTTAGGTGGGGGCAGGTGGGCACTGATGAGCTGACTCCAGCTCGACGTGATTGGGACGTGATTGGGACTGAAGTCCCTCTCACGGCCGCCGGTGACAGCGCGAGGAGGAAAAATAGCCGATTACCGGCTCTGTTGTGACCACATGATCAGCTGTCATTGGCTGACAGCTGATCATGTGCTAAGGGGTCGGGATCAACCCCTTGCTCTGATCTGTGATCAGGCGAGTCTCATAGAGAGGGGGCACGCAGGCCGCTCGTGCACGGGACGACATCAATAGACGTAGTCCCGGCAAAGCAGGTCCGCGCTGTAGCCGTCTTTCGGCTATAGTGCGGATCTCAATCGGTTAAAGAGGAATTACAGTCTGCTCACATACAGTGCCTTGAAAAAGTATTCATACCCTTTGAAATTTTCCATATTTTGTCATGTTACATTCAAGAACGTAAAAGTATTTTATTGTGATTTTATTGTGATTTTATGTGATAGACCAACACAAAATGGCACATAATTGTGAAGTGGAAGGAAAATGATAAATGGTTCTCAATTTTTTTTAGAAATAAATATCTGAAAAGTTTGGCGTGTATTTCTGCGTGTGAGCCTTTACTTTGATACCTCTAACTAACATCTAGTCATGGAACCAATTGCGTTCAGAAGTCACTTGTTTAGTAAATAGAGTCCACCTGTGTATAATTTAATCTCAGTATAAATACAGCTGTTCTGTGAAGCCCTCAGAGATTTGTTAGAGAACCTTAGTCAACAAACAACATCATGAAGGCCAAGGAACACACCAGACAGGTCAGGGATAAAGTTGTGGAGAAGTTTAAAGCAGGGTTATAAAAAAATATCCCAAGCTTTGAACATCTCACAGAGCTCTGTTCAATCCATCATCCGGAAATGAAAAGAGTATGGCACAACTGCAAACCTACCAAGACATGGCCGTCCACCTAAACTGACAGGCCGGGCAAGGAAAGCATTAGTCAGAGGAGCAGCCAAGAGGTCCATGGTAACTCTGGAGGAGCTGCAGAGATCCACAGCTCAGGTGGGAGAATCTGTCCACAGGACAACTATTAGTCGTGCTCTCCACAAATCTGGAGTTTATGGAAGAGTGGCAAGAAGAAAGCCATTGTTGAAATAAAGCCATAAGAAGTCCTGTTTGCAATTTGTGAGAAGCCATGTGGAGGACACAGCAAACATGTGGAAGAAGGTGCTCTGGTCAGATGAGACCAAATTGAACTTTTTGGCCTAAAAACAAAATGCTATGTGTGGGGGAAACTAATACTGCATATAACTCTGAACACACCATCCCCACCGTGAAACATGGTGGTGGCAGCATCATGTTGTGGGGATGTTTTTCTTCAGCAGGGACAGGGAAGCTGGTCAGAGTTGATAGGAATATGGATGGAGCCAAATACAGGGCAATCTTAAAAGAAAACCCGCTAGACTCTGCAAAAGAGTGGAGACTGGGGCGGAGGGTCACCATCAAGTAGGGCAATGACCTAAACATACAGCCAGAGCTACATTGGAATGGTTTAGATCAAAGCATACTCATGTGTTAGAATGGCCCAGTCAAAGTCCAGACCTAAATCCAATTGAGAATCTGTGGCGACACTTGAAAATTGCTGTTCACGGATGCTCTCCAAGCAATCTGACAGAGCTGGAGCTATTTTGTAAAGAAGAATGGGCAAACATGTCACTCTCTAGATGTGCAAAGCTGGTAGGGACATCCCCAAAAAGACTTGCAGCTGTAATTGCAGAGAAAGGCGGTTCTACAAAGTATTGACTGAGGGGGCTGAATACAAATGCACGCCACACTTTTCACATATTCATTTGTAAAAAATGTTGAAAGCCATTTATCATTTTCCTTCCACTTCACAGTTAGTGTTGTGTTGGTCTATCACATAAAAGCCGTGCCCCAAGACGGCGTAACTTATTACGAAACGCGCAGGGCGGAGCGACGAGGTGACGTCATCTTGTGGTTTGTGATTACGATCTGGGGAGGACGGGTTTGTGATGGTGTGCGTCCGGTCAGCGCAACCCAATTAAGGCCTGATGTTTCTTCATGTTTGTAAGTGTGCATTTTATCTTTTTTAATTACATTAACCACTTAAGCCCCGTACACACAAGAGAACTTATGTCCGACAGACTTCCGAAGGAGTTCTGCCGGAGTTCTGCTGGAGTTCCGACAGAGTTCTGACGGACTTTTCGACTGAGCGGACTTGGCCACACACAATCACACTAAACTCCGACGGATTTGAACGTGATGACGTACGACTGGACTCGAATAAGGAAGTTCATAGCCAGTAGCCAATAGCTGCCCTAGCGTCGGTTTTAGTCCGTCGGAATAGCATACACACGAGCGAATTTTTCGGAGGGACCGGGTACGGCGGAGTTCCGTCGGAAAAATTTGAAGCATGTTCCATATTCTAAAGTCCGTCAGACTTTTGCGAATCAAAAGTCCGTTGCAGCCCACACACGATCGAATAGTCTGACGGAATCATTCCGTCGGACTTTGGATGTTCAAAAGTCCGCTCGTGTGTACGCGGCATTACAGACCAGACCATTTTGCTGGCTTAAGACAATTGCGCGGTCGTGCGACGTGGCTCCCAAACAAAATTGACGTCCTTTTTTTCCCACAAATAGAGCTTTCTTTTGGTGGTATTTGATCACCCCTGCGGTTTTTATTTTTTGCGCTATAAACAAAAATAGAGCGACAATTTTGAAAAATTTTGACTTTTTGTTATAATAAATATCCCCCAAAAATATATAAAAAAAACATTTTTTTCCCTCAATTTAGGCCGATACGTATTCTTCTACATATTTTTGGTAAAAAAATCGCAATAAGCGATTATTGATTGGTTTGCGCAAAAGTTATAGCGTTTACAAAATAGTGGATAGTTTTATAGCATTTTTATTAATAATTTTTTTTTTTACTAGTAATGTCGGCAATCAGCGATTTTTATTGTGACTGCGACATTATGGCGGACACATCGGACATTTTTGGGACCATTGTCATTTATACAGCAATAAAAACAGGGGTGAACAGCGGCGCTAGATATGGTGATAACATAAGATTATATAGCAACTGGAATATAGGTATACATAAAATGTGTGTGAATAAGCACACATATTAAAACATAATGTCCATAAATGATCCGAGATCTTGTATGATTAGCACCCCCTTTTTGTTTTTGTTTTTACCACCCCCTTGGTTGACATCTTTCTGTCCCAATACTAGAGAGTATTGGGACAGAAAGATGTCTGTATATACTCACGTATATACATGCGTTTGTACATGTTTACAACTGCACGTACGTGCAGGTATGTGGGTATGTATATGCATGAGCTGTTATTGTATTTGTGTGTGTATATGTATGATTATATGTGTGCACACATATATACACAGTAGGTATAACCATTATTATCAATTAACCATTTATTATATGAAGATTCGATTTTATCCTTTTGAGAAGCTTTGAAATGCATTACTATTCCTTGCCACTGTGAATAATCACATTTCCTGTTCCTGTGAAGTCACGACCAGCTGCTTCTTGTTTCCTGCCTCCTGGTTCCCAGCATTCTCTGGATCCCTGTAAGATCACACCAGTGCCCCAGGCTGCAAAGGGAAGACATTTATGAGACTCCAGGACTGGCCATTTTCACCACATACTGAACTCATCTAATTTAACCTGTGAGTTACTACTTGTTTTTATTAAATATATGATTTATACTGCACTCAGTCTGGCGCCCCTCTGTTCCCATTTATACAGCAATCACTGCTATACAAATGCACTGATTCCTGTGTAAATGACACTGGCAGTGAAGGGGTTAACCAGGGGGTGGCAGTGTAGGGGTTAAGTGTTCCTTGGGGGGTATTACTAACTATGGGGGCCTGGGCTTTGTTTTAGTGAACACTGATCTCAGCTCCAATCACATGAAGCAGAGATCAGCGTCACTTGTTGCTAGGCAGAACGGGGAGATGCTGTTTACAACAGCATCTCCTCATTCAGCCGCCCTGTGAGACGATCGCGGGTATGCCCACGGCGATCGAATCCGCGGACTCACGGGGGTCCTGACCGGCACGTGACCGCCGGCGCTCTCGCCATTTAAAATTGGACGTACCTGTACGCCAATATGCCTGCCCGTGCCATTCTGCCGACGTACATCGGCGTGCGCCGGTCGGGAAGTGGTTAAATTGGGATTTTACACTATTTGGAGCCATTCTGTTTTTTATGTATGGATGCCCACCTATGAGTCACTGTTAATAGGAGAGCCTTTTTCGAAGCCAGCTACAGTGGATGTATATATAGGAGATCATTTGTAACGGTGGAGGAATGTGATGGTTGAAGAAGCTGCCATAATTCTTATAAGCCATCTTTGACCCTTTGGGGTCCGAACGTTCTGGTAAGAAGCTAATTCTCATATAGGTGTTGGTGGATTCTACACGGCTCACAGCAATAGAAGAATTTTTTGGATGAACTTTTATTCATCTATTTATTTCATTTGTTACACTTATGGTCACAAGTGGTGTACATATTGTCATTTGGACTTTTATTTCAAAGGACTTTAGTATGTGTTAGTCACATTTCTTCATTTACAGGTCCGGAGTCATTTCATATGTTTATTATCACTTTTAATTCATTATTTTGGTCACAAATTCATTTCAACAGTTTCGAGACATTTTGATTAGTGTCCAATTTCACTTTATAATATTGATGTTTTTTTCACTGTAGTTTGTTTAGAATAGTTATAGTTGGTGGAGGTGAGTGGGGCCCCAATTAGTGAGGCTATCCCTCAATCTAGCATATTTTTACTAAGACCAGCGCAGTTCTCATAATTTACAATTTCCAACAGCCCAATAAAAAACATTTATGTTTTTGGTTGTTTTCGGTGGCCTCAGCTGATGCGGAGGGTAGTGTAGGGAGAGATCTGCGCGGTACCGTTTGATCCGATAAAAATTGGAGGCTGTTAAAATACCATAGCTTGGGAACATAGACGTCTTCAGCTGCTGCTCCAGATTTTTTGGATTCATCTATCTTCTTTCGTTCCCTGTTGTACATGCTTCTGAGGCCCCCAATTTTTGTCTTGATCAAACTGTAGGTTGCTCTGGGGTACACAGTTTTTGCTAATTCCACAAAAATGGCGTGAGGTCCCCCCGAAAATCCATACCAGACCCCAATGCGAGCATGCAGCCCAGCAGGTCAGGAAAGGGAGGGTCATTTTGGGTTCCCTCTTCTGAGTTTTTGTTTGTTTAATTTTGGCGTGGGGTTTCCCCTCAAAATCCATACCAGACCAAAGGGTCTGGTTTGGTTCTGAGGGGGACCCCCCACGCCGTTTTTTTCGTGATTTTTTTTAACCGGCAAAATCTTTTCTTTACATTCAGCTATCAGCTGACAGCTGATGACTCATCGGTTGTTAAAGCGGACCTCCACCCTGACGTGGAAGTTCCGCTCATCTGATCCCTCCCCCCCCTCCGGTGCCACAATTGGCACCTTTCAGGGGGGAGGGGGGTGCAGATACATGGATAATCCAGGTATCTGCACCCACTTCCGGGAAAAGCTAGCCGCAGATGCCCCCCCCCCCCCGTTGTGTTCTGGGAAACACACAGTTCCCAGGACACAGTGGGGACCAGTGGAGATGCGCAGCGCGACTCGTGCATGCGCAGTAGGGAACCGGGCAATGCTTCACTTCCCGATTCCCTGACAGAGGATGGCAGCGGGGGCAGCGGAGAGATGAGTGATTGCTCGTCATCTGCCGCCGACATCGCTGGACCCTGGGACAGGTAAGTGTCAATTTATTAAAAGTCAGCAGCTGCAATATTTGTAGCTCCTTGCTTTTAATATTTTTTAAAAGGTGCAGCTCCTCTTTAAGGATGCAACGGCTGGCTTTCCGACCCTCTCTTTAGCAACCAGCTATATACAGTGAATGTAAAGCCCAAAAAGCAAATGGCAAAACATAAATTGCGGCAAAAGCGCGGTAAAAACCCAACACTTGCGTTTTGGTTGCAGGTCTATTGAAGTCTATTACATGCAAAGCGCTACATGCTACGGTAAAAAAGTCCTTGGCCCTTTCCAAAAACGCAGAGGCACAAAACGTGTTCCATAGGAGCCCATGTTAAAAATAATGTCCTGCGTTTCTGCAAAAAGCATGAAAAAAAAACGCAATAGTGTGAATGGAGTCTAAAACTCAGTTGCTGTATTTTTTTACAACGGGTACATTTATTTTAAAAAAGGATTTTAAATGTAATAATATTTTATTAATGGTCCATAATATTCCTCCTTCTGAAAAAAAGACAGTGACAGTCAATAGAACCATTGCAAGGACAGCACCGGTGGGCGAGCTTGTTGTTCTAATGAATTAAAAGGTGACCTTAAGTGCTTTGGTCAAGCTACGGAAACGAAAGATTGTTTCTTGCTTGCCTGATACTATATCAATAACGAATTAGAGGCAGACAAAACATCCGGTATTATCTCTGTGTTCACCCAGCTGCAGCCGGGCTGAGGACTTTAAAGGGAAACTATATTATTATTCTTTTTATTTTTATTTTTTTATATTTATGTGAATTTGATCAGCTTACTGTAGATAACCATTTCAATGAGTCTCTGTGCATTAAAATAACTTCTTTCTGCATATAGTTTGTAAATATACAATATCTCACAAAAGTGAGTACACTCTTTACATTTTTGTAAATATTGTATTATATCTTTTCATGTGACTATACTGAAGAAATGACACTTTGCTACAATGTAAAGTAGTGAGTGTACAGCTTGTATAACGGTGTAAATTTGCTGTCCCCTCAAAATAACTCAACACACAGCCATTAATGTCGAAACCGCTTTCAAAAAAAGTGAGTACACCCCTAAGAGAAAATGTCCAAATTGGGCCCAAAGTGTCAATATTTGTGTGGCCACCATTATTTTCCAGTTCTGCTTTAACCCTCTTGGGCATGGAGTTCACCAGAGCTTCACAGGTCCCCACTGGAGTCCTCTTCCACTGGTCATCTTGGAGGTGTGTTCGGGGTCGTTATGTTGGAATACTGCCCTGCGGCCCAGTCTCTGAAGGGAGGGGGTCATGCTCTGCTTCAGTATATCACAGTACATGTTGGCATTCATGGTTCCCGCAATGAACTGTAGCTCCCCAGGGTTGGCAGCACTCATGCAGCCCCAGACCATGACACTCCCACCATCATGCTTGACTGTAGACAAGACACACTTGTCTTTGTACTCCTCACCTGGTTGCCATCACACATGCTTGACACCATCTGAACAAAATAAGTTTATCTTGGTCTCATCAGACCACAGGACATGGTTCCAGTAATCCATGTCCTTAGTCTGCTTGTTTTCAGAAAACTGTTTGTGGGCTTTCTTGTGCATCATCAGGCTTCCTTCTGGGATGACAGCTATGCAGACCAATTTGATGCAGTGTGCGACGTATGGTCTGACTGACTGACAGGCTGACCCCCCACCCCTTCAACCTCTGCAACAATGCTGGCAGCACTCATATGTCTATTTCCCAAAGATAACCTCTGTATATGACGCTGAGCACGTGGCCTCAACTTCTTTGGTCGACCACGGCAAGGCCTGTTCTGAGTGGAACATAATGGGGTCATTTGTGGGGGCCTCTCAGGTGACAGTTCTTTTATAACTGAGGGCGGGGCCACACAATGACATCGCAGTGAGATCCCGCCCCCTCTGACACACGGGGACATCCCTATGGCTTTCCCGTGGCGTCAGAGGGTGGCACAGGCCATCCGGTTATGTATACGAGTGACCCCGCCCACTACGGGAAAGCCATAGGGATGTGCATCAGGGTGATGTCATTGTGTGGCCCCGCCTTCAGTTATAAAAGAAGTGTTACATGAGAGGCCCCGTCATGGAGGAAATTCGTAGGCGACTTGCGGCTTTTTTTTTTTTTTTCTTCCATCGGTGAACGCCGGGAAGAAGAAGAACACTCCGTGGGACAGTTTTATTTTTAAATTTTTTTTAAGAAAGGATTTGTCCCAAGGCGTGTTGTGTCTTTTTTTTTTACATTTTCATACATTTTTTGTGAAATGGTAGGGGTACATTTGTACCCGTTACCATTTCACACAGGGGGGGCGGGATCTGGGGGTCTCCTTGTTAAAGGGGGCTTTCAGATTCCGATAAGCCCGCAGACCACCACAACCACCGGGCAAGGGTTGTGGGGATGAGGCCCTTCTCCCCATCAACATGGGAACAAGGTGCTTTGGGGGAGCTGTGACCCCAAAGCACCCTCTCAATGTTGAGGGCATGTGGCCTGGTATGGTTCGGGGGTGCTCTCTCGTCCCCCCCTCTTTTCCAGTGGCCTGCCAGGTTGCGTGCTCGGATAAGGGTCTGGTATGGATTTTTGGGGGGAACCCCATGCCAATTTTTTTAAATTTTGGCACGGGGTTCCCCTTAAAATACATACCAGACCTGAAGGGCCTGGAATTTGGGGGGATCCCACGCATCTTTTTTTAAAATTTTGGTTCGGGGTTCCCCTGTGGGGGAATCCCATGCCGTTTTTATCAATGAACTTTTATGTGTATTGCCAGACCGACAATTTATTATAGCCACGAGTAGTTTTAAATGACTTTTTTTTCCTTTAGAAATTTCATTTTTCTGTCAGACTGTTCTAAACATGGGAAACATGTTTAGAGGCTTACTATAGACACCCCCCAGGTATGAATTTTAAATGAATATTACACTTTTATTGTTTCACTTTAAGCATTATTAAAATCACTGCTCCCGAAAAAACTGCCATTTTTAAAACTTTTTTTTGCAAACACTATTTATGACAATACCAAGCATTTAAGCCTTTAAAATTAGCACTTTTAATTTCTCCCATAGACTTTTAAATGATGTTCAGCGGCTTTCGAATTTGCCGCAAACACCCCAAATTGTTTCTTATTTGGCGAACAGGTGAACACCCGATGTTCGAGTTGAACTTATGTTCGACTCGAACATCGGGACCATCCCTACTTTACATTGTAGCAAAGTGTCATTTCTTCAGCGTTGTCGCATGAAAAGATGTAATAAAATATTTACAAAAATATGACTGGTGTACTCAATTTTGTGAGATACTGTATATATAGGTACTAGATGTGTGATCCAGCACAGGAGAGCCGTATACAGTGCCTTGAAAAAGTATTCATACCCCTTGAAATTTTCCACATTTTGTCATATTACAACCAAAAACGTAAATGTTTTTTATTGGGATTTTATATGATAGACCAACACAAAGTGGCACATAATTGTGAAGTGGAAGGAAAATGATAAATGGTTTTCAAATTTTTTTACAAATAAATATCTGAAAAGTGTGGCGTGCATTTGTAGTCTGATACCTCTAACTAACATCTGGTGGAACCAATTGCCTTCAGAAGTAACCTAATTAGTAAATAGAGTTCATCTGTGTGTAATGTTATCTCAGAACAAATACAGCTGTTCTGTGAAGCCCTCAGAGGTTTGTTATGCCGCGTACACACGAGCGGACTGTATGGCGTACTTAGTTCGTCATACAATCCGACGGACAGTCCGTCGTACTTTCGACTGAACGGACTTGACCACACACGGATGCACAAACAGTCCGTCGAAAGCTTGCGTGATGACGTGTACAGCACGTACGACGGGACTAGAAATAGGAAGTCCAAGACACAGCAAAGCACCCTTCCGCCGTGTAAATCCTTTCTGGGCATGCGCCATTCTTAGTCCGTTGAACTAGCATACCGACGAGCGGATTGTCCGCTGAAACCAAAGTACGACGGACAGAATTTAGAAAAATCCGAAATTCTTAGTACGCCGGACTGCACGCTGAAAAAGTCCGCTGAAGCCCACACACGAGCGGATTGTCCGCTGAAATGTGTTTTGACGGATGCCATACAGTCCGCTCGTGTGTACGCGGCATTAGAGAACCTTAGTGAACAAACAGCATCATGAAGGAACCAAGGAACACACCAAACAGGTCAGGGATAAAGGGGGGGAATGAACACAACAATGTAAGGGGACACTGAAATAACCCATATATGAGTAACCCCCCTTACCTTAGTGTATTCACTCTGAGGAAGGTAATCTCTGGTCACCAGAGTCCCCCCCTCTCATTAGAGTTTCCAATGTTCTCCTTTACACCAGAGTCTGTAGGGTTTCCTCTTATAGTGCAAGGGAGAACTCTGCGGATCCTGATGTAAAGGACAATGCTGCAGACCCTGATGCAAGTGGGAACTCTGATGTAAATGGGAGCGCAGAGCCCCCCTTACATCAGAGTTCCCCCTTAGATCATGATCTGTGGCATTGTCCTTTACATCAAGGTTCGCAAAGGTCTCCCTTGCACCCTCAAGGGGGAACTCTGTGCTGGCTGTGTTATATTAACCTGAAATTTTGGTTTTTGACTCTTATTTAACTTAAACACATTGCTAATAGCACAGGCTATATGTTTATAGTTTAAATACTAATAGTTGCACAGTTTAGCTCAGAAAACAGCTATTTTAGGTACTTCTTTGAAGTGCCAGTAAAAAATTGGTGCCGTTTGTAAATTTTGGCGTCTTGCCAGTAAATTTCACTTGGGGGGGTTGGTAACACTGAGCCAGATCTACAATGGAATGGTTTAGATCAAAACATATTCATGTGTTAGAATAGCTCAGTCAAAGTCCAGACCTAAATCCAGTTGAATCTGTGGCAAGACTTGAAAATTGCTGTTCAGAGACGCTCTCCATCCAATCTGACAGAGCTTGAGCTATTTTGCAAAGCAGAATGGGCAAAAATTTCGCTCTCTAGATGTGCAAAGCTGGTAGAGACATCCCCCAAATAAAACTTGCAGCTGTAATTGCAGTGAAAGGTGGTTCTACAAAGTATTGACTCCATACAATTGCACGCTAGACATGTGCATTCGAATGCATTTTCGTCAGAATTTCAGGTATTTTCGTTTTCGTTTTGACAAATGATAACGAAAGCACAGAATCTGAAAAACGAAAGATCCGACATAAATAAATGCTTTATTTTCGTTGTTACAACAGTTCGATATAGAATAGGAGATTCGACGTGACTCTGACAATAACAATCTGTGTCTATAGAACCTGTGGTCGAATGTGCCTAACCTTATCTCTATTAGTCCAAGATTATATAGAGAAAATATTTGACAGAGAAAAAAGATTTGACAGAGAGAAAAGATTCTGCAAGTTACTGTCCTAAAAAGTGTTTGGGGACCCGGGTCCTGCCCCAGGGGACATGTGTCAATGCAAAAAAAAGTTTTAAAAACGGCCATTTTTTCAGGAGCAGTGATTTTAATAATGATTAAAGTGAAACAATAAAAGTGTAATATTCTTTTAAATTTCGTACCTGGGGTGTGTATAGTATGCATGTGAAGGGGCGCATGTTTCCCTTGCTCAGAACTGTCCCTGCACAAAGTGTCATTTATGCAGAAAAAAAAGTCCTTTAAAATCACTCGCAGCTATTATGAATTGTCGGCTCCGTAATACAGAGAACACTCATTGAAAGTCATTGATAAAATAAATAAATAAATAAAAAAAAGCTTGGGGGTCCCCCAAATTCAATTACCAGGCCCTTCAGGTCTGGTATGGATATTAAGGGGAACCCCGCATCAAATTTTAAAAAAAATTGACGTGGGGATCCCCCTAAAAATCCATACCAGACCCTTTATCCGAGCACGCAACCTGGCAGGCCGCAGGAAAAGAGGGGGGGACGAGAGAGCGCCCCCCCTCCCTCCTGAACCGTACCAGGCCACATGCCCTCAACATTGGGAGGATGCTTTGGGGGTCTGCGACAACTCAAAGCACCTTGTCCCCATGTTGATGCGGAGAAGGGCCTCATCCTCACAACCCTGGCGGTGGTTGTGGGGGTCTGCGGGCGGGGGGCTTATCAGAATCTGGAAGCCCCCTTTAACAAGGGGACCCCCAGATCCCGGCCCCCCCTGTTTGAAATGGTAAGGGGGTACAAAAGTACCCCTACCATTTCACAAAGAAAGTGTAAAAAATAGTTAAATAAGACAAACACACTTTTGAAAAATTCCTTTATTAAAAATAAAAAAAAATTTAAAAAAGATTCCAGCGGTGGTAATCCACTCTTGCTATCCAGCGACGGACGATCATCTCTCTGGGGTCCAGCGATGGCTCATCTGATTCAGCGCAGCAAATCCATCCATCTTCTGTCTCCACTGAGGAGACACTGAGGAGATCCCTGCGGCCTGACGTTTGTTATATGAGGAGGGCGGGGCCACCCGTCACCTGACCCCGCCCCCCTCTGACTCAAGGGGAAACCCGGGCTTCCCCGTGACGTATGGTTGACCCCTCTGATGTAACACAGGCAGGTTTGTGTTACATCAGAGGGGGGCAGGGTCATCCATACGTCACTGGGGAAGCCCGGGTTTCCCCTTGCGTCAGAGAGGGGCGGGGTCAGGTGATGGGTGGCTCCGCCCTCCGCATATAACGAACGTCAGGCCGCCGGGATCCGCAGTGGAGACAGAAGATGGATGGATTCGCTGCGCTGGATCAGATCAGCCACCGCTGGACCCCGGAGAGATGATCATCCGTCGCTGGATAGCAAGAGTGGATTACCAGCGCTGGAATCTTTTTTTTTTTTAATAAAGGAATTTTTCAAAAGTGTGTTTGTCTTATTTAACTATTTTTTACACTTTCTTTGTGAAATGGTAGGGGTACTTTTGTACCCCCTTACCATTTCAAACAGGGGGGGGCCGGATCTGGGGGTCCCCTTGTTAAAGGGGGCTTCCAGATTCTGATAAGCCCCCCGCCCGCAGACCCCCACAACCACCGGCCAGGGTTGTGGGGATGAGGCCCTTGTCCTCATCAACATGGGGACAAGGTGCTTTGAGGGGTCACAGACCCCCAAAGCATCCTCCCAATGTTGAGGGCATGTGGCCTGGTACGGTTCAGGAGGGAGGGGGGCCGCTCTCTCATCCCCCCCTCTTTTCCTGCGGCCTGCCAGGTTGCGTGCTCGGATAAAGGGTCTGGTATGGATTTTTAGGGGGAAATTTGACGCGGGGTTCCCCTTAATATCCATACCAGACCTGAAGGGCCTGGTAATTGAATTTGGGGGACCCCCCACGCTTTTTTTTTTATTTATTTATTTTATCAATGACTTTCAATGAGTGTTCTCTGTATTACGGAGCCGACAATTCATAATAGCTGCGAGTGATTTTAAAGGAATTTTTTTCCTGCATAAATGACACTTTGTGCAGGGACAGTTCTAAATACCAGAAACATGCGCCTCTTCACAGGCATACTATAGACCCCCCCCCCCCCCCCCACGAAGTTTAAAGGAATATTACACTTTTATTGTTTCACTTTAATCATTATTAAAATCACTGCTCCCGAAAAAACGTCCGTTTTTCAAACTTTTTTTTGCATTGATCCATGTCCCTTGGGGCAGGACCCAGGTCCCCAAACACTTTTTAGGACAGTAACTTTCATATTAGCCTTTAAAATTAACACTTTAGATTTTGAACATTCGAGTCCCATAGACTTTAATAGGGTTCTAAAGTTCACACGAAGTATGCTATATACTAGCTCCGTTGAATCTTCTTTATACATTTGACAGACACCATAAGCCTTCAAAGACAGATTCGACCGTAATTCATGTGGATTTTCGGACAAATGCAATTTTTGAACGAAAAACGAAATAAATAAAAAAGAATTTCGGGAGTAACTAAATAAATTAATTTTTCGGACGAAAACGAAATTACGAAACGAAATATTTTACTCTGCACATGTCTAATGCACGCCACACTTTTCACATATTTGTAAAAAAAATTGAAAACCATTTATATTTTTCCTTCCACTTCACAATTACAGTATATTTCACTTTGTGTTGGTCTATCATATAAAATCCCAATAATATACATTCAAATTTTTGGTTGTAACATGACAAAATGTGGAAAATGTCAAGGGGTATGAATACTTTTTCAAGACACCTTGCGCATGGAGCAGCCATATGCACACTTTAGCTAGTTCAGTTCTAGAGCCATTTTCTTTTTTTATTTATAAATGTATTAATTCAGCAATAACTTTGTTATTATTTATGGTACATAAGTGAGTGATATATTGTTTGTTTTGGGGCAGTTATGGCTTTCTTTTAGAAGTATGATCTTCAGATATTTAGTTTTCTCTGTGTTTTGGAGGCAAAAAAGTAAAAAAAATATATATATATTTTCTATCTTATTTTTCTATTTTGATCTTTAATCACTTTGAATAACAAGTATATTACTATAGAAATAAAATACTAATTTTATTATGCTATTTATCCCATTTATTTTGACACCAAATTTTTTTTTTTTATTCCATTTTTAATTTAATTACAAACAAAACAAAACTTTTTTTCTGCTTTTAGCTCTTCAGCAACTTTTGTCTACAAAAAACACAGATTGGTTGCATTTAGTTTCTCTGGCCATGGAGTGAAACATTCAAATGGTATTAAACCTAAAAACAAAAATGTAATATATTACAGTTCACCAACTCTTAAATGTGGTGGCTGCATTTGTTTGTTTTTTTTGGGGCTTTTTTTTACTTTATTTTCACCTGGCGGTCTGGCCAGTAACACACTTCTTGTCTTATGCCGCGTACACACAATCGCACATTCCGACAAAAAAATCCATTGGATTTTTTCCGACGGATGTTGGCTCAAACTTATCTTGCATACACGCGGTAGCACAAAGTTGTCGGAATCTACGAATGCGGTGACATACAACACGTACGCCGAGCCGAGAAAATTGAAGTTCAAAAGCCTGTGTGGCTCTACTGCTTGATTCCGAGCATGCGCGGAACTTTGTGCGTCGGAATTATGTACACACGATCGGAAATTTACATGAACGGATTTTGTAGTTGGAAAATTTGAGAACCAGATCTCAAATTTTGTGTGATGGAAATTCCGATGGAAACTGTCCGATGGAGCCTACACACGGTCAGAATTTCCGAAAAACAAGCTCCGATCGTACATTTGACATCTGACCATGTGTACAAGGCTTTATAGTGTTTTCAGTCTGCATTTAAGAGCAACAGAGCCACCTTTGGACAGCAGTATTGTCAACCTGGGGAGAGGGAGTGTTATGCCGCGTACACATGACCGGAATTCCGTCAGACTAGGTCCGAGGGGATTAGTCCATCGGGAAAAAAAAATCAGACAGACCTAGAAATAGAACATGTTTCAAGTATATGTGACAGACTCAATTCCAATGGACTAAAATCGGGAAAACCGTTTGTCTGTGTGCTGCTCTGATGGACCAAATACTAGGCAAGGGAAGCTATTGGCTACTGGCTATTGAACTTCCTTTTTTAGTTCCGTCTTATGTCATCACGTTCAAAACGAATGGACTTTCGAACGGACTTAGTCCGTTCGTGTGTAGCCAAGTCCGTTCGTCGGGAAGACCATCGAAAGTCTGTCGGGAAGACCATCGGACCTAGTCTGCCGGAAAGTCCGGTCGTGTGTACACGGCATTAGAAGGACTAGCAGATTTAGATGGATGACTAACAAAAATCAAGCCAAACTCCAGCTACCACATTTTTTTACAGTTATGGAAGCAGTTTATTTTTTCTTTATTTTTTGGGATATAAGATAAATGATAAAAACCTAACTATTGTAAGCATCCTTGTCAGTGGTAAATGGTTAGTCTCAACCCTCTACATGCCACTTTTTCTGGACAGCTTGGTATGTTAAGGGAAATTGAAAAATAACAGACCTACTGGCCAGATTGCCTGGTGAAAAAAAAGGAATGGAAGAAAGGGAAAAAAAAAGCCACGAATGCAGCCACCACATCTAAGCCCTTGTACGCACGGTCGGACATTCCGTCGGAAAATGTCTGATCAGACCGCGTGTGGGCTACATCGGACTTTTTCCGTCGGAATGTCCGACCAACAAAGTTTGAGAGCTGGATATAAAAATTTTCCGACAACATGATCCGATCGGACTTTGTCCAATCGTTTGTAGAGAATTCCGATCAAACAAAGTGCCACGCATGCTCAGATCAAATTCTTAGCCCTTGTACACACGGTCGGAGATTCCGACGGAATGTGTCCTATCGGACCGGTTTGTCGGATAATCAATAATGTGTGTGGTATGCATCGGACTGTTTCCATCAAAATATCCGTCGGACCCAATTTTCCAACTTGTTGTAAATATTTTCCGACAAACTGCTCCAATAGGACATACTCCGATCATGTGTAGAGAATTTTGATCGGACAAAGTACCACGCATGCTCAGATCAAATTCCTACATCAAAGCTATTGGCTACTAGCCTGAATGTAGTCTCATTGTAATGAAATTACGTCATCACGTTCTGAAAGATCGGATTTTTCTACAACTTAGTCTGACCGTGTGTATGCAACAGTTTTGGACAAGATCCGAGGGACAAAATCCGACGGACAAAATTCGACGGATTTGGTTGTCGAAATCTCCGACCGTGTGTACAGGGGCTTAGACCAAAGCTATTGGCTACTAGCCTGAATGTAGTCCCGTCGTAACTAAATAACGTCATCACGTTCTGAACGATCAGATTTTCCGACAACTTTGTCCGACTGTGTGTATGCAACACCAAAATCCGTCGGAAAAAATCAGATGGATTTTGTTGTCGGAATGTCCGACCGTGTGTACAAGGGCTTAGAGAATTGATCAGCTGCAACATACCCACATTTTTGTCTTGGGGGGTTTAACACCACTTTAGGCCGGGAACACACTAATGCGAATGGGATTGGGGGTTTCCCGGCATCCCATTCACATGACAGGAGAGCGTGCCCGGCTCTCAGTGGAGCCAGTTCACACACCTCTGGGGTGGTCTGAATTGCAGAAAGGTCCTGTGTGTCTTCTGCCCTAAGGCTGATTTACTAAAATAGAATTTGGGAATCTTCACACAAATAAATTGTATGATTATGGCTGACTTATCTGCTGAGAGCAGCAATAAATCACAGAGCAGGTATCAGCAGCCACACACGTGGGCCTGGGCTGAGGAATAAAAAAAAAAGAAAATTTAGGGCGCAAAAAGGTATGTCCTACTGTAGGTCTAATTGGTTAAAGAGACTATGTCACTTTACCTATTCATAGAAGATGACTCTTAAGAGTCCATCATGCAATAAATACCTGCTGCTGGAGTGCCAGCAATGCAATTCTATTGTTAAAGTGTTACTAAACCCACAACAGTAAAATCAGTCTGTATACGCAGTAAAGCATGCTTGTTATACTCAATGAGGAACCTAAGGGATTAATCCTCCGAATTGTAGACATGTGCGATTAGTTTCGTACTAATCGAATATTCCTACGAATCCGAAATACGAATTTTTATGCTTGCGAGTTTCATACAAATTATGAAATTTCGTTAACAAATTTCGGATCCAAATTAACCGAAACATGACTGGTGTTTTGTTCACCAATCAGAGGAAGTCAGCACAGCACAGGGATGTGGGAAACCCTCATAATGGACACACAGCAGGTGTACAGAGCCGGGAAGTGGGAACTCAGCACAGGGACGTAATGATAAATTCCCGGGGATAAATTTAATGATAATTTCATTATAAAGAACTTTCGTTATTTTAACGAAAAGTTTACGTATCCAACGAAAATTCGTATTTCGTAAGAATCCGAATTACATTTTGTACACAAATTACGAAATATGAATTTTTATTCATACGGAACAAAACGGAACGAAATGAAACACATTTTTTGATGGCGCCCATGTCTACCAAATTGTGTAAGAAATCTTTTTGATCCTGTCTTATCCTCCCCTTCTTCCACAGTCCCCAATCCATCTTCTGATAGTACAGAGCCCTAGGAGGCACTCTGCACATGCACAGTTTGGTGTGTATTGCTAAAAAGTTTTTTTTTGGGGGGGGGGGGGGGGCATGTGATCAGCACAGGGCATCAACACTCTCCAGACACAAAGTCAGGGATCATGCAGCCTCATAGGACAGTCAGAGGAGAATGATATCTCCTCCTACAAGCTTTAATCAATGCTCAGCTGGACACTGATAGAAGTCACAAGGCTGCTGTATACTGCTGATGAGAAAAGGTATTTAGCATTTTATATTTACTGAAATAATTGCATTTCCATGTTCTGTGTACTGTGGGGGACCAGATATAGTGAATGCAGGCTCCTGGGTTTAGTAACACTTTAATGGCTTTGTGGTGCAATTAAGATCAAAGACATTAGGTTATGCCCCGTACACGTGGTCGGAAATTTTCGACAGAAAAAGTCAGATGGGATCTTTGTATTGTATATTCCAACCGTGTGTATGCCCCATCTGACTATTTCCATCGAAAATTCAGACAGACTTAGATAGAGAACATGTTCTATATTTTTGCATCGGAAAAACCTTCAGAGTTTATTCCGATGGGAAAGCTGGTTGTGTGTATAGGTCAGCCTTTCTCAACCTTTTCAACACAGAGGAACATTTGAAATAGTTCTCTGGCCTCAGGGAACCCCTGATAAAAATTAGAAAAATTAGAAACCTACAACTCCTGATACATTAGTGTGATGGTCAGTGGGAAGAATATTCCTTACCCCTGTGGTCATTGGGAAGAATTACCTCCTTACAGATAGCTAAAAAGATCAATAGTGTCAGTGGGAACTTATCTGAGAGACAGAAATTGCCCAATGCTGAAGGAACCCCTAACAACCTCTGGAGGAACCCTAGAGTTCCATGGAACCCTGGTTGGGAATCACTGGTATAGGGCATTAGAAAAACACAGACAGAGTCTAACTGACTTCTTACATTATAGGTAAGCTAGCATTTTGGATATCTGGCTCTGGTCTTTGGTCTATAGTGAGGCAAAAAGCAAGTTGGACGCCAGTCACTTTATTATTTTTACTTTTTACTGCCGAACTTACTAAAGGAGAAAGGGTTTAGGGGTGCAGAAAACCCAAAATAGCACAAAAATGGAGGACAGACATTCTGAATTAGTAGTAGATTCTTCAAGAGCAACTCCTCGACAAATGCTGCAATTAGATTGATAGCCAATCAAATCCATAGCTCTATACAAAAAGTCTTTCATTAAGTGAAGAGAATAAGTTAGGATCCTTTTCCTTTTGGAAGCAGTCAAAAATACCTTGATCTGTGGGCAATGAGTCCTTCTTACAATGCCCATATGGTAGCTTCTACCCAGCTACTCTGTGGCCCTCTTCAGCAAGAAGATCCTTTCTCCAGCTGAGCTTCCTTCAGGAAATCTTTCCAGGTTTAGTTCATGTTCTTGGGCCCTCAGCACGTCTCAGGTGAAAATCTTTTATAGAGGTCACCTCCCAGGGAGAA
This sequence comes from Lithobates pipiens, assembly GCF_037356315.1. Lineage (NCBI taxonomy): Eukaryota > Metazoa > Chordata > Amphibia > Anura > Ranidae > Lithobates > Lithobates pipiens. Next base: position 563,067,907 of record NW_027507764.1, on the reverse strand, counting down.
GCTCCAGGGGAAAGAGAGCTCTAGAAAGGTGCTAAACATTTATCATCTCCCCAAGCCATACACCTAAAAGCTGCTGTTCAACAGGGGAGGGTTCCTGCATAATACATTACGGCTACAGTATATGGAACCCCTAGTGATGTCACTGGGTCTAAAATAATGTATCTAAGGAAATCCGTTTTTTTTATTATGTAATTAGTATTCTAATGAGGAGGGAAAGAAGGAACCAGGTAAGGCAAAATAGAAGCAAATTACATTGCAGCTTTAAGTAAAATAGACAATTGGAAGCAGTATAAGCTTTGCTATCTCTTACGTTTGGGTTTGAAAAATTCCATTACCACAATTTTTCTTCTTCTCTTTTCCAGTTTCTGCATTTCCATAATATTTTTTTTCTGGGTCAATTCTACCTTTTTAATTAGAAAATTGTCCTTTGGGGAGGCGGAAACATCTTTAAAATGTCACTTGCCTACTGATGTGCAGTATTTCTGTTCATCAGGACACAGGGGAAAAAAAAACGATCATTTAGATTATATGACCAGAGCAAACATGGTCGTTTCCTAAGCAGCCTATGGTGAAGGAATGTGACATTTTCTCACTGACAATGTAAATGAGACATACAGTATCTCACAAAAGTTAGTACACCCCATAAATTTTTGTAAATATTTTATTATATCTTTTCATGTGACAACACCGAAAAAATGACACTTTGCTACAATGTAAAGTAGTGAGTGTACAGCTTGTATAAAAGTGTACATTTGCTGTCCCCTCAAAATAACTCAACACACAGCCATTAACTGCCGCCCACGGGGTAGAAATCAATAGATCTCTAACAATCAACCAGGATAACTACTAAGTAAATTTGTGAGGAGCAACCCTGCCTAAACTCCAGGGTGCTACATACAGTGGTGTGAAAAAGTGTTTGCCCCCTTCCTCATTTCCTGTTCCTTTGCATGTTTGTCACACTTAAGTGTTTCGGAACATCAAACCAATTTAAACAATAGTCAAGGACAACACAAGTAAACACAAAATGCAATTTGTAAATGAAGGTGTTTATTATTAAAGGTGAAAAAAAATCCAAACCATCATGGCCCTGTGTGAAAAAGTGATTGCCCCCTAAACCTAATAACTGGTTGGGCCACCCTTAGCAGCAACAACTGCAACCAAGCGTTTGCAATAACGTGCAATGAGGCTTTTACAGCGTCCTGGAGGAATTTTGGCCCACTCATCTTTGCAGAATTGTCCTAATTCAGTTACATTAGAGGGTTTTCGAGCATGAACGGCCTTTTTAAGGTCATACCACAACATCTCAATAGGATTCAGGTCAGGACTTTGGCTAGGCCACTCCAAAGTCTTCATTTTGTTTTTCTTCAGCCATTCGGTGGTGGACTTGCTGGTGTCTTTAGGATCATTGTCCTGCTGCAGAACCCAAGTTCGTTTCAGCTTGAGTACACGAACAGATGGTCGGACATTCTCCTTCAGGATCTCTTGGTAGACAGCAGAATTCATAGTTCCTTTTATCACGGCAAGTCTTCCAGGTCCTGAAGCAGCAAAACAGCCCCAGACCATCACACTACCACCACCATATTTTACTGTTGATATAATGTTCTTTTTCTGAAATGCAGTGTTCCTTCTACGCCAGATATACTTGGACACACACCTTCCAAAGAGTTCCACTTTTGTCTCATCGGTCCACAGAATGTTGTCCCAAAAGTCTAGGGGATCATCAAGATGTGTTGTGGAGAAATTGAGACGAGCTTTGATGTTCTTTTTGCTCAGCAGTGGTTTTCTCCTTGGAACTCTGCCATGCAGGCCATTTTTGCCCAGTCTTTTCCTGATGGTGGAGGCATGAACGCTGACCTTAACTGAGGCAAGTGAGGCCTGCAGTTCCTTGGACGTTGTTGTGGGGTCTTTTGTGACCTCTTGGATGAGTCGTCGCTGCGCTCTTGGGGTAATTTTGGGCGGCCGGCCACTCCTGGGAAGGTTCACCACTGTTCCATGTCTTTGCCATTTGTGGATAATGGCTCTCACTGTGGTTCGCTGGATTCCCAAAGCTTTGGAAATGGCTTTATAACCCTTTCCAGACTGATAGATCTCAATTACTTCCTTTCTCAATTGTTCCTGAATTTCTTTGGGTCTCGGCATGATGTGTAGCTTTTAAGGATCTTCTGGTGGACCTTACTGTGTCAAGCAGCTCCTATTTAAGTGATGCCTTGATTGTGAACAGGTGTGGCAATAATCAGGCCTGGGTGTGGCTAGAGAAATGGAACTCAGGTTTGGACAACCACAGTTATAGTATGTTTTAACAAGGGGGGCAATCACTTTTTCACACAGGGCCATGATGGTTTGGATTTTTTTTCACCTTTAATAATAAACACCTTCATTTACAAATTGCATTTTGTGTTTACTTGTGTTGTCCTTGACTATTGTTTAAATTGGTTTGATGTTCCGAAACACTTAAGTGTGACAAACATGCAAAGGAACAGGAAATGAGGAAGGGGGCAAACACTTTTTCACACCACTGTATATATTTATTCAATCAGGATAGCAGTCGCTCAAAGTTGTGACTCTTTCATGAGCTCCACTGGTCCCCCTGTATTCTAAGTAATCACATTCAGTATGTTGTGTGAAGATTGCTATAAAGAAGCACTTAAAGTGTTACTTAATCCTGAGGTGAAAAAAGGATATAGTGCTGCAGATCTCAATACTTATCATGTTTGCTGTATGCTTTTCCTCCCAGGACCGTGGTTGTGTTGCACTCTTTGCTATCAAAATGCCCTCTTATCAGGTTTCTCGGTACTTACATGCCACTCCTCTGCTCCCTACTCCTTTCTCCTCTTGTGTCCTCAGTGTCTAGTTGCCACTCCTCTGATCCCTACTCCTCCTGCATCCTTAGTGCACACATGCCACTTCCCCGCTTCCCACTTCTCCCTCCTCCTGTGTCCCTAGTGCACACATGCCACTCCCCTGCTTCCCACTTTACATGTGCCACTCCCCTGCTCTCCACTCCTCCATCCTCCTTTTTCCTCAGTGTACATGTGCCACTTCCCTGCCCCCCATTACTTCATCTTCTTGTGTCCTCAGTGTGTACATGCCACTCCTCTACTCCGGACTCCTCCCTTTTCTGTGTCCTCAGTGCACACATGTACCTCCCCTGCTCCCCACTCCTCCTGTGTCCTCAGTGCACATGTGCAACTGCCTGCTCCCCACTCCTTCTGTGCCCTCAGGGCACATGTGCCACTCCCTTGCTCCTCATTCCTCCTGCCGCCTGTATCTTCCATGCACACATGCCACTTCTCTACTCCCCACTCCTCAGTCCTCCTGTGTCATCAGTGCCCACCCATCACTCTCTTGCTCCCCATGACTTCCTCCTTCTGAGTCCTCAGTGAACACATGCCACCCCACTGCTCCCCATTACTTCCTCCTCTTATGTTCTCAGTGCAAACACACCTACTCCTCACTTATTCTGTGTCCTCAGTGCCTGGTTGCCACTCCCCTGATCCCAAATCCTCTTTTCCCCCATTGCCCTCAGTGTGCATTTGCCACACCTCTGCTCCCCATTCCTCCTATGTCCTCATTGGTCCCCACTCCTCCCCCTTGCGTTCTCATGTGTGCTTACATTAGGGTGACTAGACATCCCTGGTTCCCAGGGACAGCCCCCAGATTGAGGACACTGTCCCCGGACCAAGTCTGTCCCCGGTTTTGTCCCCGGATTGGATTTGAACAGAGGCTGGGGCAATTCAAAATCATAAAAAAAATTGAAATAAAAATTCAGAATTACACACCCCAGCTCTGCCGCTCCTACTAGCTTAGGGGGATGTCATGTTTACCTTACCATCCGATCTAAGACACGATCCTGTTACAAAATATTGCGGCACATCTGGTCTCCCTTTTTTCAAATTTTGCTCATTGCGATCTACTGGCCCTGGCCTCTGGCCTTGGGCCGTTTTTGGTCAGCCATTCGAGCGTAGCCCAGTGCCCATCCTTCCATTCCAGTCATCATTGGCTTTTCAACAGTGCGCATTTACACATCCATTTTGTCTTTCAACAAATATCCCCTGAGGAAGCCCCAGCGGGCGAAACATGTCAGGACACAATTGCTGAAAAACTTCAATCCATCTATACTTTATGATGTGTAACTGTACTGCGCAATGTTTGATATAGCCATCTTTATTGGTTTTAAATGTCTGTGTTATTGTTGAATAAACTTTGTTATATCTTTATAAGTTATAAGGTTTCTTTGTCTGTGTATTTGGCACGCGGAAAGTCGCATTAAATAACCTCCTGAAATCCTTAGGGGGATGTATTTTCTCCATTATCTGTGCTCCTTTCTGATGATCCTGTGCTGGTCGGAGCGGAGGGAATATTTTTTTCAGTATGGGGTCCATGTTCTTTTGCCTTTGCTCAAGTCCCGGCCAGTGGCCTACCTGCTTATCTCCTTGTCTTCCATGGTGGAGTGATCTTCCTCTGCTCCTAACCCAGTAGTATCCGGGGCCGGAGAGTAAGACTTGACAGTCTGTGAGACGGGCAGCGTTGGCGACAGGCAGAGAGTCGCTGATTGCCGCCATTACTAGTAAAAAAAAAATATGTCCCTGGATTTCATTTTAAAAATCTGGTCACCGTAGCTTACATGCCACTCCCCTTACCCACTCTTCACTCTTCCTGTGTCCTGTCCTCAGAGCACCCGTGCCACTCCCTGCTCCCCATTACTTCCTCCTCCTGTGTAATCAGTGTACACGCGCACCTCCCCTGCTTCCTACTCCTCCCTTCGCCTTTGTCCTCATTGAACATATGCCTCTCCCCTGCTCCCAACTCCTCTCTCTTCCTGTGTCCTCGGGGCACATAGGCAGCTCCCCGCTCCCCAATGTTCACGCCTCCTATGTCCTCAGTGCACAAACACCACTCCCCTGCTCCTCATTCCTTCATCCTCCTGTGTCTTCATTGCACATGTACTACTTTCTGATCCCCGTTCTCCCCTCCTCCTATGTCCTCAGCGTACTTGTCCCACTTTCCTGCTTCCCCCTTCTTCCTTCTCTTGTGCCGTCTTTGCGTACACGCCACTGCCTTGTTCTCCCCACCTTCTTCTTTCTCCTGCATCCTCATCATGGTTGCCCCTGTATGCAGAAAATGGCACAGAGCTGCCTGGAGCGGTAGACCAGCTGTGGTACAACTTGGACCAATCTATGCATATACCATACCTGTGGGTTCCCACTAGAAGCTAAAAATCACAATATTAGGCACAACTACTCCACTGATCCCCACTAGCCTCCAGTTCCCGTTCCTAGCTGCTTCTCTGCTGCAATGTAAACACAAGAGGTCAGACATTCGGCATTTGAGAGGTTGTGCAGTGATGTCATGCTCCACATGCTGTGGGCGGCACAGTGGTGTAGTGGTTAGCACTCTCACCTAGCAGTAACAAGGGTTGCTGGTTCGAATCCCAACCACGACACTACCTGCCTGGAGTTTGCATGTTCTCCCTGTGCCTGCATGGGTTTCCTCTGGGTACTCCGGTTTCCTCCCACACACCAAAGACATGCAGGTAGGTTAATTGGCTTCTGTTCAAAATTGGCCCTAGTATATGGATGTGTGTTGGGGACCTTGGATTGTGGTCTCCTTGAGGGTAGGGACTAATGTGAGCGTGCGATGTTTGTGGGGAGCGCTGTGTAAATTGACAGTGCTATATGAATACCTTAAATAAATAATATAAGAGATGAGCATCTTAATGAGACACAATGTAAAGGGATAGGGACAATTGTAGACACTCTCTTAGGATGGACTGGTGTCTTTATTCAACCTTACTAACTATGTAATGTAGCAGGGCAGCCACTTGGACCCGGAAGCAACTGGAGGTTGTTGTAGGGAGGCCTAATGCAGGGATTTACAGCTTCTAGAGGGATCCCACAGGTATACTAGATACATTGGATCAATGTAATTATGTAAAAATATCCTTACCTGGAATTCTTATTTTTGAAGAAATTAATTATTTTCAGAGTTTGCTAGTTGCTACCAAGCCATGATATGTGAATATCTCTTCTGTTTCAGAGAAGAAGGTAGCAGTGTGCAGTTGAGAAATAATGCACAGTGGACATAAAATAAAGTCAGTAGATGGAGCAATGATCCATAAATTTGTATACATCAAAAATAAAACCCTTCTGGCAGGAGCATAAAATACTGACTGTACACGACGCCAATGTTAGATTAACTTTTTTTTTTTTTTTTTATGTCACTTGCTATACATTTTTACCTATTGGATAATCTATGCCAAAATATTTCATGTCAATCCAAATGAACAATCTGTGCATCCTGTCGAATCCTATACCATCAAAATGGCATACTCTGTGCCCGCTACATACCCTTCTCAGGTCTGACCTGACCATCCCATGAACTGGCCAGAGATGTCGTTATCAGGAGTAAGAACAGGTAACATGAAATGACAGAACTGGGTCCATCCAGAAGGATGAGGCCTTCATTAGCATCCAGCTGAAAATGTATATCTAGAGGGCAAAACGTGAACCGTATAGAGATCTACTGGAAAACAGGGAAAGATGCATTTCCAAGTACTTTACAGAAATAAAACCAGATGAAGCAGACACAGTGTGATTGCAGTATAAACTATAGCCCCCCCATGGAGATACAGTTCAAAGACAGGCCTTTTTTTAGGGGTTCTTGGAGTCATTTAGGGCTCATCTACTGCTTTGCAATGTAATGCATAACAAGGCACTGTCATATGCAGGGGCATTGCTAGGTGGCAAAAAGACCAGGGGCTTCAGCCCAAAGTCAGAGCCCAGTATGGTGGGGGGGGCAGTCATTCGGTGGGGTTGTGTGGATGGAGCGTGTTACCTACCTGACATGCACTGACCTACCTGACCTGGTACCTTTAATCGTCTTTTCTGACCCACTCCCAGCCACCACCACCGTTATTCTATTCTCCTGCTGGCTGCCTAACACAGCTTGACTCTGGAGGGAGAAGGGGTCATCGCCGTCAGCTCCATACCTGGAGAAATCGAGCACTGCCGCCATTCTCCTGATCTCCTGCTGCTTTCCTCAGGCCGGGCGGCATATCACTCTGCCGGTAACAGTCAGTGGAGTGGGCGGCGCTGCGATGGCCCAATCACACGGAAGGTAAAATGCGGCTGCCGCCGTTGCTGTCCGTCCTTTCTCTCCCTTTCTCTACAGTGACTGCTGGACCTGCTTAGACACTCAGGGCTATTGGCCCCACATTCAGGGCTCCAGCCTCAATAGCCACCCCTTAACGATGTCTATGGTCATATGGCATGCTGTAATGATGATGCTTTTTGAAGCGAAACGGGTCGGTTGCTCATGCTGATCCTCTTATTACCACTGAACTGTTTTTGAAGCGCTTTACTTATTTGGAGTATGTAAGTGCAATTCTTATATTACTTTTTTTTTTTAATTCCTTACTGAATTACGCTATGTGCCCCTTTCTCCTTCTTCCATATCTTCCTGGTTGGGTTCATTCATCCATGCATCTCTAACCTGTACATTCAACACCTATGAGAGTGATTGCCTGGAGGCTACATTCATACAGAGAGCCTGGATCCTTTGGGTCATCATTTAAAGCTTGTTTGACTCACCAGGTGTATACCTGTGTGGGTCCATGCTTTCTGGTAAGCGGCTAGTGCTTTCGATGGTGGATTCCTCTTGTCACATACTTTCATTTGGATAGTCACTCAAGACTGGTTTTGATCATTTTTTTTTTTTTTTTTTAATACATCCACTTGCTTACAAAAGATTACTGCCCTTACATTACATATCCCTCTCCCTCCCCCCTCCCATAACCCTGGGGAAAAAAAAAAAAAAACAGAGTGGGGAGATTTGCCCCCCTGTCTCCCCCTTCTCAATCACCCCCCTCTTGGTTTTGATCGTTATTCGCGTTTTATTGGATGTCACTATCTGGACTCTTTGCTAATTACCATAGATATTTATTTTTGGAGCTTATAGACCCTGTTTCAGGGTCCCTTGTGGCCACAGTGGACTTTACAATATTATTATTTATTATATGTCACTATAAATGTTTATTTATTTTCAGTCATTTATTTACAAACTTCACGTTTGACGCTGATCTTTTAGCGCTGCACTTTCTCCACAAATATGTAATGTAAGTGCATTGCCTTAGGGCAGGGATATGCAATTAGCGGCCCTCCAGCTGTTGCAGAACTACAAGTCCCATGAGGCATAGCAAGACTCTGACAGCGACAAGCATGACACCCAGAGACAGTACATGATGGGACTTGTAGTTTTGCAACAGCTGGAGGTTCGCTAATTGCATATCCCTGCCTTAGTGCATTGAATTTTGAATGGTAACGCAACACAGCAATCCATGTTATGTTCAATACCACACATTGTGGTAAAATGCGCGGTAATGCGTGCAGTACTGTAAAACAAAAGTGTAAATGGGCCCTTAAAGCTGAAGTTTAGGTATATACATTTTTCCATAGCTGCATTGTACATGTACTGTAAATACTGTATGTATGTTCCTATACGTGTTGGACCCTCAGCTGGAAATCACTGTAGTATGCACCTCTACTAAAGTGATCTCCACTAGCTTACAGGTCCTGTGCCAAGTGGCTGTTCTGCTACAAAATGCTCATTGGAATGGGGCACCGTTCACTGAAAACTTCACTGAGTGCAAAGTGTTCTCTGATTGGGCATCACAAGCTCCACCTCATCCAATCAGAAAACAATTTGGACAATCAGGATGCATTGCTCGATAAGGGTCTGGGTGCTATTTTAAGGGGAACCTTATGTGTTTTCCTAAATGGTAATGTAGCGCTGGTATTTTTGCCTCCTAATATAATGCAATGTTAATCTAGGAGCAGTGTTATAATTTAGTATTTTCCGCCATCTAGTGGTTTATACGGGAAGTGGACTTCAGTTATTTTCTATTACAAGGACATTGGAAATGTTGCAGGAAGTGACTGTTTGTTTGCATTCACAAGTGACCTACCTCCCCACAATGCCAAGTGACCTACCCATGGACACTCAGGAGTGGAACTGCATGCTGGGTAGGTATAAAAGGACACAGGCGGACATTTTTTGCTCTCTCTTCAGGATGTGTGGCCTGCCAGTAATAACCTGTGAGGAGGCCTTTTGGAGAGCACAGCCTCCGGCCTTTGAGGAGTAAAACAACCAGCGACTCTGCTTGATATCTGGTTGCTGAAGCAGTGGTGTGACCGGATCAAGAGGGATCAGAGACGTCTGACGGAGCCATCTGAGAGTTCGGGTCATCTTGCGGAAGAGGTAGCAGAGTGACGGCGCTGGCTTAAAGCAGGATTCGTACAACGGAGCCACATTTCAAACACACTTTTGCACACTTAGACTCATCTCACAGTGTTGCTGGGATTGGTAGTCCCGTAGTGGCGGCTGCACATTATCAGACTGAGTTTAGCAGGCCTCAAGCCTATACTTCACTGAGAACTGACGCTGGTGGGTCAGAGACGACTACAACGGAGGTAGTTATAAGTGTGCCACATAACCCCTTCAATACCTATTCTGCACTGTTCTTGTTTATCAAACCCTTTTTGGATTACAATTAGTTCAACAACAATAGCTAGCAGAAGACAGAAGAATAAAGACTACATCCTCATTGCAAGGCCTTGCATTCATTTCAAATAGAAAGAACTGTCTTATAAAGTAAGGGGAGGCTCCCGAGCTAGTGTGTTGTACTGTGTTGCTGGTTTTACAATTTTGTGTTTAATATGGCGTGCTGGAAGTGGGGAAGGTGCCCAGAGTAAGGCATTGTCCCTTTGAGCATTGGTCCCCCTTGGAGACACTTGTGCATCCAATAATTCTTTATATGTAAAAAACTGTTGTGAATATCCACTGTGCTGTGGCACTACGTTTGTGTGACAGTACAGTTAATGTAATTATTGCTTTTCTACCAATTGCAGTAAAAATACATTCTGGTTAACTACAATTGGTGTGAAGTGTTGTTCCTTCTCCCACAGGTGGTGCAGTGGATACCCAGGTACAGGTACATTATTGTTGTATTGTATATGTGGGGTCATCCTCTGTTACTACCTTCACACCATACTGTACCACAGCTGTGTCAAGGGGATTGAGACAAGTTACTGGGGGTGCAAAATCAGAGTACAGGCCCAACAAAATCCAGCAGCTTCTTCGGGGGTCAGTGCTACAGTAAGTACACATTATTTATTGGAAAAAAAAATGCTTCTCCTTTAAAATTCCACCCAGATTAGTTCACTTTCCTGACCACGAGGTAATTCGCCCCTGTTTCCTACTTTGTGCAGCAGTTGCCTCCATCTGAACATTTTTGCCTACAACAAATTCTTCATTTTTTGCAGAGCTACAACCAATCTCACTTATGAATCCACTCCCCCCTGCAATGCCACTGCCACTACCTCGGGCTCTCTCTGTGTGGTCTGTCATCGCGCAACTGCCTAACCCACGGCGCTGTCTCCTCTTCAGTTGCGGAGGGGGGTGCTGGCCTGACACCCCCCCGTGTGTGGCACCCGGGGCGGCCCGCCCCCCCTGCCCCCCACTTAGTACGCCAATGGAATCCAGATATTTCCAGATATTTTCATGGAAAGAGAGGGGCATCTTGATGTGCTACAAGTTGTTTGTTTATCCGATTGCGAATTGCTTTATATGATGGCTTGGGAATGGGACTTGGGGGAGGAGATTGATTTGATTGACTGGTGGACTCTCCTCTAACGTATAAGAGCATCATGAATACATCCCTGGTGGAGGCGGGATACAAGGTACTCTCTAGATGGCACCTGGTGCCAGGCCGCCCCCCTCAAAAATGTATCAGGGGCTTCCTCTTTGTGCTTTCGAGGGGGTGGTCAGCCTGGCACGATGTTCCACACATGGTGGACCTGTACCAAAGTGCGCCAGTTTTGGATGAGAGTTCATACAATGATCTATTCTGTGATAATGGTTAATACAGTAAAGGATAAAAAAAAAACAGAGTGGCTCTTCTTAACCATTTTACCCCCTTCCTGACCAGAGTACTTTTTGCGGTTCGGCACTGCATCGCTTTAACTGACACTTGAGCGGTCGTGCGTCATTGCACCCAATCAAAATTGACGTCCTTTTTTTCCCCACAAATAGAGCTTTATTTTGGTGGTAATTGAACACCTTTTGCGGTTTTTATTTTTTGCGCTATAAACAAAGAGCGTCAATTAAAAAAAAAAAAGCAATATTTTTTACGTTTGGCTATAATAATATATAATATAAATATTATATATTATTTTTAGATATTATATATACATATATAATATATAAAAAAACAAATTTATTTCTCAGTTTAGGCCGATACGTATTCTTCTACATATTTTTGGTAAAAAAAATCGCAATAAGCGTATATTGATTGGTTTGCGCAAAAGTTATAGTGTCTACAAAATAGGGGATAGTTTTATGCCATTTTTATTATAATTTTTTTTATTAGTAATGGTGGCAATCTGCAAATTTTTATTGTGACTGTGACATTATCGTGGACACATCGGACACTTTTGACAGTCTTCTGGGACCATTGTCATTTATACTGCGATCAGTGCTATAAAAATGCACTGATTACTGTATAAATGACACTGGCAGGGAAGAGGTTAAACACTAGGGGGTGATGAAGGGGTTAAGTGTGTCCTAGGGAGTGATTCTAACCGTAGGGGGGAGGGGCTACCACTGACATGACAGCGATCACTGGTCCCATTGATAGGAGCAGTAGATCCCTGTCATGTCACTAGGCAGGACAGGGAAATGCCTTGTTTATATAGGCATCTCCCCGTTCTGCTACTCCATGACACGATCGTGGGACACTGGCGGACATCGAGTCTGCGGGACCCGCGGGCAAGGTCATGAGTATGCGTGCACACCCACAATGCTGCGTCTTAAAGGGGCTGTACCTGTACGCCCATCTGGACCTCTAGACCTTGCAGAATACCAATATAGCAGTGCTACCTCATATGACATGCCCCTGAAGAAAGGACTCTCCAGAGGTCCAGAAACATGTTGGGATTAGTATTGAAGGATCTGCCTTTTTAGATTCACATCTGTTATATGATTTTTTTTTTTATCATCAATTGATGATTAGTTGCCTTAAAAGTCCCTAAGACCCCTTTCACACTGGAGCGATTTTTAGGCACTTTAGCATTAAAAAAAGCGCCTGTAAAGCGCTTGAAAGAAGACTCATCTGCAATCCCGATCTGAAAGCCCAAGTGCTTTAAGAGCCCTTTTCACACTGGCAGCACCCGAAACACGCTTGTAAAGCGCCGCTTAAACTAGCGGTGCTTTACCAGCATTTTTCGAGCGCTAGTGGGGTGCTTTTAACCCCTGCTAGTGGCCAAATAAAGGGTTAAAAGCGCTGCTGCCTTTTCGGCGTTTTGCAGGTGCTTCCCATTGATTTCAATGTGAAGGGGCGCTTTAGGAGTGGTGTATTCACCACTCCAAAAGCGCTGCAAAGAAGCTGCTTGCAGGACTTTTTTTGATGCCCTGCCAGCGCAGCGCCTCAGTGTGAAAGCACTTGGGCATTCATATTGGGATTGCAGTTGTGGCTTCTTTCAGGCGCTTTACAGGTGATTTTTTTAATGCTAAAGTGCCTGAAAACGCATGAAAAACGCCCTAGTGTGAAAGGGGTCTTAGTATTCCTGGGGGGGGGGGGGGTACTCTCTTTATAATATTGTTCAATTTGGGATGTTGGCAGCATTTGGGTCTTCTCAGGTGGGTCACTATATATTACTATATTGAGGTTGTGGTCAAGGATCTTGGCGTGCTGTTGCATCTTCTTTATTGATAACAGGATTGAACTCCAGACCAGAAATGATCTGGGTTCTTGCGTGAATATTTTGCTCTTTATCTTTAAAGCTCTTGGCTTTAAAGATAAACAAGTAAACAAGTGGAGGACTGTATTGGAGCTTTATTATACCTTTTGGACTACTATCTTCATATCCCTCAGCTATCCCCTTCTGGAATTGAGAATTTCTATTCCAGAAAACTGTATAGAGACTTTTTTTTTGATTTTACGCTACTGGATTTTCTCTATGGACACGTTCTCCTGATGAAGATGTTTGAAGCATTCGAAACACGTTGAGCTAACATGTGGATGTTGAATTGAAATAAGATTTGTGAACTTCGGTTTGTAAACATTGTATATGGTGCTATAAACAATTTTAATATTTGTATAATAAACTTTATCATTTTATGAATTTACTTTGTAGCACCAAACTTTATATGCCCAGATAAAATCCATTGCTACAAGATTTTTTCTGTTTTTACATTGTCTCCAATAGACTTCAATAGGCTTTGGCTCTAAGGTCGGGGTCCATTTGATTCAACAAATATGGCTCAAACCAATTCCAAGGCATATTCTCTCATCCCTAATGATAATGTGCAGGATACAGTAAGCCATAAGAACCATTTAGTGGATAGGTTTCTCATTGGTTGCTGTAGGGCTACTGCCCTTTACACATAACATTTAGCTTAGAGGTTATGGCATTTAGTTTGGGAATAAGTTGCATAATTTTCCACTATGTTCTTTTTAAATCTGAACATTTGAAACACTTCATTTACACTTCCCAAAGGTGTTGATGAGCTTATACAGCGTATGGGAGTTAAATGGCAGAACTGGAGCATTAAAGCGAGGTGAGAGGGTCATGGCTTCGAGAGTGAAGTTGGCATCGTTTTATGGCATTTGGCAAGAAGACGGAACATTTTTACATTCTGCTGGATAACTTACACATGGCTAAGTGAATATGGCTCCGATTTCCCATGTATGCCGTGACTACATGGGTTTTGACAACCTGAGTTCACAAATTTAACTTATGGAAATTATTTTGAAATGTTCGCAACTACAAAATTTAGGGGCTATTTGTAGGTAAATCGAGAAAGGAAATGCAGACACAAGTGAGTTTATGACCAGAGAGCCAATCATTTCTCACCCTTCATCTTCTGTAGCTGGCCACTATTGGCAAAGACCACATTGTAAAAAATAAAGACGAGTGTATTATAGCATTGGAACAATATTTCTTGTGTAGCACTACACTCTGTAGTAGTTGCTAGTGTCCTGGGTCTTCGCCACTGCACAGCCAGTCACATAGCATTTCCTTCATACATTCCAATGCAAAAAACAGTCCTTGGCTTGTTTTTGATGTTTTATTAGGGGTTGATAACTTTGGAACTAGCAGGATGTTACTAGTTCAGCAAAGGCCCATTATAGGCAGGAACTCTCAATCCCTTGACAAAGTAGAGCAATGTGAGTGAACAGCATGAAATTCCTCCTTCTGCTTTCCTGTGGCCACTGATCCCAGCTCCACTTGCTTGCAGAAAATGCTAGCCCACCTAACTGCCACTAGCCAAGCCTGGCTGTTCTTCCTCCCAGTCCTCCTGGCTGACTTCCCACCCCAGTCCTGCCCAACTGGCTTACACACATGAAGACCTCCCAGGGCAAGGTTGGATGAAGACTTGGCACTATGTAGTCTTCAAGAGAAGCCTGGTGCAGATGGCAGTCTCTCCCCTTGTCTGTCCCTGCACCATGCTGCTCTACTCACTGTCTCTCCTTGCTCTTTCCCGCTGTCTCTCCGGGATAAATCCTTCCACTGCCTCCTGTGTTAGGATCCTTCCAGCTCAGCTTTTCTGAGCACCGAGCTCAGGGTAGAACCCCCCCCCCCCAATAAGGGATCCCTCAAAGGCCACCAACAGCCTCTTCTCAGCACTGTTGCCCCATCTTCCCCCCCAACCCAACTCCCCTGCTGGAATGACCCATGTCTATTTATGGTGTTGTCTCAGTCTCCTGCCACCCACCTCTGGTTATTCCACCATGGCAAAATCACAGGTGTAACATGTGTAATCGAGGCAGTTGCAGCACAGCCCCTCTGACTTGCATTGGTCATGTTCGGTGACAGTAACCCCTTGAATTTGACATGCGGTTTAATTTTTGTCCAGAAGGGTGGTTGAAGGGTGGTTAAAAAAGGTCACACGTGTGAGCGAAGCCTTAGAGTTGCCACTGTCTACACTGCAAGTATTGGCACTAGAAATGTTTCCTTCTTTTTACTAGTGGGGGGAAAACTCAATATTTTGGATTTTCCCTCACTTTCAGTCATGGTGACAATGGTAACTAGGACAAATAGCAATTACAATCTGAAAGGGTTGCTAACCCCTCCTTACATTTGTAGCACTGACCCCCGAAGGAGCGGCTGATTTGCTGGGCTTACCGTTACCTTCTTGACCTCATGTGTGTCAAGGGTTTCCAGAGGTAGATGGCCCAAAGAATTGTAGAAACTGACACTGGATCCGCTTTTGGGATTTTTATTTGCAAAAAAGAGTAGACAAAACACAGTCTCTCAATGAGGTTTAGAGGGTTTAGGTAGAAAGTTCAGATACTCTTGGAACTGCTCAAAATAGGAAGTCTCTCACTATAGAAATCCAGAGAATAGCCACTCACAACTGGATTCTCACAGCTACCGGATAGACCTCCTCTCATTAGGCCTAGCAGCCAATAGAGTGTTCAGCAGGGGCGGGCTGGGCCAGGGGGCAGGGTGGAAATTTCCCCCCAGGCCGTCTTACTTTTAATCAAAACAGCCGCTGTTTGCTGACACTTTTTTTTTTTTCTTTGAGGAAGTTGGCCGCCGATTGGCTGTGTTGCTGCTGCGCTGCATTCTGGGAGTTGTAGTCTGGTGGGTAGAGACTGGAGGGAACTGAGCAGCGCAGCAGGTAACTCCAACTCCCGGCAGGGAGACCCATCACTTCACGGGGGGCCGGCGAGCCAGCAACTTCAAGCTATCATTCTCCTGCTGCTCTGTTCCTAGCAGCTGCACCTGCTTTGTGATAACTCTCCTACTGGCTGCAATGTATCACTCTTCACTCCTATAACCTCTCTCTCCTTCCAGGACACATCACATTTGGTTTGTTTCTGTTTAGTTTCTTCCTTCATTTTTCCCAGGCTGATTTCACTCATGCTTCATCCCCCTCCCCCTCCCTCTGTGTACTCATCTCTCCCGGCTGGTACAATCTTGCTGTAGGTAAGTCAGACTCTCCTTGCACCAATTTACTTATCTTTTTCCCATTCATTTTATCCTCTCTTCTGTTTTGTAATTCTGCTCTCCTCATATAAATCACTGTAGCCTCTCAGCTCTGGGCATTCCACAGATGTACTTGGGCTGACACCCTTTCCATCCCAGCTTACTTTTATCTAAAACAATAGTTCTGTCAGAATCATGCATCTAAGGCTGCTTTCACACTGGGGCGGTATTCAGGCGTTACAGCGCTAAAAATAGCGCCTGTGTAACGCCTGAAAAAAAACGGCCCCTTTAACTCCAGTGTGAAAGCCGGAGGGCTTTCACACTGGAGCGATGCGCTGGCAGGACGGTGAAAAAAGTCCTGCTAGCCGCATCTTTGTAGCGGTGAAGGAGCGGTGTATTCACCGCTCCTATACCGCTCCTACCCATTGAAATCAATGGGACACCGCGGCAATACCGCCGGCAAAGCGCCGCTGCAGCGGCGCTTTGCGGGCGGGTTTAACCCCTTTTCGGCCGCTAGCGGGGGTTAAAACCACCCCGCTAGTGCCGCACACCGCCGCTAAAACGACGGTAAAGCGCCGCTAAATATAGCGGCGCTTTACCGCCGACGCTGCTCCCGCCCCAGTGTGAAAGCAGCCTAACGCATGCAGCCCTTCACTCTCTCTTATACTACAGAATTTGGGCGGTTTCACACTAGTGCAGTGACTGCCATTTTTCCACACTGAAAAAATACCAGTCACTGCTAGAGCACATAGAATACAGCTGTTCTCTATGTGCTCCATTTACACTGCAGCGCAGTCCAGAGGTGCAGTAAGCTGCAATAAAATACAGTAAGGCCAGGTTCACACCGGAGCGATGCGGGAACGCCGCGAATCCGCTGCGTTTTCCCGTATCGCATGCCTCCCGCTGGCAGTTCACACTGCCCTATGCGGACTGCTGGGAGTGTCAGTGAAATGTTAATGACACCCCCAGATCAGTCCGCATATCGCAGTGCGATCTGCAAACTCGGACAGGAATCGGATCGCATGGTGTGAACACCCATGCGATCCGATTCTGCTGCGGACCAAAAAAAGGGTCCCGTGCGAGTTTGCGGCGGGTGCGATGCGAATTCAGCCATACTATCTGTATGGCTAAACTCGCATCGCACAGAGATCGGATGTGATTTGCACTGCAGTGCGGTGCGAATCACATCCAGTTCTCGCTTCCGCAGCAGTGTGAACCCAGCCTTATTCTACATTTTATCGCAGTGCACCG
The DNA here is from genome assembly GCF_037356315.1 of Lithobates pipiens. NCBI lineage: Eukaryota > Metazoa > Chordata > Amphibia > Anura > Ranidae > Lithobates > Lithobates pipiens. The sequence goes on along the minus strand of NW_027507764.1, from coordinate 563,050,667 downwards.
GATGGCACTGACATAGTTATCAATCAGTCCTTCTCAAACTGACAGCAATGCAGCAGCATTTTTTTCCTTCCAGTGACCCCACAGCACGTCACAAACATTATGGCACTATTACCCCGATTCCCTCCTCCACCTGGGGGGGGGATGCAGTTTGCTATCTTTGCCTGGGCACTGGATGACCTTGTCCCCGCACTACACAGAGGGATCACCTGCAGAAAAGACTCGGGAATGGTACAGTACATGATGTCCTGCTGGGAGCTGGCCATTCCCTGTGGGTCCTGCTGGAACTAATCATGGCCTGTTGGCAGTGGCGGCTGGTGCTAAAATATTTTGGGGGGGGCAAACAAACTGAAAAAATGTGAAAAAAATACATCATATGCAGCCACTGTGCCATCAAACGCTGCCAGTGTGCCAAAATCTGCCAGTGTGACGCCCGCTCGCCTTCTGCCCTGCACTTACCCTGTCTTGTGGGGCAGCAGGTGACAGCAACATGCGTCTCCTGCACTTCTTCTCCCGTCAGGCGTCCAATAGCGACACCTGTTGTTTTAGCCAATCCGGTGACAGGTAACATGACCTGAGCAACCTGATTGGCTGTGAGGCAGGTCAGTGTTAGGAAAGCGATGTCTTTGGTTCTCTAACACACCAATGAGTAATCAGCCCACTGTTTTTCCCTTTCGGAAGCCTATTAGAGCCCATGGCTTTAATCAGGAAGCCTATTTGAGCCTATGGCTCTAATCAGGCATTTCCAAAGAAACTCTGCCGCTGTAATTCATATGCATGGTACCCAACAAGGGACCAGGCACATGAATAGGGGGCGGCAGCGGCGACCATAGATAGATTTATGCAATGCATGAATCTATGTGAGAGAGCGAGTGACACGGGGGCGGCGTTCCTGCGACTTTATGGATGCACCACCGCTGCCTGTTGGTCCTACTGGGAGCTGGCTATGGCCAGTGGCCAGCAGGACCCAGAGGTGAGCAGGACCCACGGGCTGGGAGATGGGCATGCACCTGTAGGTCCTGCTGGGAGCTGATCATGGCCTGTAGGGCTCTGCTGGCTACTAGCCATGGGTAACCTTGTAATACAAGGTGGGCATAGATAGTGAACTGATTCGGGGTTAAAGTGGGCCACTTGACTGGACTTGCCCCCCAGGCCTAAGGCTGTCAGCCCTCCCCTGGTGTTCAGATAAGGCAAAGCCTCTGCCACAGACTTGCATATAGAACGGTTGAATAAAGTCTCTGCCACAGACTTTGTTATAGAACACTTGTTGATTAAAGTCTCTGCCTCAGACTTGTTGTAGAACACTTGTTGAATACTTGTAGTAACTGAAGGATGTAGACAAATTTAGAGAGCCCTCATACGGTACCAGTATGTTGCAGCCGGTCCAGCGATACCGTACGAGTGTAGATTCACTTTGTGTCTTTCAACTGAGCCTCCAGGCTCTTTCTGAGAAGCCAGCCTTCAGCGTGGCCTTCTCCCGAAGAGTCCTCCCCTGGTTGATTCTCGAGTTGCTGGGCCTCCCCACAGATGAGACGGCACCGGACCACCTTCTGAATCCTCCCTCCAGTTACTTCGCCTCGGCTAGCCAGCCCCGAGACTCAGAATTGGATGGATCCACACCTCAGGCCATGAGAGCCATGGGAGCTGGCCAGGAGGATCAGGACCAAACAGACAGAAAGATCTTCTGGCCCGGAACCCAGAAGCACATGATGTCAGTACCTTAAGTACCCTCTCCCAGAGTACACAGTAGGATGACACTCCCACCTGTGGCCAAGCATAACACAGTGCAATCCAGCCAGACTGGCACTGAAATCATAATTTGGTATAATTAAAATCAAAACCAAACTGCTGTTCTAGGAACTTTAAATAGAGAAAAACACATAACGCGTGCTCTTCAGGAGCGCTACACATTATTTAAAATAAGTCCTCCTGTGGATTCCTGCTGCAAGTATATTGTGAATATCTGCAGAAGGAGAGATCTTTTTGCCTATGTGTCTGAGCCCTAGAGCCAGACATTGAAGCCAAGGAAGTTGTAGTCAACCTGATGCCTATTGTTTGTGCCACCATCTGCCTCACAATTAGAGCAATGGGACCATCCAAAAAAAAGGTATGAATCAGTTTATAGTGGCACCAGGGTCTTACTGCTGCATGCTTTCACCACCCCCCATAATGCACTGCTGTATAATGATTGGCCAAAGCATGCACCTGACCAGCATGCTTTGGCCAATCACAGCACGCTCTGCTAATTGGCCAAAGGCAGGGTGCCTTTGGCCAATTATGGCTCAGGGGGACTAAGTCCATGCCCCATAGTATATAAGGCTGCTTACACGGCGGCTGTGTGTAGTGTTGTTGGCATGGACAGATAGCTTGATATACATTAACCCATTCCCACTGAGCGTATGCAGATGTGCGCATTCAGCTTTCGGGGGTTTTACCGGGATGATGCGTTTTTTAGAGCGGGCGATCAGCTTTCCGATGATAACAACCGATGTGGTTAAAAGCCGCTTGGCTGTTATCCCGGAGGAGCAGGAGGGGACGTCCCCCCTCCCGCCGCTCTTCCCGGTTCTCTCAGTGGCACCGGAGAGCCGATCGATGATCCGGCTCTTCCGGCGGCTAGTGACAGAGTGGAACGAAGCCAGAAACTGCTTCGTTCCAGTCTCCTTGATGTAAACACGGAAACGACGTCACAACGCCACTTCCTGTTTACTCGGCTGCCAATGGTGCCAAATTTTAAAAAATATACAGTATTCAGAATCGCTGTTTTCAGTGATCTGAATACTTTCAAGTGTGTCTTGACCCCCGATCCCACCATAAAGAGTACCTGTCACCACCTATTACTATCACAAGGGATGTTTACATTCCTTGTGACAGCAATAAACGTTATAATTTTTTTTTTTTTAAAACACAATTTAATAATATAATAATTAATAAAAGACATAAGAAAAAAAAATTCAAATCGCCCCCTGTCACTGCGAGCTCGCCCAGCAAAGGAAACGCATACAGAAGTCATGCCCGCATATGTAAACAGTGTTCAAATCACACATATGAGCTATCACCATGATCGTCAGAGCGAGAGCAATAATTCTAGCACTAGACCTCCTTTGTAACTCTAACCCGATAACCGCAAAAAAAATTAAATCGTCGCCTATGGAGATTTTTAGGTACTAAAGTTTGTCGCCATTCCACGAGTGCGTGCAATTATAAAGTGTGACATGTTTGGTATCTATTTACTCGGCGTAACATCATCTTTCACATTATACAAAAAAAAATTGGGATAACTATACTGTTTTGTTTTTTTTTAATTTATGAAAATGTCCCTTTTCCCAAAAAATTGCGTTTAAAACACCGCTGCACAAATACCGTGTGGCATAAAATATTGCAACAATCACCATTTTATTTTCTAGATTCTCTGCTAAATATATATATATATATATATATATATATATATAAAATGTTTGGGGGTTCTAAGTAATTTTCTAGCAAAAAATAGGGATTTTAACTTGTAAACACCAAATGTCAGAAATAGGCTTAGTCATGAAAGGGTTAAGCAGGCAGGTTATTCAGTCAGTGGCAGTGTATTTACATATGCAGTCTCATATATATATATATATATATATATATATATATATATATATATATATATATATATATATTTATATACATATTTACACATTATGGTTGCATATACCAAAGAATTTCATTGCTATAAGCAACCATTTTTACTGAATAAAACTGGTTCATTTAGTGTCTTTTGTTGTGTTTAGCTGTGATTGGTCACAGCTAATCACATGATACAGATAGGCTGTGATTGGCCTGTCTGTACCTTGTGTTCACTGTGACCAATCACAGCTAACAACACAATTGTACACAAAGGATGGCATGAAAGGAAGCCATCCATTGTTTACAACTGTCATGTGATCCGCTGTGATTGGTGACACTGGCAGAAAGCCGGTACAATGATCAATAGACACAGATCATGCCACTGCACAGCCCCATTCTCCCGTAACGTCCACCTGGCAATCATTTTACTATAGGCCAGGCGGGAAGATGTTAATACAACTGAAGGTAAAAAAAAAAAAACGAGAAGGAACTATAAATTCATCATCAATGCATTTCATGAACCAAGTGTCTATTTTTTTTTTGGGCGGATGCAGATGGTGGGTATCTATAATATCATATTAGTACAAAACACACATATAGTATGTAGCGGATGACAAATGTCATACGCATGTAAATTTAGTTTTTGGTCTCAGGACAATAAAGGTTCTGAGGGTTAATTGTGTAGGTAGGCCTTAACACCAGTCTGGCGTGGTCATGTGAACGGTGAGGTGCACATGACAGGCCAGAACCAGGTCTGGTTGGATGCTTAGGTATCGGCCCTCTCGGAGCCAATCAGTGGGAGTTCCGGGGCCCGCTGAGGAGTCTGAGAAGGGGTACTTAAGGCGGTGTGGGTCACGTGTTCGAGGTTCCGGAGTTGTTTGTGAGACCCGTGTGGTCTGTTCTGGTTCCAGGACCGGGGTAGCCCTGTGAGGGGTCCCGGTCACGGGGGGGGTTCGACACCCTGCAACATGTTCCTGTCAGTGGCCCCTGATAGACCTGTCTGGTCTGGGGTAGGGATCCGTATGTTCCCGAGTCTCGGACCCGGCTGGTCCGAGGCACAGTAACTGAGGGAGGATTCAAAGTGTCCGGGTGTGCTTTCGGCTTGGAGGGACACCGCAGCTTGTGGAAGTGACCGGGGGAGGACTCTTCGAAGGAGGGCCGGCAAGTGGCATCCTGGGAAGTGCCTGGTTACTGAGTTGAGAAGGACATTTACGTATTCACACTTTTCCAGTACCATTGAGGAGACGGGAAACGTTCCAGGTACGGAGGAAGAAGGTTCCTATTCCCCCTTAGTTGATTGTTCAAGTTTGAGTCAACGTGCTGACTGCCATGATCTCTGGCTAGAGATCTGTTCAGCCTTGAAGTACCCAGCTGCGAGTGGCTACTCTCTGGGTGGAAATAGAGACTTTGCTAGGCCTGCAGTTCAAGGTGCCTGAGTTCTTCACCCGTGCCCTCTGTTCCCTAAGAGACTGTGTTATTTGAAAGTTCTTACTGCAAAATAAACCTTTTGAAAAAGGACTTCATCTGTGTCAGAAGTGGAAGAGCAGGCCAAGAGAAGGTAACTGGTAAGCTCATAAAGTCAAGGCCACCCTGCAATGGGTTATGGCCGCTACAAGTACAAAACACATGTATGGTCTTTTTTTATATTGTGTTTTATTTCATATTGTAGAGTAGGGACTGAGCCGAACACCCCCCTGTTCGGTTCGCACCAGAACCTGCGAACAGACCTAAACTTCGTGTGAACTTTAGAACCCATTAAAGTCTATGGGACTCGAACGTTCACAATCTAAAGTGCTAATTTTAAAGGGTAATATGCAAGTTACTGTCCTAAAAAGTGTTTGGGGACCCGGGTCCTGCCCCAGGGGACATGTATCAATGCAAAAAAAAGTTTTAAAAACGGCCGTTTTTTAAGGAGCAGTGATTTTAATAATGATTAAAATGAAACAATAAAAGTGTAATATTCCTTTACATTTCGTAGCTGGGGGGTATCTATAGTATGCCTGTGAAGGGGCGCATGTTTCTGGTGCTTAGAACTGTCCCTGCACAAAGTGTCATTTGTGCAGGAAAAAAAGTCTTTTAAAATCACTTGCGGCTAAATTGTCGGCTCCCCGTAATACAGAGAACATTCAATGAGTGTTCTCTGTATTAGCCGACAATTCATTCATTCATTGATAAAAAAAAAAAAAAAAAAGCGTGGGGGTTCCCCTAAATTCAATTACCAGGCCCTTCAGGTCTGACATGGATATTAAGGGGAACCCCGTGTCAAATAAAAAAAATAAAATTGACGTGGGGGTCCCCCTAAATATCCATACCAGACCCTTCAGGTCTGATATGGATATTAAGGGGAACCCCGCATCAAATTAAAAAAAAATTGACGTGGGGGCCCCCCTAAAAATCCATACCAGACCCTATATCCGAGCACGCAACCAACTTTCTTTGTGAAATGGTAGGGGTACTTTTGTACCCCCTTACCATTTCAAACAGGGGGGGGGGCGGGATCTGAGGGTCCCCTTGTTAAAGGGGGCTTCCAGATTCTGATAAGCCCCCCGCCCGCAGACCCTCACAACCACCAGCCAGGGTTGTTAGGATGAGGCCCTTGTCCTCATCAACATGGGGACAAGGTGCTTTGAGGGGTCACAGACCCCCAAAGCATCCTCCCAATGTTGAGGGTATGTGGCCTGGTACGGTTCAGGAGGGAGGGGGGCCGCTCTCTCGTCCCCCCCTCTTTTTCTGCGGCCTGCCAGGTTGCGTGCTCGGATAAAGGGTCTGGTATGGATTTTTAGGGGGACCCCCACGTCAATTTTTTTTTAAATTTGATGCGGGGTTCCCCTTAATATCCATATCAGACCTGAAGGGTCTGGTATGGATATTTAGGGGGACCCCCACGTCAATTTTTTTAAAAATTTGACACGGGGTTCCCCTTAATATCCATGTCAGACCTGAAGGGCCTGGTAATTGAATTTAGGGGAACCCCCACGCTTTTTTTTTTTCTTTTTTTTAATCATTGAATGAATGAATTGTCGGCTAATACAGAGAACACTCATTGAATGTTCTCTGTATTACGGGGAGCCGACAATTTAGCCGCAAGTGATTTTAAAAGACTTTTTTTTCCTGCACAAATGACACTTTTTGCAGGGACAGTTCTAAGCACCAGAAACATGCGCCCCTTCACAGGCATACTATAGATACCCCCCAGCTATGAAATTTAAAGGAATATTACACTTTTATTGTTTCACTTTAATCATTATTAAAATCACTGCTCCTGAAAAAACGGCCGTTTTTAAAACTTTTTTTTGCATTGATCCATGTTCCCTGGGGCAGGACCCAGGTCCCCAAACACTTTTTAGGACAGTAACTTGCATATTACCCTTTAAAATTAGCACTTTAGATTTCTCCCATAGACTTGTATAGGGTGTTCTGGCTTTTCGAATTTGCTGCGAACAGCCCAAATTGTTCACTGTTCGCTGAACAGGCGAACAGGCAATGTTCGAGTCGAACATGAGTTCGACTCGAACTCGAAGCTCATCCCTATTGTAGAGTGATATGCATTTACATATGTAAAGCTTAATGCAAAGCTAGACCCTTATTTTAAAACCATGATTTGCATATGCAGGACTCAAATCTTCTAAACTCAGTGGGGAAGAAATATAAAGGATAAGGAGGGATAGCTTACCTCCACTTAGATGGATATTTGTTTTAGTAGAAAACTCAGAATATCCATTAACAATCTACTAAGCCAGCTCATCTTTAACATGTAACAAAGAATAAAACAAGCACTTATCTAGACACCATACCTATCTTTTGTTGGAGATGACAGTTTAGATCTACATGAACATGCTTTCATATGAGATAGCTTCAAGGATAAGTGTTTTCAAGTCAGTATCATGAAAGAATATTCAAAAAACTCATAGACCACACATGTCTTATGTCTTATCATACCTATTTACCAATACCTATCATTGATGAATCTCAGACAGCTTCGAAACTGTGCCCATACACCTTAATCAGATTTAAAGACATACTCAAATTAGTCCACTGAGTCCATTTGCCTATTACCCATTATTATCCGTAAACATGGATGACAGTGTCATATTTAGTGACATGGATGCAGAGGCCACCAACATCCTTTACCACATTGCTTGCATCACCCTATGCTATGGCCTAAGAATAAATGCAGATAAGACCAAAGTGATCACCACAGATGGATCACAGACCAATGTTATCCTCAATGGAATCCAAATTGTACAGGTCAATAATTTAAATACCTGGGATCATTGGTGCAGGAGAAGAAGGCGCCATCCAGCATCCAAGTCCACAACTGGACTGCCCAGGCAACAGTAGAAGTCGTCTCAGTTAAATGGTGCCTCTGGAAGAAGGTTAACATTTCCACCAACACTGTGTTATCCTTCCTAACACTGAAGTAGCCAATTTAACTGGACCAAAACCTGACATGAAAAAGCTTCCAAATGTGTTGCCTGGAACAGATTTTGGCAGTCTCTTTTTGTGGTCTCCATTGGAACATGACTATTTAGAGAAGTTGTGAGCATCAACCTTCAGTCAAAGAACAAATCTGAAAATGCAAACTGTTTTGGTCACCAGTCAGCTGCCATACCAACTCCTCTTTTGAGAAGAAGGTTCAACAAGCAGCACTGAAGAAAATGTGGGTCAAGAAAGACCTAAGGAACCAATGACTGACTATCGTCATGGCCAGAATTACATAGTTACATAGTTAGGTTGAAAAAAGACACAAGTCCATCCAGTTCAACCACATAAATGATCACCAATGGTGGAAGCATATTGTGAGCAACACATGGAATGCAACAGCACCTACAGCAGTGTATTGGTTGAGAGGACAACCTGCTCCCTAATCACCAGCAAAGGATTCAAGAAGAAAAGTAACTGTAAATAATCAGAATCACTAACCTTAAATGGGGAGCAAAAGATCCCTAGTATCAGTGATGTCTCCCAGATTAGTTACCAACAGTGTCCATAAAGGTGTCCACATATGGCGCTATATATGGGATCAATGTACTCCATCAATTGCATAAAAAGTTTAAAACTACAAGTTCAAAGGTACAATAATGGCACCTTACCAAAACCTCTGAGTGTAACCTCACAATAACCTGATCCAAGTCTCCACTGCAATAAACAGACACCTGGGAGCACGCTCTATTTTACGTGTATATCCCACCATGCCGACTGGCAAGGTTACACTTGAAAGTATATCTGAACCCAAGAAAAAAAAATGTAGTGTTGCAACTTACCCACCTGTAGATGTGATGGCTGAGACAGATTTTGGGTATCTCTCTTTGTGGTCTCTATTGGGACATGACAATTCAGACAAGTTGCGACCATCGACCTTCAGTCAAAGAACAAATCCAAAAGCATGGACTTGCTACTATTTCAGGCTGTTTTACCTTTATTTTTACAACGTGATCTTATCAGAAACACACTTCCTGCCCAAGAGCGAGCATGCTCAATTACTGTACTGTAGGGGAATCGCTCTGTAGAATCAATAAAAACATTTTTAATGGTATATTTGACAAACCGACCAGCGGTAAATAAGCAAAGTTCATTGTTAGGGGTTATAACCATTATTCTGTGAGTTGCTATTTGCCCTTTTACTAATAAACAACATTTTAAACTACACTTAGATGTTTTATATGTAGCACTGACCCCCGAAGTAGCTGCTGGTTTGATTGGGCTTACCGTTACCTTTTTCTCCTCGATTTGTGTCTAGGGGTTCCCGTGGTAGATGGCCCAGTAACTTTAGAGACTGACGACAGATCCGCATAAAGGGATTTTTATTTGCAAAAAACATAGACAGCAAACAGTCTCTTAAGATAGGATCAGAGGCTTAGGAAGGAAGTTCAGGTACTCTTAGTGTCAAAGTCAATGATGAAGGACTTTCTTACTTTGACTACATCTAGAGAATAGCCATTCACAACTGGATGTTCACTCAGGTTGGATAGTCCCTCTCTCACAAGGCCTAGCAGCCAACAAGGGGCTTTACTCAGGAACAAGTCTCTGCCACAGAGGTTGTTGTAGAACATACAGGAATACGTCTCTGCCACAGACGATGTTGTAGAACATTCAGGAAACTACAACTTGTGGAACACTCGTATGATTCCTGGATCTTTCAGCCAGCTTCGCGATACCAAGGAGACAGGATTCACTTAGGTACTTCAGCCCTTCCAGGCTCTTGCTAAGAAGCCAACTCTTACGTGGCCTTCTTCTGAAGAGTCCTCCCCTGGATAGCTACGAAGTTACTGGGCCTCTCCAACTACCGGAGACGGCACCGGACCACCTCGGAATCCTTCTTTAGTTTCCTTGCTTGGGGGTAGCCAGCCCCGAGACAATAAGTTAGGTGGATCCACACCCCAGGCCATAGCCTTCCTGGGGCCTGGTCAGAAGGACCAGGACCATGGAGTCAGAACATACTTCTGGACCGGAACCCCCGAACCACGTGACATCCGCATCTTAAGTACCCTCTCCCAGAAGGCACAGCAAGAGTGACACTCCCACTGGGCGGGCTCCGAGAGAAAGTAAACTTAAAGCACCCAACCAGACTGTGGTTCCATGCCTGCCAGAAGAGACGGTGCCCCTTGTGGCCAGGCTGAACATTCTATAGTCCAGTCAGACTGATGTTGAGGTCCAAATTTAGAACAATTGTACCCAAACCAAACTGCAGTTCAGGTGTAACCTTAACTTTCGAAAACATAGAGCATGCTTTTCAGGAACCATCGCTACACACTTCCCCTGCCAATTTAGACAATGTCCTCATCGTCTGGGAAGGACAGGAAAAAACCCAGAGACAAAAACAGCTCTATTAAAAATGGAGTACATGAACTTTGGGGTAAGGATGGGGAAAGGGAAAAAACAATAAAACTTTAAATATCATTGGAACATTGTTCAGTAATAGGGATGAGCTTCGTGTTCGAGTCGAACATACGTTGACTGTGACCCCGCATGCTTGGCCAATCGCAGCGCCAGCAGCGAGGAGAGCCATGATTGGCCACAGGCAGGATGCCTGTGGCCAATCATAGCTCAGGCTGTGTAGTGCACGCCCCACACTATATAAGGCCGCCAGCGCGGCGGCCTTGTGTAGTGTTTTGGCGTCTGAAGCAGTGGGTGTTCTGTGTACCTTCAACACAGTACACACCGATCGTTTTCGGCCGATTTTCGATCTTGCTGTTGTGTAGTGGTTGTTGTCTGCGTGCCCTGACCGCAGTATACACCGCTATATTCACCTCACCTATATAGCTAGTGATCTATCTTTTATAATAGAGCTTGCAGTCAGTAGTGTTAGGAGCTTGCGCGTGCTGTCTGCGTGCTCTGTATCCAGTACATACCGCTATATCCACCTACATAGCTCTTCTCTATTTGAGCCCACTTGCCATCTGCAGGAGTTATTGGAAGTTGTGTGTGCCTCCAGCACAGCACAGTATACATCTGTATATACCCCTTTATCTCTGGTGTTCTATAATAAAGGCATCTGCAGGAGTTAGTGGGTGTTCTGTGTACCTTCAACACAGTACACACCGATCGTTTTCGGACGATTTTCGATCTTACTGTTGTGTAGTGGTTGTTGTCTGCGTGCCCTGACCGCAGTATACACTGCTATATTCACCTCACCTATATAGCTAGTGATCTATCTTTTATAATAGAGCTTGCAGTCAGTAGTGTTAGGAGCTTGTGCGCGCTGTCTGCGTGCTCTGTACCCAGTACTGCCCACTATATCCACCTACATAGCTGTTCTCTATTTGAGCCCACTTGCCATCTGCAGGAGTTATTGGAAGTTGTGTGTGCCTCCAGCACAGCACAGTATACATCTGTATATACCCCTTTATCTCTGGTGTTCTATAATAAAGGCATCTGCAGGAGTTAGTGGGTGTTGTGTGCCTCTAGCACAATATACACTACCCAACTGCTTTTTTACCCAACTCCCTTCAGGCCATTACCATGTCTGGAAGGCCAGCAAGGAGAGGCAGACAGGCGCGAGCCGATAAAAGAGGGCAAGCAGCCTCTGCGTCTAGAGACAACAGTGCTGGTCGTGGACGCGGTGCATTGTCATCAGCAAGTGGCCATGGGACACGCTTGTCCTTCTTTTCGGCAGCTGGACATGTTGAGCCGCAACATGCCAACGACTTGGTAGAGTGGATGACCAAGCCCTCTTCATCCTCCTCATCCTCTCTCACCCAGTCTCAGGGTACTAGCAAAGCAGCTGCAAACGCATCGTCTTCCCTCCTCTCAATGTCATCATCAGTGACTCCTTCCCTAGACCCACCACGTCCTCCTGAGGAGTCTCCTGAACTCTTTGAGCACAGTGTTGGGTACATGCTCCAGGAGGATGCCCAGTGTTTTGTAGCCTCTGATGATGACACTCAGCTAGAGGAAGGCAGTAGCGTGAATGCAGAGAGAGGGGATGCTCAAGAAGGACAGCAATCTGGCAGTCATGTTCCACAAGCTGCAGCATACTGCCAGGTTTGCTACAACGATGAAGAGGGAGGGGATGATGAGGGCACTGACTCCACGTGGGTGCCTGGTAGGAGAGAGGAGGAGGAGGAGGAGGCACATGTCCAACGAGGCAGGATGCCCTCCGGGGGCCAGCTTAGGGGCAGCACACCGACTGAATCACACCGCAGAGCTCCGCCTGTGCAGGGAGCTGCCTCTGCACATTATTCTAAAAGTTCTTTGGTGTGGGCCTTTTTTGAGACGAGTGCATCAGATCACACCGCTGCTATTTGCAACATATGTCTCAAGCGTATCTCGCGTGGCCAAAACATCAGCCGCTTGGGCACCACATGCTTGACCAGACATATGTTGACCTGCCATGCAGCTCGTTGGCAAGCGTACCTCAAAGACCCACACCAAAGAACAAAGCGGACCTCTCCTTGCTCCTCATCAGCTGGCATCTCCAACCCCACTAGACCTTCAGTCCTCTCTGAAACCTGCTCTGAGAGGAATGAAGGTGTAGAATTAGGTGTGTCACAGCCAAGTGTTTCCGGGCACTCTGCTAGCAGTACCCCCATGTCCGATTATAGCAGGCAAATGTCCCTGCCCCAGCTGCTGGACCGGCGAAAGAAGTTCACTCCCAGCCATCCACATGCCCAGCGGTTGAATGCTAGCTTGGCTAAATTGCTAGCACTTCAACTGCTGCCTTTTCAGTTGGTAGACTCGGCCCCCTTCCGTGAGTTTGTACAATGTGCGGTTCCTCAGTGGCAGGTCCCCAAACGCCACTTTTTCTCACGGAAGGCGATTCCGGCTCTCTACCGGCACGTGGAAGGCAATGTCCTTGCCTCGCTGGACAGGGCGGTCAGCGGTAAGGTGCATATTACCGCTGACTCATGGTCCAGCAGACATGGACAGGGACGTTACCTGTCTTTCACGGCCCATTGGGTCACTCTTCTGGCAGCTGGGAAGGATGCAGGACAAGGTGCAGTAGTGTTGGAGGTTGTTCCGCCACCACGCCTCCAAAATGCTACTATTGGTTGTGACACACCTCTCTCCTCCACCCCCTCCTCTTCTTCTTCCTCCATGGCCTCTTCCAGTGCTCTGTCCTCAGAACCAGCGGTGCTCCGTAGGCGTTCCAGGGGCTACGCAAGTACGCAGGCAAAACGATGCCATGCCGTGCTTGCGCTGGTTTGTTTGGGGGACAGGAGCCACACTGGGGCGGATGTTTTGTCAGCTCTGCAGGGGCAGGCCGAGAGGTGGTTGACGCCACGCCAGCTTAAGCCAGGAATGGTGGTTTGCGACAATGGCACCAACCTCCTCTCCGCCCTCCAACAGGGACAACTGACCCATGTGCCCTGTGTAGCTCACGTCCTTAACCTGGTGGTGCAGCGGTTCTTGGGCAGGTACCCCGGCTTACAGGATGTCCTGAAGCAGGCCAGGAAAGTCTGTGTGCATTTCCGCCGATCATTTAATGCCTGTGCTCGGCTGGCTGAGCTCCAAAAGGAGTTGAACCTGCCCAAGAACCGCCTTATATGTGACATGCCCACCAGATGGAACTCAACATTGGCCATGCTGCAGCGGCTGCACACGCAGCAGAGGGCCATCAATGAGTACCTGTGCGACTACGGCACCAGGACAGGGTCAGGGGAGCTCGGTTTTTTCTCACCACGCCAGTGGGGCATGATCAGGGATGCATGCACTGTCCTGTCACCGTTTGAGGAGGCCACAAGGATGGTGAGCAGTGACAGTGCATGCATCAGTGACACTGTACCTCTTGTCCACCTCTTGGAGCATACGCTGCATGGAATAATGGACAGGGCACTTGAGGCAGAACAGAGGCAGGAAGAGGAGGACTTCCTTGCCTCTCAAGGCCCCCTTTATCCAGACAGTGTTCCTGCTGAGCCACCCATCACACAGGGAGAGGATGAGGAGGAGGAAGAGGAGGAGGAGGATGATTGTGTCAGCATGGAGGTGGAGGCTGGCACTCAGCATCAGCATCAGCAGCAGCAGCAGCAGTCTTGTAGGGATGATTTACAGTCCCAAGAAACACGTGGACTTGTACGTGGCTGGGAGGAGGTAGCTGCGGATCATGTTGTCCTTAGTGACCCAGAGGACTCCGGACCGAATGCCTCAGCTAACCTACGCTGCATGGCCTCCCTGATCCTGCAAAGCCTGCGGAAGGATCCTCGTATTCTTCGGATCAAGGAGAGGGACCATTACTGGCTGGCCACTCTCCTTGATCCACGGTACAAGGGTAAGGTTGCCGACCTTATCTTGCCATCGCAGAGGGAGCAGAGGATGAGACATCTCCGGGAGGCCTTGCAGAAAGGTCTGTGCAACGCGTTCCCAGAGACTGGGAGGTTACAAACTCCTGGTCCTGGACAACGTGTTGCTGAGGCATCGGTCAGAAGGAGCGGTGGAGAAGGTGGCCGTCTGACTGATGCTTTCAGACAATTTTTTAGTCCGCAGCCCCAAGGTATGATTGGTTCCAGCACCCATCGCCAGCGTCTGATTTACATGGTGCAGGAATACCTAGGGCAAGGTCAGACTTGGACACCTTTCCCACCGAAAATCCTCTGGCTTACTGGGTCTTGAGGATGGATCACTGGGCAGAGCTTGCACAGTATGCAATTGAGCTACTGGCCTGTCCTGCATCCAGCGTTCTTTCGGAACGCACCTTCAGTGCTGTGGTGGCTTTGTTACCGATCACAGGGTGCGCCTGTCCACCGAATCAGTTGATCGACTGACCTTCATCAAGATGAATCTGTCTTGGATCACCCACAGCTACCAAGCACCTGAAGCTGATGTAACAGAATAATTTTTTTTTAAATATCACATCCCTTCAAGACTGCCTATGCTGATGCTGAGTGACTGTCCTGTTATGTTGATTGTCTATCCTCTTCCTCCTCCGCTGATATGTTGGAAGAACATTTCTGGTTCTGGTTGATGCCATCAGCCCAATTTTTCTGCCCCTGTTTAACAGGGGCGTTTAAGTACAATTTTTGATGCAATGCTTTGCAGCAGGGCTAATTCCTGCAATCAAACAAGAGTATATGGGAGAGGTTGCAGTGTGGTGGCACCAACACCAGTGCCTAAGGCCCAATTTTTCTGCCCCTGTTTAACAGGGGCGTTTAATTACAATTTTTGATGCAATGCTTTGCAGCAGGGCTAATTCCTGCAATAAAACTAGAGTATATGGCAGAGGTTGCAGTGTGGTGGCACCAGCACCAGTGCCTAAGGCCCAATTTTTCTGCCCCTGTTTAACAGGGGCGTTTAATTACAATTTTTGATGCAATGCTTTGCAGCAGGGCTAATTCCTGCAATAAAACTAGAGTATATGGCAGAGGTTGCAGTGTGGTGGCACCAGCACCAGTGCCTAAGGACCAATTTTTCTGCTCCTGTTTAACAGGGGCGTTTAAGTACAATTTTTGATGCAATGCTTTGCAGCAGGGCTAATTCCTGCAATAAAACTAGAGTATATGGGAGAGGTTGCAGTGTAGTGGCACCAGCAGCAGTGCCTAAGGCCACATTTTTCTGCCCCTGTTTAACAGGGACATGTAATTACAATTCTTGATATAATATTTCACAGGAGGGCCCCTTCCTGTGCCCACCCAGAGTAACGGTGAGGACTTATAGTGTTGTGGCACCAGCACCACAACCACCAAAGGTAATTTTTTCTACCACTGTTCAACAATGGCATGTAATTACAATTCTTGATATAATCGTTCACAGCAGGGCGCTCCAGCGCCCACCAAGAGTCACTTTGAGGGCTTACATTGTTGTGGCAAAACCAACACCTTGTTCTGCCATTTCTGCAGAGCATATAGGGCAGGCCCCTACTTTCAAACATCCAATTTACAAACATCTCCTACTTGCAAACGGAAGGAGACAACAGCAAGTGAGATGAAAAAAGATGGACGACAAAACAAATTATACAGGGGTGATAACCCTTCCCTATGTTTTCCAAAAAGCTTAAAAATAGTTTTTTTGACTGGAGCTACACTTTAAAAATGTACCAGTTGAAAATTACAAACAGATTCAACTTAACACAACAAACCTACACAGTCCCTGTCTTGTTTGCACCGCCTGTATACTGCTGTTCTGAGTATATAGGGCCTGGGGGCCACACGCATTTCCTTTTTTTAATATAGGTACGGGGTTCCCCTTAATATGCGTACAAGACCTAAAGGGGCTGGTAATGGGCAGGGGGGGCTACCCATGCCATTTTTCTCAATGATTTTCAACCATATTGCAGGAACTAGATATAACATTAAAACCGCAAGCAGTTTTAAATGGTGTTATTTCCGTTTAATGTCATTTTGTGCAGGGACTGTTCTAAACACGGGAAACACGTGGCACTTCACAGGCATACTACAGACACCCCCCAGGCACCATATTTAAAGGAATATTTCACTTTTTTTTTCACTTTAATCGTCATTAAAATCAGTGCTCCCGCCAAAACGGCCATTTTTAAAAACATTTTAGGCATTGACTCATGTCCCCTGGGGCAGGAGCCAGGTCCCCAAACCCTTTTTAGGACAGTATCTTGCATATTAGCCGTTAAAATTAGCACTTTTCATTTCGAACGTTCGAGTCCCATAGACTTCAATGGGGTTGAAAAAGTTCGTTCGAATTTGGGGTCCGTTCGAAAGTTCTGGTGCGAACCGAACCGGGGGGTGTTCGGCTCATCCCTAGCTGCAAGCATCCAACAAACTGTTCATACAGCTCCGGTGAAAAGGCCTTCTTGCGAAGCGACTTTGGTACTTTTTAGTAATTCCAGACATCGTCCTCGTACCGTGCCTCATGGTTCTCCTCAATGACATCCATATTGTCCCTCGGGACATAAGGGAATTCCAGCCCGTATTTGTTTGCTACCCTTTTATTAAGGGGCTGCTGCAACCTCGCAAGCCTTGGCAGTGCGCAGGCACTTCCCTCCCCGGGAGGTATGCAGGAGTTTGGGGACCTTTGCACCAGTGCGGCAGAGTCCTTTTGAAGGGTGGGCAAATTCACGGGTTTAGGGAGAGTCACATTCACCGTGATGGGGTTTTCCGCACTCTGCGTTTCACCCCCTGAAGTTAGGGATAAGCAGCCCAAAACATCTGTACAAGTGGCGGCTACATCATCCCCTTTGGCCCATAACAACTCCTGGGACAGTGTTTCAAAAATGTAATCGTCCCCAGTATCTGACAAGGACTCTAACTCTGAGTCCCGGTACTCCTCTGCCGGTAAATAATTCACCAAAGTTTTACTTACAGTCTGACTTTTCCCCGAAGCAACTTTCTTCCACCGATTAGGTCCAGCCGGACTCGGTAGCGGTCTTCCGTTGCGACTCCAGGAGTATTTTACATGCCCCCCTTTTTTCCAAAGAAGGCAGGGTGGCTTCAGTAATGGTGGTTGAAACAGTGTTCATCTGCGCAAAAGTGGTCTCTCTGGCAGTGGCAGAAGTAGCAGCATCTCTCTCAGGGGTGTCAGCAACAACAGGTATTACCGCTGTGGAAGGCCTCACTGACGGAGCGAAAATGGCCCACTCCTTGGTTGTCACGCCCGTGGCCTAGTCCTCGCAGTAGGCCCTTGGTAGCGCGATTGACTGCTCGACTTTAAAGAAGTATTCCCCACAGGCAGGACAGAGGACAAATGGCTGGGGGTTCACGAACAGTCCTTCACACTTTCCGCATAGCATCCCCAGGGCCCAGGGCTGGACTGGGACAGAAATTTGGCCCTGGACTTCATCCAGACCAGCCCACTTACATTTTGAGTGTCCCATCAGCACTCCCTTACATCAGAGTGTCCCATTACCAGCCCCCTTACAACAGAGTGTCCCATCACCAGCCCCCTTACAACAGAGTGTCCCATCACCAGCCCCCTTACAACAGAGTGTCCCATCACCACCCCCTTACATCAGAGTGTCCCATCACCAGCCCCCTTACAACAGAGTGTCCCATCACCAGCCCCCTTACAACAGAGTGTCCCATCACCAGCCCCCTTACAACAGAGTGTCCCATCAGCAGCCCCCTTACATCAGTGTCCCATAACCAGCCCCCTTACAACAGAGTGTCCCATCACCAGCCCCCTTACAACAGAGTGTACCATCAGCAGCCCCCTTACATCAGTGTCCCATAACCAGCCCCCTTACATCAGAGTGGCCCACTGAGCCATCGGCCCACCGGGAAACTCCTGGTAGTCCCGATGGCCAGTACATGCCTGCCAGGGCCTCAACATCTCTTGATGCGTACAGGACGAACCGCCCTTGAGGGGCCAGGCGAATCCCTGTATCAGTAAGTAGCTACCGGGAGTCTTGCACCCATCAGACCTTCTCCTGATGGCATACGGGGTCCCATGCTGGGTGGCATTCCCTGAGCTCGGAACATTTTTGTGTTAAAAGTCTCTTTCTTCCGCGTCCACACAAATCAACCTGCTTCTTCCTCTCCCGAAACACACTCACGCGGTGCCTCGTGCAGGGAAGCAAAACAGGCTAGACTGCTCCCACTGGTTCCTTCGGCTGCGCAACTTGTGGGCTTTTTCCATGCTCCTCCCACGCTTACACACCAACAGTGGAAGTCCATCATTACACAAGAACAGTCTCACTGTGGGCACAGGTGGGCACAGCCTCACTGTGCCCACCAATGCAGCCTCACTGTGTCCATCAAATGCAGCCTCACTGTGCCGTGAATGCAGTCTCACTGTGCCCATCATTGCAGCCCCTCCTGTGCCCCATGTGCCAGTCTGCAGTCCCTGTCTGTGGGAAAGTGTGCTGTTGATGCTAGGTACGGTACCTTGCATGCCAGCAGGATATCCATGATGGCCAGCAGCAGGCAGGGTCTGTTCTCGTTTTGGATGGGGACGGTGCTCCTTCCAGAGGATGTGTTTTCTGTGAGGTAGAGTGGTCCCTGGCCATCTGCACCTTCAGAACAGGGGGTGAGAGCACGGGGGGGAGTGGAGAGCACTGGGATGGCCGATAGAGAAGGATGGGGAGAGCTGGAGAGCAGGGGGGGCAGCAAGAACAGGAGAGGAGAGAACTGTGGGGAGTGGAGAGCACTAGGGGGGAGAACAGGGAGGGAAAGCACTGGGGGGGTGAACGGGGGGGAGTGGAGAGCACTGGGATGATGGCTACAGAAGGATAGGGAGAGCTGGAGAGCAGGGGGGCAGCAAGAACAGGGGAGGAGACAACTGAGGGGGGGGCAGGAGAGTGTGGTGGTGGCGGAGAGCACTGGGGGGGGGGGGGGGGGGCAGGGAGCACAAGGAGAACTAGGTAAAATAAGTTGGATAGGAGAATCAGTAGGGGGGGCCCATGCAGCCCCCCCCCCCCATAGATCCTCCTATCCAGGCACTGTGGCACACAGGGCAGGCTGTACGGGTGGCATCTCCTCCTATGGATCACAGCACTGGCTGGCTCTGTGTTCGGTAGCCGCTTTGTAACACAGTCCCTCCCCCCCCCAGACCGGCTCGTGTGATAGGCGGAACGTTGATTCTCTCTACTATCAAACGAGCAGGTCTGGGGGGGCCAGCGCTGTGATCCACCATAGGAGAGGGCGGAGGATGCAGCCGCAACTAAAAGCGGCCCCAGGGCAGGTGGCCTACCGGGAAATCTCTGAGTGTCCGGCCCTGAGACACAGAGAGCCGCCAGCGGACTCTGTAAAAAAAATGCAGCATGGCGGCGGCTACGGCAGACCAGATCCGGGGGGGGTACTTGACCCCCCTTGCCCCCTGCTGCAGACGCCCATGGGCGGGGACATCCCAAAGTCCAAAGAAGAGGTGACGGCGACAGAAGACCGGGCCACCGCTAGTAAAAGAGCTATAGGAAGAATGTGGAGGCCCGGCAAGAACCGAAGAGGGGGACAAGACCCCCGAAGAGGGGCACAAGACCCCCGAAGTCGGAAGAAGACCCCCGGACGGCAACAAAGAAGAAAGCCGGGCTCCTCCGCTAGTAGAAGAGCAGAAGATAGCGGAGGAGTCCGGCGAGAGGCCCCCCCAAGACGGAAGAAGACCCCCGGAGCTGTGCAATAAATTATTTTAAAACCTTGTGTTGTGATTTATTTAAATTTTTTTCACCAGGTGAATTGGTAGGGGTACATTGTACCCCATACTCATTCACATAGGGTGGGGGGCGCCCTTATTAAAGGGGGCTCCTGGATTCCGATAAGCCCCCCGCCCGCAGACCCCGACAACCAACGGCCAGGGCCCTTGTCCTCATCAACATGGGGACAAGGTGCTTTGGGGTGGGGGGGGGGCGCGCGGCCCCCCCCCTTCCCCAAGGCACCCCCCATGTTGAGGGCACGCGGCCAGGTACGGCTCAGGAGGGGGGGGCGGTCGCTCGCCCCCCCTTTCCTGGCCGGCCGGGTAGCGTGCTCGGACAAGGGTCTGTTGTGGACTTGGGGGGACCCCCACGCCGATTTTTTTCGGCGTTGGGGGTTCCCCTTTAAGTCCATACCAGGCGGCGGGGCCAGCGACGTCTCCTTTGCGGGCCCCGCCTACCTGAAGACGCGCTCGAAATGAGCGGACTTTCCTCCACGTGTGTGGGCGAGTCCGTTCATTTCTAAAGTACGGCGGACTTAGTACGGCGGCCTTAGTACGCCGTATTAGTCCGCTGAAAAAGTGCCGTGTGTGGGCAAGTAGCCCGTTCGAAAATTCCGACGGACAGTTTGGCGGATGTCCGCCAGACTAAGTACGTCGGACAGACGGCTACGTGTGTACGCGGCTTTAAGCTTACTAAATCCCATACAATCTGAATACACAATCCCTGTACACTGGGTTGCTGATGTGGGGGTGGGGGGGGGGTGTAGAGGTGATCGTCCAGTACTGGGTCCTGACCCCAGGGGCAGAGAAGAGATTCTTTATTTTACATGGGGCGTAGATGTAGCATTACAAGTACTGTGGGTCACAGCGTTTAAAGTTCCCTGGGCCCCATTCAATTAGCAGGACAGCCTGGGACAGATATTAAGTAACTGAGCTCCGAACAGTCTCTCCTGATCCTTACACTCTGTACTTACATACTCTTGAAACCTCTGCTGTGTACTTTACATACTCCTAATGCCGTGTACACACAAGCAAAATTTCTGACAGAAAAAGTCAGACGGGAGCTTCTCAACATATATTCCGATCGTGTGTATGCCCCATCCGACTTTTTACGTTGAAAATTCTGACGGACCTAGAAAGAGAACATGTTCTACATTTTTCCGACGGAACCAATTCCTATCGGGAAAACCGCTCGTCTGTATGCTGTTCTGACGTACCAAAAACGACGCATGCTCTGAAGCAAGTACGAGACAGAAGTTATTGGCTACTGGCTATTGAACTTCATTTTTCTATTCCTGTCGTACAAGTTGTACGTCACCGCGTTCTTGACGGTCGGACTTTGGTGTGACCGTGTTTATGCAAGACAGATTGAGCGGAATTCCGGTCGGAAAAAACGCTTGTGTGTACATGGCATTACACCTACAGACTATATGTAGGCTAAATTTTTAAGTCACACCCACAAATCACGACGGCATACCAAAAGTATTGGGACACATGCCTTTACACGCACATGAACTTTAATGGCATTCCAGTCTTAGTCCACAGGGTTCAATATTGAGTTGGCCCACCCTTTGCAGCTATAACAGTTTCAACTCTCAAGGCTGTCCATAAGGTTTAGGTGTGTGTCTATGGGAATGTTTGACCATTCTTCCAGAAGCGCATTTGTGTAGTCAGGCACTGATGTTGGACGAGAAGGCCTGTCTCGCAGTTTCCATTCTCATTCACCCCAAAGGTGTTCTATCGGGTTGAGGTCAGGACTATGCAGGCCAGTCAAATTCCTCCACCCCAAACTCGCTCTTTCATGTCTTTATGGACCTTGCTTTTTGCACTGGTCCAAATCATTTGGTGGAGAGGGGATAATGGTGTGGGGTTGTTTTTCAGGGGTTGGGCTTGGCCCCTTAGTTCCAGTGAAGGGAACGCCTAAGGCGTCAGCATACCAAGACATTTTGGTACAATTTCATGCTCTCAACTTTGTGGCAACAGGTTGGGGGTGGCCCCTTCCTGTTCCAACATGACTGCGGACCAGTGGACAAACAAAGTCCATAAAGACATGAAAGCATGAGTTTGCGGTGGAGGAATTTGACTGGCCTACACAGAGTCCTGACCTCAACCCGATACAACACCTTTGGTGTGAATGAGAGTGGAGACTGCAAGGCAGGCCTTCTCATCCAACGTACAACTTTGCTGAGGTCAGACAGTGGCTTATGGGAGCCATGATCCACGAAAAGTTCACCTCCATACTCCATACACTGAAATGCAAAATTTTAGAAATTTGGAACCCACTACCTACAATGATCATCTTAACTTGGGCCGCTCCTTACTCTCCATTTGATTGATTGGAAGGCCTGTCTCTGTACTGTGTGTGAAGGTAAGTAGGTTGCACTTCTTGGGATGGACACTAGTTCGCTCCCGGAGACTGACAGAGACAGACCTCTAGGGAGGGAGCCGTAACACCAGAACCCATTGCTACTGGAAAACCTGTCACTCTACCAGGTACCACGCCAATGACTCGTTGCAGTTAACCTTTTGTTGCTGAAATATGACCAGAGTCTTTTGTGTGATCTCAAAGGTTATTAGAGACTCAGGCCCTTGTGTATGTGCACCAGAACCCCATATGCACCCCTTCAATAAATTCAGACCAGGCTCATTGCGGTTAACAACTTTTATTAAACACAAGGCATGATAAACATAACATGGCAGAACATCCTTTCCCTATCTAATGCTAATAGTGGCTGCTCCAGAGTACTTGTGCAGGTAAAGTCCTTTTAGGGTGAAGTCCATAGTTGGCATGTCTTGATGGAAGAAGTTCAAGCTTGGGCAATTTCTGAAAACCAGTGCTTCATAGAAGGACTGCAAGCCTCAGCACAGCCTCGATCTATTGGCACTGACCTGACCCTTGAGATCCGGATCTCTGCCTTTTATGTATCACAGGACAGGAGGCTGAACTCCAAAAGCCCGCAAAATGTTAGCAGCAGAACATAACAGAGTTAACTCTTCCTCCCCCCACTTGGGCAGCCACACTAATTTAACTAGCATTAACACCATAAACAACCTGCCTACATGTGCTACGATCTGCACCGCAAGGGAACCTCTCCCTGTTCCCTTCCTTCTTTCCCAGGCAAACCCTTTTTCCTACCCAGCTCCTTTTTTAAATGCCCTCTGAGGACTTTAGGTGGAGGCTTTCTATTCTTCCCCTCCTATCCTTTCACCCAGAGTTCTCCCTTGGGCTCTAACCGCTTTAACTCTTTTTCCAACTAGTCAAGGCCATTATCTCCGCCAACTGCCTATATCTACTAGCCCG
The DNA here is from genome assembly GCF_037356315.1 of Lithobates pipiens. NCBI lineage: Eukaryota > Metazoa > Chordata > Amphibia > Anura > Ranidae > Lithobates > Lithobates pipiens. Next base: position 563,027,302 of record NW_027507764.1, on the reverse strand, counting down.
CCTTCAGGGCCTGGGGCCTGTTTGTAAACCTGTACAGCTGGCGACGCAACGGTGTGCACCATTCTCTTGAACCAATGGCAACGTTACTACATGTATGTAACCACCTTGGATATTTTTATCTTTTTGTTCCTGTTGTGTTTTTTTGTATATGATTATTTGTATATCTCTGTTGAAATACTTGAAAATGGATAGAAATCTTTGTACAACAAAAATTTTCCCGCCAGAATAAATGAGTCTAAGGCCCCTTTCACACATGCGGACAGTATGTCCGTATTTCATCCATCCGTTTGCAGATGAAATACGGACATACATGCATCCCTATGGGATAGCGGGTGTTTGCGGATGAACATCACCAGCCATTGTCCGCCTCCGCAACTGTCCGATTCTGCAGACGGAGGAAAATCCTATTTTTCTATCGGTCTGCAGAGCGGATCGGATGAACACGGACAGACGGTCCGTACTCATCCGATCCCCATAGAGGAGAGCAGAGAGCTGACAGGGCGGTCCCTGCACAGTGTGCGGAGACCGCCCTGTCCGTCGCCGGCTCAGCGGGGACAACGGAGCGATCACCGCTGAGCAAGCGGATCATCACGGGGTGGATCATTACTGATCCGCCCCGTGTGAAAGGGGCCTTAAGATGGCTGTCATGTAAATTAAATAACTAAATGCAAATATTTACAAAATGTATTTATTTAATATAAGGGCATTTAATCGAAATAAGGCACCAGTGAGAATTCTCCGCATTCAATTCGCATGTTAGGAGATTGTGACTGGCTCTCTATGGAGCTGGTTCACACATCTCCGGATTCGGCTCCAGTCCTGTGCGTTTTCTGGTCTGTTTCAGGTCCGAATTCGGGGCTGCTGGGAGCCGCTCCATACAGCAGTGTGGACCCAGCCTTAAGGTTGAAAGCAAAATAAGCAATGCTGTTAAAAGAGGATACATGACAAATGATTGACGTCTTGTCCAATACATTACTGGCAACTAGCAAAGAGAAGAGGCAAATTAAATTCTAATTTGTCCTTCTTTAATATTAATTAAATAAGCTGAAAGAAAAAAAAAAAAAAAAACCTTTGTTAGACCTTCATGTGACAAGCGCCCTGTGATTTATGGGCAAGGACAGATATTTTTAACATGAATAATGATCAAACACATATTGTAAAAATGACATTGTACCAGCAAATAGGCCTATTACAATATCTCATTACAGTCCATTAGTAATCTCAATTATTTAATATTTAATAAATTGTTACACTGAGCAATTGGAGTACTTGCAAAGGTCAGAAAAATACAAAGTCTGCTCTGATAAATGGGGAGTTAAAAAGGATGTCCCGTACAACCATTTTTATTAACATAAGAGATAACAAGAATAATTGACCTTTTGTACAACGAAAAAATTAACTTTACAACCATGAGAAGTTATGAATTAGTGGGAGGTTAGCTGAGGAGTCGGGAAGCCAGAACACCCCCCCCCCCCACCAAGGGAGCCTCAAGTCCATCTTGAACATTAATCTGTTAAATGAACAAGGTGGCCTATGCTGGTCTATGATCGTTTATTGTATAACACAAGCATGAGTCTAGTCTGAGAGTAGAATCACCGCTCGGAGAAAAAAGTAGCTACTAGTTTCTAGTAGCATATGAATACATGCAATCATTTAAAGAGGAAGTAAACCCTGATGGGTGTACTTCCTCTTTCATTCCCTGCAAAGGCAAAGCATAATGGAGTACTATGCATCGCATAGTAGCCCATTATGTGTCACTTACCTGACACAGGAGCCAGCGAAGTCGCCGCTGTCCCCTGTAGTCCGCCGCATCCATCTTGTTGGTGGGGTCTCGCAGCTCCGCCGCTGTCATTTGGCGAAGCCACAATGACGTCACTCCCGCGCATGCGCACGGGAGTCGACGCGCGCGGCAGCTCCATTCTTGGAAATGCCGCGCTCAGTGCGCCTGCACGCCGATGTCTACGGCGCATGCGCCGTAGACAGCGGTGCCCGTTTTCGGGCAAATATCTCCTAAACCATATAGGTTTAGGAGATATTGCTTGGACCTACAGGTAAGCCTTAATCTAGGCTTACCTGTAGGTCAAAGTGGTTTGTAAGGGTTTACAACCACTTTAAATTGTATAATTCACACCGCATTTACCTGCATTTAGGTGCATTACTTGTATAGCACTCACTCCCTAAGGCATGGTTCACACGACCACTGTGACAGCAAAGCCTGCAACCTTTTCCTGCGACTTCCTTCCAACTTGATCTGACTTGGATGCTATTTAGGAGCCTGTACAAGGGTTGAAATCGCACCCAAGTTGGACCAAAGTAGTGCAGGAACCTTTTCTAAAGTCAGAGCGACTTGTGTAGTATCAGTTAAGACGGCTCGTCGCAGCAGTGTGAACCGAGCCTAAGGGACCACTGGATTGTTCAGATCCTTCTAGCCATAGGTGTGCACAGCCTATTGTATTAGGGTGTGCACCCCAAAGCTCAAACCCATAGGTGTATGTGTATGTGTATATACAGTATCTCACAAAAGTGAGTACACCCCTGATATTTTACCAAAGCCCCCTAACGGAGCACCTAAAATTTTTTTTTTTTTAACAGTGTAAATTTGTTGTTCCCTCAAAATAACTCAACACACAGCCATTAATGTTTAAACCACTGGCAACAAAAGTAAGTACACCCTAAGTGAAAATGTCCAAATTGGGCCCAAAGTGTCAATATTTTGTGTGGCCACCATTATTTTCCAGCACTGCCTTAACCCTCTTGGGCATGGAGGTCACCAGAGCTTCACAGGTTGTCACTAGAGTCCTCTTCCCCTCCTCCATGACAACATCACAGAGATGGTGGATGTTAGAGAGCTTGCGCTCCTCCACCTTCCATTTGAGGATGCCTCACGGATGCTTAATAGGGTTAAGCTCTGGAGACATGCTTGGCCAGTTCATCAACTTTACCCTCAGCTTCTTTAGCAAGGCAGTGGTCATCTTGGGGGTGTTTTTGGGGTCATTATGTTGGAATACTGCCCTGCGGCCCAGTCTCTGAAGTTAGGGGATCATGCTCTGCTTCAGTATGTCACAGTACATGTTGGCATCTATGCATCTCTCAATGAACTATAGCTCCCCAGTCCCGGCAGCACTCATGCAGCCCCAGACACTTCCACCACCATGCTTGACTGTAGGCAAGACACACTTGTCTTTGTACTTCTCACCTGGTTGCCGCCACACACACTTGACACCATCAGAACCAAATACGTTTATCTTGGTCTCATCAGACCACAGGACATGGTTCCAGTAATCCATGTCCTTAGTCTCACAACTTCTGGATATGATGCTGAGTATGTGCACTCAACTTCTTTGGTCGACCATGGCGAGGCCTGTTCTGAGTGAAACCTGTCCTGTTAAACCTCTGTATGGTCTTGGCCACTGTGCTGCAGCTCAGTTTCAGGGTCTTGACAATCTTCTTATAGCCTGGGCCATCTTTATGTAGAGAAACAATTATTTTTTTTCAGATCCTCAGAGAGTTCTTTGCCATGAGATGCCATGTTGAACTTCCAGTGACCAGTTTGAGAGAGTGAGAGCTATAACACCAAATTTAACACACCTGCTCCCCATTCACACCTGAGATCTTGTCATGACACCGAGGAGGAAAAATGGTTAAATGGGCCCAATTTGGACACTTTCACTTAGGGGTGTACTCACTTTTGTTGCCAGCAGATTAGACATTAATGGCTGTGTGTTGAGTTATTTTGAGGGGACAGCAAATTTACACTGTTATACAAGCTGTACACTCACTACTCTACATTGTAGCGAAGTGTCATTTCTTCAGTGTTGTCGCATGAAAAGGTATAATAAAATATTTACAAAAATGTGAGGGGTGTACTCACTTTTGTGAGATACTGTATAATGACGGAGTCAGTAGGGCAGCGAATGGTGTCAGTAGTTTTTATTTTTTATTATTTTTTACACATTTCGTTTCTTTTTACGTTTTTTTTTTTTTACAATTTTTTTAGGTGCTCCATTAGGAGACTTTGGTAAAATATCAGGGGTCTAAACAGGGAGAATCTGCACCACACAGGATAATTAGGTTGTGCCCAGGCACATTTGGCACACCTTCTCACCACAGGCTAGTAGTTGGTGGTGAGAAGAACCTAGTACAAAACTTCATAACACTCAGGAGGCTATTCGAAATGTTCATCAATTAAGAATGTCAGATAAAGCCAATGCATTTCAGGGGAAATGCCACCCTTTTCCTTAGGTCTGAAGCAGTGGATGTGATAAGATGTGATGTGATAAGACTCATAATGAAATGCAATTAGGAGATATAATCGGGCACTATGCCGACAGTTTGTGATGTCATCGGATTTAACAGCCCTAATCAAGCCCTATTATAAGTCTACTAATCCTTATCGCTTCCACTGCTTCAGCCCCGAGAAAGTGGGAGGCATTTCTCTCGAAACGTGTTGAATTTACCTGACATTTTTAATCAATAAACATTTTGAATAGACCCCTTAGTGTTATGGACTTTTGTACTGGGTGCTTCTCACTACCCACTCCAGAATTTCTCATCTACTGAGCAGCAGCCCAGGGCTGGAACAAGGTCAATCTACATTGTGCATCAGCCCCTTTGAAGGAGCACTTACTCCATTTTATATTCACCAGTACCAATACACCACTTCTATCAGTCCTGCGCTACCATACAGACACATAAGTTTAAGCCGAGACCAAAAATTCTATAATAAAAGTGAAGCCCTACCTCTCCAAATATCTAACAACACAAATATAAAACAAAGTGAGAAATGAATACTCTGTTTCCTATGATGGCAAATAATAAGGATACCTACGGTATCTAGATTCCAATACACAGAAAAATAAATTACACTAATAGCAATGAGCCCAAATAGGGAGTTAGAGGTAAGAGTATAAATGTGTCTATATAAATCCTATCATACTGACAAGCTCAAAATTGTGAAACATGAGTTCATACTCAAAGCAGACTTTCAAACTGAAATAACCATACCAGCTTAAGTAAATTGTAAATCATATACAGTAAATACATTTTGCATAGTGAAAATCATAACATTCAGTCCATTAAATTGGTGCCCATGTCCATACATGCTGTGCAAGTGATTATATATCCAATATAAAATTTCCGTGAAATTAGTGTGTGTGGCAGACTCACCTGGAAAGAGGCTTTTAGAGGGGACTCAATGCTAGCCTCATGAAAACTGACTATGGGCCCTGACACATCTTTCCAATGTTTATTACAGTACCGCAGCAAAATGACATTTCTAAAGGAAAAAATGTAATTCAAAATTGCTCACGGCTGTAACGTATTGTTGGCTCCCAGTAATATAGATGAAAAAACACTGAAAAAAAAGGTGTGCGGTCATCCCCCAGTCCATACCAGGCCCTTCAGGTCTGGTATGTATCTTAAGGGGAACACCTGCACCATAATTTTTAAAAAAATGGGGTGGGCGCCCCAAAATCCATACCAGATCCTTATCTGAGCAAGCAGCCATGGCAGGCCAGGAAAGGGGGGGGGGGGGGCGAGCTTCCTGAACAATACCAGGCCGCTTGCCCTCACCATAGGGAGGGTGCTTTGGGGTCCCCATGTTGATGGGGACAAGGGCCTCATCCCCACAACCCTTGCCCTGTGGTTGTGGGGGTCTGCGGGTGGGGGTGTTATCAGAATCTGGAAGCTCCCTTTAACAAGGGGGTACCCAGATCCCACCCCCCATGTGAATGGGTATGGGGCACATTGTACCCCTACCCATTCACCAAAAAAAGTGTCAAAAAAGTAAAATCTTCAGGAGACAGTTTTTGACAATTCCTATATTGTGTCCATCCATCTTCAATCACGGAGCCCGAGGCCCAGAAAATAGAAAAAAAGAGGCCGCCCCAATGGGAGGCACCCACCGACTGCTATCTCTTGGCTGTGACAGCTGTTATGTAAGCAAATGGGAGGAGGGGGGTCACACGGTTATCTCTGTCCACAGTCACACATTATACATGTGTCAGAAACCATGAAACCATCAGACTGTGACAGAAGTATAGTTAAATCACACTTGTTTAATAATAAAAGTAAATAGAATAAACGTAATCAAAACATAGCCACAGTAACCAGAACGGATAGTCAGACAAGCCAGAAAGTCAGGAAGCCAGGAAAAAGCAAGCAGGATCTGGAGCCAGAAGGAATGTCAACCAAGCAGTCTTAACAGGAGCGCAGGAGATAGTCTCTGTGATGTTGACCAAGGTGAAGGCAGAGCTCATCTGGGCTGGACGGCTTAAGTAGGCAGGACTGACGAGCAGGATATCATCAACAGGTGAGTCACTGTGGAGAGATAGGAGCTGGCAATTAGCTGTTGGCTGAGGGGCCAGCTCAGAGAAGAAAGGTCTGAGCCCAGCCTGTTAGTACCCCCTCCTCAATGACTCCTCCCCCTTGGAGGACCACCAGGCTTGAGGGGAAAACATCTATGGAAATCACTGAGAAGGACAGGGGCATGTACGTTCTGAGGATGAGACCCAAGAGTGTTCCTCCAGACCATACCCTTTCCAATGTACCAGGTGCTGTATGCGCCCACGGAACCTACAGGAGTCAACAATGGACTGTACTTCATATTCCTCATGGTTCTCAACCTGTACAGGGTGAGGACAAGACACAGAGGTGGTAAAGCGGTTGGAGACCAAAGGTTTTCATAAGGAGACGTGAAATACATTTGAGATATTCATATTAGAAGGAAGGTCTAATGTGTAAGCCACTGGGTTAATCCTACGAAGAATATGGAAAGGCCCAATAAACCGAGGTGCGAACTTCAGAGAGGGAACACGAAGTCGGAGGTTGCAAGATGACAGCCAGACCTTGTCCCCAACCTGGTAGGAAGGCTTCAGTAGGCGTCTGCGGTCAGCATGGAGTCTGTACCTATCATTAGCATGTCGCAAAGCCTCCTGGACTTGTGCCCAAGTGGAACGAAGACCACGGAGATGCTCCTCTAACGCAGGAATACTCTGCAAACAAATTAATCAGGCATCATGGAAGGTTAGAAACCATAGTTTGCCATAAACGGGGACAATCGGGAAGCAGAATTCAAGGCACTATTGTGAGCAAACTCCGCCCATGGTAAAAGGTCTGACCGGTGTGAACCATAGCCAGAATACGATCAGGAGGAATCACAGGAACCGGAACCGACTCCATCTTGGAAGTGGAGGAAAATTATCGCGACACAGTGCCAGCCCTTACATTCTTAGTACGGGGTAAGAATGAGACAATGTAATTGAAACTAGATAAGAAAAGAGCCCATTGTGCCCTTCTGGGAGAGAGGCATTTAGCCTCAGATAAGAATCTGAGATTCTTATGGTCAGTGAGAATGAGAACTTGCACAGTGGTACCTTTGAGGAGATGTCTCCATTCTTTAAGGGCTAAAATGACCGCTAACAGCTCTCTGTCACCAATCTCGTAATTGCACTCCGCAGGTGACAATTTCTTGGAAAGGTAGTCACAAGGATGAATAGTGCTCTGAGGTAGAACGTTGAGACAGGAGGGCGCCAACTCCAATCTCAGAAGCATCAACCTCAATAATAAAAGGTTACGTAGGCTCAGGATGTGCCAGCACAGGAGCAGAAAGAAAGGCAGCCTTGAGGCTCTCAAAGGCCTTAATGGGCTCCGGAGAACAACTCTGTGGGTTACCGTCCTTTCTGGTCATATCAGTCAGAGGCCACAGATTGGGGCCACTGTAGGACTGCTGAAAGTTTCTCTGTATCCATCGAAAAACCAGCAGTGGAAATTACATAAACCAGGAATTTAACCTGTTCACGATGGAATTCTCACTTCTCCAGATTACAATAGAGATTGTTCTCTGTTAGTTTCTGAAGCACATGACAGACATCTCTGTGGTGGCTCTCCAGGGACTTGGAAAATATGACAATATTGTCGAGATAAACCACCACACATAACTGAAACAAATCTCGGAGGACATCATTAATAAATTCCTGGAAAACTGCAAGGGCGTTACAAAGGCCAAAAGGCATTATGAGGTACTCATAATGGCCTGTTCTGGTATTAAACGCAGTTTTACACTTGTCGCCCTCCTTAATCCTCATGAGATTGTATGCCCCTCTCAAATTAAGCTTTGTGAAAACCGTTGCTCCCTTGAGGCAGTCAAATAACTCCACAATCGGCTCTGCATCCTTAATCGTGAAACGATTGACATCCCTATAATCAATACAAGGTCTCAGTTCATCACTCTTCTTTACAAAGAAGAAACCAGCACCAGTAGGAGACGAGGATTTGTGGATGAAACCTCGAGAAAATGCGTCTGCAACATACTCCTCCATGGCCTTATCCTCCAAGACTGACAAAGGGTAAACCTGGCCACGAGGGTCTATGGCACAAGGTTGAAGGTCAATTGCGCAATTATACGACCAGTGTGGAGGCAAACGAATGGCTTGACCTTTGTCAAAGACATCGCTAAAATCGTGGTACTCCTCCGGCAGGGTGGAGAGTGAAGAGGTTCACAGGACCTTGGCTACCTTCTGGAAGCATATCTTACTGCATTGTGGTGACCAGGAGAGAACCTCATCATGGAGCCAATCAAAAGAGGGGTTGTGCCTCTGTAACCAAGTATAAACAATAACCAGTGGAAACTTAGGTGAGGAAATAACTTGGAATTGGATTATCTCATGGTAAAAGAGCCCCTACGGCCATGGGCAACAGAACAGTCTCATGAGTCACATGGGCAGGCTGTAGAGGTCTCCTGTCAAGAGCCTCAATGGCAAGTGAAATATCATGCAGCTGCAGCAGAATCGAGTGCTTCGATTCAAAGGCAGCATCAATGAACAGGCCTGGAGCAGCAGCAGGGATGACCTGCAACACAGATTGTACTGGAGCAGCCACAGTGGGAGATTCCAGGTGAGCCATGCGACTCAGGATCGTTTGTAATGCCATGGCAAACTGATCCATGCGGTGATCCTGCTCATCCAATCTGGAAAAAATATTACTAACAAATGAATTGACTGTATATTCTGAATTCATGGCCTTCCCCTACTGTCTGAAACCATGAATCAGAACGAGACAGGAGTACAGTTAAATCACACGTGTCCAATAATAAATGTAAATAGAACAAACTTAGTCAAAACATAGCCAAAGTTCGGTAACTGGAAAGGATAGTCAGTCAAGCCAGAAAGTCAGGAAGCATTGGCCAATCATCAGACATCAATGCACTGTGATCTCGCCATGCATTATAGGGCGTTCTCGAATTTGCCGCAAATGCCCCATAATATTCGCTAACACCAACTCGAACATCAAGCTCATCCCTATTAAAAATCAAGGAAGCCATGTTGGTCTCTGCCAACCTGATACTCAGTAAACAGATGTATGTGAAAAGATGATTAATGAGATCTGGACAGCCCTGGGTCTCATGTTGTCTACTAGTCTGAGGAGGGGGAGATCACTGTTTGTTATGTGATAATTGTGCTAATTAACTCACCTATTGTTTGTCTGTCTGCTAGTACACTATTATGTGTAATGCACTTGGTGAGCTCGGTGTTGGCAGTCTGACCTGGAGTGAGATCTCTGATTATTCACAACATTGTCCAGGTGTATAGTTGCTTAATTAACGTAATGTTTATAGTATATGTTGGTTGTTGTAATTATATTCCTGTGTACAGGTTGTATTGTTAGGATAATATGATCAGGAGGGAGGATGTCCTCTTGTGGGGTAAATATTCTGTGTAAGTTTGTTCAATAAAGGTTCCAGTTTTGCAGCCAAACTAGTCCTGCCTAGTTCTTGGTTGCAATATGCAGCTATAATATTTGATATCTATGTTCAGACTGGAGGAAGCAGTATACTGACAGAAGCACTCAAGTGGAGTGTGGGACGGTTCCGTTACAGTGTGCTTCTGTGATAAAGAGTGCCCTCCACCAGTCAAACTATTGCCGCGTACACACGAGCGGACTGTATGGCGTACTTAGTCCGTCATACAATCCGACGGACAGTCCGTCATACTTTCGACTGAACGGACTTGACCACACACAGATGCACAAACAGTCCGTCGAAAGCTTGCGCGATGACGTGTACAGCACGTACGACGGGACTAGAAATAGGAAGTCCAATACACAGCAAAGCACCCTTCCGCCGTGTAAATCCTTTCTGAGCATGCGCTTCTTAGTCCGTCGAACAAGCCTACTGACGAGCGGATTGTCCGCTGAAACCAAAGTACGACGGACAGAATTTCGAAAAATCCGAAATACTTAGTACGCCAGACTGCACGCTGAAAAAGTCCGCTGAAGCCCACACACGAGCGGACTGTCCGCTGAAATGTGTTTCGATGGACTAAGTACGCCATACAGTCCGCCCGTGTGTACGCGGCATATGACTCACCTCCCAAGGGAGACCCTGTTTGGGGTTTGAACTCACCTTCCCCTTAGGGATATATGAATCAAACAAACTAGAAAAGCTCCAACACAGGATGGATCTGTGGGAGCCTAAAATAGCACAGTGCCACATCCTCAATAGTAATAGAAATGTGAAAGCGCAAAAAAATTTACATTAAAGGCACCAATTCTAGAAAAAATAAAGTAACTTTTATTACATATAACATGTTAAAAAATACTACCCTGTGCAGTGGTAACTAAACCTCTCCAATGTGGATCAAACACATCAAAAACATGTAAAAATAAAACATATAAATGTATACTGAGTAATAACATAAATTGCTAGCTCTACATGTTTCGTGAGAGCACTTCTCCAGGAGCTGAGTCATTTCTAAGAGAGGAAAAAGAGGCAGTCAATAATAATTTTAATGGCATACAATCAACATAAAATATTTTTCTCAAGGAACCAATTGGCCCACCATGGCAGCAATCCAAACAAGATCAGATATAGGGCATGCAAGTGGTGCAATGGACAACACATGGGGGCATGCCTAGTAGGAATGGCAGGAAAGTATTGTGAGCTAGGTCTATCATGCAACAACATACAGTGCAATCAAGCACTGAATGTGGATATATCCAATATAAGCATGAATAATATAAACAGCCGACATCCCCTATGTATCAAAGAGGAGTCACTGGTAGTACCTTTATATGCGTTATAGATGGCTAAACTTCAATTTGATAGTAGTAGTAAAAAGGCATATAGCAGCCTAAAGAGTATTAGGCAGCAGTCAGACTACCTATAAAAATTTGGAATAAATAATCACTATAGAAAAAATCTTTGTTGAATTCCAACAGTATGCAAGATCTGTAAATATGTAGAGAGTGAAAATCACACCATAATTGAAAGCATAATGGTCTCACCTAAAGCTTAGATAGTAAACTGTATGACACAAACCAGTTGGCGGGGCAACATCCCAGGCAGGTGCGCAGCAACTACTTCCGCGTCACCAGACAGGATCTGGGACGCATACACGCACATCACCGCCACGCTCACGCATGCGCAGCGCAATGCAGCACCGCAACAAGCGAAAAACTATTAGATAAGCACCTAAACGACCCCAACATAAAGGGATATAGAATGTAATACTGACATATAATCACACACATAGGTTGGACTTGATGGACTTGTGTCTTTTTTCAACCTCACCTACTATGTAACATAATGCAGCAACATCAATACACATAGGACACCCAACATTAGAGGTGGTTTATTCTTCCAAAGCAAATACACTTTTTGAAACTGGTACTGAATAATATTCTAATGTTTCTCTTCTCCCTAAGTTTTTCTCCATCAATTAGCTAATGAGACCCCAAAGCTGATGGAGAGACAGAGGAGCGTCAAACAAGTATGATATGGAGGAAACTGACATCCTCCATATCAACTGATAATGCCATTGGTCGTTAGGAGGTTGGCAGTTAGAAGGTTGTGGCTTTGTGTAACTAAAAGGCAGGTTTCATCCACCCACTTGGTTGTATACAATTTTGGGGCAATTTTTAGGCATTTGCCAAAACTATTGGCCTTGATCACTATTGCGCATGAACTGCCGTCTTCAGTGAGAACGCCTGTGCTGCCTCCTAATCACTAGGTGAAGTTCAGGCTTTTGACTGAGAACAGATCTGGAAGGTGAAATAACTATAGGACCAGATTGTCTTTTAGACCCGGTAGGCTGGTGCCTGTTGCCATCACTACTGGAGGAGCTTTTGGTGTCTACAAAGCCGTGTCCTTATCTGCGTTACAGAAGAACCAACAGTGCACTTGTGTAACCAAACAGGCTTTGATTATACTTATACAGGAGCTCTGACAGTGGCAAACAACAGTGTGACAATACATTATACATGTGCGAGCATTAGACATGTGCACACTGAAATATTTGGTTTCGGAATTTTGTTTTCGTCCAAAAAATACATTTATTTAGTTACTCCCGAAATTTGTTTTTATTTATTTCCTTTAGTTAAAAAGTGCATTCGTCCGAAAATCCGAAATAATTAAGGTCGAATCTGTCATTGAAGGCTTATGGTATCTGTCGAATGTTCTAAGAAGATTAGACGGAGCAGCTAAACTGTATGACGCCACATTTGTACATTTACGGTCGAATGTTCCGCCTACAAGCTATAGTAGAATTCTAATGTTGTATGACACTAGTAATAATTATATTTATTAATATTATTACTAGTCAACCAACATTAGAATTCTTCTATAGCCTATGGGTGGAGCATTTGACCATAAGGCTCGGTTCACACCAGACGCGGCACGACTTGCCGCGCCGCGACCTGACAAGTCGCCCCCGTTCTGTACTACAGAACCGTTCTAGTAGGAGCGACTCGAGTCGCTCCGACTTAGAAAAAAGGTTCCTGTACTACTTTTGCGGCGACCTCGGGCGACTTGCATTGACTTCTATACAGAAGTCATTTTGCAAGTCGCCGCTGAGGTCGCGGCAGGTCGCGGCGCTGCAAGTCGTGCCGCGTCCTGTGTGAACCGAGCCTAAATGTCCGCTCGTGGAGACTGCTTCGTTGAAACTTCATGTCGAATCTTTTCTCTCTATGTCGAATAATCTTGGACTAATAGACTTAGGTTAGGCACATTCAACCTTTTTTGCTATTGTCTCTATAATGTCGAATCTTTTCTCTCTGCGTAGAATAATCTTGAACTAATAGAGCTAAGGTTAGGCACATTTGACCACAGGTTTGATGGACACAGATCGCTATTGTCAGCATCATGTCAGGGGCTGGACTGACCATTCGGGCACTTGGGCACTTGGGCACTGCCCGAGGGCCCCATGCCACTAAGGGGCGCCATATCAGGGTTGCCAGCCTCAATAAAACCAAGGACAGTATGTAAAAATCTGTGTTTTTTTAAAAATCCCAAGATTATAGCTGCTCCGTCTCCAGCACCTTTTCAGTGTGTGTATGTGTATTCTGTGTGTGTATATTGTGTGTATACTGTATGTGTGTGTGTGTATACTGTGTGGCCCCATAATCTATTGCCTGGGGGCCCCATAATCTCCTATTGCCCGGGGGCCCCATAATCTCCTATTGCCCGGGGGCCCCATAATCTTCTCCTATTGCCCGGGGGCTCCATGAGTTGTCAGTCCGCCCCTGTCTCCCATCTATAGCGAACTGTTGCAACGAAAACTAAAATAAAGCATTTGTTTATGTCGGATCTTTTGGTTTTCGGATTCTGTGCGTTCGTTATCGTTTGTTAAAACTATAATGAAAATACCCAAAATTCAGACGAAAATGAATTCGGACGAAAACGAATGCACATGTCTAGTGAGCATGCTCTAACACGCAAAGGTGTGACTGGGACCACCAGTGGATGGTGCAGTGTTCCAACCCCCCGAGCTGGAATCCAATGCATGAAAACAGATATTTTATGCATATTTCTACATGAACCACTTTATATATTCAGACTATTTATATTTATCTTTAAAAACAAATTTCAATTTTTTGCGAGTCTATCAAAGCGGTATTATTAAGGACACCGGAGCAGCAAGGATTTTATTGCATGTGATATAAATAGGATTATACAACACTACCTAAAGCTGCCGGCAAATATTTCAAGATACAGTGGCTTTCCTTCGATATTGAATTGCTTTTTTATAAAGAACATTGTGCTGATCACATTATGAGGACAGGGAAGTAAATAATGCATCCATAGATGGGCACTGATGAAAATTGTCTTCTTTATCACTCCTGCTTCTAGGTAGCCAGGTGATATAAAGACATATAGCTGTATGCTCTCCCGAAGCTGCTCCTTAAATCCATAACCTTATAACTGGTATCTTATTAACAGTTAAAATAATTTAAAAAAATACTCAAAATATGTTGTAAAACGATTTCTTCCAGAGATTTTTTTTAGCAATTTTGAAAGGCTGAGTTCCCCCTTTTAAACAGAATTTCACTTATTATAATAAATAAAAGCATTTTCTTATGTTTTTTTTTCTGACCAAGCCAACCCAATGTGCTTATCTCTCACTTACCCAGTCCATGGCTGCTTTGAATCTGAACCTCACTGTTCAAAATAATAAAAAAAAAAAAGCTTTCTGTTGCCACCTGTCTGGGATTCACCTGGACAGTCCGGGTTTTGAACCATGTGTCCGAATTTCATTCCCCCTGAAACCCAGACACAATATTCAGAACAGACTGTAATTGAGGGATGGGCAGTGTTAGGGTACTCAATACTGTTCAGGGGATCATGGGAAGGACGATCAGTGATTCCCCTCCTCTCCCGGTCCCCCTCTCCTCACTCCCAGTTATGTATCCCTGGCAGAGGATTTTGGTGGTATTGGCCTTAAACCCGGACACATTATTCAGACAGGACTGTGGGCATAGCTTCAGGGGGTCTTTGCCTCTTCTCTGTCACACATTTACTAGAACCAATTGGCTGTAATTTATTTCTGCAGCAGCTGAAAGGCGGCTTCTCCTCCTCTCCCTCCTGCTGGTATTCGGCTGCTGCAGGAGGAAAATACAGGGGATCTGTTCTAGTAAAAGCCACCTCTGCTGCCCTTCCTGTTCACCTTCCGCTTCCTTCTGTTTGCCCCCGGGGCTCCTGTGTGCTCCCCTTTGCTGTGTGCCTCTAAAGTTTTCGGGTTTGGCTTGAAGAAAATGTGGCAACCCTACTGGGAACTCTAATGTAAGTGGGGGGGCTTTGGCGAGCAGAAACCCCTCTACATCAGAGTTCCTCTCTACAACAGAGTCCAGAACATTCCCCCTTAAAAAAAGATTGCTGTGTGCTGTTAAAGTGTTCGAGTTTGGCTTGAAGAAAAGGTGGCAACCCTAGTGACCCCGAGGGTACGAGAACCAGAACAGGGATCTGGTAATGAAAACACACAAATCCCTGTCCTGACGGGGATGAGAGATATCTGCTGTTCCTAGTAATTAGGCACAGCGATCTCTCTCCTCCTCCAGTCAGTTCCATCCCCCCACAGTTAGAAACACAAATGAGGGAACACAGTTAACCCCTTGATCGCCCCTAGTCTTAACCCCATCCCTGACAGTGACATTTACACAGTATTCAGTGCATTTTTATAGCACTGATCACCGTATAAATGTCAATGGTCCCAAAAAAGTGTCAAATGTGTCAGATCTGTCAGCCGCAATGTCGCAGTCCCGATAAAAATCACAGATCGCCACCATTACTAGTAAATAATAAAATAAAAATTCTCCTTCGAACAAGGCTTGTAACTCATGCTGCTAAGAGGAAGTATAGGGGCAGATAGACTAATAGTCCCCACTCCACGTACATGGCTGGATTAGCTTGGCGCCAGCTTAGAGGCACCTGAAAATGTGAGTTCAATTGCGTGTTTTTTAACTTTTTTAATAAAAGGATAGTTACATAATACACCATGATGGCTATCTATATGTTTCCTTAAAAACCAATAGAGTAAGAGGCACTAGTACACTGCTTGGAAAGGCTGTTGTTGGACCCATCAAAAACTGAGTGGTTATCTGAAATGAATGAACCAAAGGCGCATAATTATTTATATCTGGTGAGTGGCCATTTCACTAGGTGGTGGTGTAGACACTATAATGGTGGAAGTGGAAGTATTTAACGTGAGGAACGTGAGGAACGTGAGGAACGTGAGGAACATCACCTTTGGAAGGAATTGATCACTCACTGTGGACATTCACTGAACTGTGAGATTATATATATATATATATATATATATATATATATATATATATATATATATATATATATATATATATATATATATATATATGTATGGACTTATTGGATTGAGTTTGTTTGCATACCTAATAGTAATATTTGTAAATGTTGGCTTATTCTCAACCTCATCCTTAATTTTTTCTTTGTCACTTTTTTTATATATTTATTGATAACTATTTGTTGTTAATATTGCAGAAAGACCCTTTACACAGGGGTATTATACTGTGGTGAAGGTTGGGCACACACACACACATACACATATATATATATATATATATATATATATATATATATATATATATATATTGTCAGCACTAGGGATGAGCCGAACACCCCCCTGTTCGGTTCGCACCAGAACCTGCGAACAGACCTAAACTTCGTGTGAACTTTAGAACCCTATTAAAGTCTATGGGACTCGAACGTTCACAATCTAAAGTGCTCGTTTTAAAGGGTAATATGCAAGTTACTGTCCTAAAAAGTGTTTGGGGACCCGGGTCCTGCCCCAGGGGACATGGATCAATGCAAAAAAAGTTTTAAAAACTGCCGTTTTTTCAGGAGCAGTGATTTTAATAATGATTAAAGTGAAACAATAAAAGTGTAATATTCCTTTAAATTTCGTAGCTGGGGGGTATCTATAGTATGCCTGTGAAGGGGCACATGTTTCTGGTGCTTAGAACTGTCCCTGCACAAAGTGTCATTTGTGCAGGAAAAAAAGTCTTTTAAAATCACTTGCGGCTAAATTGTCGGGTCTCCGTAATACAGAGAACACTCAATCAGTGTTCTCTGTATTAGCCGACAATTCATTCATTGATTGATTAAAAAAACAAAAAAAAAAGCGTGGGGGTTCCCCTAAATTCAATTACCAGGTCCTTCAGGTCTGACATGGATATTAAGGGGAACCCCGTGTCAAATTTTTTAAAAAAATTGACGTGGGGGTCCCCCCAAATATCCATACCAGACCCTTCAGGTCTGATATGGATATTAAGGGGAACCCCACATCAAATAAAAAAAAATTGACGTGGGGGGTCCCCCTAAAAATCCATATCAGACCCTTTATCCGAGCACGCAACCTGGCAGGCCGCAGGAAAAGAGGGGGGGACGAGAGAGCGGCCCCCCCTCCCTCCTGAACCGTACCAGGCCACATACCCTCAACATTGGGAGGATGCTTTGGGGGTCTGTGACCCCTCAAAGCACCTTGTCCCCATGTTGATAAGGACAAGGGCCTCATCCTCACAACCCTGGCCGTTGGTTGTGAGGGTCTGCGGGCGGGGGGCTTATCAGAATCAGGAAGCCCCCTTTAACAAGGGGACCCCCAGATCCCGCCCCCCCCCCCTGTTTGAAATGGTAAGGGGGTACAAAAGTACCCCTACCATTTCACAAAGAAAGTGTCAAAATGGTTAAATAAGACAAACACACTTTTGAAAAATTCCTTTATTAAAAATGAAAAAAATAAAAAAAAGATTCCAGCGGTGCTAATCCACTCTTGCTATCCAGCGACGGATCTCCGGGGTCCAGTGATGGATGATCATATCCAGCGACGGGGGATCTCTCAGTCCAGCGCTGTCCATACATCCTTCTTCTGTCTCCACTCCGGAGACACTGCAGAGATCCCAGCGCTGACGTTTCTTATATTAGGAGGGCGGGGCCACCCGTCACCTGACCCCGCCCCCTCTGACGCTGGTGAAGGGAGCCAGGGGTGAGGGAAGCCAGGGGTTCCCCAGTGACATGTGGGTGACCCCACCCCCTCTGATGTAACGCAGGTTTCCGTTACATCAGAGGGGGCGGGGTCACCCACACGTCACTGGGGAACCCCTGGCTCCCTTCACCAGCGTCAGAGGGGGCGGGGTCAGGTGACGGGTGGCCCCGCCCTCCTAATATAAGAAACGTCAGCGCTGGGATCTCTGCAGTGTCTCCGGAGTGGAGACAGAAGAAGGATGTATGGACAGCGCTGGACTGAGAGATCCCCCGTCGCTGGATATGATCATCCATCACTGGACCCCGGAGATCCGTCGCTGGATAGCAAGAGTGGATTAGCACCGCTGGAATCTTTTTTTTATTTTTTTCATTTTTAATAAAGGAATTTTTCAAAAGTGTGTTTGTCTTATTTAACCATTTTGACACTTTCTTTGTGTAATGGTAGGGGTACTTTTTTACCCCCTTACCATTTCAAACAGGGGGGGGGCCGGGATCTGGGGGTCCCCTTGTTAAAGGGGGCTTCCAGATTCTGATAAGCCCCCCGCCCGCAGACCCTCACAACCAACGACCAGGGTTGTGAGGATGAGGCCCTTGTCCTCATCAACATGGGGACAAGGTGCTTTGAGGGGTCACAGACCCCCAAAGCATCCTCCCAATGTTGAGGGTATGTGGCCTGGTTTTTTTTGCATTGATCCATGTCCCCTGGGGCAGGACCCGGGTCCCCAAACACTTTTTAGGACAGTAACCTGCATATTACCCTTTAAAATTAGCACTTTAGATTTCTCCCATAGACTTGTATAGGGTGTTCCGGCTTTTCGAATTTGCTGCGAACAGCCCAAATTGTTCACTGTTCGCTGAACAGGCGAACAGGCAATGTTAGAGTAGAACATGAGTTCAACTCGAACTCGAAGCTCATCCCTAGTCAGCACGAAGAAAAACACCCGCAACGAGTTCACATATAAATAGATGATAGATTTATATATATATATATATATATATATATATATATATATATATATATATATATATATATATTATTTTTTGGTTATTAGAAGTGGTATGGTATTTATTATTTTTTAGGAGTTAGCGCAATCCACACATATTCATATTTAACATCAAACCCTAGGGGTGGTATGTATTTTTGATTGCAGCAAACTAGACTATTGGTCTCATATTTAGTTTTTTGCGCTGGTAGCACAATTTTTCCTATAATAAGAAACATTACAGAGATTAAAAAAAAAATAACTAATCAAATATGGAACTCCCAGGGCATTAAACTGCAGCAGATTTGGCTGTAATCTAAAAAGACTTGTCACTTTTTGTTCAGGGTCCTCTTGAAAAAAATAACTCATGCACTTTCTGGTCTTTTTTTTTTTTTTTTAATGAGGGTTTTTATTTTGATTTTACATTTTTAAGTTGTGGAGCTATTGTTTAATATTGTTATGTACATAACAATAAAGATATACTATTGAAACATTTTTGGCTATACAGCGGCTTGAGAAAGTATTCATACCCCTTGATAGATTTTCCACATTTTGTCATGTTACAACCAAAAACATAAATGTATTTCATTGGGATTTTATGCGATAGACCAACAAAAATTGCCACATAATTATGAAGTGGAAGGAAAATGATAAATGGTTTACAAAATATTTTACTAATAAATATGTGAAAAGTGTGGTGGGGTGCATTTGTATGGCGCCCCCCTGAGTCAATACTTTGTAGAACCCCCTTTCACTGCAATTACAGCTGCAAGTCTTTTTGGGGATGTCTCTACCATCTTTGCACATCTAGAGTGGGACATTTTTGCTCATTCTCCTTTGCAAAATATCTCAAGCTCTGTCAGATTGGATGGAGAGCGTCTGTGAACAGCAATTTTCAAGTCTTGCCACAGATTCTCAATTGACTGGGCCATTCTAACACATGAAAATGCTTTGATCTAAGCCATTCCATTGTACCTCCGCCCAAGTCTCAAGTCTTTTGCAGACTCTGATGCCGCATACACACGACTGGACTTTCCGGCAGACTAGGTCCAACAGTCTTCCTGACGGGCTTTCGGCAGAGTTCTGACGGACTTACTGAAAGAACAGACTTGCCCACACACGAACGGACTAAGTCCGTTCGAAAGTCTGTTAGTTTTGAACATGATGGCATAAACGGGACTAAACAAGAAAGTTCAATAGCCAATAGCTTCCCTTGCGTCGTATTTGGTCCACACAGCACACAGATGAATGGTTTTCCTGTTTTTTAGTCCGTCGGATAGATTTGAAACATGTTCTATTTCTAGGTCCGTTGGATTTTTTTTTTCGAAAAACGATCGGACTATCTCTCACACGATCGGATTGTCCGACGGACTAATCCCTTTGGACCTAGTCTGCCAGAAAGTCCGGTCGTGTGTACGCGGCATAACAGGTTTTCTCCTAAGATTGCCTTGTATTTGACTCCATCCATCTTCCTATTAACTCTGACCAGCTTCTCTGTCCCCATTGAAGAAAAGCATTCCCACAACATAATGCTGCCACCACCATGTTTCACAGTGGTGTGTTCAGGGTGATGTGCAGTGTTTGTTTCCCCCCACACATAGTGTTTTGTTTTTAGGCCAAAAAGTAAAATTTTTGTCTCATCTGACCAGAGTGCCTTCTTCCATCTGTTTGCAGTGTCCCCCACATGGCTTCTCGCAAACTGCAAACGGGACTTCTTATGGCTTTGTTTCAACGATGGCTTTGTTCTTGCAGCTCTTCCATAAACGCCAGATTTGTAGAGTGCATGACTAAATGTTGTTCTGTGGACAGATTCTCCCACCTGAGCTGTGGATCCTTGCAGCTCTTCCAGAGTTACCATGGGACTCTTGGCTGATTCTCTGATTAATGCTCTCTTTGCCCGGCCTGTCAGTTTAGGTGGACGGCCATGTCTTGGTAGGTTTGCAGTTGTGCCATACTCTTTCCATTTTCAGATAATGGATTGAACAGAGCTCCGTGAGATGTTCAAAGCTTTTTTTAGAACCTAACCCTTCTGACTTCTGAAGGCAATTTGTTCCACTAGACTTTAGTTAGGGGTATCAGATTAATGGGGACTGAATACAAATGCACATCACACTTTTCAGATATTTATTTGCAAAACATTTTGAAAACCATTTATCATTTTCCTTCCACTTTACAATTATGTGCCATTTTGTGTTCGTTTATTACAGAAAATCCCAATAAAATACATTTACTCACTAAGCCCTCACTAGACCCCACCAATCTTAACAACCTACGGCCCCATCTCCTTGCTCCCTTTTTTTTATCCAAACTCCTTGAACGTCTGGTCTACAACCGAATGAGCGACCACCTTCCCAAGAATAACCTTCTTGATCCCCCTCAGTCTGGATTCTGCCCTTAACACTCCACCTAAACTGCTCTCCTAAAACTCACAACCGATCTGCTAACAGCTTAATCCAATTTGCACTATTCTGTACTCCTACTCTGAGCCCTTGTACACACGGTTGGAGATTCCAACGGAATGTGTCCTATCGGACCGTTTTGTCGGATATTCCGACTGTGTGGTCGGCATCAGACTGTTTCCATCGGAATATCCGACGGACCAAGTTTTCCAACTTGCTGGTAAATTTTTCAGACAAAATGCTCCTATCGGACATACTCCGATCATGTGTAACCTACTCCGAGGGACAAAGTGCCACGCATGCTCAGATCAAATTCCTAGACCAAAGCTATTTGCTACTAGCCTGAACGTAATCCCGTCGTAACGAAATAACATCATCACGCTATGTACAATCAGATTTTCCGACAACTTAGTCCGACCGTGTGTATGCAACATCAATTCCGGACCTCTTCCGGAATTAATCCGTCGGAATTACTCTGACGGATTTGGTTGTCGGAATCTCCGACCGTCTGTACAAGGGCTTAGACCTCTCTGCTGCCTTTGACACAGTGGACCATCCCCTCCTCCTCAAAAAACTCCAGGCCTTTGGTTTCTGTGATTGTACTCTTCGCTGGTTCTCATCCTATTTATCCAACCGCACCTTCAGTGTAATTTACAACTCTACTTCCTCTTCTCCTCTCTTTTTCTCTGTCAGGGTCCCCCAACGTTCTGTTCTTGGGCTTCTCATATTCTCTATCTACACCTCCTCCCTGGGTCAGGTAATAGCCTCATATGGCTTCCAATACCATCTCTATGCTGATGACACCCAAATCTATCTCTCTACCCCTCAGCTCACTCGTTCAGTTTCCCTACGTATCACTAATTTACTAACAGACATATCAGCCTGGATGTCACACCACCTCCTCAAACTCAATCCAAAACTGAGCTCATGATTTTTCCTTCCCCATGTGCCTCTGCCCCTGATACCTCTGTCAAGATCAATAGTACTACTATCAGCCCGTCACTGCATGCCAAGGTTCTAGATGTAACCCTGGACTCTAAACTATCCTTTCGGCCCCGCATCCAAACATTTTCCAAACTTGACGTCTCAACCTTCACAACATCTCCAAAATTCGCTCCTTCCTAATCAATGATACCACAAAGCTCATAGTTCAATCCCTGGTCATCTCCCCCCTCGACTACTGCAACTCCCTCCTCACGGGATTACCTTTACATTGGCTATCCCACCTTCAGTCCATCATGAATGCTGCTGCCAGGCTCATCCACCTTACCCACTGCTCAGTGTCTGCTACCCCTCTCTGTCAATCCCTCCACTGGCTTCTACTCACTCAATGAATTAAATTCAAAATTCTAACAACAACTTACAAAGCCATCCACAACTCGGCCCCCCAGCTACATAACTAACCTACTCGTTCCTTTCGCTCCTCCCAAGACCTCCTGCTCTCTAGTTCCCTCATCACCTCCGCCCATGCTCGCCTCCAGGAGTTTTCCCAAGCCTCTCCTATCCTATGGAACGCCCTGCCCCCACCTAACAACTGTACTTTTCCTTTTTCTATCAGATCTAATGGGGCAGGGCCCTCTGACACCTCCTGTATTAAATTGTATTGTAACTGTACAGTTTGCCCTCCTGTTGTAAAGCGCTGTGCAAACTGTTGGCTCTATATAAATCTTGTATAATAAAAATAATAATAATAATTTATGTTTTTGGTTGTAACATGACAAAATGTGGAAAATTTCAAGGGGTATGAATACTTTTTCAAGGCGCTGTACAAACGATTTAAGTTGTCTAAATTTCATACAAACACTATTCACTTTTTACATTTTTTTAATGAGGTTGAAAATGTCGATTTTTCATCTTTCTAAAGCCTTACCAGCAATGAAATTATACAGCATAGAAAGAGTTAAGTCATAAAATTTAGAACTTACATGGAAACAGATTTGTGAAGATCATTATAATCTGCAGTCAAAGGGAGGCTTTCAGCTTGATGACCCAGATGATGGGAAAGGTGGATTTGCAGGTAATACCTTCAATACACAGAAATCATTTTTAAATCTCTCCATATCTTTCTTTAAACTGTCCTAACTCCCAGACTTACAAAAAATAGCCGAAAGTGGAGCATGGACAATTTTATCCAAATCTCTGTGGGGGATTGATTGAAGTTACGGAAGACTCTGTTTTTTTTTTAAATTATACAATAATAACTCATAAAGGTAAGCCTTAGGAACAATGTATAGTAATCTCAAACACAAATTGTATGAGTTGTTTTAAGGTCTCAACAGACCTGTCTGGATTAATACCCGAATCCAAAGGAAGATTTTTAGAGGGTGGTTCCATTCAAAGCTGATATTTCGTTTTAGCCTGGTTTCTTCAAAACTGAATCATAAGGTGGATCTTTACTGTATATCTTTTTCAGAATTAAGCGAACTGCTAAATTATGCCACCTCCTTTATCAACTACTTGTACACACGGTCGGAGGATCCGTCGGAATGTGTCCTATCAGACCGTGTTGTTGGATAATCCGACTGTGTGTGGTATGCATCAGACTGTTTCCGTCGGAATATCCATCGGACCAAATTTTCAAACTTGCTGGAAATATTTTCCGACAAACTGGTCCGATAGGACATACTCCGATCATGTGTAGAGCATTCCGATCGGACAAAGTGCCACGCATGCTCAGATCAAATTCCTACATCAAAGCTAATGGCTACTAGCCCGAACGTAGTCCCATCGTAACGAAATTACGTCATCACGTTCTAAAAGATCGTTTTTTTCGACAACTTTGTCCAACCGTGTGTATGCAACAGTTTCGGACAAAATCCGACGGACAAAATCCGACGGATTTGGTTGTCGAAATGTCCGACCGTGGGTACAAGGGCTAAGAAATCCAATGGCAGACTAGACTATCCAAATGACGGGCTACACACCAAAGACATTCAACGCCCAAAGTTTATTGCTATGACAGCACACAGCTCACGCCCACCCACAGCCATGCCACCAACGAGTATCACCAACAGCAGGGTCATGGAGATCATGATTAAACCCTGCTGTCAGTAAAACATATTGGGGGCATGGTATTGGGCGGGAGTAAGTGGCTTGCTGTCATTGCAATAAACCTTGGGTGGAGTTGAGCGTCTTCAGTGTGTAGCCCGTTATTTGGAAGATTGACTACAGAGGAGTCACTGACTACAGTGGAGCAAATTAGCCTTGGCACCTGGCTAATTGCAGGGACTGGAGGATGCCGACTGGATTATAAACAGTGAAAGGGCTT
Source organism: Lithobates pipiens (assembly GCF_037356315.1). NCBI lineage: Eukaryota > Metazoa > Chordata > Amphibia > Anura > Ranidae > Lithobates > Lithobates pipiens. Next base: position 563,002,867 of record NW_027507764.1, on the reverse strand, counting down.
GGTTTCATCAACGCAATAGTGGAATTCAACTGCAAGAGGGTGGCACCATTGTCATATGAAAGGGAAAAAAAAGAAACTATTGTGGAGTTACCCCCCTGCTAGAGACCTGCTGGAATCTCCAGTGACCCATGGGGGTTGACTTACTAAAACGGGATAGTGCATATCTGGCGCAGCTCTGCAAGGACACCAATCAGCTTCTTGGTTCTATTGTCAAAGCCTAATTGATCAAGAAGTTAGAAGGTAATTGGCTACCGTGCACAGCTGCACCAGATTTTGCACTCTCCAGTTTTAGTAAATCTACCTCTCAATGCCTGCTCAAAACTAAAAAGTCACGTGTCATGTCTTCTCATAACAGAAATCTGTACTAACAGGAATATGTAGATCGATATTGCTGATGCCTTTCTAAAAAAAAAGAAAATAAAAAATACATGTTGCCTTGATTTTATGTAATTCCATTGCTTTACAGTGCCTTGAAAAAGTATTCATACCCCTTGAAATTTTCCACATTTTGTCATGTTACAACCAAAAACCTAAATGCATTTTATTGGGATCTTATGTGATAGACCAACACAAATTGGCACATAATTGTGAAGTGGAAGGAAAAGGATAAATGGTTTTAATAAATGTTTACAAATAAATATGTGAAAAGTGTGGTGTGCATTAGTAATCAGCCCCTCTGAGTCAATACTTTCGCTGCAATAAAGCTGCAAGTCTTTTCCGGGGATGTCTCTACCAGCTTTGCACATCTAGAGGGACATTTTTGCTCATTCTTCTTTGCAAAGTAGCTCAAGATCTGTCAGATTGGATGGAGAGCGTCTGTGAAGAGCAATTTTCAAGTCTTGCCACATATTCTCAATTGGATTTAGGTCTGGACTTTGACTGGGCCATTCTAACACATGAATATCCTTTGATCTAAACCATTCCATTGTAGCTCTGGTAGTATGTTTAGGGTCGTTGTCCTTCTGGAAGGTGAACCTCTCCCCCAGTCTCAAGTCTTTTGCAGACATTAACAGCTTTTCATCTAGGATTGCCCTGTATTTGGCTCCATCCATCTTCTCATCAACTCTGATCAGCTTCCCTGTCCCTGCTAAAGAAAAACATCCCACAACATGATGCTGCCACCACCATGTTTCACAGTGGGGATGATGTGTTCAGGGTGATGTGCAGTGTTAGTTTTCCGCCACACATAGTGTTTTGCTTTTAGGCCAAAATGTTACATTTTGCTCTCATCTGACCAGATTACCTTCTTCCACATGTTTGCTGTGTCCTCCACATGGCTTCTCACAAACTGCAAACAGGACTTCTTATGGCTTTCTTTCAACAGTGACTTTCTTCTTGCCACTCTTCCATAAAGGTCAGATTTGTGGAGTGCGCAACTAATAGCTGTCCTGTGGACAGATTCTCCCACCTGAGCTGTGGATCTCTGCAGCTCCTCCAGAGTTACCATGGGCCTCTTATCTGCTACTCTGATGAATGCTCTCCTTGCCCGGCCTGTCAGTTTAGGTGGACGGCCATGTCTTGGTAGGTTTGCAGTTGTGCCATACTCTTTTCATTTTTGGATGATGAATTGAACAGAGCTCCGTGAGATGTTCAAAGCTTGGGATATTTTTTTTTAAAACCTAACCCTGCTTTAAACCTTTCCACAACTTTAACCCTGACCTGTCTGGTGTGTTCCTTGGCCTTCACAATGCTGTTTATTCACTAAGGTTCTCTAACAAACCTCTTAGGGCTTCACAGAACAGCTGCATTTATACTAAGATTAAATTACACACAAGTGGACTCTATTTACTAATTAGGTGACTTCTGAAGGCAATGGGTTCCACTAGATTTTAGTTAGGGGTATTGGAGCAAAGGGAGCTGAATACAGATGCACGTCACACTTTTCACATATTTATTTGTAAAAAAAAATTGAAAACCATTTATCATTTTCCTTCCACTTCACAATTATGTGACACTTTGTGTTGGTCTATCACATAAAATCCCAATAAAATACATTTAGGTTTTTGGTTGTAACATGACAAAATGTGGAAAATTTCAAGGGGTATGAATACTTTTTCAAAGCACTGTAAGTCATCACTGACCCAAACCCTGTATGCAGAGCAGGAGTTCTGACTTCACTCACAGTGTCATTCTTCCAGGGTTATGACTGAGGGAGCAATGAAGTCAACTTACCTTTAATCTGTAGTAAACCTTCCTCCCCTCCCTTCCTTACTTTTTCCCTCCTTCATCCCTTATTTTTTTTTAGTGACTCTGAAATATCTACATTTAGAGAATTTACCTTCCATTACCATTTTCTCTTTCCCTTTGTTTTCCCTTTCTTTTGCTTTTTTGTTTTCCTTTATTTGATTAAGTGAGTTATTCCTAAGAATTGCAGGCCTACGATATAAAACGCCAAATTTCCATGCAAAACATTCTACCGCTTTCAGCACCTAAAATCAGAAATAATCATACCGCCAGGGAGGTTAAACAAGTATGATTTAACTGTCTCGGTCTGATTTCATGGTTTCTGACACTCTTCCTTCCTTTCGTTTTTTTTTCCCTTTCTTGTATTCTTCTCGCTTTTCCTTTTTTTTTCTTTTTTCTATTTACTTTTCCTTATCATTTTTCTTTTCTTTTCCTTTTTCTTTTCCCTTTTCATTTTCATTTCCTTTTTCTTTTTCTTGCTTTTCCTCTTGCTTCCCTTCTGCCTCCTTTCCTGTTTTCCCCCTCCATCTCTATCTCTTCAGTGATTCAGAAATTCACTCAAAGGATCATTTCTCTCTTACCTACATCCACACTTTTCCCCTCTCCTTTCTTCTTCCTTCCTTTAGTCCTTCCTTCCTTAGCCCCTGTACACACAGTCGGAGATTTCGACAACCAAATCCGTCTGATTTTGTCCGTCATATTTTGTCCGTCGGATCTTGTCCGAAACTGTTGCATACACACGGTCGGACTAAGGCCGCGTACACATGGGCGGATTGTCTGCCCAACTAAGTTCGTCAGACAATCCGACAGACAGTCCGTCCAAATTTTGAATAAACGGACTTGACCACACACGATGAACAGACAGTCCGCTGAAAACTTGCGCGATGACGTGTACAGCACGTACGACGGGACTAGAAAAACGACGTCCAATACACAACAATGCAACCTTCGGCCGTGTAAATCCTTTCTGAGCATGCGCCATACTTAGTCCATCCAACTTGCCTACACACGAGCGGACTGTCAGCTGAAACCAAGTTTGGACGGACAAAACCAAGTTTGGACGGACAAAATTATGGAAATTCCGAAAGACAAAGTCCGTCAGACTGTCCGCTGAAAAAGTCCGCTGAAGCCCACACAGACAATCCGCCCGTGTGTACGCGGCCTTAGTTGTCGAAAAATCCGATCATTCAGAACGTGATGACGTTATTTCGTTACGATGGGACTACGTTCAGGCTAGTAGTCAATAGCTTTGATGTAGGAATTTGATCTGAGCATGCGTGGCACTTGGTCCAATCAAAATTCTCTACACATGATCGGAGTATGTCCGATCGAACCAGTTGGTCGGGAAATATTTCCAACAAGTTGGAAAATTGGGTCCGACGGAATCAGTCCGATGCATACCACACACAGTCGGATTATTCGACAACACGGTCCGATAGGACACATTCCGACGGATTCTCTGACCGTGTATATGGGGGCTAACCTACATCCACACTTTTCCTCTCTTTTCTTCTTCCTTCCTTCAGTCCTTCCTTCCTTACTTTTTTTCCTTCTTGCTTATGTATTTTTTCAGTGACTCAGAAAGTATTAAAGTGAATGGATCAGAATCTGGCAGCTTCTCTGTTTCTATCAGCATATGTTTTCTTACATTTTTAGCAACTCCCTCTCCCTTCCTTTGTCACGTTCCTCTTCCTTCTTTTTCCTCTTCCTTCCTTCCTTCCTTCCTTCCTTCCATTATTAGGACTATTATTTTTAAGCTGGTTGCTAAAAAATGCCCTACTCTCTGGGTAAAGAACAGATCGGAAGGACACAAATGCTATTTGCAGCTTTGACAGTTTCACATTACAGACAATGTTGGCTGGTGTAACGATATCACGTCTGAGCCAGGATATATTGTAACTAGTTGCCATTTTGTGTGGAACGCAGCCATGACAGTTTGGCTACCTTGTAAACTTACTTACATCTGTAAAAACTCCCCCCTCCCTTGTCTTAGGAATTCCAAATGTTTTAACATCTTCAAAAGGAAAGCAGAGAAAACAGAACCAGGCCAGGTCAAATAAACAAGGCTCAAGTTGCCTGGCAAGATATTGCGGCCTGTCGTAAAACTGTCACTTTCTCCATTCAGAGAACTAACAGATCCTCGTCGTAAATACTTCCAACAAGATAGCGTGCAAACAGATTAGTAACGTGTTGAAACTTTAACATTTTTTATAACTTTCAAAGCCATCATAGCACAGCCATAATATGGATATATTTGGTTTCCTCGGATAATTTCTAACATTTCAAGTCCAAACACCCCTATGTCAGGTCATATGGGAAGCCACTGGGACCCCTTACTCCTCCTAGATAACCCTGAAATGGGAAACCTGTCATGTGTGGACTTGTTTTGAAGCAAATATCATGCTGATCACTAAAATGGATATCTGCAGTCTATAAACAATAGAGAGGCAGAGAGATGAATATGTATCATAAGTGTACCTGGGACAGGGTCATGAGTGTAGATACCTCCCAGCAACCAACCCCTAAACAAGATGACCAGACGATTGGTCACTGGTCGCTGTCAACACCCCCTTTGATTTGACAGAAAAGAGGAGAGGCCAAGGCAATAGTCAGTTCTCCTTTTACCATCCAAGCAGGAACATCTGCCAAGTTTGAGAACCGATTACCTTTGCTCATCGATTGAACTCTGATCAACCCTTGGACATTAACTGCAAGTATTCTTCCTTCCCAATTCTACCTTATTTCTTTGTGGCTGGATATTGTCTTTATTTTTTGAAACATCCTTTTTCTGTAAATGTTTTATTCGCACCAACCTTGACCTTTTCATAATAAATCCTTATGTTGAAAAGTGTTAACCTTGTCTTTAAAGCTCTTGATGCAAACTATAAACGAACCTGTCTCTTAAAAGGGCGCTACTGTGGTAGAGTAAGGCACTGAGCAGACCTGTCTGTGGTGGCAGTGTGTGTTGCAGGCGCTTATTCTAAACTTATAATTGGTATTGCTTAAATTACGAGTCCCCCCGGCTCTGTCTTTTAAACGGGGGTGGTGGCAGTTAAAGGGTTAATTGTGTAATTAGCCCAGTGACAATCGCTCTCAGGCTGCCTGCACCTAGATTGTGGTCCCGCAAGCTGGAAAATCTTTGTGCTGGGTGCAGCTGAGTGTGGCATTGTTACGTAAGTGACAGCGTGGTGTTAGGTTGGCCGGTCCTTTGTCGCCAGTTAGCGAGGAGGGCAGGGATCTGACACCAGCGTTCGTCACATATTGGCTGGCAGCGTAGCGGGATAGTTTCGCATTAAGAGCATTCAGTGCATTGTTAGGAATTAGCTCTGCACTGAAGGATTGTAACCTTTGTGGAAACAGTCCTTAGAGACAAGCTGGTGCACATTATTTTTTTTGTTTACTTTTTTTTAAAAAGAGATATACAGCAACAGCTCCTTTCTACGCCTTCTTCCTATCTCTGCTTTCTGTTCTATCTTTTCTGCTTGCAACATGTCTGGGGTATCAGCATATAAAAAGATGAGCAAAAATGAACTGACTGCTGAGTGCACAGAAAGAGGAATTGATGTCGGTGGCAAAAACCGTGATGGCTTGATACATGCCCTACATGAGTTTGATATCCGTGCAGACCAGAACCTGGGGGAAACTGGACCAGAAAGGGTTTCCGCTACTCCAGAGCCCAGTGGTTCAGAGGCGGCCTCACCAGATGGGCATGCAGAGACTGACACTGGACTACCACGGATTGCTACCTCCAAGCCATCGCCAGAGCAGGCCAGCATCAGATTGCCTGGAACCAGAATAGACTGTCCTCAAATGCAGGAAACACTACAACACCTCAGGGAGACGGATCCTGTGGCATACCTGCAGTTTCTCGAGCGCCAGGCTGAGAGAGAGGCTGCGGAACGCAGGGCTGAGCGAGAGGAACGCCAGGCTGAGAGGGAGGCTGCGGAACGCCAGGCTGAGAGGGAGGCTGATCGTCGGCACGAACTGGAGATGGCTAGGCTCCAGCAGCAGCGACAGGTTCAGAACCTCGGATCCCTAGAGCACAGGGATGACTCTCTGCCAGTGACCCCAGCAGCCAAATTTCCAGTTATGGAAAAGGACAGTGACATTGACGTGTATCTACTGTCGTTTGAAAAAACTTGCCGTCAGTACCATCTGCCCCCAGCACAATGGGCCCGGTACCTGACGCCAGGGCTACGAGGCAAGGCCCTGGATGCTTATGTAGAACTGTCAGAAGAGCAAGGAGGTGATTATGAGGCCCTAAAGGCTGCAATCATCCAAAAGTTTCAGCTAACCCCGGAAGTGTACCGGAAGCGTTTTAGGTCCTTGCAAAAGGGGCCTGGGGACTCATACCTGGATGTGGTAAGTCGCTTACGCACCACATTCCGGCAGTGGACTAAAGGCTTGAAAGCCGATTCTTTTGAGTCCTTGGAAGATCTTATGATTGAAGATCAACTTTTGCATATCTGTCCTACAGACGTCAGACAGTTTGTGCTGGAGCGAAAGCCAACCTCTGCCAAAGCAGCAGCAGAACTGGCAGATACCTATATCCACTCTCGGGTATCTGACCATCGCAAGGCTCCTCCAAATGGCTGGAAAGGAGGGAAATCACACATGGCAACCCCTCCTCTACCTACCAACCAAGTTCCTCAGCGGCTGGAACCTGCAGCTCCTGGAGCCAAAGCCTTTGTGACTGACAACCGCAAATGCTATAACTGTGGGAAAGGCGGACATCTCCGGACACAGTGCCCTGAGCAGAAGAAGACGACAACCCCTGGCCATCCGGCCAGCAACCCTTCTGCTGTGCTGCTCGTCGGTGGAAAACCTCCAGGAACCAATGCCAACTTGCAGCCAGTCATTGTAGGCCAACGAACTGTAACAGGCTTTCGTGACACTGGAGCCGAAGTCACTTTGGTCAGACCAGAGGTGATAGAAAAAACAGACATCATCCCAGAGAAGTACCTTACCCTGACCGGAGTTGGGGGAACCTGTTCCCATGTACCTCGTGCCTATGTTTTCCTGGATTGGGGTGCCGGAAGTGGGATGAGAGAGGTGGGTGTCTCGGAGGAGATCCCCACTGCTGTGTTGTTGGGTTCTGATTTAGGTACCCTTGTTTCTTACTATGCCCCTGCTAAGAGCACCCTGGATGCTCCCACGGAACCTTCTGGACCTACCAAGGTACTGTTTACAGATGTTGGGGTAATATCTGGGCAACCTGTGGATGGACAGAGGGAGGGGGAGGGTGGAGTTGAAGTGCAAGGTCCTCCTTCAGAGTCAGGAGAGGAGACCCCCTTGCTAGTGAAGGTACCTGATGTATGTTCCAATGTTGCTGAACTGATAAAGGTTAAATGTGATGATGATGACAATGATGACAATGATGACGATAATGATGATGATGATGATGATGATGATGATGTATTGCCAGTCTTGGTGGTCACTCGCAGTGCTGCAAAGGCAGCCGAGGTGCAGGCACTGATCGCAGAACAGCAGGAGGAGGTCTCGGGGCCCTCTCCCTGTTCTGACCCAGTGGACTCCACCTCTGTTGAGCCTCAGCAGCCGTCCTCGTTTGCCACAGGACTGCTGGCTGAGAGTTGTGGTCCCGCCTTTGAAACAGCACTGCAGACAGACCAAACACTAGCATAGCTCAGAAGTCTAGCTGATCGCCCCCCTGCAGAGAATGACAAACAAAAGGTCTACTGGGACAAAGGGAAACTGTATAGAGAAAGTTTGCTTGCAGAGGGGAATGAGGCTGACATAGGTGACAGACAGCTGGTGGTACCCAGTCAATTTAGGGGACCGCTGCTAAAAGCGGCCCATGAGATTCCCCTCGCAGGGCACTTGGGGATCACTAAGACCCGAGGGCAGTTGGTACATAACTTTTATTGGCCCAGGATGCTTGCTGACATAGCTGACTACTGTCGGTCCTGTGTTACCTGCCAGCGAGTTGGCAAGGTAGGGGATGTCCACAGGGCTCCACTAAAACCTTTGCCTGTGATTGACGAACCTTTTAAGAGGGTGGCAGTGGATATCGTTGGGCCTTTGGCCATCCCTAGCAGTTCAGGCAAACGTTATATCCTTACAGTTGTCAACTATGCCACGCGTTATCCAGAGGCGGTGGCTCTCCCCTGCCTCCGGACAGACAAGGTCGCTGATGCTCTCCTGGGAATCTTCACAAGAGTGGAATTCCCAGCCAAGCTCATTATCGATCAAGGCATTCAGTTTGTGTCTGACTTGATGCAAGCTCTCTGTCAGAAAATGCAGATGATGCATATCATGGCCAGTCCTTATCACCCACAAACCAACGGCTTGTGCGAGAGCTTCAATGGCTCTTTAAAACAAATGTTGCGCACCTTTGTGCACTCTCAGGGCAAGGACTGGAAACGATATCCGCCTCATCTGCTGTTTGCTTCCAGAGAGGTGCCTCAGAAGTCCACAGGCTTTTTGCCATTTGAACTTCTGTACGGACGGAGGGTAAGAGGGCCCCTGAATCTAATCTGTGAGACCTGGGAGGGCAAGATTGCCGACCCAGAGGTCTCTGTTGTGGATTACGTCCTAACGTTCAGGGATAAAATGGAGACGCTGCTGGAAATTGTGCGGGAAGAACACCTGGTGCACCTGTCACAGGTCCTGGACCAACTGACAGCTGCCAATCTGACCATCAAACCCAGTAAGTGTCAGATGGCCATGACCGATGTGCAGTACTTGGGACACCGGGTGGGAGGAGGCACCCTGAAACCCGAGACAGGGAAGGTTGATGCCATCCTGGCATGGCCTACCCCCCAAACCAAAAAGCAGGTTATGTCTTTCTTGGGGACCGCTGGCTATTATAGGAAGTTTGTATGTAACTATAGTAGCCTGGCTAAACCTCTGACTGACCTAACCAAAAAGAAACTGCCCAAGGTGGTGTCTTGGACACCAGAATGTGAGAAGGCATTTCAGGCCTTAAAGGAGGCGCTGGCCCGCGCTCCTGTGCTACAGGCTCCAGACTTCACCCGCCGTTTCCTAGTGCAGACTGATGCTTCTGCCTATGGATTGGGTGCAGTCCTGAGCCAGGTGGATGATGCCGGAGAGGAGCATCCCATCCTCTACCTGAGCCGAAAGCTGCTTCCCAGGGAAGTAGCATACGCCACGATTGAAAAGGAGTGTCTTGCGATCGTGTGGGCTCTCCAGAAGTTACAAACGTACCTTTATGGACGGCACTTCACTGTGATCACAGATCACAATCCCTTGAGCTGGCTAAATCGTGTGGCTGGGGAGAATGGCAAACTACTTCGGTGGAGCTTAATTCTTCAGCAATACAATTTCACCATCCAGCATAAAAAAGGCAGCACCCATGGCAATGCTGATGGGCTGTCGCGACAAGCCGAGCCTGCAAGAGTCGGTTGCGTCAGGAGGGAAATTGTAGTTCCCTCCCATGCAACCACCTAAGGAGGGAGGTGTAACGATATCACGTCTGAGCCAGGATATATTGTAACTAGTTGCCATTTTGTGTGGAACGCAGCCATGACAGTTTGGCTACCTTGTAAACTTACTTACATCTGTAAAAACTCCCCCCTCCCTTGTCTTAGGAATTCCAAATGTTTTAACATCTTCAAAAGGAAAGCAGAGAAAACAGAACCAGGCCAGGTCAAATAAACAAGGCTCAAGTTGCCTGGCAAGATATTGCGGCCTGTCGTAAAACTGTCACTTTCTCCATTCAGAGAACTAACAGATCCTCGTCGTAAATACTTCCAACAAGATAGCGTGCAAACAGATTAGTAACGTGTTGAAACTTTAACATTTTTTATAACTTTCAAAGCCATCATAGCACAGCCATAATATGGATATATTTGGTTTCCTCGGATAATTTCTAACATTTCAAGTCCAAACACCCCTATGTCAGGTCATATGGGAAGCCACTGGGACCCCTTACTCCTCCTAGATAACCCTGAAATGGGAAACCTGTCATGTGTGGACTTGTTTTGAAGCAAATATCATGCTGATCACTAAAATGGATATCTGCAGTCTATAAACAATAGAGAGGCAGAGAGATGAATATGTATCATAAGTGTACCTGGGACAGGGTCATGAGTGTAGATACCTCCCAGCAACCAACCCCTAAACAAGATGACCAGACGATTGGTCACTGGTCGCTGTCAACACCCCCTTTGATTTGACAGAAAAGAGGAGAGGCCAAGGCAATAGTCAGTTCTCCTTTTACCATCCAAGCAGGAACATCTGCCAAGTTTGAGAACCGATTACCTTTGCTCATCGATTGAACTCTGATCAACCCTTGGACATTAACTGCAAGTATTCTTCCTTCCCAATTCTACCTTATTTCTTTGTGGCTGGATATTGTCTTTATTTTTTGAAACATCCTTTTTCTGTAAATGTTTTATTCGCACCAACCTTGACCTTTTCATAATAAATCCTTATGTTGAAAAGTGTTAACCTTGTCTTTAAAGCTCTTGATGCAAACTATAAACGAACCTGTCTCTTAAAAGGGCGCTACTGTGGTAGAGTAAGGCACTGAGCAGACCTGTCTGTGGTGGCAGTGTGTGTTGCAGGCGCTTATTCTAAACTTATAATTGGTATTGCTTAAATTACGAGTCCCCCCGGCTCTGTCTTTTAAACGGGGGTGGTGGCAGTTAAAGGGTTAATTGTGTAATTAGCCCAGTGACAATCGCTCTCAGGCTGCCTGCACCTAGATTGTGGTCCCGCAAGCTGGAAAATCTTTGTGCTGGGTGCAGCTGAGTGTGGCATTGTTACGTAAGTGACAGCGTGGTGTTAGGTTGGCCGGTCCTTTGTCGCCAGTTAGCGAGGAGGGCAGGGATCTGACACCAGCGTTCGTCACAGCTGGGTCAAGTGTTTAGCCTGCACCTGGTCCAGCAGAGTCTAGGTAGATGTCAGGACATAAAGCTGACACCCTCAAAATGAATATCTGTGTCCGTGAGGAATGAGCTCCATAAACAGAACAATGTATTGTCTGCATGGACACAGAAGGGAGCTCACATCTTGCAGTGCCAGTTATAATTCTGAATGGATTTGAAGGGATCATTTGGTTTTCCTCTTTAATTAGGTGACATCTCTCTTCTCCCACACATTGTCACCAAGCGAGGATATGGGAAGGCTGTAAATCCTGTTTTAATTTCGCCCCACACACTGGAAAATAAAAGTTCAAATACAAAAACTAATATTTCAAGGCTTATCCCGGCACATTTATCTAGTTTCCTATCTTTTAATCTTGATCCTTCTTTTGGCTGGCTTCACCACAAGCAAGAGGATTAGGTAAAAATAGGACAGCCAGTTCCTATTTCTGTGTTTAAATTTTAGAATTATTAATGGAGGCTGTCAGTCAGGTTCAATCAACATGTTCTTCCATCCTTATCTTTTTACAATTTTTAGGTAATATTAACAATTACCAAAGTCTCTTGATGTAAAAAAAAAAAAAAAAAGAAAAGAAAAAGAGGGAATAAGTATCTTTATTATAAACTTAAAATTGACTTGTAAAAGCTAAACTTTGGGTAGAAAAAAAAGTATGTAAATATATTCCTCTATAGCCACAAAGGATATAAATCCACCTTGCGTGCACCATATACCGTTTACAAAAAACAGATATTACCTGGTAAATGTAGCAGTGATATAGCCTGTGCAGAGACTAGAGCAATGGGAGAGGCCCAGCAGCTCCACCCACAACCGGCTGCCTGCAGAAAACTACAGGAAGGGGCGGAGACAAGACCAGTCACCCTGCACAGGTGTTGTGTGCACCACCAATAGCTGGCACACAGACACAACTTCTGCTCCCAACGTGAGGTGCAGGTATGGGTGCACAGCTACAATCGCATGCAGGATCGCACCTGCACTTCAGTAAACAGCTATGGGACTGCTGGCACAGGGATGCACACAACACCTGTGCATCCCTGTGCTGGTAAACAGTCCTGCATGTGGGCATATATTAAAATGACCCATGTGAACAAGGCCTAAGGGGACAGGGGTTTATTAGACCTTAATGTTACCCCTGCATCCAATGAAGCTAATCGAGCACTTTTCATGCTTGATTAGCTTCTTCCCTGGGCATAGCAGCTGGATAATGACCTCTCTGAACCCAGAAGTGACAGAGTACCTTTCGCTTCCAGGTTCATTTACCAGACGGATCATAAGCAAATGGATGTTCACTGACCTACCTCCATTCTACCCACCAGCAGCTGCTATGGCTGTCCTCGCCGCCCTGAGCCAACAGTAGAGCCCTAGATACATCTGGGGGGGGGGGGGGGGCGACAGGTGGCAGACAGCACTCATACCTCCCAACTTTTTGATATGGGAAAGAGGGACACCTATTAGCAATATATATGTGCCTAGGACACCCCCCCCCCAGCCAAGCCCCCCACCCCCCCAAAGTAGAATACTACAAAAATAGGGCCAACCAGTAGGAGTTTCCTTCCCACGGGTGCATGCTGGGAGAGTGCATAATAATTCAGAGAGTGACCTTGGGAAGTTAGCCTCTTTATCCTTGGGTCTCCTGCCCAAGGGGGAAGTATGTTATGCTGCTGAAAACTCTTAGCCCTTGTACACACGGTCGGAGATTCCAACAACAAAATCTGGATTTTGTCCGAAACTGGTGCTGCATACACACAGTCGGACAAAGTTGTCGGAAAATCCGATCGTTCGTAACGCGATGACATTATTTAGTTACGACGGGACCTCGTTCAGGCTAGTCGCCAATAGCTTTGGTCTAGGAATTTGATCTGAGCATGCGCGGCACTTTGTCCGATCGGAATTCTCTACAAACGGATCATGTTGTCGGATAATTTTCATATCCAGCTCTCAAACTTTGTTGGTCGGACATTCTGACAGAAAAAGTCAGATGAAACCCACACACGCTCGGATTATCCGACAACATGGTCCGATTGGACATTTTCCGTCGGAATGTCCGACCGTGTGTACAAGGGCTTAAGCCTGCTGTCTGAGAGAGCTACAATGTGGCTGGACAGAAGCCTGGATCTGGGGCATAGTCTGTGGAGCCTGGGGAATGAGGAGACATTGAGGACCTCCAGATGTATTGAGAGGCTGGAAAAAGCTTGGAGAGCTTTCTTACCACTATTATTTCTTTATACTGGCTTTAAAAAATTACAAATGCAACAACTTAGAAAATGGATGAAAGCACTGGGTAACACTTTTTGAAAGATAAAAAGTGCATTTACAAGTGTGAGATTATGGTCATGGGACTTTGACTGAGGCAATCACTTGATATTATTGGATAAAAAAATATTATAATTTATTGTAGATATAATTTATATTAAATAAATTCGTAATCAACACAAGCATCAACATCCAGATGGCATACAAGCATATATAAAAAGATTAACATAAAAAATATACATACAGTAATACAATTCATAGAATATCATAAATCCATAAAAAATATGCATATTTGATCTCTGAATATTATATCTTGGCACCTATGGAGCCCTACGCGTTTCATGGATACCTGTCCAATCATCAGGGGCTTGACGCAACAGACTGAAAATGTAGACCTTGTGTTAAGATTGAAAAAAAAGTCTCATATATGTATAGTATATAATGATAAACTCCCCCTAAACCAAAAATATATCTTTATTACTTACATATTAGCACCATAAATGCCCAAACATGTGGGAGAGGGGTGGGAGTATCAGAGCAATTGTCTCGCCCGGGGCTGAGGCGAAGATGAACCATCCAGTCCAAAGGGAATAGGCAGCCAGAGGAAAACCAGGACATCTTCTGCAAATCCATAAAGTGTGAAGACGTGTATAAACCAAACTAATCTATAAAAAAATATTGTGTATATTTTGTGTAGAGAGGATTGTACGGAGTGAGGTCCTGGCCAACCTCAGCTAAATACCCCAATGATGGTGGGCGGGTCCCCGCCAATGCCATGCAGACATCAGACTATTATCTGGGTTCTTTGTCCAGGGCTTGCTGTTTTTTGTTTTTAGTTGTTGTTTAGTTGTTTTGTTGTTAGTCATTGATGGGCACTGGTGAGGCTGCATTGATGGGCACTGGTGAGGCTGCATTGATGGGCACTGGTGGGCTCCATTTGATGGGCACTTCATTCAAAAGGTGGGGTGTACACAGGCAGGGCAAAGGGGGTGGGGTCAGGGGTGGCGGCAAAATGAGGTCTCGCCTAGGGTGTCAAAAATCCTTGCACCAGCTCTTATCACATGGTACAGACTGGGCCTATCACAGCTAATTTCAACAAAAGAAACTGAAAGAATCAATTTCATTCAGTAAAATGTTTGCATATAGCAATGTTATGCACTGCTATATGCAAACATAATGTGTAAAAAATAAATAAAATAAATAATACTGATCAATACCCCAGAGTAGTACAATGTTACTATGGTAACATTATATTGCTCTGGTCAAAGTGTGTTAAAAAAAATCATAAAAAAAAGAAAAAAATATATAATAAAAAATAAATAAATATTTTTGTTGTACTGTCACCAGTCAGTGTCCCTGATCACCGCCACACCAGTTATATGGTGAACACTGTACTGCACTGGTGACAGTATGTAAAAAAAAATATAGATTTTATTTCTTAACCACTTAAAGGGGTTCTGCACTCAAAATACAACATTTGCCCATTCTGTTGCCTATAGTTAATATATCTCATAATGCCACCTGTTTTTTTTTTTTGATTCACCTACCTTTTGTAATCTTCAGTACTTTATTTCAAACCCCTGCGGCGATGGGCGGTCTCTTGCGGCGATGGGCGGTCTCTTGCGGGGATCAGCGTAATTTCCTGTTGAAGCCCGCACTGTCTCCTGTGATCTCGTTCGTGTAATCCCAGGAGACATTGCGGCTAATGCACCCGACATCTCGCGAGATTTCGGGTGCTACAGCCGACATCTCGCGAGATTTCGGGTGCTACAGCCAACATCTCGCGTGATTTTGGTAATTACAGCCGAGATCTCGGCTGTAATTACCAAAATCACGCGAGATGTTGGCTGTAGCACCCGAAATCTCGCGAGATGTCGGCTGTAGCACCCGAAATCTCGCGAGATGTCGGGTGCATTAGCCGCAATGTCTCCTGGGATTACACGAACGAGATCACAGGAGACAGTGCGGGCTTCAACAGGAAATTACGCTGATCCCCGCAAGAGACCGCCCATCGCCGCAGGGGTTTGAAATAAAGTACTGAAGATTACAAAAGGTAGGTGAATCAAAAAAAAAAAACAGGTGGCATTATGAGATATATTAACTATAGGCAACAGAATGGGCAAATGTTGTATTTTGAGTGCAGAACCCCTTTAAGGACCAAACCTCTTTCTGAGATTTGTTGTTTACAAATTAAAAACAGTTTTTTTTGCTAGAAAATTACTTAGAAAATAATATATATAATGTTACGCCAAGTATATATCAATATATATATTGATGTCACGCTTCAAAATTGCGCCCGCTTGTGGAATTGGACAAACTTTTACCCTTAAAAATCTTCATATGCAACGTTTAAAAAATTCTACAGCGTTTTCATATGCAGAGGCTACTCATGTATGCGTTCGTTTCTGCACGCGATCTCGCCGGGATGGGACGCATTTAAAAAAAAAATTGTCATTTGAATTTTTTCTTTTTTTTAAATGACCCTTTAGAGCAGGGGTACTGAATTAAAATTCACGGGGGTCCGGTCAGTAAAATTTTCTTCCCGCGGAGGTCCGAATGTCATATTGGTCATGACTCCGATCCTTCACATTACAGCCTCCCACGCACGTCACAATTGTTTTTTATTGCCCTTGTAGTTACCTGGGTTTTTCTAGGGCAGAAAAACAGATCTCTGCACAAGTGTGGACAAGCCCTTACATCAGTGCCCTCAGTCCCCCCTTCACAGCACATTTCTCACTTTTACATCACAGTCCCCCATCAGAAACCCCGCAACCCATTACAGACTTATCACAATGTGTCCTTTTAAAGACCCCCAGCACAGAGCCCCCCACCTCATTACAGACCCCCCCCACAAACACAGATCCCCCATTACAGATCCTCTTCACCACAGACCCCCCCCCTCAGCACAGATCCTCACTCCATAACAGATCCCCCCCTAATACAGACCCCACTCCATAACAGATCCCCCCCTAATACAGACCCCACTCCATCATAGATCCCTCGATCACAAATATCCCCTCCGATACAGATCCCCCTCCATCACAGACCCCCCCCATACAGATCCCCCTCCATCACAGACCCCCCCCCGATACAGATCCCCCTCCATACAGGTCCCCCCCCATCACAGACCCCCCCCCGATACAGATCCCCCTCCATCACAGACCCCCCCGATACAGATCCCCCTCCATCACAGACCCCCCCCAATACAGATCCCCCTCCATCACAGACCCCCCCCCCATACAGATCCCCCTCCATCACAGATCCCCCTGCATCATAGACCTCACTCCATCACAGACCCCTCTAATACAGACCCCATTCCATCACAGATCCCCCCCAATGCAGACCCCATTCCATCACAGATCCCCCCCCCCCAATGCAGACCCCACTCCATCACAGACCCCCCCCCAATGCAGACCCCACTCCATCACAGACCCCCGTAATACAGACCCCCCATTACAGATCCCACTCCATCATAGTCCTCCCTCAACATTACAGCATCAGACTGTCCCTTTCATCATCGCAGCATTCCCGCAGCATTCCCCCTTCCTCCCCCTCCCCACACTGCCCTACCTTATTCACATAAGCCGGGAAGCACGCATGGCAGGTCCGGACAAAGGGCGGGACTTTTCAAGTTAAAAGGGTGTGATTGGCTGCTGGGACCGCCCCACTGCCTAGCAACCAATCACCCACTTCGTAACTTGATAAGTCCCGCCCTTTTTCCGGACCTGCAGCGCTTCCAGGCTTGTGTGAATAAGGAAGGGGAGTGATGCAATGATGAAAGGGAGACACCTGCCAAGCCTCACGTGTAAATCAACGATTTTAGCGGCAGCGGCGGGCTGGCAATCCGGCAGGGGATAGAAAACACACAGGCAACTATTTGCGAGTCTGCGGGCCGGATATGGCTGCTACTGGGTCCGGATTCGGCCCGCGGTCCGCCATTTAGTGATGCCTGCTTTAGAGCTATGGGCGGAAGTAACATTTTCATGTCGCTTCCACCCTGCAATGATATGGAGATGGGTGGGGGCCATCTTCCCCTCACTTGTCTCCATACCAAGCCAGCTGCTGCCATAACAACGATAATCCTCTTCAAAGTACTGACGTAAAACTGCGGCAGGCGGTCTGTAAGTGGTTCATTTTCAAAAACGTATGACAAAAAAATGTCCTCTTCAAAAAACTCACCACGCCTCTTAAATACTGTGACGGGAGTCACTTTGGGTGGAGGGCTTGTGGAACCCAGATTACCTTGGAGAGCTCTGCAATATCCTTGTCCCGCTCCCCCGACCCCTCCTGTGTTTAACTTACCCTATGTCTATTAGGGGCACAGGGCGACCAAGAACCCCAGTCTGATCTGCACTAGTCAGACTCACTGTACAACCTCACTGGAATATTGTGTGTATATATATATATATATATATATATATATATATATATATATATATATATATATATATACACATATACAGTATAGATTGTATATTGTCTCATATACCATTTTAGACGCTTTACTAGATCGTTTGAGGTGTGGCTGTATCCCATTGTTCTATTGTTTCTGTGTGCTTTGGGTGCAACCTATTATGGGATATGTCTCTGTTGATTAGCTGTGGGGGGGGGGGGATTTTTCCAGCAGCCCCTCCCAAAGACAGTCTACTGATGAGAAGTTTGAATACACCTGTGTCATGCTACTGGTCGAGCTAAAGTCTACCTCACCCTGCAAAGAAGAGGGGGGTTGTCCTCTAAGTGGATATCTCTGTACCTGTGTTCAAATAAACAGTTAATGTTCCAGTTCAGCAGCCAAAACTAGTCCTGCCTAGTTGTTGGTTGTAAGCGGCTGTAATATCTAATATCTATATTCAGACTGGAGGAAGCGGTATATGACGGAAGCACTCAAGCGGAGTGTGGGACGTTCCGTTACAAATACCGTGGATTGTCTACTTTACAAAAAGGGGTCATTTGGGGGGTATTTGTACTGTCCTAAAATTTGTGGGCCTCAAGAAAAGAGATCGACAGTATATCAGGACTGATCAATTTTCAGATATATATCATTGTTTGTGGACACTATAACTTTCTTACAGACTAATATACACCAATTTGGGTCATTTTCACCAAAGAAATTTTTCAGAATACATTCTGGCCTAAAATTATGAAAAACAATTATTTATTTGCAAGATTTTACAACAGAAAATGTTGTTATTTTTTTGTTTACTTAGCACAACCAAATAACCCAGTGGTGATTGAATACCACCAAAAGAATGCTCTATTTGTATGAACAAAATTATGAAAATTTCGTTTGGGTACAGTGTTGTATGACCGCGCAATTGTCATTCAAACTGTGACAGCGCTGAAATTTAAAATTGGCCTGGGCAAAAAGGTGGTAAAAGTGCTGGGTATTAAAGTGGTTAAGCAGACTGTCTTTAATCCCCACGCACAAGTGGTGCTTGAGCTTTTTTTTTTTAAATAATTTTTAGCCAAACGAAAATTAGTTACTAAGTGGGAAAACAGTTTTTTCCACAAGCGTTTTCCAGGTGCTCCCATTATGCCGCATAAGTGGAATGTCCGACAGAAAAAGTCTGACGGGAGCTTTTCATCATTTATGCCGATTGTATGTATCATCAAGACTTTTTTTTTTTTGAAAATTCTGACAGACCTAGAAATATAACATGTTCTAAATATTTCCGACTTAACCAATTCCTATCAGGAAAACCATTCGTCTGTATGCTGTTCCAACGGACCAAAAACTATGCATGCTCTGAAGCAAGTATAAGATGGAAGCTATTGGCTACTGGGTATTGAACTTCCTTTTTCTCATACCGTCGTACGTGTTGTACATCACCGCGTTCTTGACGATTGGACTTTGGTGTGGTCGTGTGTAGGCAAGACAGTTTCAGCAAAATTCCACCGGAACTCCGTCGGAATAAACTCTGAAGGTTTTTCCGACGGAATAAACTCTGAAGGTTTTTCCGACGGAGTTCCGGCGGAAAACTGGTCACGTGTACAAGGCATTAGAGTCTATTTGGACCAAAAACTCTTGACGCCAGATGTCAAGGAGGCCTCGGTTACATATAATCAGTCACAATCTTTTCCCGGGTGATGCGACCGTTCCTTTTAGAACACACCGGGACCTTTGCGCTCTCCCGATCGATAATTTTTACAAAGTGGAAGCAAAATATCTCACAGCTGCTTAGGATGATGTCCTTCACCGTGGAAAAAAAAAAGGCGAGCTTGACAGCTGCCGTCTAATTGTGTCTGGCCTGTTGGCACCGGGACTTTAGATGGATGGAGATGATGAAATTATTGTCCCTTTTTTTTTCAAGTGATTTCCCAGCAGTTATAAAAGAGCAATTTGCAGCTGTTTGTCGGCGGTAATGCACCCACTTCAGCACAAATGACTGGCCTCTGACAGCCCGAGAGCTAAACGCTTTCACATTTATGTAATGGTTGGTTCGTGTTTGCTTTCAAGTGCGGCGTTGACTTTCTGCGTGCGGGGGGCTCTGCGGTTCAGGGAAATCATCCAGAAATTTAAGCAAAGGAACTTTGACCGGATACATTGTCGCCTAGTTTACTACTGAAAATGCACCCACTTGAGAAAATCCATTATTTATGATAGGGACCGATGTGTCAATATGTTGGGTTGCAAAAAAAAATAATAAAAAGACCATGCTATAGTGCATTTTTGTTAACCTGCATTTTCCTGTTTAACCGCTTCAGCCCCGTAAGATTTTACCCCCTTCCTGACCAGAGCACTTTTTGCGATTTGGCACTGCGTCGCTTTAACTGACAATTGCGCGGTTGTGTAACGTGGTTCCCAAACAAAATTGACGTCCTTTTTTCCCCATAAATAGAGCTTTCTTTTGGTGATATTTGATCACCTTTGCGGTTTTTATTTTTTCTGCTATAAACAAGAAAAGAGCAACAATTTTGAAAAAAAGCATTATTTTTTACTTTTTGCTATAATAAATATCCCCCAAAAATATATAAAAAAAACTAATTTTTCCTCAGTTTAGACCAATATGTATTCTTCTACATATTTTTGGTAAAGAAAATCACAATAAACGTATATTGATTGGTTTGTCTACAAAATAGGGGATACCGTATATACTCGAGTATAGGCCGACCCGAATATAAGCCGAGGTCCCCAATTTACCCCCAAAAAACTGGAAAAAATTATTGACTCGTGTATAAGCCGAGGGTGAGACATGCCTGTCCATCCCTGTGTGTCGTCCATCCCTGTGTGTGTCCATGCATCCGTGTGTGTGTGTGTCCATGCATCCGTGTGTGTGTGTGTGTGTGTCCATGCATCCGTGTGTGTGTGTGTCCATGCATCCGTGTGTGTGTGTGTCCATCCATCCCTGTGTGTGTGCATGCATCCGTGTGTGTGTGTGTGTGTGTGTGTGTGTGTCCATGCATCCGTGTGTGTCCATCCATCCCTGTGTGTGCATGCATCCGTGTGTGTGTGTGTGTGTGTGTGTGTGTGTGTGTGTGTGTGTGTGTGTGTGTGTCCGTGCAGCCTACCTGTGTCCAGCCTGCCTGTGTCCGTCCAGCCTGTGTCCGTCCAGCCTGTGTCCGTCCCGGCCTGCGTCCCGTCCCGGCCTGCGTCCCGTCCCGGCCTGCGTCCCGTCCCGGCCTGCGTCCCGTCCCGGCCTGCGTCCCGGCCTGCGTCCCGTCCCGGCCTGCGTCCCGGCCCGTCCCGCAGCTCTTCGTCGGTGGCCATTCTAGGATTCAAAAGCCGCGCCTCCGTCGGTGATAGGCGGAACACTCAATTTCCCACTGACTGCTGGGAAATTGAGTGTTCCGCCTATCGGATGTCCGTGATAGGCGGAACACTCAATTTCCCAGCAGTCAGTGGTCCGCCTATCATGGACGTCCGCTCATCCTCATACTACGGACGAGGATGAGAGGACGTCCGTGATAGGCGGAACACAGACTGCTGGGAAATTCAGTGTTCCGCCTATCACAGGCGAAGGCGGAGACGGAGGCGCGGCCTTTGAATCCTAGAATGGCCGCTGTCTGTCTGCTCGACACGCTGATCGGGCAGACAGACAGCGATGACTCGAGTATAAGCTGAGGGGGGCACTTTCAGCCTCAAAAAAGAGGCTGAAAATCTCGGCTTATACTCGAGTATATACGGTAGTTTTTTTGGCATTTTTATTATTATTATTTTTTTTTAAACTAGTAATGGCAGCGATCTGCGATTTTTATCATGACTACGACATTATGGTGGACACATTGGACACTTTTGGCACTATTTTGGGACCATTGGCATTGATACAGCGATCAGTGCTATAAAAATGCACTGATTACTGTCTAAATGACACTGGCAGGGAAGGGGTTAAACACTGGGGGCGATCAAGGGGTTACGTGTGTCCTAGGGCGAGATTCTAACTGTGGGGAGGGTGGGCTTCAACTCACATGACAGCGATCACTGCTTCCCATGACAGAAATGGGCCTTGTTTACATAGGCACTTCCCCGTTCTGCGGCTCTGTGACACAATTGCCGGGAAACCAGCGGATATTGAGTACGCTGGTCCCGCGGGCATGGTCACCCTGTATGCAGCGTGCGCGCGTGCACGCCCGCTAACCCCACCAATTAAAGGGGACGTACAGGTACGCCCATTTTCCCACCGCTGCCATTGTGCCAACGTATATCGGCATGCAGCGGTCGGCAAGTGGTTAACCGCTTTTCAACCAGCCGCCATTATTATACTGTGGCAAGATCCCGCAAATGGCCGTAGGTGTACGTTGGCTCAGGAACTCACTTTTGTGGGCCAGTGGGGAGGAGCCAATCAGCAGGCCCGGCGGACCTCGATGTTCCGCCGGTCACCCGCCATCATTCCCCATAGTGACAGAACGGGGATCTGCCTGTGGAAACAATGAAGATCTCCGTTCTGACAGGGGAGATCACACACAGATCCTGTCTTTCTGCTAAGCAGGAAGATGGATCTGTGTGTTTCCCCAGTCACACAGCCCCCCATACAGTTAGAAAACACAAACAGGGAACGCATTTAACCCCTTGATCGCCCCTGATGTTAACCCCTTCCCTGCCAGTGCCATTAGTACAATAACAGTGCATTTTTTTTGCACTGATCCCTGTAATAATGTCACTGGTTCCCAAAAAAGTGTCAAAAATGTCAGTTAGATGTCCGATCTGTCCGCCACAATGTTGCAGTCCCGCTAAAAATAGCTGATCGCCGCCATTACTAGTAAAATAAATAAATAAATAAATAAAATTATGAACTTTTGCACAAACCAATCAATTTACGCTTATTGGGATTTTTTTAACCAAAAATATGTAGCAGAATACAGGCCTAAACTGATGAATAAATATGGTGGGCATTGATGAGGAGGCACTGATGGGTACTGATGAGGAGGCACTGGTGGGCTCTGATGAAGCGGTACCAATGGGCATTGATGGGCACTGATAGGTTGCACTGATGGGTACTGATGAGGCAGCATTGGTGGGTATTGATGAGGAGGTGCTGGTGGGCACTGATGAGGCTGCACTGATAGGTGGCACTGATTGACAGCACTGGTGGGCACTGATTGGCAGCACTGGTGGGCACTGATGGGACTGCATTGACAATCAGAACACTGAAAAATCAGTGCCCTGATTATCAGTGTAGATGTGCCTTTTCGAGAAGCTGGTTATCGACTCTCTTCTCCTCTTCTCATGCTGTCAGCATGAGGAAAGGAGTGCCAATAACCGGCATCTATTTACATCCATGATCAGCTATGATTGGACACAGCTGATCATGTGGTAAAGAGACGCTGATTGGCTCTTTACTTCAGTCTGTGATCACCAGTGTCCTCCAGACACTGATCACAGAGTGTGCTGCCTGCTCCCCGCAGCGGGTGCGATCACGGGAGGCTGCCAGCCTCCTAGAACTAGCCGGCTACTCTGTAGCCATCATTCAGCTATAGCGTGGTTGGAAAGTGGTTAATGAAGAGAATGCATTAAGGTAAAAAAAAAAAAACCTTCTACCTTTGCAACCACTTGTCAAAAATGTTATCTGACTTCACATTAGTATGCAAATATGATGCTGAGTTTTAGTAAAGGTGGGGGAAAGGTCCGCCTAAAGAGACCGTGTCCGGACAGGAAAGCAGCCCGGGGCCATGATGTGCAGCCTGTCCACATGCTCGGTCCACTCCAATAATAATAGACTTTTATCCCAGCAATACTCAGGAGGACTGATCAGAGGGTGTCCTTTCTTCCACGCACACACAGATTTCCATCATCATACTTTTCAGACCCTGAAAGGTCCACGCAGAATTGACACAAACTGTGCCAAACCCTTATGTGCCATCCAAAAATCTTCTGACAAATCCTGCTCCTGTTATGTATTATTCACACACTGTCAGCTAACTGATTTATGCAGGTCGGTAAGTGAGCGTACTGAAATTTCATGGGAATTCATAAACGAATGTGTGAGAAAAAGCAACGAAGGTACAGTCTGGTATAAATCATTATATAAAAGAAACATAACTATTTTTTTCTGCTGTGCCTTAAATTGTTACTAAACCCAATAATATGGAAATAGCCCATCCCCCCACACGGTGCCCACAGCTTATAAATCTTCTTTTTACATTAAAATATTGCCACTATATTCCTTTTTGGATGATCTGTATACCACGGTTACATGATAAACTGCACAGTTTCTAAAGTGCTGAGAGTTCAGGTAGGAGGAGATTTCCACTACAGCCTGTATACACGCCCACATGTGTGATGTCAATATCATGTGACCTGGCTATCTCTGAGAACAAGTAAATGTTCTCTCCAGCATAAAAGATACAACTGGGTATGGGCAGGTCGGCTACCCTGCCTGTGTTAGTGGGCCTTCCCCAGATAGACCCTTCAGGAGGGGAGAGGATCTGTGCATACAGGATAAAACAGCCTTTTTACACAATGCAGAGGATTAACCCCTTAAGTTCCACAGTGAGTATAACAAGCATGGTATGCTGCATAGACAGACTGATTTTACTGTTGTGGGTTTAGTAACCACTTTAAGTCACATCATTGAAGTTGAACTCCAGCCTTCCCTTCAGTCTTGCACAGTTGGCTCCTCTCCTGTACTGAAACGGCTTACTCTGATATCCCTGCACACTGTGAGCTTCTCACAATGTGTATTAGAAATTGCAGCAAGTCACATAGAGCCCCTGTCTCGTTTCCTGGCTGAAGGATGTCTCAATCTTACTGTCCTTGGCCCATCTTTTATTCATTGGATTTCAAGCTGAATTCTAGGAATTCAGCTCCTTTGTAAAAAATGAAGGCACACATAGCCACCAACTGCCCCTGATTTCAAGGGACTGTCCCTCATTTAGAGCAATGTCCCTCTGTCCTCCTCTTTTGTCCCTCATTTTGGTCTGATCCATATAGATGTATATAAAATTCATGTTTTTTTTTTTTTTTTCAAAAAGTGTTTCCCAGTGCTAAACCTTTCATCCATTTTCTAAATTGCTGCATTTGTAAATTTTAAAAGCCAATATAAACGAATAGTAGTGGTAAAAAAGCCCTTGTGGATTTAATTAACCTTTTTTTGGTTACTTCTCCTTTAAGGGGTGTGACAGGAGGCGTGTCCTATGCCACATACTTTTGCTTCAGGTGTCCCTCATTCCCAACTCAAAATGTTGGGAGGTATGGGCACACTATGAGTTAAGTACAACAAAGTGCAAAACACCTCCTGAGCTCAGGTCTATTATTTATATCTGACATCTTTATAGTACTCCTGGAAGATGGCTATCACTGTATTTCCACGAGCCCGAAACTAATGCTTCTGAGATTTGTATCTTGAACAGGAGAGTCGCCTCAGCTGCTATGCCCCTGCCCAGTCACAGAAGCCTTTGTATTATGTGAACACATTCACAAAATGCAAAGGCTTCTGTGAAAGGCAGCAGAGGGGAGGGGTGGGCATAGCTGCTCTGTGTGAATCTCTCCTCTCAGATCCCGTAGTATCTATCCAGCGATACACCTGCCGGGTGCAAATAAGCTGAGGAGATGTCATGCAGCTTCTTGGACTTAAAGTGCTACTAAACCCACAACAGTAAAACCAGCCTGTATACGCAGTAAAGCATCCTTGTCAGACTCACTGTGGAACCTAAGGGGTTAATCTTCTGAATTGTGTAAAAAGGCTGTTTAATCCTGCCTTTTCTGATCCTCCCCTTCTGCCACTGTCCCCAATCGGATAGAACAGAGCCTTGGGGCAAGCTGCACATGCTCAGTTTGATGTGTATTGCTAGAGAGTTTTTTTTTCTTTGGAGAGTGTATGTGGAGGGTCAGGGGTCCTGCAGCCTCATAGGATAGTCAGGTCAGAGTAGAATGAAAACTCCTCCTACAAGCTTTAACCAGACAGTTGATAGTCGACAAATCACAAGACTGCTATATACTGCTGATAAGAAAATGTATTTAGCAGTTTATATTCATTAAATAGTTGCATTTCCATGTTCTGTGTAGTGTGGGAGACCAAATATAGTGAATGCAGGCTCCTGGGTTTAGTAACACTTTAAGTACAGTGAGGTGCATGATACCTCCTGGGTTGAGCTCTATAAATTATATTTGATGGCTATATAGTACTCCTAGAAGTTGGCTATCACTGTATTTCCAGGAGCCCATCATTGATCTTTCTGAGCTTTATATATTGAACAGGAGAGTCGCTGCTATGCCTGCCCCCCCTCCTCCTGCCCAATCACAGAAGCCTTTGTATTATGTGAACACAATACAAAGGCTTCTGTGAATGGGCAGCAGAGGTGAGGAGCACATATAGCTGTTCTGTGTGATTCTCTCCTCTCAGATCCCAGAGTGTCTCTCCAGCTGAGCAATTTACCTGTCAGATGTAACTAATAGGGCTAAGCCCTGGAGCTCCTTGGACTTAACTCATAGTGGCGCCACATTGCACGCTCCCCGCACAAAGACCGGGGTCTTGCCGAGAACACCAGGCCCCGTACTAAAGAGCGGGACCCGGAACTCCAGATTCTGGGTCACCTTATAACTGTGATAGCCTCTGATTGGCTATCATAGCGATCAGTGACTGTGAAACCCGTCCCCATGTTTTCTCTCTCTGAATGGTGTCCGTTTATGAAGCAAAAGAAAGGAGATCTTTCTCCTCTGGATGCCAGTTTATGAAGCTTTGTAGATCACTTCTCCTTTGGAGGAGTGAAGCCATCTACAAATGCTTCAAACAGTGGAGAACGGCCCCTGATACTGGAATCTCGTGAGACTTTACGAGATTACAGTACCAGAAATTCACAGAAACACAGAGATGTAAATTTATCAAGCAGTGATAAATTATCACCGCTCAATACATGTACAGACGGCATGGTTAATGCTAATAAAATAAAGAGTCCCCCTACATAATATATATATATATACACATACACACACTTATATATATATATATATATATATATATATATATATATATATATATATATATAATTATGACGGGGGCATAGTTACAGTGTTGGGGGGGTCTGATCGAGAAATAAGGAAGTTAATAATCTTCCTCTTTCCTCCTCAGATCCCCCAGGATTCTCTCTTCACTCTGAGCTGGTGAATCGGGGAAGGTGAATTCTGACACAGATCGCCAGTGAAGCGCTGAGATTGCAGCTTCATAAACTGCCCGTTTTCTGTGTCGGTCAATGAGGATTCTCAGTGTGCGGAGATCATCGGCGGGAAAACAAGTTCAAACACTTCTCCCCTTGATTATCTCTGTTCCATAAACTGTTCATGGACTGTGATCACCGCTGTTCACTGCTTCATAAACGGACAGCTATATCTCTCTCTCCTTGCAGAGAGGGAAAAAAAAAACAGCTGTGTATAAAAAATAAATATAATAATAACTTTAAAAAAATAAGATGCAAAAAAAAAAAATACTTAGCAACAGGTTTGATCCAGGTCAGTGCCAGGGTTAGTGTTTGGGTCAAGGTCAAAGGTCAGAGTCAGTATTTTTTTGGGCAGGATTCTTTTTTTTTTTGTATCAGTTAAGTCTCGTACACACGATCAGATTTTCCAACGGGAATTGTGTGATGACAGGCTGTTGGCGGAAAATCCAACCGTTTGCACGCTCCATCAGACAATTGTCGTATTTTTCGTAGACTAATGTTGGATGGCAGGCTTTAAAATTTTCCGCAAACGAATGTCTGTTGTCGGATTTTCCGAGCGTGTGCACACAATTCCGTCAGACAAAAGTCAAAAGTACAAACACGCATGCTCGGAAGCAAGGATGAGCCACAAGCGGCCGGTCTTGTAAACTAGCATTCGTAATGGAGAATTAACATTGGTGACGTGGCAAATTATGAAAAAATCTCCAAATGCAGCGCACAATTCTCTTCTGCTTTAATGGGATAATAATGAAGCTGCTTTGCTGATGATACTGATTGAGTTATTGCAAACACATTTTTTTTCTAGTGATATCAAAAATAATATTATTACGCTTTTTATTTTATTTTTTTATTTGGGAAAGTTACCACAACACCATTATCCTGTAGTTTTTTTTTTTTTAAAACATTTTATTGAAATTTACATACCGAAACAGGTGAACAAAACAGTACATAGTCAGTAGTCATTGGTTCGGTTACATTTGTTATAAGATAAAGGCGGACGCAGCCGCTAACAAACAATTGGTAACCTTAAAGATACTATGTGACTCCTAAAGAGGCACAATATAGTAAGAGAAGATATGATAAAACAATATAAACCATAATATGGCAGGCTATCTCGCTTCCTAGACACCAAAGATGGTCTCCAGATTCTCAGTGTTCGTTTTGGGTGTAGTAATTGTATCTGCCAAGCTATATGTTATAAGTGTAGACAGAGGGGATTAACGACTAATGGAAATGGTGATCTCTCGGTGTGGAGAGATCGTAGAGTTAGGCCGCGTACACACGTGGCGGATTGTCTGGCCGACTAAGTCCGTCAGACAATCCGACAGACAGTCCGTCATACTTTCGAATGAACGGACTTGCCCACACACGGCACTTTTTGAGCGGACTAATATGGCGGACTAAGTCCGCCATACAATCCGCCCTACTTTTGAAATGAACGGACTTGCCCACACACGCGCCTTCTTCTAGCTCTTTTACAGGTGGTGGCCCGGTCTTCTGTCGCCGCCGTCGCCGCCGCCTTCCGTTCTTCTTCTTCTTCTTCTTCTTCTTCTCCAGGAGATGTTGCCTCGACAATCTCTCCGGCCGGAATGCCAGATCCGCGCTGCGCGGCCACTTATATAGTGACAATGGGGCAGTGTCACATGGCTTTATGTCACATGGGTTGGTGTCACATGGTGACCCCGCCCCCTTACGATGTCATAGTCCCCATGTGACATCAACCCATGTGACATATACCATGTGACACCGCCCCATTGTCACTATATAAGTGGCCACGCAGCGCGGCTCTGGCATTCCGGCCGGAGAGATCGTCGAGGCAACATCTCCTGGAGAAGAAGAAGAAGAAGAAGAAGAACGGAAGGCGACGGCGGCGACAGAAGACCGGGCCACCGCCTGTAAAAGAGCTATAAGAAGGCGCGGTGGCCCGGCAGAAGAACCGAAGAGGGGGACAAGACCCCCAAAGTCGGGAGAAGAGGCCGGCGGCGCGGAAGAAAGCCGGACTCCTCCGCTAGTAAAAGAGCTACAAGAAGATAGCGGAGGAGTCCGGCGAGAAGACCCCCGAAGACGGAAGACCCCCGGAGCTGTGCAATAAAATATTTTAACCCTGTGTTGTGTTTTTTTTGTACTTTTTTTCACAGGTGAATGGGTAGGGGTACATTGTACCCCATACTCATTCACATAGGGTGGGGGGCCGGTATCCGGGGCCCCCTTATTAAAGGGGGCTCCCGGATTCCGATAAGCCCCCCGCCTGCAGACCCCGACAACCAACGGCCAGGGTTGTCGGGAAGAGGCCCTTGTCCTCATCAACATGGGGACAAGGTGCTTTGGGGTGGGGGGGCCGCGCGACCCCCCCTTCCCTAAGGCACCCCTATGTTGAGGGCACGCGGCCTGGTACGGCTCAGGAGGGGGGGGGGGCGCTCGCTCGCCCCCCCTTCCTGGCCGGCCGGGTAGCGTGCTCGGACAAGGGTCTGTTGTGGACTTGGGGGGCACCCCCAAACCCCTTTAAGTCCATACCAGGCGGCGGGGCCAGCGACGTCTCCGTCGCGGGCCCCGCCTACCTGGATACCCGCTCGAAATGAGCGGACTTTTCTCCGGGTGGGAAAAGTCCGCTCATTTCAAAAGTAGGGCGGACTGGCACACACACGGGCGGACTGTCCGCTGAAATGCGAGTCCGACAGACAGTCTTTCCAACATTCCGAAAGACTTAGTCCGCCAGACTGTCCGCTGAAAAAGTCCGCTGAAACCCACACACGAGCGGACTGTCCGCTGAAATGTGTTTCGGCGGACTAAGTTGGGCAGACAGTCCGTCCGTGTGTACGCGGCCGTACAGATATTTGTAGAGTAGGCAGGTGAGCTTGCTAAAATCATTATTGAATATGGTCCAGAGAACGCTAAAAATCTACGGTGAGAAATGTCTCCTATTCAAGGGGTATAACCTTGTGAAAGGGGTCCGCTCCTTATTCGATGCAGTCAAACCTGCATGAGTCGTTTATATGAATCTGTGGTCTTAAAATGAATCCAACACGCTCATGTGGTCGTAAATTTCGAAGGAGTATCATTTGCTTGGTGGATCAGGTCTTCCATTGTCATAATTGTGTTAATGTGGTTAAACCAGTCCCGAAGTAATGGGGGGTCGGGGGAGCGCCATTTGCGTGGGATGCATGTTGTGGCAGCTTTAACCATGTGCATGGCCAAAGACTTATAGTAAGAGCGGGTGGGCTTATCTGAGTGATGTAGTAAGAATTGGGCCGGAGTTTTATCCAATTGGTAAGTAGTGACCTCTGCTATCGTCTTGTGCACTTCCGACCAGTATGTTTGTATGATGGGGCATGTCCACCAAATATGAATGAATGTTCCTACTGCCGTGTTGCATCTCCAGCACGTCTGGGAATTGGAGGGGTTAATTAGGTGGAGTTTATGGGGCGTAAGGTACCATCTGGAGGCTATTTTAAAGGCAGTCTCTTGTGTGTTAGCGTTGACCGATCCTTTATGGACAAACCTGTAAATATTATCCCAGCCTGTATCAGAAACTTCCACTTGGAGGTCGTTAGACCACTTTTGTCGCATTTGAAGGTTTAGCTTATCACAATCGTGAAATAGTAGAGGATAAGTGTATGAGATTAAATGGCGCTGGGGTTCTTCCTTGGAGCATAGCTCTTCGAAGGTAGTCAAAGCTCTGGACCAATGCGGTCTGAGTTTGTGGTTAAGTAGAAAATGACGGATCTGCAGGTATGCCCATAGAGGAAAGGTCTCTTGCGATGTAAGGGGTGCCAGATCCTCCCTGGAGAGGAGTGTATCATTACGGAAAAAATGTGTTGCTCTAACTGTAGTATACGGCCATCCCGTCGTCGGAAAGGTCGGATGTGTGCCTGGGGCAAAATCTGGGTTTCCTCTAAGAGGAGTCATTGGACCACTAACGGAGGAAATATTGTGGTGATTACTAGCCAAATGAAAAGAGTGTAGCGTTGGAGCTATCAGAGGGTGGGTCTTATATGCTCGAGACTGGTATGTGTAGTTGAGCCATGGAAGAGAGGTCAATGGATCGGGAGAGAGGGCTTGTTCAAGACGATCCCAGTCTTTAAGTGGGGCATGAATATGCCAATCGATTATCCGAGTAAGGTGGCAAGCAACCTGGTATTTGCGGATATCCGGGAGGCCAGTTCCTCCCTTCAGTTTTGGTATAGTTAATTTAGGGAAGTTTTAGGCGGGGGCGGCTTTTGTTCCATACGAATTGTGTACATAATTTGCGATATGTGGAAAAGAAGTTAGGAGGGAGTTTTATCGGGATAGTCTGCATTAGATACAGGATACGTGGGAGAATATTCATCTTGGTTATGGCAATTCTGCCAAACCAGGAAAATCGCTCTGGGGACCACTTCTGTAGATCAGAACTAATCTTCTTCAGCAAAGGGGCATAGTTTAAGGTGTACAAGTCTGATAAGGAAGCTGGAAGTTGAATTCCTAAGTATGTAATCGCTTTATCTTTCCACTGGAAAGGGAAGTTGGTACGGCATAGAGAGCATAATGGTTTGGGTAAGGAGATATTTAGGGCACTGGATTTGTCAAAGTTTATCTGTAAATTTGAAAGAGTCCTAAAGTCGGTGAAGTCTTGTAGCAGGTTGGGAATAGTAGTTAGGGGGGCAGACAGGAAGAGGAGAATATCGTCCGCAAACGTTGCAACCTTGTACGTGCGGTCCTTAATGTCTATTCCTCTAATGTTGGGGTTAGCTCTGAGCCTTCTCAAGAGGGGTTCTAACGTTAATATAAAAATCAAGGGAGACAAAGGGCACCCCTGGCGTGTACCATTCGATATGGAGAAGGCGTCCGACAGGTGGCCATTCACCCTAACCTTTGCAGTTGGGACTGAGTAAAGAGCTAGTATTGAATTCAACAATCTGGGGGGTAAATGTATAGCTGTAAGTACTTCAGACATATAGTCCCAGGCCACTCTGTTGAACGCCTTCTCCGCATCCAGTGACAGCATAAAACCAGGCGTCTTAGAGACTGAAAGCCAATGGCCAACATTTAGCGCTTTAAGGGTATTGTCTCTTGCCTCCCTACCAGGTATGAACCCGACCTGGTCAAGACTGATGAGCTGAGGTAAGAGTGGTAAAATTCTATTTGCCAATGTTTTGGAGTACCACTTAAGGTCCACATTTAATAGGGAGATAGGTCTGTAGTTCGTCACTACTAAGGGGTCCTTGCCTGGTTTTGGGAGGACCGTAATATGTGCTTGCAAAAATTCCGCTGGGGGGGGAGTGGGTTCAGAGAGCTATCGAAATGCCGTAAGAAAGTGTGGCAAAAGGATGTCTGCAAAAGTTTTGTAATAGGCCACTGTGAGGCCATCAGGGCCCGGGCTCTTACCCGGTTTGAGCTGCTTAAGTGCAGCAGCAATTTCTTCCGTCGTTAAGGGGGAGTCTAAGTCTTGAGCAGTGACATCTGAGATGGGAGTGGGGCTATATTGGTGTAGGAATTCCTTAATTTTATCTCGTCTTAATGCTGATTGGTCATCAGTTGGGGCCGTTGGGGAGAGGTTATAGAGTTTGGTGTAATATTGAACAAATTGATTGGCAATATCTACAGATTTATGCATTCGTTTTCCGTTCGTGTCAGTTAGAGAATGAATAGTATTGGAAGCCATTTTTTGTAAAGGATATATTTACGTTTGGTTTGTTTATCTAGAAGTTCTAGGAGTTTCGCGCGAGCTTCCGTAAGTTCCTGAAGCGTAGCTATAGCTTGGGAGTGCTTGTGGGCCGACTCAAGTCTCCTAATTTGGGCTATGAGGTCTGTATACAGCTTCTTCCTATCGCGGTTGCGTTTGGCCGCCATTGCTATTAGTATTCCCCTAATGACACATTTGTGCGATGCCCAATTATTCAAGGGGGAGGTGTCTGATGCTTTATTTTCGTTAAAAAAATGTTTCAGCTGGGTAGTGAGTTCCGTCAGAACAGATGGGTCGGTGAGTAGTGAGGAGTCGAGTCTCCATATCGGAGTAGAAGATTTGGTCACTGGGAATTGTAGCGTAATCGAGATTGGGTGGTGGTCCGATAGGACCATCGGGTCTATAGAGGCCTTTTGCAGTAGCGGGAGATCCTTCTGTGTCAGGAATAAGAAATCAATGCGTGAATATCTATTGTGGGGGGCTGAATAATATGTATAGTCTTTACAGTCGGGGTTTAAAGTGCGCCAGGTATCGTGAAGTAGGACGGTAGCTAGAGAGGAGTTGATAGTCTTCAAGGCTCTGTATGGGAGAGAGGACGTGCCGGAGGACGTATCAAGGATGGGTACAAGAGGGACATTAAAATCCCCTCCTAGGATCACAATTCCTTCCTGAAAGGAAATTAGTGAAGTCGTTATATCCTTAAAAAAAGCAACCTGCTGAGTGTTTGGGGCATATAAGTTGACCAGGGTAAGTTTCGTGCCAGCATATTGACCTTTAAGGAAAATAAATCTGCCGTTAGCATCTATCAGTTGATCGGTGAGTTGAAAGGGGCAGTTTTTGTGAAACAATATAGATACGCCTTTCGATTTTGTTAAAGGGGATGTTACATGAAAGGCCATGGGGTATCGGTTATCGCGGAGTTTCGGGACTGAGTTCGTCTTGAAGTGGGTTTCTTGGAGGAAAATAATGTCTGCTCTATTCCTATGCATTGTGAGGAGGAGTTTGGACCGTTTCTCTGGGATGTTCAAGCCTTTAATATTAAGCGAAATAATTTTTGCCGTGAGGGGGGCGGTTGGACTCGGGCGAGAAGACATTTTTAAGCTAAGTATTAGGAAAAGTAGGAGTATCAGTGGGGAGCGTAACTGTCTTTAATCAAAATATAAGTGAATAACAGTAACGTAGCTCGTTAACTCTGGAGATTGCCTCTGTCTATATCGGGTAACAGGAGGCAGATAAAGCAAAGCTGATTTGGTGTTTGGGAAGATTTCGACTGTCTAACGTCAAACCAAGGTACAACTGGCATTGGGGAGTCCCCTAGAGCCCCTGAAGGGTCAAAGGGACTACCTATGTACAGTTGCCAGGTAAGGTCAGCGGTGTTGGTAAATATAACTTATTTCACGCTCTAAAGGTACCACTGCGGTGGGGTTAACTCAGCTGTGGATGAAGTCAAATATGCAAGTGAAATTGATAAAATAATGCAGATATGAATGTAATGTTAGGCCAACGGTCTCTGCCTTCTGTTAAGGGAAACCGGTGGTCTAAAACTGGTTATGTGGAGTATCAAATCCAATTGCGATCCGTCTAGCCTGTTGCCAGAACCAAAAATGTTATAAAAATGACGATTATGTTCGGGGGATGTCATTTAGGCGTCGGTTATTCTTAGAAGGCGAGCCTGAGGGTATTAGGGGTGATGGTCACGAGAGATGAATAACAGGGTAGTACTGGTTAATCAAACAACATCTACCTTGTTTACTTATTATCGTCATGCTGAAAACTAAGCGTCCCTACTAGCATGGAGGATATAGGCCATCTGTAACGTCGTTGCATGAGCAGCCTTACAGGTGAGTGTAATACCCAGCTAGCTGGTGTAGTATGAACGAGAAACTAGAAACTCAGAACACAAAGCAAAACCAATGTCTAACTAAAACAAGAAAAAACTGCGGCATCACTCCCATGAAATCAGTCAGTCTTGGAATCCCCCCAGACATATATGCGTTATCCTGGCCTAAATAAAAAGGGTAGGACAGCATGTAGAGAGTTGCGCTTAAGAACATATTGAAAAAGACATCTCTATTATATCAATAAGTGTACCCCCCCTAGGAGTGTCTATCAAGCGGCGTAATGGGAGAGCCGAGAGGTGCCAAGGGGCAGTGCAAATCAGCTCAACTGCTCTGGCCCATCTCGTCTGCGAGGTAGAGTCTCATGGGGGTTCTGCTCTGTCCATCCCGCAGGGAGAGTGCAGCCACTCCCGTCAGAGCAAGTTGGTACCTTATATATACAACTTAACCATATACCTACTGACAAGCCCTCCTAGGTGAATCAATATTCTCAAGAATGCCTTTTCAGCGAACAAAGTTACTGTATAGTGTCCAGTCCGTCGGACGCGGTCCACTCTGCCTCCTAGGATCCCGAGCCCGGGCGATTGGGATTAGCTATGGTGCTAATACGAGGTTGCCGAAATGTTGGTCAGAGAATAATGCCAATGCTGCAACGTTCCGTTTGATATAGGAAGGAGGTCTGGGTGAAGCCATCAGCGCATTAGTATGTCATCAAGCTGGCTTGGGTCCTCATGCTAGGGTATCGGGAGGGCTGTCCGAAGGGATTGCAAATGCTGGGTAGCCTATAAAGAGTCCAAAGGGTGCTTGAAATACGAACGGTGCCGCTATCAGCGTTAAAGTTCTCGGTCAAGATAGGCAGAGGTAGGATCAAAGAGGAGCGCTTCCTGTCTCTCATAGCAGGGAGTCATTTCTGCCAGAAGCAAGCCAGTGTGACCGGGAGATAATACTAAGGTCCAATGGTCAGTACATGCTCAGCGCGGGAAGAGGGGCATAGTCGGGAATCACAATGTGAATGCAGGAAGGAGCGATGTCAGTCAAAAACAGGTGTAACGTAAAAGTTAGACAATGGTAGAAAATAGAGAGGATTTACCGGCTTAGTGGTCCCTGCGCGCTCTCCTCTGTAGCGGTGCCGCTGTCGGGCTCGCGGGTGGGTGTCTAATGCGAGATCCCCCTCCTGATCTGTCCATAGATGGAGACCTGCGCCTCCGAGAATTCGGGGTCTGGAACTCCATGCGATCATAATCCAGGTAGCTACCGCCACGGAACGGGATCTGAAAGTCAGCATACCAGTTCGGCAGGTCTATGTAGGGAATGTCCAGCGCGCGGCAGAACGAATCCAGCTCCTCAGGGACCCTTAAAGTGGCAGTGCGTCCTTGGTGAGTGGCTTGAAGGGCGAACGGGAACCTCCATCGGTAGCGTATGTCCCTGTTCTTTAAGATCTCCAACAACGGACGGAGGTCCCTTCTGTGTCTCAGCGTAATCGCTGATAAATCTTGATAGATGTGTATAGGGTGTTCCTTGTATGTTAACCGTGGTTGGTCTCGGGCCTTCTTGAGGACGTCCTCTTTGATCGTAAAGTCATCGATGTGGCATATGACATCCCTAGGTGGGTCTGCCTCCTTGCCCTTGGGCCGAAGCGCCCTATGTATGCGCTCCATAGCGATGACAGTTTGCTGGGGCCTTTCAAGAAGTTGGTTAAAAATGGATGTTACTGTGGGTATCAACTGTTCCTGGTCAATCGATTCAGGCAGGCCGCGTACTCTAAGATTGTGCCTGCGGCCTCTGTTATCAATGTCCTCGACATGCCGCTGGAGGTCGCGGAGTTGCATAGTGTGGGTATCTACTCGACGCTCGGTCCTGTGGATCGCCTGTTGGTGTTGTGAGGCCTGAGTTTCAACCGCTTGCACTCGGCCCGATATCTCTTGCAATTCGCGGCGGAGGTCCGATATAGCGGCTGTAAGCGTGTCCTCAATGTCAGTCGCTACCGCCCTCAGATCTTGTAGGCTAGGGTGTTGATGTTGTGGCGGGCGAGTGACTCCTGGCATCGGCGGTGGATCTGTAGGGGTGAGCGTGATCCCGATATGGCCACGGGCGGGAGAATTCGCCGCCATGTTGGATCCTTGGCTCCTGAAAAGTTCCGGGATAGTCGGTGATGTGCGGGCACCCAAGTCTCTCGGAGAGCGGGAGCGGGATGCTGAGCGGCTCCGGGAGGACGTGCCCATGATCTGATCGGTAGAACGCTAT
This sequence comes from Lithobates pipiens, assembly GCF_037356315.1. Classification (NCBI taxonomy): domain Eukaryota; kingdom Metazoa; phylum Chordata; class Amphibia; order Anura; family Ranidae; genus Lithobates; species Lithobates pipiens. The sequence continues at coordinate 562,966,231 of NW_027507764.1, read as the reverse complement.
CAGAGTCCCCGTTAGCAGGAGTTCAGGCCACAGGCTAGACGGAGCTCGGGAGCTAAGCAGCCATCTTCATCCAAGGCAAGCCACGCCCCCCATCCTGTAGTTTTTAAGATCAAAGATACAACTATGTTGGTGTCCCTTGTCAATTTTACATTGTATTTTTGAAAAACTTAAAATTGTATCATACTTACCGTAATTTTCCTTTCCTGACGCCAATCCATGGCAGCATACTAGTGATATGCTCTGCCTTTCTCCATTCCTCAGGACCAATGAAATAGCATAAATTAAAGGCCAGTTAGGCCCCGCCCCATTCTTCGTAATTAGCTAGATACCGAAACACACAAGGGTGGGTCTGTATGCTGCCATGGATTGACGTCAGGAAAGGAAAATTATGGAAGTATGACACATATCCTAGCTGTATGCTTCTACTTAACAAACCAAAATAATTATTTTATATATATTATATATATATTTTATTAAATGGGACAGAAGACCGAACAGTCATTCCTCTGAAGCCCACTGATGACAAGGCACCCAGATCTATTCTGTAAAGGTTGAAAAGATCTGCTGGGAAAAGCATGCCACTTTCCTGTAGAATGAATCCATAGATGCTTTCAACTGGGCCGCCTATGAGGCCTCAAACCCTCTGGAAGAGGATGCATCCTGCCACTGAAAGAGGCTCACGACCCATCTCCCATCTGCAAAACCAATCTTGCTAAAGTCCAGGAGGCAAGCTCTCTTGCCTGATGAATTCCAGCTGGAACAGTGAAAGACTTATCATATGAATCTGAAAAGAAAAAGGTCCAGAGAAGGAATAGTGAGGAATCCACCGAAGTGACCACTAGTGCCTATCCTCAAAGGACCCGCACAATACACTGTCCAGTATCCCGTGAAGTGTGCCCACTGGGATTTACCTTAAAAATCTGGGCCTGCGTCCGGTAAAAGGGTTTTGTGGGTACCTGCGTTACACCCAAAGATTTTCATTTATGGACCTTATGAAAGGTTGCCCCTAGAAAAGCGGAACCTAGTGGGAGAAACACATTTCTCCCTTTATTAATTATTATTTATTTTTCTTTTTTTTTTTCTTTCCTGCTTTCTGTTATGGGAGAAGAACGGACCCTCTCCTGTCACTTCCGACGTGGCTGTCTCTGGTTTTATATCAAACAGCAATCTTGCACTATAAAGTGACTATTCCAATTTTGTTTCTAAGAAGTCAAACACAGCCCTGGGTCTCAATCATAGGGTACCCCTAGCTATAACTGAGTATAACATTGACCTGGCCAGGCACCAGGTTGAGACTATTCCTGCTTCCGCAGTGAAATTTGCTGATACATCTTGGCCCGGGACCCAAAGATATCAGCCTTAAGGATTTCCTCCCCAACTACATCTCAAGAGCAGAAACCCATAGTACCCGTCAACAAGGTAAGGGCCACTGTTGAGTGGCAGGCCCTTCCCAGCCGCCACCCTATCGGACAACAACCGGTCCCACTGTAGGCATGGATTTCAGCGATGCTATATCCGCCTTGAATTAAACTAGTTTCCTAATGGAAAAGTGATTGCTCATTGAAAGTATAAATATGACTTACCCATTCATAACGTCATTTGATGACGAAACGCGTCTGGAGTAAAGGCACGTAGTGACGTCCCCACGCTATCCGACTAGGAGGATGGGCTCCGTTTGTGTATGCCGGCCGGCAATCTCTTTTTATGCATTCAACTTACTACGCAATTGTAAGTGCATTATTTATTAAATACATTTATTACGTTTTGAATATACTACACTATGGTAGTCCTTTTCTTTTTCCTGAGCATTTAATGAGAGCCCACAGATATTTGGACGGACGAAGTGAGCAGTATTACCTGAATAACATCGGTGTTGTGGTCCCCTGCAAGCTTAAAGGCCCAGGCTGGGTTCAAGCCACCTGCCTTTAATGCTTGCCGTTTGGTAAGCATAATCAACAGCTACGGTGATTGGGCACTCTATATGTGTGAGCATGCACACTGTGGTGTTTTATTAACCAGTGACTACAGCATTTATATTTCATTGATTTCCCTGGCATCATGCGGGTTTTTATGGACTCAATTTTATGAAATTTTGTAGCGCAGCTTTTTTTATTTCTAAATATGACTTTGTCTTTTAACCCATGTAATGGTCTGCATGACTGCCTGGATACACAGTTCTCCAAAGAAAAACTGACACCAAGTAGTTCCAGATCTTCTTCTGGTGCAAAGGAGCTAAAATCCTTTGCAGGCTGCCCCACCTCATCAGGAGAATTGAGAGGATGAGTGATCCATGTGGCAGGTTGTTCTGCTAGTGGCTAGACCCGCAACAAGGGGGCTATCTAGCTAGAGTAATTACAGTGAGTTTAAAACAGAGGTTTTGTGCCACCTTATAAGTAATAAAGACATTCTGTATTACCTGTCAGCTGCAAACTTCAACCATGCCGACTTTACAACCTCCTGGGTATGGGCACTGTGCCCACGGCTCCTACAGGACTCTTGTTGGGGCGCTGGGTCTGGGAAAGAGGAGCTAAGACGTTTTCCTTGGAGCCTCTCTCCTGAGTGGGAGCGGCATCCGAGCTAAGCTTCTCTGAAGAACGTCCTCCTTTCCCTGGTCTCTGGCTCTGGCCTTTCAGAGCGGGGGCGCGGGGAGCTGAAGCAAATCAAAGTAATCCGCATGAGAGGGCACTCTTTTCATGAAAACTTACCGAGACGGTGGTCCCCACCCTACATGTTGAGGGTCTTTTGTATGGGTGGTGTTTGATACTCGAACCGTGGAGAAATGGGACGACCAGCTGAGAGACAGACAGCCGCAGAAAGACAGAGAAGAGGGAAAAATAGATAAGGCAACAGCGAGTTTGCTATATATATATACCCAAATAACCATATACACACTCTCTCCTTTCCCCTTTTTTTTTTTACAATATGCATGCATATATAATTACATGCACATACCGCTCCAACACTCCCCACATACATACATACATACATACATACATACTAACCAACATAAGAACACACACATATATACACAAACATATATATAGACATATATATATATATATATATATATATATATATATATATATATATATATATATAGACATATATATATATATATATATATATATATATATATATATATATATAGACATACATACATATATATATATATATATATATATATATATATATATACACACAAATACATACCCATATATATATCTACACATCTCCAGCTGCCCCAAACCTATACATACACAACCTACAAACATAAGCTATACCTACAGCCGGCTGCAGGGGCGCCAGCAGACATATCTCTGTAGAGGGCCCAAAAAAAACTATAAATAAATCAATAAATGCGGGAGCTATGGTAAGATCCTATCCACCGCCTGTTCACCTACACCTATTGGGGCCCCAAAACTATCTTCTGGAGAGAAAAGTCTCTTTCTTGGACCTTCCTCTCCATTACTAGCAAAAGGGCACAATTTGCCCATAGTCAAAATGGCGCCCTATCTCCCGGCCGGCCAGTACACATGAGCGAACCGGCACGCTCTGATGATGTCACCGAGTGCGTCCCAGCATAGAAAAACAGAGCTGGGCTTTACCTAAAGGGATGCTAGGACAGCAAGGGACAGAGAACCTAGGTGAAGTAATATCCCCAGAACAGTGCCACTGCAGGAGGAAAAGAACAGGAGGTGCAGAAAATGAGAAAAGATAGGAGACAAACAAATGCCACGTACACACGATCGGATTATCCCGTGAGTGGGCTCTGGCGGACTTTTTGTTCCCAAAAGTCCGGCGGGCTTAAAAAGAAGTCTTGACTCAAAATTGTCCGCCGGACTGCAGAGTCCTCCGGGACTGTGACATCATAAGGGGTGGGGTCACCATGTGACATCATCCGGTGACCCCACCCCTTATCCCTATATAAGTCGCCGCACAACGCGTCCCTGCCATTACGGCCAGAGAGAGCGTTGTGTCAACATCGGAAGAAGAGAAGAAGAAGGAAGAAGAAGAAGCAGCAGAAGGGGACGGCGGCGACAAGACCGGGCCAACGCTAGTTAAAGAGCTGGAAGAAGAAAGCGGAGGCCTGGCAAGAAGAACCGAAGAGCGGGACAAGACCCCCGAAGTCGGAAGTAGTCCCCCGAAGTTGGAAGAAGACCCCCGGACGGCAGCGGCGACAAAGGAGAAAGCCGGACTCCTCTGATAGCAAAAGAGCTAGCAAAATATAGCAGAGGAGACCCTGGAGCTGTCTAATAAAGTACTTTAAAAACCTGTGTTGTGTTTTTTAATGTACATTTTTTCCCCAGGTGAATGGGTAAGGGTACATCATACACCATACTCAATCACATAGGGTAGGGAGCCGGAATCTGAGGGCCCCCTTATTAAAGGGGGCTCCCAGATTCTGATAATCCCCTCGCCCGCAGACCCCGACAACCGACGGCCAGGGCTGTCGGGAAGAGGCCCTTGTCCTCATCAACATGGGGACAAGGTGCTTTGGGGTGGGGGCTGCAGGGCCCCCCTTCCCCAAAGCACCCCCCCATGTTGAGGGCATGTGGCCTGGTACGGCTCAGGAGGGGGGGCGCTCGCTCGTCCCCACCCCCGTTCCTGACTGGCCGGGCTGTGTGCTCAGATAAGGGTCTGCTATGGACTTTGGTGGGACCCCCACGTCGTTTTTTCGGCGTAGAGATTCCCCTTTAAATCCATACCAGGTGTCGGGGCTCGCGAGGTGTCAATCTCGCTGATCGAGGCGGAGACATTGACTTCCTGCGCTAGTTCCATCTACCTGGAGGCACGTTCAAAATTAATGAACTTTACTCTGTGTGTAGGCAAGTCCGTTAATTTCAAAAGTTCGGTGGTATAGTCTGGTCATGTGCGGACGTGTGTGTGTGCAGGTCGCCTCGTTCGGAAAGACTGGTGGACCTCCGCTGCAAAGTCCGGCGGGTTGTCCACCGGACTAAGTCCGCCGGATAGTCTGATTGTGTGTACGCGGCAAAAGGCTCAGAGGGAAAAGGTAAGAAGGATGCATAGCTGGCCTCCCCAAACCCACCAAGCATTGCAGTCACCAACCTTAAAGGCAGATTTCATTCCTAAAGAGGAAAAACTGCACAGCTCCATCAAGACCCACAGAAGGAGCTCCCAAGCTACTCTGGCGCCTTTAGTAGCCTGATACTGGGACTTCACACTGGGAGAGGCTTAACCCCAGATGGCAGCTGCCTGGAGGCAGAGGGGGGGGACATAGTACTGCTTACTCTTCACTGGTGTGTGGAGGTATGAGGACAAAATGAAGAATGGGGCGGGGCCTAACTGGCCTTTAATTTATGTTATTTCATTGGTCCTGAGGGAGGGTAGAAAGGCGGAGCCTATCACTAGTATGCTGCCATGGTGGCGTCAGGAAATGCCTACTCCCAAAATGTAAGTAAAACACATAGCCAAGTATTATTCTCCACAATTTTTTTATTGTGCATTAAAAAAAGAAAACAAATAAAATTAGACATGCTATCAGCCAATAGAATTTAACCAAAAAGTGCATTCTATGCATCCAAAAATATAGAAAATATACCAAATCAAATGATTATTTAACCAAAAAATTAAATAAAAGCCCCATGCATGTGTCCTGCTTCTTAATATAGGGTGTCAACAATGCCAAGAGTTGGTGAAAGCAGGGGTCCGCCATCCTGAGATAATTTCGAAAATCATCCGGATTATTCTCCTGGAGCTCCCGCAGCAAAGGCATATGACATAATTGGTCACAATTAATAAAGCAACCAATTTTTGGTCCAAGAAATCCTCCTCTTCCTGTTGCTGGACTGGACTTGGGTTAAAGCAATAACTCCAAGGCCAATAATAAATAACACGTTATCTCCTCCGATTCCGCAACATGCCTGGTTGACGAACGGCTGTTCAGAAACAAACTCAAAAGCAGGGAAAAAAAAGCACGAACTGAAAAACGCAAACTGAAAAGCACGAAATGAAAAGCATGAATCAACACTCACCAAACTTCTACTAACACGAAATTAGCAGAAAGAGCCCAAAGGGTGGCGGAAAAGAACTGAAAAACCACGTATACGTCACTATGTTCGTGTTTGTTGGTCGACTATTCCTTGCCGTTTGTATGCAAGACAAAATCCAGGCACACGCCTTCAGACAACAGTACGAGGTTTTTTTTTTTGCAGAAAATCCGATAGTGTGTACAAGGCTTAAGAGATAGATTCTAAAAACTTTGTTGAAGTATTTTTTTTTACTTTTTTTTTTTAGGATCTATCTCCTATGTTTAATATCCTGAAGTGGTTAATAATAATGCTTAATCACTGTTTCTGTTGCTTCACTTATGTAAAGACTGCTAATCCTGCGTAAGAACTATCTATGTTTTCGCACTAATCTCTTAATTCTAGCTGATGAGTGACTAATTAAAACAAAAATGATCAAACTTTGCCAAGAAGTGTTTCCCCAATGTCACATGTAAAATGATTGTTCCTCTTGCAAAGTTCTTTCCGTGGCATTTTAAAATGGTTTTGAACTAACATTACTTAAATCACATGTAAATGAAAACGTTTTGATTTATATAGAGTAACCACTTCAGCTCCGGGAAGGTTTTACCCCCTTAATGACCAGGAAATTTTTTGCCATTTGGCACTGCGCTACTTTAACTGCGATTGTGCGGTCACGCAACGCTGTACCCAAATGAAATTTGTATGATGTTCTTCACACACAGCTTTCTTTTGGTGGTATTTAATCACCACCGTTTTTTTTTGTTTGTTTTTTTTATTTTTTTTTGAAATATAAATGAAAAAATACAGAAAATGTAGAAAAAAAAAAAAACAATATTTTTTACTATCCATTAAAAAAATCAAATTTTTTCATAAATTTTGCGGGAAAGTCACAGCGCCTACAAGCTACAGTATGGTGTATTTACTGAAATTGTCAGTTTATAAAACTTTTTTTTAAACTACTACTAATGGTGGCGTTCAGCGACTGTGATATTGTGGCGCACAATCTGACACTAACTGACGCGGGGGGGGGGGGGGGGCTGACTAACGTATTTGAGTGCCATTGTCCACTTCAGCTCTGGAAGGCTTTACCCCTTTAATGACCAGGCCATTTTTTGTGATATGGCACTGCGTTATTTTAACTTACAATTGCGCGGTCGTGCGATGCTGTACTCAAATAAAATTGATGTCCTTCCCCCCCCCACAAATAGAGATTTCTTTTGGTGTTTTTTTTTTTTTTGCGCTATAAACAAAAAAGCGACAATTTTGAAAAAACAAAACAAAAAAATAAATAAAAACAATACTTTTACTTTCTGCTATAAAACATATCCAATAAAAATGTTTTTAAAAATCAAATTTCTTCATCAGTTTAGGCCAAGATGTATTCTGCTACTTATTTTTGGTAAAAAAAAAAAATCCCAATAAGCGTATATTGATTGATTTGCGCAAAAGTAATAGCGTCTACAAAATAAGGGACAGATTTATGGCATTTTATATATTTTTTACTTGTAATGGCGGCAACCAGTGAATTTTAGCGGGATTGCGGCAGACAGATTGGATACCTAACTGACACTTTTTGGGGAACCAGTGACATTATTATTACGGGGATCAGTGCTAAAAATATGCACTGACACTGTCACTGTATCACCCCAGGTTTACTGCTACAGGGCAGCACCTCTGCGCCGGATCACGTATATGTACGTAATCTAGGGTTGCCACCTTTTCCTTAAGTCAAACCCAAACATTTTAGCCATGCAAAGCAATTGTTTTTTTATAGTATAAACTATACATATATGTTGCAATTAAATATAATTTCTAATCATATAAAGTGAATCACAAGAGCCTCCCCTTTACATCAGAGTCCACAGAGTTCCCCCTTTTACATCTGACTCCACAAAGTCCATCTTTTACATTTGAACTTGCATAGTTAACTGTACTTTGCTTTATGCAGCATCACATCCATCTCCCAATTAATATCCCCTGAGGAAGCCCAAAAAGGGCGAAACATGTCAAGAGCTGTCACCTCATTTTACTGTTGAGTGACCATTTTTTCCATCAACTGGGTAGATGTGTTTCTATGTCTGTATAACTTATGTATAGCCAAACATCTATTTTAAACTGTGTATTATGTAAACAAACGTTGCTATATTTTTTTATATTTTTGGTGTATTGCTAGTACAGTTTTTTGCCCGGCACCTTTAAAATCCCACCAAAAATTTCCCCCCCTGTTTATACTGTCAATTTAAAGTAACGCAGTGCGGTATCGCATTAAAATGACCTGATCATGAAGGCTGGTAAATCTTCTGGAGGTCAAGTGGTTAATTTTTGCCACGGCATGTGCTCAGGCTTGAGCGGCTGCATGTCTGTGTTCAGGCGGGCGGTGGGATGTGTGAACAAATCCTAAGGGTTAATTACTTCCAAAGGGATGCAGACACTGCAACCTTTTCTCATCAGAACACTGAATGTACATCAGCTGATTATAATGAACCAAACCCTCCTCATTCAGAATCAGTCTGCAATCAGCCCCCCCATTGTACATTAATCACCCAGAGGCGGTTGTTTATTCATATTAGTATTGTAATTCTAAATATAGTATGTTGTATGTCATGGCCACTTACAGCCTAATCTAGGAGTGCATGTGACAGGATGGCAATGCCATAGAACAATTAGGAGACAAGGACAGAGTGTAATTATCCCATAATGGAAAGTGCATAAACGAGGACCTTCAAGAAAGGATTACCGGGTAATCTTTTAAATGAATGCTCCATGTTTAAATAGCTTGAAAATGATTTCTGAAATGACATGAAAAGGTAAAGGTTCTATGAGATTTTAGTCATTTGTTTTGGGTTTACTTTAAGTTTATGGAAAAAAGCCGTTTCCCAGGATTACTCGGTATTCTTTCAAATGAAAGCTGTGTTCAAAAGATTAAAAATGACTTTTGAAATGACATAAACATTTTAAAGGTTATGTGAGATTTTAGTGATTTGGGTTAGGTCCACTTATGTAAAAAGCCATGGCTCTGGATTGGCTGTAGAGCAGAAAGGCCCGGACTACAGTTGTCAGTTGTGTAAAGTTCCATTAGCTCAATGCTTCTGGTGGAAAAGGATCACCACTTAACCAACTTCAATACCGGGCACCTCTACCCCCTTCCTGCCCAGGCGAATTTTCAACTTTCACCGCTGTCACACTTTGAATGACAATTGTGCGGTTGTGCAACACTGCACCCATAAGCCCCTGTACACACGGTCGGACATTCCGATGGAAAATGTCAGATCAGACCATGTTGTAGGATAATCTGACCGTGTGTGGGCTGCATCTGACTTTTTCCGTCGGAATGTCCGACCAACAAAATTTGAGAGCTGGATATAAAAAAATTTCAACATGATCCGATCTGACTTTTTCCAATCATTTGTAGAGAATTCCAATCGGACAAAGTGCCACTCATGCTCAGATCAAATTACGAGACCAAAGCTATTGGCTACTAGGCTGAACGTAGTTCCGTCGGAACGAACGAACGTCATCACGTTCCAAACGATCGGATTTTCCGACAACTCTGTCCGACCGTGTATATGCAACACTGGTTTCGGACAAAATCCGTCGGAAAAAAATCAGACGGATTTTGTGGTCGGTATGACCCACTGTGTGTACAAGGGCTAAGAAAATTATATCATTTTTCACACAAGCAGAACTTTCTTTTGGTGGCATTTAATCACCTCTGGCTTTTTTATTTATTTTTTGCAAAATACACAAAAAAAGATAACATTTTGAAAAAAGAAAACAAAAACTTGTTTTTCTTTGTTTATGATATACATTTTGAAAATAAATAACCTTTCTTTAAAAATGTAGGTCAAAATCCTATTAACAGAATCCACAAACTATGGTATATATCTGAAAATGTATCAATCCTGATGTACTGGCGGCCTCATGTCTTGAGGCTCGAAAATTCCAGGATAGTACAAATGACCCCTTTTTGCAAAGTAGACAGTCCAAGGTATTTACTAAGAGGCATGGCAAATTTTTGAAGCTGTCATTTTTTTGTCACAATTTTTTGGAAATGAAGAAATAAAAAAATATATATATATATATATTTTTTTTGCATAGTATCACCAATGCAGTACAGCGCTCTCATAGAACTGGTGTGGTGGTGATCAGGGACACTAAAGCCCCGTACACACGAGCGGACTTATGTCCGACAGACTTCCAAAGGAGTTCCGTCGGAGTTCTGCTGGAATTCCGACGGAGTTCTGACAGACTTTTCGGCCGAACGGACTTGGCCACACACAATCACACTAAACTCCGACGGATTCGAACGTGATGACGTACGACCCGACTCGAATAAGGAAGTTCATAGCCAGTAGCCAATAGCTGCCCTAGCGTCGGTTTTAGTCCGTCGGAGTAGCATACACACGAGCGGAGTTTTCGAAGGGGACCGGGTCCGGCGGAGTTCCTTCGGGAAAATTTGAAGCATGTTCCATATTCTAAAGTCCTTCGGACTTTGGCGAGTCAAAAGTCCGTTGCAGCCCACACACGATCGGATAGTCTGACGGACTCAGTCCTTCGGACTTTGGATGTTGAAAAGTCCGCTCGTGTGTACGCAGCATAATGCTGCTTACACACGATCAGACTTTCCGTCAGACTTTCCGGCAGGACCAGAATCCGTTGGACAATTCGATCGTGTATGGGCTCCAGCTGACTTTTTTTCCCCAAAAGTCAGATGGACCTAGAAATAAAACATGTTTCAAATCTATCCGATGGACTAAAAATCGGGAAAACCGTTCTTCTGTGTGCTAGCCGGACGGACCAAATATGACGCAAGGGCAGCTATTTGCTACTGGCTATTGAACTTCCTTGTTTAGTCCCGTTTACTTCATCACGTTCAAAATGAACGGACTTAGCCCTTGTACACACGATCGGAGATTCCGACGGAATGTGTCCGATCGGAGCGTTTTGTCGGATATTCCGACTGTGTGTGGTATGCATCGGACTGTTTCCGTCGGAATATCCGTCGGACCAAATTTTACAACTTTCCGGAAATATTTTCCGACAAAATGCTCCGATCGGACATACTCCGATTATGTGTAGAGAATTCCGATCGGACAAAGTGGCACGCATGGTCAGATCAAATTCCTACATCAAAGCTATTGGCTACTAGCCTGAACATAGTCCCGTCGTAACGAAATAACGTCATCACGTTCTGAACGATCGGATTTTCCGACAACTTCGTCCGACCGTGTGTATACAACAGTTTCGGACAAAATCCGACGGATTTGGTTGTCGGAATCTCCGATCGTGTGTACAAGGGCTAAGTGCTTCACCTCCTCACTCTTAAATGGATACATTCTCGCCACTTTGGAGATCAAAGAATTCTTCCTTTCAACTTTGCTCCATTCATCCGAGATGATTTCACCTAGTTCCCCCAAAAAGGGAAAATTTGAGCGTTCTTTTTTAAGATGCTTTAAGTATTTTCTCTGTTTAGCGGGTGCTTCCACCGGCCCTTCCCATCTTAGTGCGTCTTTGACTGCTCTGACTAGATGAGGAACCAGGGAGAAACGTGTGTATACAACAGTTTCGGACAAAATTCGACGGACAAAATCCGACGGATTTGGTTGTCGGAATCTCCGACCGTGTGTACAAGGGCTTAGTCCGCTCGTGTGTGGCCAAGTCCGTTTCCTTCAGAAAGTCTGTCGGACCTCCGCCAAAAGTCCGTTGGGAAGACCATCGGACCTAGTCCGTCAAAAAGTCCAGTCCTGTGTACGCGGCATAAGGGAACAAGAAGGAAGTGCCACCTAAGTGCAATAAGTAAAGTAGGAGTTTAATGATACAACAATTAATGCACTTACTCGAACATTAATAAAATCAGGCTCATCCATGTGTCAGTGGTCCATAGGGGAGCCTCAGATCCGGATCCATTTTTCTATGCAGAGATGGGAAACTGCAGTCGTTGTTGCTGCTCAGCAGGGATGAGCTCAGGCATGTTCGCCTGGTCCACGTGCAGAGCCCGCCAGGCAGTCGGCGCTGCACTAATCACAGGCAGTGAGACATTTCTCAATCTCTGCAGCTGCGCATCGGGGCAATGTCTCACTGCCTGTGATTAGCGCAGTGCTGTGCCAACTTCCTGGCGGGCTCTGCAAGTGGACCATGCGAACACGCCTGAGCTCATCCTTACTGCTCAGCCTGGAGCAGATCCTGTGGCCATCAGGAAGAAGCAGGGGCTGAGGTCATGGGCATCCGCAGAACTTTTTTCAGGGAGGGGCATCAATTTAAGGTCACCCATTCTCTGACCCTTTTCCACAATGGCATTATCACCATCATAGACGTACTACAGGTGATGGTCAGAGACTGCAGACATGGCCCAAGAGACTGTCAGAGACTGCAGACATGGCACAAGAGACTGTCAGAGATGGAATACATGGCCCAAGAGACTGTCAGTGACTGCATACATGGCTAAAGAGACTGTAAGAGACTGCAAACATGGCACAAGAGATGACCAGAATCTGCGGACATGGCACAAGAGACTGTCAGAAACTGCATACATGTGGGGGGTGACAGAGAGAGACGGGGGGGTGATAGAGAGAGGAGGGGTGACAGAAATAGAAAGAGGGGGTGACAGAGATAGTCAGAGGGGGTGACAGAGAGAGACAGGGGGGTGACAGAGAGGAGTGTGACAGAGAGAGACAGAATGGGGGTGACAGAGAGAGGGGGGGTGAAAAAGACAGAGGGGTGAGAGAGAGAGAGAGAGAGAGGGGGTGACATAGAGGGGTGATGGGGGTCATCGCTCCTGATCCGATCCCTGATTCCAGGGGGGGCACTTGCCCCCTCCTTGACCATACCTGCGGATGCCCATGGCTGAGGTCATGGGTCAAGGGATCACTTCTGGGGGAGGACTCCACAGAGTGAGAAGGGTTGGATTGACAGGCTACGCGCTCAGAGTCATGCTCCTTCTACAGGCCTTTTTTCATTGTGATCAGGGACACTGACTGGTGACAGTATGTAAAAAAAAAAAACAGACAACATTTTAAAATTTCTTACATTTTATTTCCTTTTTTAAAGATTTATTTTAACACACTGGGACCAGAGTAATACAATGTTACCACGGTAACATTGTACTACTCTGGGGAAGTGATTGGGATTTTTTTTTACACATTATGATTGCTTATATCAATGAATTTCATTGGTATAAGCAACCATTTTTACTTAATGAAACTGATTTTGCTGTGATTAGTTGTGATTGGCCAAAACTAATTACATGATACAGATGGGCTGTGCTTTTCCCTGTCTGTATCATGTGATCACTGTGACCAATCACAGCTAGCAACACATGTGTGTGGGCTCCAGCAGACTTTTTCTTCCCCAAAGTCTGGAGGACCTAGAAATAAAACATGTTTTAAATATTTCCGGCGAAAGTCCGCCGAACCCAATTCCTGATGGGAAGTCTGCTAGTCTGTATGCTGGTCCGATGGACCAACTACGAGGCAACGGCAACTACAGCACCTGCCCGCGAGAATATTTCCAGCGCGATCCTATCGCGCTGGTTCTCGGCTACAGGGTAGAGCCTACTAGACCCTTATCCAAGCACGCAGCCTGGCCAGTCAGGAAAGGGGGTGGGGACGAGCACCCCCCCCTCCTGAACCGTACCAGGCCGCATGCCCTCAACATGGGGGGGTGGGTGCTTTGGGTCAAGGGGCCACCCTGCGGCCCCCCGACCCCAAAGCATCTTGTCCCCATGTTGATGAGGACAAGGACCTCTTCACGACCACCCTGGCCGTTGGTTGTCGGGGTCTGTGGGCGGGGGGCTTATTGGAATCCGGGAGCTGCCCCCAGATCCCGGCCCCCTAACCCTATGTGAATGAGTATGGGGTACATCGTACCCCTACCCATTCACCTGGGGGAAACAGTGTCAATAAAAATCACACTACACAGGTTTTTAAAGTAGTTTATTAGACAGCTCCGGGGGTCTTCTTCCGACTTCGGGGATCTTCTTCCGACTTCTCCACGCTTTTCCTGCCCAAGCCAATTTTCAGATTTCTGCGCTGTCGCTATTTAAAGGACAATTGCTCGGTCTTGCTACACTGTACCCAAGCAGAATTTTTATAATTTTGTTCCCTTAAATAGAGCTTTCTTTTGGTGGTATTTGATCACCTCTGTGGTTTTTATTTTTTGCTAAACGAATAAAAAAACACCAAAAATGTTGAAAAAAATTTAAGTTTTGCTTTTGTTTCAGTTAGAAAATTTTGTAAATAAGTAAGTTTTCTCCTTCACTAATGGGCACTGATAAGGTGGCACTGATAAGGCAGCACCAATGAGCGGGCACTGATGGTTACCGACGATGAGCACTGATATGCGGCACTGGTAGGTGGCACTGTTGGGTGGCACTGATATGCAGCACTGATGGGCATTGATAGGCAGCACTGATGGCCACTCATGGGTGGCACTGGTGGGCACCGATAGGCGACACTGATGGGCACTGAAAGGCTGCAAAGATGGGTACTTATGGGTACACCATTTCATTAATCACCTCTACTGATGGCGCACCATTTCGTTAATCACCCCCAGTGTCAAGCTGGAAGACCCATCCATGACTCATCTCCAGTGTTCTAGCTGAGGGAAGAAGATTCTCATTTAAGATTTTACAATACATAGCCCTGTCCATTGGCCCCTCAATGCGGCAAAGTCAGCATGTGCCTTTAGCAGAAAAACAGCTCCAAAGCATTATGTTTCCACCTCTGTGCTTGACGGTAGGGATGGTGTTCTTAGGGTCATAGTCTGCATTTTTCTTCCTCTGAACATGGCAAGTTGAGTTAGCTCAATTTTGGTCTCATCTGACCACAGCACTTTCTCCTAATCCTTCTCAGAATAATTTAGCTGTTCATTGGCCAATCTGTACATGTGCCTTCTTGAGAAGGGGGACTTGCTGAGTTTGGAAGAAGAAAAATGCTTACTATGACTAAGAGCACCATCCTTACAGCAGCGGCGGATCCAGGGGGGGGGGGGGCAACAGGGCAATTGCCCCCTCCGAGAATATGGCCAGCGGGTGCCAGCACGGCCGGTTCCACGGCCGGTTCCGAGGGTGCCGGCGTGGCCGGTTCCGCAGGTGCCGGCGCGGGTGGTTCCGCGGGTGCCGACGCTGCCGGTTCCGCGGGTGCCGGCTCGGCCGGTTCCGCGGGTGCCGGCGCGGCCGGTTCCGCGGGTGCCGGCACTGAGTGGACGGGTGAGGGGGGGCAGCTGGGTGGCTTAGGAGGGCTGCTGGCCAATCAGGAAGCCAGCGGGCAGGAGAGCAGGGAGATGACATCATCTTTCACTGCCCTGCATCCCTCCAGTTCCGCCCTCACTGTGCGGGAAGCTGTGTGCAGCAGAGAGATTACATCATCTCTATGCTGCCTATCTTCACTCTGGACTCAACAAAAGAACACCTTAGCAGAAAAGTGACACAGTAGGTGACAATCCGCAATGTGTGGCAGGCTACGTGGCAAGTGGCAATCCGCAATGTGTGGCAGGTGATGTGGCAAGTGACAATCCGCAATATGTGGCAGGTGACGTGGCAAGTGACAATCCGCAATGTCTGGCAGGCGACGTGGCAAGTGACAATCCGCAATGTGTGCCAGGCTACGTGGCAATCCGCAATGTGGGGCAGGTGACGTGGCAAGTGACAATCCGCAATGTGTGGCAGGCTATGTGGCAATCCGCATCTGGTGGCAGGTGACGTGGCAAGTGGCAATCCGCAATGTGTGGCAGGTGACGTGGCAAGTGACAATCCGCAATGTGTGGCAAGTGACATGGCAAGTGGCAATCCGCAATGTGTGGCAGGCGACGTGGCAAGTGACAATCCGCAATGTGTGGCAGGCTACGTGGCAAGTGACAATCAGCAATGTGTGGCAGGTGACGTGGCAAGTGGCAATCCGCAATGTGTGGCAGGCGACGTGGCAAGTGACAATCCGCAATGTGTGGCAGGCTACATGGCAAGTGACAATCAGCAATGTGTGGCAGGTGACGTGGCAAGTGACAATCCGCAATGTGTGGCAGGCTACGTGGCAAGTAACAATCCGCATTTGGTGACAAGTGACGTGGCAAGTGGCAATCCGCAATGTGTGGCAGGTGACGTGGCAAGTAACAATCCGCATTTGGTGACAAGTGACGTGGCAAGTGAAAATCCGCGTTTGGTGGCAGGCGACATGGCGAAAGACACCCTCAGGGCTCCCATTGATTCTGCATTATGGTGAGATGAACCATTTAATTTTATATTACAATGTATTAATAGAAATAATGTGCTTCAATCATCCTGACACCATAACAGCCATGGTGCTGTAATGATTGAAGTGCCAATACCAGCCATTTCCCATATAAATTGCCCCCAAAAAAACATATTTTATAGAAGTGCCCCTCCCGAGACTAGACTCTGGATCCGCCCCTGCCTTACAGTCAAGCATGGAGGTGGAAACATTATGCTTTGGAGCTGTTTCTCTGCTAAAGGTACGGGCTGACTTTGCCACATAAGGCCGCGTACACACGCGGGGACTGTTCGCTCAACTTTGTCCGTCAAACAGTTTCAGCGGACAGTCCGCTCAAAATTAGCATGGACGGACTTGGCCACACACGACGAACGAACAGTCCGCTGAAACCGTGCGTGATGACGTGAACGGCACGTACGACGGGACTAGAAAACGACGTCCTATACACTGCAATGCAAACTTCGGCGTGTAAATCCTTTCTGAGCATGCGCGGAACTTAGTTTGACGAACAAGCCTACACACGTGGGGACTGTTCGCTGAAACAAAGTTTCAGCGGACAGTTTTTCGGAATTTCCGAAAAACTTTGTTCAGCAGACTGTCCGCTGAAAGCCCACACACGAGCGGACTGTCCGCCGAAACACTGTTCAGCGGACAAAGTTGAGCGAACAGTCCCCGCGTGTGTACGCGGCCTTAAGGGGCCAATGGACGGGCCATGAATTTTAAAATCTTGGATGAGAACCTTTCCTCAGTGAGAACACTGAAGTTGGGTCATGGATGGGTCTTTCAGCATGACAATGACCCAAAACATACTATTAAGGCAACAAAGAAGTGGCTCAAGAAGAAGCATATTAAGGTCATGGAGTGGCCTAGCCAATCTCCAGACCCTAATACTAAAGAAAATTTATGGAGGGAGCTGAAACTTCGAGTTGTCAAGTGACAGCCAAGAAACCTTAAAGTAGTTCTAAAAGCAGAAGGTTTTTCATGTTACTGCATTTTATGCATTAAGATAAAAATCCTTTTGTGTGCAGCAGCCCCCCCCCCCCCCCCCCTAATACTTACCTGAGGTCCCTCTCTGTCCAGCAATGTCCAGGAGTGCCTCAGCTGTCCTCGATTCTGCCTCCTGATTGGCTGAGACACAGCAGCTGCGTCATTGGCTGCTGTCAATCACAGTCAGCCAATCAGGGAAGAGAGAGGGCGGGGCCGGGTTGGGTTTCCATATCTGAATGGACACAGTGAGCTGTGACTTGGCTCGGGTGCCCCCAAGCTGCTTGCCGTGGGGGCACTTAACTTGAGTTAGGGGCCGGGGAGCCATAGAGGGACCCAAGCAGGGCTCAAGTCCTGTGGGAACGCATGGGAATGGAGTTCCTGTACTTTTTCCACAACAGGAACTCAGAACCTCCTAATTTGCTGTCTCTGCATCTCCCATCCCCCCAGTCTCCTGCATACTTGCTCTGTGTGTCCCGCTGAATCCCCCCCCCCCCCCCTCCCTCCTCTATCTTTAGTGCCATATGATGAGAGAACCCAGAGGAGGAGCACAGCTATTCTGCTCACAGGACATGCAGGGAGAGAGGTGAGCTGAGGGAGGAACATCAGTTTGGGGTGGTAAGATGAGCACAATACCTGGCAAAGTTTAATGCCAGGAGGGAAGTTTATGTGGAAATATGTGAAGGGTTGGAATAGCAGCGAGTGTGTGTTGGAGCCCTGTAGAGTTTGCAGCCCCCCAAGCTAACATACATCTCCTAAGCAGGAACACATCACTATCTCCCCAAGCATTCTGTCCAGATAATGTGCAGTTCATTTATGACCTTTCCGTTTAACCCTGTGTTATCCAAACTCTGTTCAATGAAAAGTGTAAACTCACCACATAAACACTCTATATACAAAATAACATTCCGCAATAAAGATCAGAACATGATGTTAGCATTTGCATGGAAGCAGAATTGAATAAATGCTGATTATTCAGAGAATTACCGTATTTATGTTTATTGAGGATTGCTTTTTTTTTTTTTTTTTATGTACTAACAGTTAAACTTCATACACACAATATGAAAATTGGATGAAAAATACCACTTTTGAAGTGTTCGTGCATATGAGCGTATCTTTTTTTTTGATGGGGGAGTGGATCTTGGGTGGGAGTTCCCACACTATTTCCCCCAGGACTTGACCCCTGGACCCAAGAAGAGGAGAATCTGGGCTGCTCTGTGCAAATCCACTGCAACGGAGTAGGTAAATATAACATGTTTGTTGTTTTTGTAGGAAAAAGACTTTACAATCACTTTAAAGAGGAAGTAAACCCTTCCAAACAACTTGGACCTATAGGTAAGCCTAGATTAAGGCTTACCTGTAGGTCCAAGCAATATCTCCTAAACCTATATGGTTTAGGAGATATTTGCCCGAAAATGGGCACCGCTGTCTACGGCGCATGCGCCGTAGACAGCGGCGCGCAGGCGCACTAAATGCGGCAAATCCAAGAATGGATTTGCCTAATTTGTCGACTCCCGTGCGCATGCGCGGGAGTGACGTCATCGCGGCTTCGCCGTATGGCAGAGGCGGAGCTGCGAGACGCGACTCCCGTGCGCATGCGCGGGAGTGACGTCATCGCGGCTGCGCCGCTGTGATTCGTCGGAGCTGCGAGACGCCACCAGCAACATGGATGCGGCGGACTACAGGGGACAGCGGCGACTTCGCTGGCTCCTGTGTCAGGTAAGTGACACATAATGAGCTACTATGCGATGCATAGTAGTCCATTATGCTTTACCTTTGCAGGGAAAAAAAGAGGAAGTAAACCCATCAGGGTTTACTTCCTCTTTAATGATTAAGAGAAGACCTGTAAAGAAGAGTGGACCAAAATCCCTCCTGAGATGTGTGCAAACCTGGTCACCGACTACAAGAAACGTCTTACCTCTGTGCTTGCCAACAAGGGTTTCTCCACTAAGTACTAAGTCACGTTTTACTTGAGAATCAAATATATATTTGTATCGTGTGTTTTTTTCTGGATTTTTGGTTTATATTCTGTTTCTATCATTTAAAAGAGAAGTATGGTTTTTTTTTTCAAGAATCATACTTACCTAGGTGGATGCAGCTTTTGGTCTGATCCTGCATATGATCTGTCCCTGTCGCCTCTGTCAAGATGCACATGAGTAATGACATGCAGGGCCGTCTTTAATATAGATTGGACCCCGGGCAAAAATTTTCTTGGGCCCCCCCCATGCAATTTTGCTCTCCACCTGCTCTGAGACATACAATAAATAGCAGCTAGACTTAAAATCAGTTTACTGTATCAGATCAGGCAGCAATTGCGATTGGTTGCCAGTGGTTACAGCATATCATTACTGCTTAATGACTGGTTTCTAGAGGTTACAGCACACATTACGGCTCACTGATTAGTTGCTAGAGGTTACAGCAAATGATTTCTGCTTGTTAATTGGTTGCTAGAGATTACTGTTAAGTAATACTGCTCACTGATTGGTTTCTAGAGGTTACAGTACATCATCTCCTCACTGCAGGGGAGCATGATACACATATGAATGCCACCTTTATTTACATATCAATGCTGCCAGCCGCATCTATTTACTTAGTAATGCTGCCAATATTTACATATGAATGCCAGGTATTTACATGTAAACACAGGGTCTGCAGGTGAGTCATCTGTACACAACAATAAGGCAGAATTAGTACCATCACTTCACACTGAGGTATCAGGACTCAGAACAGGACTAAAACTTCAAGGGACAAGGGAATTTACACTGGCATAGTTGGCAAGTATGAGGCAGCTGCTTTGGGCCCCACAACAATGACAGGGCCCAGGGCAGCTGCCCCTTTTGCCTTAAAGACGGCCCTGATGACATGCTCCTGAGAGGTAATTGACACAATGCCAGGATAAAAAGAACCAGATGAGTGGAGGAGCCGGTCATTGATACCTACCGCAGAGCAAGGACAAGCAGACCACTAAACATTCAGCTGAAGACCTGACGAAGGACCACACTGCAGATGGACAACCAACCTGTGACAACCAACCACAATTTGACAATCCAGTCAAGCCTGTGACAAACAAGTTCCTTACACCATCGAGTTCTCCAAATAAAACAGATTTTTCTTTTCCACTGTCAAACTCCAGATTTAATTGGCTTATAAAGTCTGCCAGCAAGATACAGTGCATGAGAAGTGTAGTCTTCACATGGAATGCTTTCAGTTATCAAACCTCAAAAAAAAAAAAAAGAAAAAAGAAATTGTTCTGGGATGATGACAATACAAATCGGATTGGCTTCATTCAATTACCAAGAAAGGGTAAGACGCGGATCACCAGTCCCCTTTCTGCCATTGCACACAATGTATCTTCTCAAAGAGAGGTTTCACAGAGGGCATCAATCAAAGGATGAGCTCCATGCTTTAGCACAAGGCAATGCATCATCATTTTCCAGAAAGCCTAGTGACATTTCAGAGTTACACCAAACCACAGAGCCATCACAGTGACAAAGGAGCCTCTTAACAAAATGGAGAAAAATGATCAATTCCTTGCTGTTTGCAATGGAAATAACAGCTACTGTATCCCTGGTCTTGTCATAAAGTTCAAAGCATTTGCCAATTTGAGTGGAAAAACAGAAAAAAAAAAGACAAAACAAATTTAGGTCAGGAGATGGGGCTGGCAAGATTCATGGATACTTCATTTCTTAATTTATGATTGTTAAACACAATAATACCTTTTACCATTTCTAAGGCATTCTTGGTATGTTTGTGAAATATGCAGTCCAAAATGATTCAACTGAACTGAATTGAAATTTGCTGGGGCCACCAGAGGTGTGGACCACCAGCTCAGAGTCAGATAACTGTCTGGTGTCCCTCCCTTTCAGTAGAAAGTTAATATTAACCACTACAATACCGGGCACCTTTGACCCCCTTCCTTCCCAGACCGTTTTTCAGCTTTCAGCGCTCTCTCACTTTCGGTGACAATTGCGCGGTCATGCTACGCTGTACCCAAATGACATTTTTATCATTTTTTTCGCACAAATAAAACTTTATTTTGGTGGTATTTATTCACGACTCCGTTTTGATTTTTTTGCGATTTAAGCGGAAATTTGGAAAAAAAAATATTTTCTTCTTTCTATTTTAAAAGAAATCCAATAAAATTTAACTTTGCCATAAATTTAAGCCAAAATGTATTCTGCTACATTTTTTTGGTAAAAACAATTCCGTAAGGCCCCTTTCACACATGCGGACATTATGTCCGTATTTCAACCATCCATTTGCGGATGAAATACGGACATACATGCATCCCTATGGGACACCCGCTATTGTCCGCCTCTGCAATTGTCCGATTCTGCAGACGGAGGAAAATCCTATTTTTCTATCCGTCTGCAGAGCGGATCGGATGAACACGGACAGACAGTCCGTGCTCATCCGATCCCCATAGAGGAGAGTGGAGAGCTGACAGGGCGGTCCCTGCACAGTGTGCGGAGACCGCCCTGTCCGCCGCCGGCTCAGCGGGGACAACGGAGCGATCCTCGCTGAGCGAGCGGATCATCACGGGGCAGATCATTACTGATCCGTCCCGTGTGAAAGGGGCCTTAAGTGTATAATAATTGGTTTGTGTGATCACGGACATATGTACGCAATTGATCATGTACAGATGTGCGCAGGTGATCACGGACATATGTGTGCAGATAATCATTGGGACATGTGATTTTAGTGGGACATATGTGGAGGACATGTGTGTTTACACTGTGTGGTGACATGTGTGTTTACACTGTGTGGTGACCTGTGTGTTGACACTAGGTTGGTGATCAGTGAGTAAAAAGCTGTAAAAAAACAGCACATACTCACTGATCACCATCCGTGTAAGGAGAGGAGAGCCAATTGCCTATCATCACATGATGGCATTGGACACAGGCGTCATGTGATCAGGAGGGCTAATCACAGAGCCCACCTGCCAATCGGAGATGCGCCGTGTCCAGGTGACACGAGCGCATCGGGATCGCGCCCCTGCACGGGCACACACGCGCGTAATCCCCATCCTTCTGAAGGACGTTCCTGAACATCCACTCAGAAGGAGAGAGCACCCTCCCGGCCGTATATGTACATTGGCCAGGTGGGAAGTGGTTAAGGACTTGTCTTCACCCATGTGTGGGGTAAAAACATAAAGCAATGAGTTGTGGTGCCATTCATTGTACATGTCATACTACACTATGGTGCACCACAGTACACAGATGCGACCCACCCATATATTGTGGTGTCCAATGTTTAAAAAAAGGCTGCAGGTCTAGTTTTATTGCAGCTTTGGTAGCCAGTTCAAAATTAATGAGCTGCTTCAGTGGCATAGCATGGGCAGGGCCACAAGGCCACTTGCTTTTGATGCAAACTTAGTAAGGATTTGGGGTGAGTAGTGGCAGGAGAGCAGTCTGTGCACATTTCTGTTCTGGTCCTGTCTCGCTCCTTCCTCTCTCGTTCCTTCTTGGGCTGTGTGGGTGGGTCTGGCCGGGTGGTTCTAGTTCGGAACGGGCGAAGTTGAGTGGCTTGCTCCAGCTGAACGCGTGGCAATGCACTGCTCAGTGCAGTAAAGGGTGGCTTCAATCTCTCTTCTAATTCCTCTTCTCCCTCTTCCCCAGGATTATCACCAATCAGTATGCTGTGCACTGGAACTCCTCCAATTACCAGTGAGCCCAGGGATGAAGTTATATGGAGTTGGGGTGCACAATAAGGGGGTGGAGGGGCTGGGAATACACAATGGGGAAATATATTATAATGGAAGGGATTTAGGGAGTGGTAACGGTCCATGGGTTAGGGGGCACAACACTGGCAACCCCATGCTATTCCACTGGCAGGGGTGTTGTTAGGTGGCAAAAAGACCAGGGGCTTCAGCCCGAAGTCCAAGGCTGGCGGGGGGGGCACGGTAGTAGCGCAGGGTTTTTTGGCTGGGCGGTGGGGTTGTGTGGTGGGGGGTAAGCTCACTTGATGGTTGCTGCTTAGCATACCAGTGATCATCAATGCTGAGCACTAAACTGACCTGCCTGACACACTGACATACATACACTGACCTATTTACCTGACATACATACACTGACCTACTTACCTGACATGCACTGACCTACCTGACATACATACACTGACCTAACTGACCAGGAGACAGACTTCATGTGTCCTGCAGCAGCTCAGCTCAGCCGTGATGTGCGGCAGCTGCATTGTAATTCCTGCCTTCTGGAGCCTGCAGCGCCTATGATGGATGTCACACGTTCCGCGGTCCCAGCCTTGAACCAGTGGGACATCCATCATTGGCACTGCAGGCTCCAGAAGGCGGGACCTGTTATGTCACTCAGCCGCACTCTGCGGTGCTCGGGATCAGATCGGTCCCCGCTCGGAGGCGGCACTCGGCGCTAACAATAGAATGGTGCATGCCTGAGCTTTTCAGGGGACCCATTCGGGGCTCCAGCCCCCCCCCCCCTCTCAACGCCACTGGCCACTGGGCTGCTTAAAGGCTAAGTTTACCCTTTCAAGAAAATAGCTTTTGCAGTCGAGGAGCTCCAGTGGGTATTAAAAGAAACTGCTACTTTGTAAAATGTTCATTAATTTTATTGTCATACATTTAAGCTAATTGAGGCCTCCTATGAAACCTGCCTGAAAAACTGCCAATTAGTAACCCCTATGTCCTATCTTGTTGCTAGGATGTGAGAACTGTTGGTTTTCATGCAGGTATTGCTGGTAAGGAGCATCCACTGGTTTTCAAGTCCTAGCAATAAGGCAAGACATGAGGGTTGCTAACTGGGCTTTTTTCTTAGCCAGAATTCATGTGGTGCACAAATGGCCTACAAGGATGCCAAAAAAATCTATGAACAAACAGCAAAGTTGAATCATTTTTTTTATTATCTATTATCTGGGGCTTCTTCACTGCATGGGCTGTTTTCTAAAAAAGGTTAATTTTGCGTTTAAGAAATGCACATAAAATGCGCAGTACTTCTTTTCTGATGCAAAACGCCCTCAGTCTTTCAGGTTGAGTGATGCCTACTCTCATCCAACCTAGAAGTCTGAGGAATATACTGTGAATGTAGGGTGTCATGGGACTCCCCCCTGGGGAAGGAAGTGGGTTGGTCCACATAATGCTCTTTATATGTAGATGCAGCGGGTGGACCTGGCTTCATCGTATCAGTACAGCTTCTTGAAGACCACTCACCACCAGTAGAAGATCAAGGCTGCTGGAGTTGGGCATTTTAAGTTCTCAACAGGTGATGGTATCATCCAATAATAATACTGTCTTATAAAGGTGCGTGCAACTGTAGCCTGTTTAATTATTTTTCCTTCCATTGATCCTGCCAGTCCCACTCTTTGTTGTAGCTATCTGATTACTAAAGCACAGAAACAGATTCATGCTGGCATGGTCAGTTTGCATATCATTAATGCCCACTAAAGCCCCGTACACACTATCAGATTGTCTGCTGAGTTTTTCCTTCAGATTTACCAAAACCATGTAGTAGAAGGGCCTGCCTGATTGCATACACATTGAAACTCCTAAGGTTTGACCTCATATTACCGTATTTTTCGGACGATAAGGCGCACCGGATTATAAGGCGCACTAGCAACGACCGGCTAATATAATGGATATTTCCATATATAAGGCGCATCGGACTATAAGGCGCACTGGATTATAAGGCGCATTTAATGAAACACAACTCGGATGCGGTACTGTAAGTCAAATTTTATTCAACTCTTTAGCAATAACCATAAAATGGTCTATAACAATAACTCTTAACACTGTTCAATTAAATACAAAACCAGACAATTATTTTTTCACTTTATTCTTCAATAACTATTAACACTGTTCAGTTACCGGTGAATACCGTACAAAACCAGACACTCACTTTTTCACTTTATTCTTCTCCCGCAAATCCATCAAATTCTTCATCTTCAGTGTCTGAGTTTAACAATTGGGCGATTTCGGCATCAAGCACGCCCATATCCCTCTCATCATTCTCATCAGTATCCGAGTCAGGCTCGTTGCTGTCATCGGTACCGGTACTTAGCTGTTCAGTGATAATTCCGGACTTCTTGAAAGCTCGGATTACACTGGTGACTGATACCTTCGCCCAGGCATCCACGATCCACTGGCAGATAGTGGCGTAACTCGCCCGGCGTTGCCTCCCTGTGTTGGTGAATGTGTGTTCGCCTTCTGTCATCCAATGCTCCCACGCAGCTCGCAGTTTAACTTTAAACGACCTGTTGACACCTATATCTAGTGGCTGCAGTTCTTTGGTTAATCCACCTGGAATGATGGCAAGCACCGAATTAGTTTTCTTCACTTGGGCTTTGACAGTATCTGTCAGATGGGCGCGCATGGAGTCACAGACCAATAGGGATGGAGATTCGTGGAAAAAGCCGCCCGGTCTCTTGACGTAAACCTCTCTCAGCCACTCACTCATCTTCTCCTCGTCCATCCAGCCCTTCGGGTTAGCCTTGATGATGATGCCAACCGGAAACTTTTCTTTTGGCAGAGTCTTCCTCTTGAAAATTACCATGGGTGGTAGTTTCTGGCCATTAGCCTGGCAACCGAGAACTACAGTGAAGGATGACTTTTCGTTTCCTGTAGTGCGTATAGATACCGTACTGGTCCCTGTTCTCTCGACAGTACGGTTTACAGGGATATCAAAGGTAAGGGGGACCTCGTCCATGTTGGTGATGTGCTCTGGTCGGATTTTCTGTTCATTGATCTTGTTCTTGCAGTAGGTATGGAAAATGGCCAGCTTTTCTTCGTAATCCTTTGGCAGTTGCTGTGACATAGTGGTTCTTGTGCGGATAGAGAGATTCCGCCTTTTCATGAAACGGAAGCACCAAGAGGGACCTCCTCGAAAGTCGTTGATCTCCATGTCGCGTGCGATCGCTGTTGCTTTGAGTCGAATAGAGACAGTAGAGACGCTTCTACCTGCGGTTCTCTGTTCAATAACCCACTGTTCAATTTTGTCCTCCAACCGTGGCCATCTTGCTTTGTTTCCTCGGAAACTCAGTTTGGTCTTCTTTACCTGGCGCAGGGCATCTTCTTGCTTCCTCCACTTTCGTACCATTGATTCATTAATGTTGAATTCTCTCGCAGCTACTCTATTTCCATGCTCTACTGCATGACTGATAGCCTTCAGTTTGAAATCCGCTTCGTAAGCATGTCTCTTAACAGGAGCCATTTTTGGGGCAGCGGGTATACCGTAGAAAATGAACGAATGAATGCGCACACCTCCTGACTAAGATGGCCGTAATGCTCACGAAGCTGCACTGCTTGGATTGGGCATTACGGCCATCTTAGTCAGGAGGTGTGCGCATTCATTCGTTCATTTTCTACGGTATACCCGCTGCCCCAACAACCTGAGAGAGGTTTACGGTACGTCAGTTTACGGTAAGAGACCGGGTGGCTTTTTCCACGAAGGTCATATATAAGGCGCACCGGATTATAAGGCGCACGGTCGATTTTATGAGAAAATTTAGGCTTTTACGTGCGCCTTATAGTCCGAAAAATACGGTATATGGTTTTGGTAAATCTGAAGGTAAAACTCAGCAGACAATCTGATAGTGTGTACGGGGCTTTAAAGTTACAGGTTGCTGTACATATACACGGCATACCTGCATCTGGGTGGTTAGTTTATTTCTTTGCCCCTTGCTGTTCCCTGTATCTGTACATTCTAATGTGTATATCCACCAGCCCACCTGTCTACCCACCTCGCAGCCCACTTCTCCCCATGAAATCAGGCCCCACACAGCTGTAGGCAGGAGTATCAAGCAATGCCAATCATCCATTCATGACTAAAGGATTCGTCAACCTTGGTCCTTACCATTAAAGTAAAGACACGGACTGCATGACATGGGTTTTGTATAGCCACAGAAGCCAAATTTTATTAACCAAAGAATAAAATAACATCATGTAAAACATACCCGTAAGTGCAAATTTTAACAAAGTAATGCCCAACAACAAGAGGTCTTTGGGTGTCTTTTAAGGCAAAATCTATAACTGGAATGGTCTATGTCCTCAGCCGTGCCCCAACTGGCTCGAATACGCTCCAACATCACACACACTTACTTCCATATTCCCCTCCCCCGGGGGACCTAGCTCCTGGGAGAACTACCGCTAACCAAGTGGAAGTAGCCATACCTATCTCTATACCTGTAAATCATTTGCAGTCTTAACAGGCTGTGAAAACTGTTTAAAAAATCCTATGGAATCAAATTAGAGTTTTACCGTAGCTCTGGTTTGTCGGAATAATTTTGCCATTTAAATGTGCTCTGTATTCTAAGCACAGCAATGAGGATTTATCAGTCAAAAAGGAAAGCACATCGCAGACATCCATCCTTTCAGCTGACGTTCAGGAAAAAGCATGGAACCTGACAGCACATCTGATCTGTTACCGAAAGCGGGAGTAAACTTTTATTTTTATTTTTTTTACACCTGTAAAGGAAAAGGCATAATGAGCTAGTATGCACCGCATACTAGCTCATTATGAAATACTTACCTTAGAACGAGGTGCCGGCATCTCATTCGGTCCACGCTGAGGGAGCTGACATGTTCCCTTGGCGTGTCTTCCGGGTATCGCGGCTCCGGCGCTGTGAGTGGCCGGAGCCGCGATGACGTCACTCCCACACATGCGCGCGGGAGATTTCTTCCAGCACGGTCTGGCGTCTGCCGGACTTTCAGCCGAGAATCCCCGGTGCGCATGCACCTCTGAATTCAGTGGCTCATTGCTAGGGGAATATCTCCTAAAGCGTACAAGTTAAGGAAATATTCTTTTTACCTACAGGTAAGCCTTATTATAGGCTTACCTGTAGGACAAAGTTAAAAATTTAACTATACAACCGCTTTAAATCCAGCTACTGTATGGAGGACACATACATGTTATGGGTTATGTAGGAAAAGGAGAGGGAATTTATTTTTAACAAAGCAGTGTTACGATCTTAAAGTGGAACTAATGTATATGATCATTAAAAATGGAATACACTATTTATTTTCATTTTTATTATTCAAAGCAAACATCCCCATCCATATACTGTATATCTCCATGCTTTGTTTTGTTGATAAATGACTTTTGTAGCCAGGTCCCGGGGGCCCTGGGGCCTAATGGTGACCTCCAGAGTTAGAAGGAGCTGATATCCTTCTGTGTAGAGTGGGTTACAAGGCATGGTATATGTAATACAAGATAAAATGATGGGCGCCAGACACTTTTTGAATGCAAAGAGATTTATTGTCTCTTGAACAGAACTGGGGGGGGTTAGGGCCAGGACACCCTTAAGTATATGCAGTGATGATTGACAGACTCCAAGACTTCTATATAAGTAGACAGCTATACAGTGGAAAGGCCTCCAGCTGGACACCGCTTCTGTATAGGTAGGACCGATGTCTCCTATGGCAACAATCTTGTAGCTGTTACTAATGCTAGTTGTATTCAACTATTGTCATCACAAACAGTTCTGCACTTACTCCACGATCACTCACTGTTGATCTTTACTCAATGAACTCCCAGTCTTCGGATCCAATAGCCACTGGACCCCTTGAGCTCCTCCACTTTTAGCACTTTTAGCACTCAGTATCTTCCTCAAGCCTCACCCTCACTTCCCTGCTGGGTCCCTGGCTTGGCACTCAGATACTCTTCAAGCGTTGCCCCTGCTCCTGCTGACCCACTAGGTCCCTGGCTTGGCACCCACTGATGCTCCGCAAGCATCACCTCTGCTGTCCAGCTGGGTCCCTGACTAGGCGCTCGCTGAAGATTTCCCACTTCTTCACTGACCCTGGCTGGTGAGAAGACTGCTCTGGTACTTGCTTCAGCTTACCCACAGTGGTCTCTGGTAACAAGGTGGATGGTGCAAGGTGGCGACAGCTTCCCCTGTACCTCCGACCACAGCTGGTTCCCTGTCCGGCTGAACCACTATTCCTGGTTGGACTACAAGCCAGTAATTCCAACCCTATGCTGATTCTCCTGCTCCTGGATAGGCCTCAGGCAGCCTAGCAGCCAGGTGTCACCGGAATAGGTCTTAGGCTAGCAGCCCAGGGCAGAATAACACACATCCACCCAGACAGCCGTCCATGTGGCACAGAACCCCGATCACCGGACTCCACCCATATAAATAGGCACACCCAGCAGGCCAAGGGACCAAAACAAAATCCCTGCCCATTGGCTGAGACACCTCATCCATTCATGGCTGAGCTTGTAAAGCCCCTGTCTTCTCTAATGCCGCTAGCAGAAGTGCCACCTAGTGACAGAAGAGAAAGGGTGCAACAAGTCCAGATTTAGAGAGCAATCAATTTATCTCCTAACAACTGACGAAGGCAACTATCGCCTGGCAACTAAATTTGATAGCAACCCTGCCTAAACATCAGGGTGCTACATCTTTAAAAAAAAAGCCATGACCATCTTGAGTACGGGTAGATGGTTCATGTAACATTTACTTCCTGGAATCCATCTGTCCTTAGCTCAGGCATGTAGGAAGAGGGCATACTTAGTTGAGAAAGCCACTCCTCCCCTCCTTCAGTTGAAAGTAAGAAAAAAGGCCCATGAAGACTCCTGGGATGCATGACATTATTTTGGCTTATGCCAGAAACCAGGAAGCAACTGAAGAAATGAAAAAGAACAAAAGGTTAACACTAAATATAATATACAGTAAATAAGAGAAAAAATTACTGCGCTCCTAATCTAAAATCTAAAAAATTTATAATAATAAACCAACCCCCAGTTACAGCTGCAGCTACCAGGATGTAATACACATTCAAAATTACTTGACACTGACCTACCTGACCTATCTGCCCCACACTGAGATACCTGACCCACACTGACCTACACTGACCTACCTGACATACACTGACCTACCTGACCTACACTGACCTATCTGCCCCACACTGACCTACCTGACCCACACTGACATACACTGACCTACCTGACCCACACTGACCTACCTGACCCACACTGACCTACCTGACATACACTGACCTACCTGACCAGACTTCAGGTGTCCCCCTGCAGCTCAGCGGCGTGACCATCACACAGTAGAGTAGACTCCACGTACCAGAGCCATGATGAGGAGAGGAGAGCCGCCCACCCGAGTGCCGAGTGGGGTCGGGATCTTCTCACAGTGGTGCGGCGGCCGCAATGTAATTCCCGCCTTCTGGAGCCTGCAGCGCCTATGATGGGCGTCACATGTCCCGCGGTCAGAAGCAGTGATTTTAATGATTTTAATGATACTTAAAGTGCAACTAAAAAAGGAAAAATTTATTTAAACATAGTGCCTGCGGGGTCATCTTAGTCTGCCTATAAAGTTGCACATCTGTAGCATGCATAGAATATGTTGCAGCAAAAATTTCAATTTCTAAAGAAAAAAAAAAGTCAAACCCCCATTTAAAGTGGAGGGCCACCCAAAGAAAAAAAATGAATAAAAATAAATGAAACCGCTGTTGCTAGGCAGTCTTCCTAATCTACCTCTTCCTATTCCGCGGTACTTCCTCCTCTTCGGTAGGTATGTTCTAAATATTTCAGACGGAACCAATTCCTATTGGGAAAACCACTCGTCTGTATGCTGTTTCGACGGACCAAAAACGACGCATGCTCTGAAGCAAGTACGAGACGGAAGCTATTGGCTACTGGCTATTGAACTTCCTTCTTCTAGTCCCGTCGTACATGTTGTATGTCACCGCGTTCTTGACGATCAGACTTTGGTGTGATAGTGTGTACGCAAGACAGCTTCAGCGGAATTCCGTTGGAAAAACCTTCAGAGTTTATTCCGACGGGAAAACCAGTTGTGTATACTGGGCATAATAACACACACAGAATAACAAATTCTCTGAATATTAATTCAGAAGGAAACAAACCGCACGTCTATGGATCCATGTCTCTGCTTTGCAGGAACGCAGGATCCATGCCTTCCCTCCTGACAGAATGGCAATCTGCCTTGTCTACATAGGCAGATCGCCGTTCTGGCTCTCTGCCTAATGATCGGCGGGTGCCGGCGGACATCGAGTCCATAGTACCCGCAGATCAGCGGGTTGCCGGCGGCGCACATGTGCGCCCCAGAACTAGAAGTGCACGATCACGTATTAGTTACAGGATCCTGTGCAGGAGAAATTATTTCCATGCTTATATCACCTACTACACTATAGTGCAGTGATGGTGAACCTTGGCACCCCAGATGTTTCCATCATGTTTCCCATGATGCTCATGCTCTCTGCAATATAGTTGAGCATCATGGGAAATGTAGTTCCAAAACATCTGGGGTGCCAAGGTTCGCCATCACTGCTTTAGTGTATTTGCGCTGGTGTTTCTCGCCCTCCTTTTCGTCATGCGATCAATTACCTTGGCCTCCTCCAGCGCAAGCCAGCGATTTGCAGTGCGGCTCCTAGCACAGATTTCGCTCAGCTGTATAACTGTGATTTTGTTCTAGCTGTTCCTTTATATCCTTAAAAAAATATTGATTATATAATAAATGTATCCAATTTACTCTCAGGAGACAGGAGTGAGATAATCTATCTGCAAAATCCTCCTCTGGTTCCTTTGATTGGTGTCAGTAGTATCTATTTTGATGGGTGTTGAATTGTTTTATGGATTCTTGTATTTGCTTTGTGCATTTGAATACATTTACGAACATCAGAATATTGGAACTGCGACGAATAGCATGATATATTTATTACTGTGTCTGCGATATACATTGAATACAAAGTGACTGCTGCTTGCAAAAACAATGCTGCATGCATTACAATGTTTTTTATTTGAAAATTAGTACAGAGGATATCTCGCCTAGAACGGATGATTAACCACTTGCCGACCAAATACAATAGCGGCAAGGTTGCACTGCTGCGCCAGATCACGTACCTAATACGTGATCCAACACTTCCGGGTCTGGGGCGCGCACGCACACACTGCCGGCGACCTGCTCCTGCTGTGATTATACATCGATGTCCGCTGGCACCCGCCGATCATTAGGCAGAGAGCCAGAACGGCGATCTGCCTATGTAAACAAGGCAGATTGCCGTTCTGTTAGTAGCGGAGACATAGATCCTGTGTTTTTGCAAAGTATGGACAAGGATCAATGTCTCACCCTAGTAAAAGCACCTCCTCCCCACTACACTAAAACACTGGCTAGCCACACCGATCAGCAGGAGCTGATGTCCACTGGCACCTGCAGATCATTAAGGACACAGACAGAACGGTGGTCTACCTATGTAAACAAAGCAGATCGCAGTGCTGTCAGTAGGGGAGACATCGATCCTATGTTCCTGCAAAACAGGGGCATGGATCCATGCCTTCCTCTAGTAAAAGCACCTCCCCCACTGTACACTAAAACACTGGCTAGGAACGCAGTTAACCCTTTGATCGCCCCTGATGTTAACCCCTTCCCAGCCAGTGTCATTAGTACAGTGACAGTGCATATTTTTAGCACTGATCACTGTATTAGTGTCACTGGTCCCCAAAAAGTGTCAGTTAGTGTCCGACTTCTCACCGCAATATCATAGCCCTGCTATAAGTCACTGATTGCCTCCATTACTAGTAAAAAATAGGGAGGTACTGCCTTGCCAAATGTGATGGGAGATCATTTTTGCTGCCCCGCTGTGCAAACAGGGTCAAATCTAGGGGGGTGCTGGGGCCAGTACAAAGAAGTGGAGGGGTCTGGGGCCAGTACAGCCTTGGCAATGCCGTGTTGGCATAATTGCATGGTGCCCTGTCGTTAT